>NC_133149.1:11898881-12532715 GCF_048418815.1 Hemitrygon akajei | reverse complement strand
GGTCCTTGATGATGGATGCTGCTTTCTTGTGGCAACGCTGCTTGTAAATGTGCTCAGTGATGGGGAGGGCATTTCCTTTTCTGGACTGGGTTGTATCCACCACCTTCTGTAGATGTTTTCATTCCTGGGCATTGGTGTTTCCATACCAGGATACTCTCCACATGCATCTATAGACATTTGAAGTACAGATAAGGCATTGTTCCTTGACTGTTTGTTGAACTTTGCTCTAATATGGGAGGCTAAAGAGAGAGAATTCAGAGTGGGAGTGAGGTAGAGAATTGGATGGAAAGTAGCTGGAAGTTCTTGATCACCCTTGTGGTGTCTACAAATTCATCACCTACTCTGGGTTTGTTTTCTCCCAGGACAGAAAATCACATCTAAGCATTGTACACTAAATTAAAGATGGAAGCAAATTCCTATTTTATCTCCAGGCACTATTTGAGAGCCTAGATAGTAGTAAGACCGTAAGATATAGGAGCAGAATTAGGCTATTTGGCCTACCAAGTCTGCTCCACCATTTCGTCATGGCTGATCTATTTTCCTCAGTCCTATGCCTGATCCTATTCTTACCCTCACTGGCACATGGCACAAGCAGCATTCCAGAGATTATTACACTGGGGGTCCTGCTTTTCAGCTTTCCACCTAACTCTGTAAAATATCTCGTTAGGACCTCCTCATCTTTTGTACTTATGACATTGGTGTCACTATGTACCAAGACTTCTGGCTACTCACCCTTCCCCTTTAGAATGCCGTGGACCTGTTCCAAGACATCCCTGATTCTGGTACCTGGCAGGCAACCTACCAGCTGTGTGCTCTATCTTAGGGCTTTTACTGGTTGGCTGCCAGTGACCAATCGTGTTCCTCAGGTGTCAGTATTGGGACCATTACTTTTCACATTGTTAGTCAGTGCTTTGGATAACAGAATTGATGGCTTTGTGGAAAAGTTTGTGGATGATACGAAGATAGGTGGAGGAGTGCTGAGGAAGCAATGTGATTGCAGAAGGACTTAGACGAGTTGGAAGAATGGACAAAAAAGTGGCAGATGGAATACAGTGTTGGGAAATGTACGATAATGCATTTTGGTAAAAGGAACAATATTGCGGACTATTATCTAATTGGGAGAAGGTTCAAACATCAGAGGGGCAGAGGGACTTGGGAGTCCTTGTACAAGACTCTCACAGGTTAATTTACAGGTAGAATCTGTGGTGAAGAAGGCAAATGCAATGACAGCAATAATTTCAAGGGGAATAGAATATAAAAACAATGCCGAGCCTTTATAAAACATTAGTCAGGCCACACTTGGAGTATTGTCAACAGTTTTGGGCCCCATATTTCAGAAATGATGTATTGTCATTGGAGAGAGTCCAGAGGAGGTTCATGAGGATGATTCCAGGAATGAAGGGGTTAACATATGAGGAGCATTTGGCAGCTTTGGGCCTGGAATTTAGTAAAATGTTGGGGGGGATCTCCTTAAAACCTACTGAATGTTGAAAGGACTAGATAGGGTGGATGTGGAGAGGATGTTTCCCATCCAGAACTAGAGGGCACAGCCTCAAAATTGACGGGTGACCTTTTAGAACAGAAGAAAGGAGGAATCTTTTTAGCCAGAGAGTGGTGAATCCCTGCCACAGACTGCGGTGGAGGCCAAGTCCGTGGGTATGTTTGAGACAGAAGTTGATCGTTTCCTGATTGGTCAGGGCATCAAAGGATATGGCGAGAAGGCAGGTGTATGGGTTTGAGTGGGATCCGGGTTCAACCATGATGGAATGGTGGAGCAGACTCATTGGGCTGAACAGCCTTTTTCTGCTTCTCTGCCTTATATGGAATAAGATAGTTGCATAGTAATGGATGGGCAGGTATGACATTGTGGGCATCACAGAGTTATGACTGAAAGAAGATCATAGTTGGGAACTTAAGTTCCAAGGATACACATTGTATTGAAAGGACAGGCAGATAGGCAGAGGGATTAGGATGGCTTTGTTGGTAAAAAATGAAATCAAATCATTAGAAAGAGGTGACATAGGATCAGATGATGTTGAATCCTTGTGGGTAGAGTTAAGAAACTGTAAGGGTAAAAATACCCTGATGGGAGTTGTATACAGACTTCAGAACAGTAGCCAGGATGTGGGCCACAAATTACAATGGGAGATAAAAAAAATGCATGTCAAAAGGGCAAGGTTACAATCGTCGTGGGGGTTTCAATATGCAGGTAGATTGGGAAAACACAGTTGATGTTAGATCCCTGGAGAAGAAATTTGTAGACTGCCTACAAGATGCAATGGCCAAAGTTGTTTGGAAAGAACACTAGCAGGGATGACAGCAGAACAGCGATGGATGATGCAACTGGGGATCAATTCAGAAGGTGCAGGATAAATACATCCCAAAGATGAAGAAAGTTGGCCGGTGGTGCAATGACACCAGCACTGGACTTTGAGGCAAGTGTTTCCGGGTTCAAATCTGGCGGGCTTTTTGCACGCTTTCAATCCATGCTGGACTGAGTGTTGAGCTAGCAAATCAGCCTCATAAAAAACAGACAAATGTTAAGGAAATGGCATAAAATGCTGCCCGATGCACCACAAGGCACGAGAAACGAACAACAAAGATGAAGAAGTATTCTAAAGGGATGATGAGGCAAATTTGGCCGACAAAAGCAAAACAGAGTTTTAATTTCAAAAGTTTTAAAGTTCAAAGTAAAATTCATTATCAGAGTACATACATGTCACCACCCACAGCTCTGAAATTCTTCTTCCTGTGGGCATACTTAGCAAATCTATAGACCAGTAACTGCAAACAATAAACATCAGGAATTGTAAACTGTAAACAAACAGCAAATGCAAAAATAAATAAGTAGCAATAAATAATGAGCTTGAAATAACATTATAACAGGGTCTTTAAATGAGAGTAGCTATCCCCTTTTGTTCAAGAGCCGGATGGTTGAGGGGTAGTAACTGTTCTTGAGTCTGGTGGTGTGAGTCCTGAGGCTCTTGTACCTTCTACCTGATGGCAGCAGTGAGAAAAGAGCATGGCCTGGGTGGTGAGGATCTTTGATAATGGATGCTGCTTTTCTATGGTAATGTTTCATGCAGATGTGCTCAATGGTTGGGAGGGCTTTACCCATGATGTACTGGGCTGAATCCACTACCTTTTGGAGCATTATCCGCTCAAGGCATTGGTGTTCCCATACCTGGTTGTAATGGCGCCAGTCAACACACTTTCCACCACACATCTATAGAAGTCTACCAAGGTTTTTGATGACTGCTGAACCTCCGCAGATTCCTGACGAATTAGCAGCCCTGCAATGCCAGCTTCGCAATAATATTTATGTGATGGGTCCAGGACAGGTCCTCTGAGATAGTGACATACAGGAATTTAAAGTTACTGACCCTCTCCACCCCTGATCCTCCGATGATTACTGGCTCACGGACCTCTGGTTTCCCTCTCCTTAAGTCTACAATCAGTTCCTTGGTCTTACTGACATTGAGTGAGAGGTTGTTGTTATTACACCACTTCAATCTCCCTCCTGTGTGCTGATTCATTGCCCCCTTTGATACAGCCCTCAACAGTGGTGTCATCAGCAAACTTAGATAGATAGATAGATAGATAGATACTTTATTCATCCCCATGGGGAAATTCAACTTTTTTCCAATGTCCCATACACTTGTTGTAGCAAAACTAATTACATACAATACTTAACTCAGTAAAAAATATGATTTGCATCTAAATCACTATCTCAAAAGCATTAATAATAGCTTTTAAAAAGTTCTTAAGTCCTGGCGGTTGAGTTGTAAAGCCTAATGGCATTGGGGAGTATTGACCTCTTCATCCTGTCTGAGGAGCATTGCATCGATACTAACCTGTCGCTGAAACTTGTAAATGGTGTTGGAGCTGTACTTAGCCTCACAGTCACAGGTGTAAAGTGAGCAGAGCAGGGGGCTGAGCAGATCCCTGCGGTACTCCTGCACTGATGGAGATTGTGGAGGAGATGTTTTTGCCAATCCAAACTGACTGGAGTTTACAAGTGAGGAAATCAAGGATCCAATATCACAAGGGGGTATTGAGGCTGAGCTCGTGGAGTTTACTTCACCAACTGTGAGAGCGGTCAAGGTAATGATCTTATTGTGTGCAAGGCAGGTTTGATCTCCTTCTGATAGGCCAACTCCTGCTTCTGTTTCTTCTGTCAATTTGTATTTCTTGGTTACTGACAAGTAAAGACATTTTCACATTTTCCACAGTTCAGTTCTAAATTCAAGGAAAAGCCATTAAACCAAACAGAACAACCCTTTTTCATGTTATTCTCTCATTCCCATGGTTTTCCACTCCCTACAGAATGGGCACTAACATTTAAAATACCTTGAGTGAAATGCTTCTGCTAATGAGGCTGGTTTTTCCATACAGTGTGAGCCACAATCTCTATTACAACACACAACATTTGGGCAGACAGTATATGATTAATGATGTGGAATGTTATCCATGACTTTGTTTTGGTGATCGATTCAATGTGTGTTCAAATTCAGGTCATCTCATTCTGCTTCAAGATAAATAAGAACTGAAAATTGGTGCCAAGTTTAATGAGCTCTTGTATCAAGAAGGACATTCTGAAGTGTTGAGGGAGCAAGGTTCAGGAGCCTCAGGACCCACAGCACCAAGTTCAGAAACCGTTATTACCCCTCAACCATCAGGCTCTTGAACCAGAGGGGATAATTTCTCTCAGCTTCACTCAGCCCAGCACTAAAATGTTACCACAACTAATGGGCTCATAAGAACACAAGAAATAGGAGCAGGAGTCGGCCATTTGACCCATTGAACCTGCTCTGCCATTCAATAAGATCATGTCTGATCTGACCATGGACTCATCTCCACCTACCTGCCTTTTCCCCAGAACCCTTAACTCTCCTACTATGCAAAAATCTATCCAACCTTGTCTTAAATATACTTACAGAGGTAGCCTCCACTGCTTCATTGGGCAGAGAATTCCACAGATTCACCACTCTCTGGGAAAAGCAGTTCCTCATCATCTCCGTCTAAATCTACTCCCCTGAATCTTGAGGCTATGTCCCCTAGTTCTAGTCTCACCTACCAGTGGAAACAACTTTCCTGCCTCTATCTTATCTATCCCTTTCATAATTTTATATTGTTTCTATAAGATCTCTTCTCATTCTTCTGAATTCCAGTGAGTACAGTCCCAGGTGACTCAATCTCTCCTCATAGTCTAACCCCTCATCTCTGGAATCAACCTGGTAAACCTCCTCTGCACTGCCTCCAAAACCAGTATATTCTTCCTCAAGTAAGGAGACCAGAACTGCACGCAGTACTCCTGATGCGGCCTCACCAGTACCCTATACAGTTGCAGCATAACCTCCCTGCTCTTAAATTCAATTCCTCTAGCAATGAAGGCCAACATCCCATTTGCCTTCTTGATAGCCTGCTGCACCTGCAAATCAACCTTTTGTGATTCATGCACAAGTCCCTCTGCACAGCAGCATGCTGCAATTTTTTACCATTTAAATAATAATCTGCTCTTTCATTTTTCCTTCCATAGTGGATAACCTCACATTTACCAACATTCTACTCCATCTGCCAGACCCTTGCCCACTCACTTAACCTATCTGTATCTCTCTGCAGACTCTCTGTATCTTCTGCACAATTTGCTTTTCCACTCAATTTAGTATAATCGGCAAACTTCAATACCCGGTGCCCTCTTCCAGATCATTAATGTATATCATGAACATTTGCGGGCCCCGCACCGACCCCTGTGGCACACCGCTCATCACTGATTGCCAACCAGAGAAACACCCATGTATCCCAACTCTCTGCTTTCTATTAGTTAACCAATCCTCTGTCCATGCTAATGCATCGCCCCCAACTCTATGCATCCTTATTCGATAAGTCTTTTATGCAGTACTTTATCGAACGCCTTTTGGAAATGCAAGTAAGTAATGTCTATCTGTTCCCCTCTACCCACTGTGCTTGTTATATCCTCAAAGATCTTCAGTAAGTTTGTCAAACAGGGCCCGCCTTAGCTGAATCCATACTGTGTCTGCATCCATTTCTTTATAGATGTCTCGCTATTTCTTCTTTAATGGTAGCTTCAAGCATTTTCCCATCTACAGATGTTAAACTAACTGGCTGATAGTTATCTGCTTTTTGCCTATATCTTTTTTTGAACAGTGGCGTGACATTTGCCATAGCCCAGAGAATTTTGGTAAATTATCACCAAAGCCTCTACAATAACTTCTGCCATTTCTTTCAGTGCCCTGGGATGCATTCCATCAGGGCCAGGGGACTTAATCTACCTTCAGGCCCACAAGTTTGCTCAGCTCTACCTCTTTAGTGATAGCTATTGTATCGAGGTCCTCACCTCCCATCACATCCATAACATCTCTTTTTGGCATGTTAAATGTGAAGACCGACGCAAAATAGTCATTCAAAGCTACGGCCATTTCCTCATTACCCAATAACAATTCCCCCTTCTCGTCATCCAAGGGACCTACATTCACTTTAGCTACCCTTTTCCACTTTATATAATTTAAAAACTTTTACTATCTGTTTTTAAATTTTGTTCTAGTTTATTTTCATAATCTAGCTTCCCTTTCTTTATTGCTTGCTTAGTGGTTCTCTGTTGCTTTTTAAAGTTCTCCCACTACTTTTAATTTCTCACTACTCTTGGCAACTTTGTATGCACAAGCTTTTTGTTTGATGTTTTCTTTTATTTCCTTAGTTATCCAAGGCTGGCTCTCCCCACTCTTACTGTCTTTGCTTTTAACTGGGATATACTTTTGTTGAGCACCGTGAAAAATCTCTAAAAGTCTTCCACTGTTCCTCAACTGTCCCACCATATAGCCTGTGTTCCCAGTCTACACCAGCCAAATCCTCCCTCATCCCATTGTAGTCTCCATTGTTTAGGCATAATGGAGGATTAAACTATTGCACCCTCCATTGTATGAAAAATTCAATCATACTGTGATCACTCTTTCCAAGAGGATCCCTAACTACAAGATCGTTAATCTTACCTATCTTATTGCAAAGGACCAGATCTAAGATAGCACATTCCCTTGTAGGTTCAGTAACATGCTGTTCATGAAAGCCATCGTGGATGCATTCTATGAAATCCTCCTCAAGATTGCCTCGACCAACTTGATTCACCCAATCTCTGTGCAAGTTAAAGTCCCCCATGATAACTACTGTTCTATTCTTACATGCCTGAGATATCTCTGTTTATTGCCTGTGCCACGGTAACGTTATTATTCGGTGACCGATAGACAACTCCCACCAGTGATTTTTTTCCCTTTAGTTTTCCTAATCTTTACCCAGATGGATTCAACATTCTGCTCCTTAGATCTCATATCGTCTCTCACTATTGCCCTGATCTCATCCTTAATTAAAAGCGCTACTTCACCTCCCTTACTTTCCTGCCTATCCTTCCGTATTACCTGATATCCTTGGATATTTACTTTCCAATCCTCTCCACCCTGCAACCAACAACGTCTCTGAAACGGCCACTAAATCATACCTCTTTGTACTAAGTTGTGCCACAAGTTCACTGACCTTGTTTCAAATACTACGGGCATTCAAATAAAGTGCCCTTACACTCACTGTGTTTTTAAAATCTTGTAATCTTTTACTCTTTTGCACTTGACTTTTCTTCACTTCACTCTTACTTTTCTCTTTTTTATCTTTTGCTTTATCTTTATCTTTATCCACACTTTTCTTTTGTACTTTATCCATACTTCTCCAATCTGTTGAACCCAACTCTGTACTACTTAGTTTAAAGCCCTATCCACAGCCCTAGTTATATGATTCGCTAGGATCCAGGTCCCATCATGGTTCAAGTGGGGCCTATCCCACTGGTACAGCTCTCTCTTACTGGTGCCAGTTTCCCATGAAATCAAACCCACTTCTCCCACACCAATCCTTGAGCCACACATTTAACTCTCTAATCTTCTTGACCCTATGCCAATTTGCACGTGAGGCACTTACCTGTGCCTCCTTGCCAAAGCATCAAGTTCTCACTCCTACACTGGTCCACTCACATAATGGCTGCTCTACTTTAACCCTGCTTTACTTTATTTGCTCCTGCTAATGCACTGATCCCCATGAAACGCTCATTTTTTAAACTCTTCTTCATGACCTGTGCTTGGGTTTTTTTCTTTGGGTCTCTTGATATTTTAAAAGATTAAGAGAAATACAGCCAGTATGTTTTCCCAAGGATTGAAATGTCTAATACCAGAGGACCATACATCTACTTGCATCAGACTGCCAGCCTGGGAACACGTCCTTTACTGGAGGAAGAACACTTCGCATTCTGCCTGAGTAGCCCATAACCCAACATCCTCATCTCCTTTGAGCAATGTAGGGGCTGTACTGTACTGTTCCATGAGCTATGTTCAATAGAGGGGTAGCAACTCTGGTGAGTGGGCTTGTTGAGTCCAATCCAGGGCAGTCTACTCACGTTTAGTCACCACTGGACACTCAGCTCTCACTTTTGGCTCCAAGTAGATGTTTGCATGTGACAGTGGCCACATCTCAGTACACTACTTTGACCAGGTGAGGGTAGCCGGCGGCCTTGTACCCCGGTGAGATAGGGACATGCCTGTCCAAGCATGCGGAGTCAGATCTGGCGGACTGGGCAGATGAGATCTACAGAGAGATCCAGCTGCCAGGAAGGCAGTTCTGTAATGCTCTGTGGTGTGTGAAGGCCTTGACAAGGTCATCTACTACAACCAAGGAAGACCCCAGTTTGTGACGCTTGTTCATATCACTGGACTCTGTCTTCTGAAGGGCCAGGGAGTGGAATTGCCACAGAGCAATGGCTTGTTCACCTTATTAACTCTCCCACCCAGTTCTCCTGTCATTGGACATGATGAGGACAACCACCAATTCCAATCCTGATGCAGGGTCTGGAAACAAAATGTTGACAACATCTTCCACCCCCTGTTCCTGCTCCATAGACATTAGTTGACCTGCTGAGTTTCTCCTTTTTTGCCTCAGATTCCAGCATCTGCAGTGTCTTGCATCAGCGAAGGTGCTGTGATCATGTGGTGCTCACTTAGTGGAAGTGAAGAGACCTCCAAAGAATCAGAATCAGAATCCAGTTTATTATCATTGACAGATCTCGTGAAATTCATTGTTTTGTGGACACAGAAGAGTGCAATACACAAAAAACCTATAAGTTACAATAAAAAATATAGCTTATAAAAATAAATAGTCATGCAAAAGAGAGAAAAATAGTGAACTAGTGTTTCAGAGTTCATGGGCCATTCAGAAATCTGATGGTGGAGGGGAAAAAACTTCGTAAAATGTTGAGCGTATGTCCTCAGGCTCTTGTGCCTCCTCCCTGATGTTAGCAAAGGGAAGAGGGTATGTCCTGGGTGGTGGGGGTATTTAATGATGACTGCCACTGTTTTGAGGCTCTGCCTCTTATAGATGTCCTTGATGAGGGAGTGAGGGGAGGGCTGTGCCCACGAATGTGCTGGCTGAATCTTTATGCAAGATGGTGACACAACCAGTCAGAACTCTATCCGTGGAACACCTGTAGAAATTTGCTAGAGTCTTTGGTAACATACCAAATCCTCTCAAACTCCAAATGAAGTATAGCCTCTGACATGTCTTCTTCTTCAGAATTGCATCAATGTGTTAAACCTGGGATAAATTCTGTGAGATGCTAACACCCAGGAACTAGAAACTGTTCATCCTTTCCAGTGCTGAACATTCAATGGGGACTGGTGTCCATCCTGAAGTTCACAGTCATTTCCATGGTCTTACTGATGTTGAGTGCAAGGTTGTTGTTGCAACACCACTCAACCAGCTGATCTATCTCACTCCCGAATGCCTCCTCATCACCTTTTGAGATTATTCCAGCAATTTATAGATTACATTTGAGCTATGCCTATCTACACCATCATGGGTGTAGAGGGAGTAGTCAATGGCCAATGTAAAATGGCCTTTGGGGAAAGAGGAAGGTCAGAGGGAATGACAAGCCAGCACTGGTATTCCTGAACAGAAGAGGTTCTGCAGATGCTGGAAATTCAGAGTAACACACAAAATGCTGGAGAAATCCAGCATGGCAGGTGGCATCTATGGAGAGGTTCCTTGCCATAGATGTTGCTTGACGCTAGTTCCTCTAGCCTTTTGTGTTGGTAATCCTGAAAACATAGACAAACTTTGGAGAGCGATCAGGAAAACTAACCACTGGCTTGAGGGAGCTGAGGTTTGTGGGTTAAATGAAGTGTGAAAACAGACGGAATTTGATTGCTGTGTACAATACCAGATCTTGTGAACAAAGAAACCTAAACATTCAATAACAACTGGAAATTACGAGTCTGAATGTTACAAAAGCCAGCAGATTTGGAAAATAGATAGAAACCAAGCAATAGAGACACGGCCTGGAAACCAGAGGGCTAATAACTAACTTAACACTGACATGATGATCTCTTTGTACAGTGAAAGTAAATGTAGGAATTGGAATTGATTCTGACAGAAAATTAGGGAGTTGAGGCAGGGAGCACTTACACACTCACAGAAAATGAACTGAAAGTTAAAAGCAACACACACAAAAAGCTGAAGGAACTCAGCTGTTCAGGCAGGATTTATGGCAATAAACCTGATTCTGATATTATGGACTGAGAGTGAGAAGGGGGCAGGGAGAGGGGAAGCACCAGACAGACATTCTGTAATGATCACTAAGCCAATTGTTTCAAATCAATTGACCTTGGCTGGTGTCTCAGGGCTGGGTGTGTCTACACCTGAGCCACCTCCCACCCCTGGCACTCCTCCTCTGCCACCTGTGCCACATCCCTCCTGTGGCACTCCACCCTCACTATTTCCTCCTGCCAGATGTGCAAGCTTGCTCTCTGCTCCAAGTGGCCTATGTGCCGAAGATTTTTGTATAGTGCTGTGAGTACATGAGCTAGAATGATACTATTGCAAGTCCCCATCAGACAAGATGATAAACCAAGGTCTTCTCTGTCCTCTTGCAATAGGTCTAATGTCAGAGAAATGTACACAATATACATCCTGAAATCTTTATCTTTGCAAACATCCACGAAAACACAGGAGTGCCCTGAAGAATGAGTGACAGTTAAATGTTGGAACCCCAAACCCCCTCCCCCCAGGTCACCCCTCCCACACACAAGCAGCAGCAAAGCGATGACCCCCCACCCCTCCCCCACCAGCAAAAAAGCATCGGCACCCTCCACCGAGCACTTCAGCATGACATGTTGTTGTAAGGGAAAGAATAGTGAGGGCTAATAACTAGTAACTAGGGATGTTGATTGTGCTAATGTGGTAACAGGGCACTGCAGACAAAGCCTAGCCAAGAGGCTCTGGGGTTCGAACGTTCTTCTGGGGCTCTTCTGTTTTTTGTGGATGTCTGTGAAGAGTAAGAATTTCAGGTTGTATGCTGTATACATTCTCTGATAATGAACAGAACCACTTGAAAGACCATTTGAAGTGGAGACACGGAATGCAGCAGTGATGTTGCCCAGGTTTCAGAAACTTCACTAATTGCGATGTAGCATGCACCCATTGAACGGATTGACTGTTGGAACTGTAGATGATCATTTCATTCTGTAATCAGGACCTAGTCCATACTTGATTAAATCTTCCTGTAGCCACCATTCTGTTATCTCAAATTACTGGGAATCTCAAAAACCGAGAATGTAAAAATTGTATCCAATTCATGTTCAGGTCAATCAGCTTTGACTGGTCTCCTGGTGGGCACTGGTTGGTAATAAATTGCCCGTTATTTGAACACCAACTCCGTGTTGCCTGTCAGTTTGCTCCTACTCATGTCCTGAGATGTTTCACTGAAATTTTAATGTGCTGAGTCACTTTTATGGAAAGCCAAACTGGCACAGACTAGATGGGCAGAAGGGACTGCATCTGCGCGGTTGTGCTCTGGGATTCCACAGCAGATTCCCAATAGCTTGGTCAGCACTGGGTTGAAAAGGTAGGCTTTTGAAGGAGGGAAGAGAAGGAGAGAGGAAGGGAAGCTGAGGCCTGGAATTCGATAATTCCAAGCCCTTGGAACTGAAGGACTGGTTGCCAGTGTTGGAGAGATTGAAAATGCACATCAACCTGTAATGCGAGTCACTTCAAATAGGAAATATTCAGCTGAGCTCAGAGCAGCTGCTAAACCTGACCAGATTGTGCTGATTCTCTTCTATAAAACCCACAGTGTAGCGGCAGCTGGCATTGTGTTTTATTTTAATCTGATTCATTTAAAAATGCCGTGCAGCTTATGTTACTGAGAAATTACTTACTCACTGTATTTACAACGGCTAATAAGCAAGGCCTGCATGGAAGACAACCTCAGGAGACTTGTTATTGCAATGTGCAGCTGCAGCCTAGCTTCGGCCAGGGTAAATAGAACATGTTAATAATTTTGTTGCACCCAATTGAGTCTTCAATATCCTTTACAGCTCTGAGAATCCTATTCTATTCCACAGAATAGCATCTGTTACCGTCCACTTCTGAGCTGAGCGCGAGAGGTGCAAAAGAAACACCTGTGGAAACAAAAGAAAACTTCTTCGTCAAAACAAACTGTAAAACTTGTTACTTTTCTGCTCCGTGAAAGAATTCAGGTGATTGATCTTCTAGGGTGACTGTTCCATCGAGCTGCTCCACCCTGTCTGCAGCAAAAGGTGGGATTTCCTGGTGGCTACCTACGTCCCATTCCCATTCTGATACATCTGTCCAAAGTTAATTTCAAAGTCCAAAGTTCAAAATATCAGAGTACATACACGCCAGCACATAAAACCCTGAGATCCTTTTTCCTGCAGGCATACTTAGCAAATCTATAGAACAGTAACTGTAAACAGGATCAAACAACTAAAAACCGTGCAAATGCAGATATAAACAAATAGCAATAAATAACGAGAGCATGGAATAACAAGATAAAAAGTCCTTAAAGTGATTCCATTGGTTGTGGGAACATCAGAAACAGAATGAATGTAGCTATCCCCTTTTGTTCAAGAGCCTGATGGTTGAGGTGTAGTAACTGTTCTTGAACCTGGTGGTGTGAGTCCTGAGGCTCTCGTACCTTCCCATTTCCATTCTGACACATCTGTCCATTTTCAATTCAACTTCCCGTTCCCAATCTGACACTTCTAGCTGCCTCTTCTACTCTCACGATGGGACCTCCTCAGGCTGGAGAAACAACACCTCATATTCCGTCTGCCTAGCCTCCAACCTGATGCCATAAACATTGATTTCTCTAACTTCCAGTAATTTCTCCCCTCATCCTCCTTCTCTCTCTTTCTATTCTACATTGTGGCTCCCCTCTCACTCCTTCTCTTCTCCTCACCTGCCCACCACCCCCTCCGCTGCCCCTTCTCCATCCCTTTTATCCAGGGTCACTATCAGATCCCTTCTTCTTCTGCCCTTTATCTCCTTCACCTATCACCTCTTAGCTTCTTGCTTCACACCCTTCCCTCACCCACCTACCTTACCCCTCACCCGGTTTCACCTATCTCCAGAAAACCTGTACTCCTTTCCCACCCCCAACATTCTTAGTTTGTTTCTTCCCTCTTTCGTTCCACTCCCGAGGCAGGATCTTGGCCTAAAATGTTGACTCTTAAATCCCCTCCATGGATGCTGCCTGACTTGCTGAGTTCCTCCAACACTTTGTGTGATTTGCTCAAGGGTTGTCATGATAGTGTAGTGGTTAGCTCAATGCTATTACAGCCAGGATTCAGAGTTCAATTTTGGTGCAGTTTGTAAGGAGTTTGTACGTTCTCCCCACGACGGTGTGGGTTTCCTCTGGGTGCTCCAGTTTCCTCCCACATTGTACCAATTAGTAGTTTAATCAGTCATTGTAAATTGTCCTGTGGTTAGTCAAAGGTTAACTAGGTGAGTTGCTGGCTGAAGGGCCTGTTCACTGCTGTATCTCTAAATAAATAACAATACGTTTCCAGCATCTGCAGAATCTCTTGTGAATACATTTTCTAGAGCTGCTGAGTGGAAAGGCAATGCACAGGCAGGTTCTGATGTTCGCCGAGCTACTGAGTGATGGACATGCCTGCTTGTGCACTGCAAGGATAAGCTAAGGTCAAGGCAACTTGTGTTGTTTATGTCGTCCTTCCAGCTGTCAGCTGCAAAGCAGCAAATGCCCGTGCCTGCAAGAGAACAGCTTGCTTGATAGGGCATTGAAATATAGGGATTCTGTGGCATTGCAAAGAAGACTCTCTCGCAAAAATAAAACAAAGTAGCATCTGAAAATTTAAGGGAAGTTTTGAAGAGGTGAACATGATGCACGTTTGAGATGTTCAAATGTAAATAAATACATTTTCTGCAAACTTTAGAAATTCTGCAAATGCTGGAAATCCAGATAAATAGTCATCATCATCATCATTATGTGCTGTGTTGTGATCATGGTCTTTTGACTATGATTGCTCTTGGCAAATTTTTCTATGGAAGTGGTTTGCCATTGCCTTCTTCTGGGCAGTGTCTTTACAAGACAGGTGACCCCAGCCATTATCAATACTCTTCAGAGGTTGTCTGTCTGGTGTCAGTGGTCGCATAACCAGGACTTGTGATATGTACCAGCTGCTCATACGACCATCCACCACCTGCTCCCAGGTTTCATGTGGCCCTGTTCGGGGAGGCTAAGCAGGGGCTACACCCTGCCCAAGGACGACCTGCAGGCTAATGGAGGGAAGGAGTGCCTCACACCTCCTTTGGCCAGAGAAGTATCTCCACCCTGTCACCCAACATCCAAAGTAACACACATAAAATGCTGGAGGAACTCAAAAGTTTTAGATGTCATGCTGAATCTCTGCAGACTTTTAAGCAAGTAGAGGCACTGCTGTGTTTTCTTCACAACTGCACTTACATGCTGGGTCCAGGATAAGTCCTCTGAAATAGATTCCACCACTAAGTTAATTTGCACTTCGGGAATAAATAGTTCAGACACTGTGAAGGGAACGGAATAAAACTCCATGGTCTAGTGGTTAAATAACCTCCTCATAACCCAAAACACATTTAATTTCATTAAAGACTTTGAAATCTGCTGGGAGCAGAGCATCTCTTAAGTAAAATAGTTTTCCGACTGAGTCAGATGTTTGCAGACTCAATGATCACTTTAGATCTGAGTTGACACTCCAGACTCAGAATCAGAATCAGGTTTATTATCACTGACATACTGTATGTGTGGCAGCAGTACAGAACAATACATAAAAAATATATAAATTACAATAAGAAATATATATTAACAATTAAATGAAATACATAGTGCAAAAAGAAAGCAAAAATAGGTCCTGATGAAGAGTCTCGGCCTGAAACGTTGACTGTTTAGTTTTTTCCATAGATGCTGCCTGACTTGCTGAGTTCCTCCAGCATTTTACGTGTGTTGCTTTGGATTTCCAGCATCTGCAGATTTCTTGTGTTTGCAGAAATAGTAAGGTGGTGTTCATGGGTTGGTTCATTGTCCATTCAGAAATCCGATGGCGGAGAGGAAGAGCCTGTTTCTAAAACATTGAGTGTGTGTCTTCAGGCTCCTGTAGCTCCTCCCTGATGGCAGCAATGAGAAGAGAGCATGTCCTGCGTGGTGGGGGTCCTCTCTGATGGATGCTGCCTTCTTGGCGCATTGCACCAATGCAGAACAGTGCTGACAGATTACTATATTACTGGGAGTAGCATTGTTTTGTATACATGGTAGTTTCCATCAAACATGTGTCCAATGTTTATTCCTCAACAAAAATCACTGTCCTTTGTTCATCAAAGAACAAACATCAGTGCTGTTTGTGGAAGCTTGTTGTGTCTATTTCAGATGTAGGCACATGGGGACATCACCAGCTTTGGGTTTCCCTCCAAGTTATAAACCATCCTGACTTAGATATTACGGCTATTTTTCTGTCAGAGTCACAAGGGTCACTAACCCCCCCACCCCCCCCAGTCAATGGGTCAGAGTGAAAGGTCTTTGGTAGTCTGGATGTCAAGGCCCGAAAGGTCAAACCCATCATCAGCAAGTTCTGGGATTGAGGCCCAAAGGTCAAAGTCCTATGATCAGAGTATTCTAGGGATGATACCCAGAAGTTAATCAAGTCCAGAGGGCAAAGCCGAAAGGTTGAAGTCTGGAGGCAGAAGTCAGAAGATCAAAGACTGAAGTCAGTGAGGACGAAGGTAGAGGTCTGAAGGTTTGAAGCCCCTGTGTCAGCTTGTCTGAATGTCAGAGTCCCAATGTTTGTGAGGCCGACTCAGAGGTGGTGTGTGTGTGTGTGTGTGTGTGTGTGTGTGTGTGTGTGTGTGTGTGTGTGTGTGTGTGTGTGTGTGTGTGTGTGTGTGTGTGTGTGTGTGTGTGTGTGTGTGTGTGTGTGTGTGTGTGAGAGTAGGATGGTGGGAGAGTGGGAAATGGGCTTGATTTGCAGCTATTCTGTTGTTTTGTTGATGTTGCTGCTTGTGTTATTCTGCTGAGTATTGTGGGCTTGCTATGTTGGTGCTAGAATGTGTGGTGACACTTGTAGGTTGCCCCCAGCGTATCTTTAGTTGTGTTGGTTGTTAACACAAACAACACATTTCACTGTACATTTGATGTACATGTGATAAATATACAGCATCTGAATATGAATCCTTGGGCCTCAGACTTGGAACTCCTCCCCAATAAGATAGAAGAACATTCATGAGAAGGACTGACGAGTGTGAAGAAGTCAGCTCTCCACCGAGGTCAATGTTTGATAATGATGCCCTTGTCAGAGGCAGCCAGCACCCCTTTTGGTTAAGGATGGAAAATGAATCACCAGAGGGAAGCCAACATTGTCACAAGGAGGATGTGCAAACTCCACCCAGGCAGTGCTAGTGTACAAGAATGAGCTCAGGTTGCCACCTTTGTGAGATATCTGCACGACCTGCAGCACCACAGTGCTCTTCATACCATGATGATTTCATTTCTGCTTTATTGAGTTCACGCTGGTAATTTGTAGAGGAACTGATATTCAAGAGGATGTTGTACAGACAGAGACAGTTACTAGATGCCTGCCTAATTGACAAAAAGAACATTGTCTTTGCAAAGTATAAACCAAGGATAACATTGCACAGTTTCCTAAGGGCATAAGACAAGGATCAGTCAATCATATGACAGGTATGTGTGGTGGTAATATAAACAAGTATGTCTTTTGGAAGCTTTTGGCTGGAGTTGCTTATAGAGGAATAGTATACATCTGCAAGCCCTAACAGAGTTGAAAAGATGCATGACAATTGGAGCCAAGTTACTGGAGAAGATGGATGTCCCTTAATCACAGGAAAATAAGGGGGGGAATGTCTGACAGAATGGATGTCTAGCTCTTCGATTGTGACCGAGGTGGTTTTCCCAAGAGAGATTTTTTTTTTGGTTTGCTTCTATTTGTTCTGGTCAATGGGAAACTGAAGCAGACATTGGGAAGTCAGCAGCACAGATCTAGACAAATCTTAGTCTTTAGCATCGTTGACTGAATATAATCAGTAGCTCTGCAATATTCTTCAGCTTACAATATGAAATTATTCACTTTGAACGGTGAAACTTGAAAGCAGCACAACAGTGTAGAGGATAGTGAGATGCCCATGATGCTGCAGCAAGGTGTTTAGGAGACATATGGTGTAGTCCGAGATGGAATTCAGTAGCCGTGAGGTAATGTTGCAGCTCTATAACAGACTGGTTAGACCACACTTGGAGTATTGTGTTCAGTTCTGGTTGCCTTATTATGGGACGGTTGAGGAAGCTTTATCACTTGAGGCATGAGCTCTTCCTCTGGCCTCTTGATCATCCCAAATTTAAACAATCTCTTTGACTGAGCTTTTGGTCAATTATTAGGGGTGATTCTCCATGTCAAATTTTGTTTGATAAGCATTAATCTTGTGCCAACCTCTTAACTTACTCGAAGATAAATTTAACATCACCGTGGACGGTCCTGGGCCCGGCTGTGAAAGAAGGAGAGTTGAGCATGGGACTAGCTGTCCCCTAATCATCTTAAAATTATGCCATTAACCATTTTAATGGCACCTCGTATTAACCATTTCTGCCCTGGGGAAAAAGTCTCTGGTTTTTTGGAATGAAAAAAATTAAAGTATAAGCTATTCCAATAATGGCCCCTTCATCATCCTAAATTTAACCAATCTCCTTGACTAAGTTTTTGATCAGGTTTTTGGAGTGATTCCCCATGACATAATTTACTGGGTGGTGCGGCTAGTTGGAGTGGAAGGGCCTGTTCTGCACTGTATTGCTAAATAAATAATAACTTAAAATGGTGGTCTGCTCTGAGATGGACCAGGAGTTGGGGAGGATATGAATAGGTGTTGGGAAGCTGAGGGAGAGTGGTGACACTAAGATTTCCAGGAGGTACCGGATGTTGCTTGGATCTGTGGAGTTCTGTTAGGAATGAGCAGTCAAGGAGGGCTAAATCTTGGTGTTGACAGGTAGTCAAAGGTACCTGCATTCAGTATAGAAGCAGTGGGAATCAAATCTTTAATGAGCCAATCTGCAGGATACAGAGGAAGCAGATTTCATTATTAACTTGAATTCTTGGGGCACAGACCTAACCCTAAACTTCACCCTGGTCAAACTGGGGAGGAATTGATGCTGAGTTACATCCTGGGATGTGGTAGGACACATCATCAGTGATGTAACCTGGGGTCACTGGGTGTTTCGGGTCTTTCAGCATCACACACCTCACCCAAGTGACCCACCCAGCATTGATCAGGCCCCGGCTTGTGTCTCAGCAGGACTGGCCCACGGGTCACACCTCCTGATCTATAGCCGTCTGGAGACTCGCCTTCATGACGGTGCTGATGGCTCTTTTCTTTGCAGCCCCCATAATGCCAAGGGGAGAGTAGGTTCTGTAGAACGAACAGCCAGCAAAGCCTCTTAAAATACAAATTACACAAATGCAATTATCAGCAACACACGTTTCAGATGATTAAACCACAGCCAGATCGTGCAGAGAGGTGGTTTCGAGCACAGGCTAAGTACCGCACCAGGCTCTCTCTTTAGAATACGGGGTGAGAATGTCCATATTAAATGAATCTGTTATTGAAAGCCTGAGACATTTGTATGGCTCCTGCCCATTGATTATTTTATTAGCTGTGTTGTTAATAAATGGGTTGCCACTTCTGTTAACATAAAGTCAAGAAATCGCATGTGCATGTTCACTGCCAAGAATGATTTCTGGGCTTAAACTGCCAGATCTTATGAGCATTACGAAAACTTTTACCTAAATTTTATCTTCCCTGTTGAGCATTTGCTGGAAGGTATACCGGCTTAAAGATGCCGATTGAGTTCAGCTGGTATGTCAGGTTGTCTATGATTTCAGATTTGGATTTATTTATAAGACCATATGACCATAAGATTTAGGAGCAGCATTAGGCCATTTGGCCCATCAAGTCTGTACTGCTATTTCATCATGACTGATCCATTTTCCCTCTCAGCTCCAATCTTCTGCCTTCTTCCCATATCTCTTCATACCCTGACTAATCAAGAATCTATCAACCTCACTTGTACTTCAAAGCATACAGTGAAATCTATGTATGTGCCATTTGTGTTAGCAACCAAGTCATCCAAGGATGTGCAAGTGTCACCACATTGCAGTTTCCTTTTTCATTAATTTCAAGGACCAACACAATCAAGGATCCCATCTACTTCAGTCATTCTCTCTTCTCCATTCTCCCATCAGGAAGAAGATACATAGGTTGAAAGCATGTACAGGTTTCCCCCCGCTATCCGAAGGTAGAGCGTTCCTATGAAACCGTTAGTAAGCCGAAATGTCGTAAAGCGAAGAAGCAATTACCATTAATTTATATGGGAAAAATTTTTGAGTGTTCCCAGACCCAAAAAATAACCTACCAAATCAAACCAAGTAACACATAAAACCTAAAATAACACAAACATATAGTAAAAGCAGGAATGATATGATAAATATACAGTCTATATAAAGTAGAAATATTGTATGTACGGTGTAGTTTCACTTATCAAGATCGGGAAGACAGTGAGCCAAAATCGATTTGGAGAAAACAAAAATTGGCATGTACATGCAAGCGCACGTACACGCCTACGCATGTACATGCATACGCGCACAACTGCCCGCACAGGGCTTCACGGTCATGGTAATCTTTTTTGGGGTGAACACACATATAAAGTGGGCGTCTTTTTTTTGTAAAAGCGAAAATCCTCTTTGGTTAGCGAAAACAGGTACAGTACTAATGTAGGTCTTTCGTAACAGTGAGCTGTCGTAAAGCGAACGTTGGAACAACGGGGGCCACCTGTATTACCAACCCCAAGGAAAGCCTCTATCCCACTATTATAAGATGACTGAACTGTTCCCTAGTATGACATGATGGACTCTTGACCTCAAAATCTAACTTGTTATCATCTTTCACTTTATTGTTTGCTTGAACTGCACTTTTTCTGTGACAGCACCATTTTATTCTACATTCTGCTATTGTATTACCTCAATACACTGTTGTAATGATCTCATCTGTATAAACAGTATGCAAGACAAGCTTAATACACCATGGAAACCAACCTCCTCTCTATAGACTCTGTGTTAACTTCTCACTGTATCAGTAATACAGCCAACATGATCAAATGCACTATCCACATCTGACATTCCCTCTTCATTCCCTCCACCCACCAAATCAGGGAGAAGATACTAGATCTTTTTCACTCCAGTCCTACTGAAGGATCTCGGCCCGAAATGTCGACTGTTTACTCTTTTCCATAGCTGCTGCCTGGCCTGCTGAGTTCCTCCAACATTTTGTGTGTGCTGCTCAGAAGACACAAGAGACTGAAAGCATAGTCAGCTTTCTTCCCATTTTTATGTCTATTGAATGGCCCCCTAGTATGATCTTACAATCGACCTCATTATGATCTTTCACCTTACTGTCTCCCTGCACTCACCTTCTCTGTAGCTCTAACACTTTATTCTGCATTCTGTTGTTGTTTTCCGTTGTACCACCTCAATGCATTGTTGAAATGAAATTATCTGTATGGATGGCATGGAAATTAAAGACTTTCACTCTCACCAGAACATCTGTAGATACTGGAAATCCAGACCAACACACACGAAGTGCTGGAGGAGTTCAGCAGGCCAGGCAGCATGGAAAAGAGTAAAGTCGACATTTCAAGCCGAGACCCTTCAAATCAGGCCTAGAAAAAAAGATGAAAAGTCAGAGCAAGATGGTGGGGGCAGGGGATTCTGATGAAGGGGCTCAGCTCGAAACATCGACTCTACTCTTTTCACTCCACCTTGGTACATGTGATAGTAATAAACTAATCTACCAATTGAATTTCTTCTCACTGAAGAGTTGGAAGCTATTTTGCCCTGACTGTTACGATCTCTGAAAAAGAAACGTGTTTCAGTGCAGAAGGAACTTACCTTCTCAAGTACATGGCCTGTGGCTATGCTTAAAAAAATCTCTGCCTTTTCTCCCCTGCGGCTTGCTTGCTTTTGATTCCATCTGAATGTAGTGAGGAAGGGGTTAACATGAACAGGGTGCAGGTGAATGTCATGATGGCCTATCGTGCCAGAAACTTAAAACCTTATAAATAACACTTCAAATATCACAGGAATGAATCTCAAAGCTTCAACTTGTTCTTGGGTGACAGTAGTTTGCTGGATTGCATTCTCCTCAGTTTCAGAAGAACAAGTTTTCTATTTATACCTGGTGATCTCAGAACATTGTTTAAAGCTAAAGATTAGCTTTATTTATCACATGTACATCAAAACATCGAAACACATAGTGACACTCAAAACGCTGGAGGAACTCAGCAGGCCATGCAGAATCTATGGAAATTAATAGACAGTTAAGATAGCCACAGACGTAGCCTGAGGTGCCGAGTTCCTCCAGCATTTTGTGTGTGTTACTCTGGATTTCCAGTATCTGCAGATGTTCTTGTATTTATGAAACATACAGTGAAATGCATCATTTTCACCAACAAGCAACACAGTCTATGGATGGAGCTGGGCACAGCCTTCAAGTGTCACCACACTTCCGGCACCATTACACACATGCCCAGAGCTCAGTAACTCTAACCGTACGTTGGCTTTGAAATGTGGGAGGAAACCCACATGGAGAACATACAAACTCCATGCAGACAACAGCAGGAAATAAAGCCCGTTCGGCAATCAGTGGCACTGTAAAGCGTGGTGCTAACCACTCTGCCGACTGTACCATCCTTGCTGAGCTCATAACTGCCTGTATTTGCAATATCAGATGAGTTGCTTTTCAAGTCCTGGTCCACTACTGCCAGGCAATTTGTGTGGTTTCAAATATTTCAGCATTTCTGATCTAATAAATTTGGGTGCTCGGATTCAATGAGAATTTAACGAGCTTCTTTAGGAATAACTCTGATGTGTCCAAATATAATTGAAAAGAAGCCACTTACAGCAAAAATAAAGCATGCCAATCTGGGCCTTGACCCGATGTGTTGTAGGTTCATGCTGAAGGAACTTGAAAGTAAATGCAATGAGACAATTCTGGTTGCCCCACTCTTGGAAGGCTGTTGAGGCTTTGGAGAGGGTGCAGAAGAGTTTCACCAGGAAGCTGCCTGGTTTAGAGGGCGTGTGCTATCACGAGAGGCTGGATAACCGGGTTGTTTTCTCTGGAATGCCGGAGGCTGAGGGGAGATCTGGTAGAGGTTTCTAAGATTTTGAAAAGCATAGGTGGAATGGACAGAGAGTATCTGTTTCCCAGGGTTGAAATGTCTAATACCAGACAGCATGTACTTAAGGTGAGAGGGGGTAGGTTCAAAGGGGATGTGAGGGGTAAGTTTTTAACTCAGAGAGTGGTGGATGCCTGGAATGTGCTGCCTGGTGTGGTGGTAAAGGCAAATACATTAGAGGCTTTTAAAGAGATGTTTAGGTAGGCACATAGCTATAAGGAAGATGGAGGAATATGGATATTGTGTAGGTAGGAGGCATTAATTTTTGGGTGTGTTTGATTTACATTTTAGCTGGTTCAGCACAACACTGTGGCCAAAGAGACCGTTCCTGTGTTGTACTGTTCTATGTTCCATGTTCGAATTTACGTTCGAGATCTGCATTTGCTTCATGGGTCTGGAATTTAGGAGTGAGCATTACATCAGGCACCTGGCCTCCTTCTGCCCACACCAAAGTCATAAGACCATAAGATAAATGAGTAGAATTAGACCATTCAGCCCATTGAGTCTGCTGAACATTTCAATTAGGGCTCCAAATCAAAAGTTCAACGTACATTATTATCAAAGTATGTATACTGCCTCTCAAAGTCCAACCCTACATCACAACATGAACCACAGAGTGCCTGAAAGTGAGTCCACAGCCACGGGGCCAGTTCAGCACTGAGGTGAGTGAAGCCTGTCCAGGAGTCCGATGGCTTCAGGCCTCAGCCACGGGGCCAGTTCAGCACTGAGGTGAGTGAAGCCTGTCCAGGAGTCCGATGGCTTCAGGCCTCAGCCACGGGGCCAGTTCAGCACTGAGGTGATTGAAGCCTGTCCAGGAGTCCGACGGCTTCAGGCCTCAGCCACGGGGCCAGTTCAGCACTGAGGTGATTGAAACCTGTCCAGGAGCCCGATGGCTTCAGGCCTCAGCCACGGGGCCAGTTCAGCACTGAGGTGATTGAAACCTGTCCAGGAGCCCAATGGCTTCAGGCCTCAGCCACGGGGCCAGTTCAGCACTGAGGTGAGTGAAGCCTGTCCAGGAGTCCGACGGCTTCAGGCCTCAGCCACGGGGCCAGTTCAGCACTGAGGTGATTGAAGCCTGTCCAGGAGCCCAATGGCTTCAGGCCTCAGCCACAGGGCCAGTTCAGCACTGAGGTGAGTGAAGCCTGTCCAGGAGCCCAATGGCTTCAGGCCTCAGCCATGGGGCCAGTTCAGCACTGAGGTGAGTGAAGCCTGTCCAGGAGTCCGACGGCTTCAGGCCTCAGCCATGGGGCCAGTTCAGCACTGAGGTGAGTGAAGCCTGTCCAGAGCTCCAGATGGCTCCAGAGCAACAACTGCTCCTGAACCTGATGGCATGGGACCCAATCAACATCACCCACCTGACAGTATTAGTGAGAAGAGAGCCAGACCGGTCAAACACAGGCAGATGGCACTGAACACCAGTTTGTTTTCTACTCTCATCCTCATGATTTTAATCTCGTTCAATGCTTTAATCAGCGTGGAGTAATGAAGCTGACAACAGTTTATGCTCCGCCATAAGGCATTGATGCAGCATCCACCCCCAGTGATGGCCACCCTGGCTGTACCTGCACTCTGAGAGTCTAGTTTGCTGAATCCCCTAGGAGACTGCAAAAGTGCCAGATCATTTCATCGGCTCAAAAGTACATCTTTAAAAGGGGAATTACAGGCTGCAGACGGCAATAATCACAATTCAGATGAAGAAGTATATGGCTCCCAGCTGGTAGGAGTCCATTGCATATAAAAGGTAGGGAACCCCTGATTTGAAAGAAGAAGAGTACTTCTGTGAGTTGTCTGCAGCACGTCACTGTTGGTCACTGACACCACCTTGCCTCAGTTCATAGATGCTGCCTGAGTTCTTCCAACATTTTGAGTGAGTTATTCAAAGGCTGATTTTTTTTTTGACCCCATTCTCCTGCCTTCTTTCCAGCTTAACACTGTTACCAGTCAAGAACCTTAAATCCACCCAATGACTTGGCCTCCACGACCCTCTGTGGCAATGAATTCCAAAGGTTCTCTGTCCTCTAGCTGAAGAAATTCCTCCTCATCTCTGTTCTAAAGAAATGTCCTTGTGTTCTGAGCCTGTGCCTCTGGTCTTAGACTCTTCTACTAATAGAAATGGAATGATTAGAATTGGCTTATCATTGTCACATGTACTGAGAAACAGCGAAAAGCTTGTCTTGAAGACTGTTCATACGGTACATGGTGTATTGAGGTAAAACAATAACAATGCCGAATAAAGTGTAGCAGCTACTGAGAGAGTGCAGCGCGGTAAACAATAAAGTTCAAGTTCATAACAAGGTAGATTGTGAGATTAAGAGTCTAACTTATCATACTAGGGAACCACTTAATAGTCTTATAACAGCAGGGTTTAAGTTGTCCTCGAGCCTGGTGTTACGTGCATCGTCTGCCCCATGGAAGAGGGGAGGAAAGACAATGCTCGAGGTGGGAGGAATCTTTGATTATGCTGGCTGCTTTACTGAGTTAGCGAGAAGTATGGAGGGGAGGCTGATTTCCATGGTGTGAGGAGCTGTGTCCACAATCTACATGCAGATCAGTTGCAATACTAAGCCGTTATGAATCCAGAGAGGATACTTTGTATGGTACGTCGATGCGGGCACACGGGTGTAGCAGTCAGTATAACACGATGACAGCGCCAGTGATCCAAGATCAAATCTGCTGCCGTCTGTGCGTTTTCCTTCTGACTGTGTTGATTTCCTTCAGTTTCCTCCAACATTGCTCTTTTCTCGCTGCTGCCATCAGGAAGGAGGTACAAGAGCCACAGGACCCGCATCACCAGCTGCAAGAACAGTTACTACCCCTCAACCAAAGTGAATAACCACATGCTATTTCACTTGCTCCATCATTGAAATGTTCCCACAGCCAATGATCTCACTTTTAAGGACTCTGTATCTGATTATTTCATGTTCTCATTATTTATTGCTATTTATTCATATTTGCATTTGTTGTCTTCTGCACTCTGGTTGATCTTTCATTGATCCTGCTATAGTTACTATTCTGTAGATTTGCTGAGTATAGCCACAGGAAAATGAATCTCAGGGTGTCATATATGTACTTTGATAATGAACTTACTTTGAATGGGTTAGTCAATAGGTCACATGGGTGTAACTGGGTGGCCTTGGATTGTTGGGACAGAAGGGCCTGTTAATGTGCTGAATCTGTAAACAAAAATAATATTTAAAATAAAAATTGGTCAGGGTTGATGGGGATGCGCCAGATTTCTTTAAACCCTTGAGGAAGTAGGGATATTTGTGAAATTTCTTGGCTGCCATCTCCATGTCCGCTCAAACCAGCCCTCTCAGTGTCTGCTTCACTTGTTTAAGAGGTGGCATGATAGTGTAGTGGTTAGCACAATGCTTTACAATACTAGCAACCTGGGTTCAATTCCTGCTGCTGCCTGTAAGGAGTCTGAGGAGTTTCTACGTTCTCCCCGTGACCACGTGGGTTTCCTCTGGGTGCTCTGGTTTCCTCTCATGGTCATTGGTCATTGTAAATTGCCCCATGATTAGGCTAGGGTTAAATTGGGGGGGGGTATTACTAGGCGGTGCGTTTTCAAGGGTCGGAAGGGCCTATTCCATGCAAAAAAAAGAGTAGATTTTGTAGAAAAGCTTGTTTGATGGAAACATCATTAAGAAATGGCACACAGAGCTGGGTATTAGCATTAACTGGTGGTTTGTAACAAACTTCAGGTATGATCCAAAATGAACAGGAAATACATCATACAATACCCAGGGCTCCAGACCTTCTATGCCCAGGATTTAATTAGCTTGTCCATAAGTTCAAAGGAGCTGCAGTTTCAAACTCTAACCTACTTGATTCGGTGTGACTTAAGCTAATGTGAGTAGAAGTGCCAAGTTTGTGGCTAAGTTTAGCATGTGTAACTGTAAGGCTGTTGTTGCTATGGATACCAATAATATAAGAAACAGTGGAGAAATTTAAACCTGGAACTGTAATAGAGGAGAAATACTTTGCACACTAAGGAAATTATTACAATTGTTATTCAGTTATTTGACATATTTTAATGGTTTATATAGCCATTGACAAAGTATTCCTTCTTTTAGCAACACCACAAGGATTTTGGATTGTGTTCAGTCCCCCTGGCTTCACAATAGCTAATGGTTTCTATCTGTCCCCACTTCTGCCATCTGATTGGGTAAATGATTTATGCACCCCTGGACAATATGCATCATGATCGTGAACAGTCGCTTTGTTGATTTTGGAGCCTGTATTTCAGGGATCTGATCCAGCAGAGAGCTCAGGGTGTTTGGCAGCAGTATGTTTGTTATACCAGCTGGCTTGAACTGGGAGAATTCATACCACCTGTAAGCAAGCTGTTTTTGTGAGAAGGGGGAAATGGCCTTGGGTTGGATACATTTTGCAATTTGCTCCGTGCATTGGGATATTAATTTCTTAAATGCCAGTTTTGCATCTTGAAGTAACTGATGCTTTTGGAGACATTTTATCACAAAAGCTGCTTTAGTCATTGTGTGTCTCTTGTAGAGATCTTGACACTAAGAGCAAACTGTATGTAGTTTGTGCTATGCAAGAGAGTAACAAGGGAGTTTAACAACTAAGAACAGGCTGCAATTTGATTGTGTTGCTATACTAGGATAAGGAATGCCTACTGTTCCATGTCCAGACCGCACTTTGAGAAATTGGATCACTTGCCTGTCCTTCTCCTACCTGCATACAGGGAGGGGCTAAAGAGCAAAGCTCCAGAGATCCGCACAGCAAAGGGGTGGTCGCAGGATACAGAGGAGTGGCTGCAGGATTGCTTCAAGTTGGTGGACTAGGCTGTGTTCAAGGACTCATCTGTGGATCTGAATGAATACACTGTGTTGTCACGGACTTCATAAAAACAGTTGTAAATTAGTGTGTCCTCGCAAAATCAGATGGAGTCTACCGCAACCAGAAGCCCTGGATGAACCACGAGATCCACAATCTGCTGAGGGCCTGATCAAGTTCGGCGACCAGGAAAATTTCAAGAGTTCCAGGTATGATCTTTGGAAAGCCGTCTCACGGGTGAAGTGGCACGTCCGAAACTAAACTTGAATCAATAAAGGATGTTCAGAAGCTGTGGCAGAGCTTAAATGCTATCAGCTCCTATGAAATGAAATCAATAGGTGACTGCAGAGCTTCACTTCCAGATGAGCTCAGTGCCTTCTATGTTTGCTTTGATCATCAAAACATTGAGGAAACATCATGAACTCCCACAGCCACTGATGATCTCATGACTTCAGTTTCTGAGGCCAACGTGAGAGCATCCTTCAGGGCGGTGAATCCACGGAGAGCATCTGGCCCAGATGGAGTACCTGGCCGAGTACTAAAGAACTGTGCAGATCAGTGAACGGAGTGTTCACTGAGATCTTTAACCTCTCACTTGGGCAGTCTGAGGTACCCACCTGTTATAAGCAGGCCTCAATTATACCAGTGTTTAAGAAGAACATGGTAACCTGCCTCAATGACTATTGTCCAGTAGCATTTGCATCTACTGTGATGAAGAGTTTTGAGAGGTTGATGATGCAACATATCAACTCCTGCCTGAGAAGCAACTTGGATCTGCTTCAATTTGCCTACTGGAGCAAATTGCCTACCGTCTCATTGGCTCTCTATTCAACCCTGGAATATCTAAACAGCAAAGATGCAAACATCAGGATGCTCTTTGTCGATTACAGCTTGGCATTCAATACCATTATCCCCTCAAAACTAAACAATGAGGTTCAAGACCTTGGCCTCAATACCTCCTTGTGAAATTGGATCCTCGATTACCTCACTTGTAGATCCCAGTCAGTTTGGATTGGCAACAACATCTCCTCCATGATCTCCATCAGCACAGGTGCATCACAAGGCTGTGTGCTTAGCCCTCTGCTCTACTCGCTTTACACCTATGGCTGTGTGGCTACGCACAGCTCCAATGCCAAGGTGAAGTCCATTGACAACACCACTGTCATAGGCTGAATCAAAGGTGGTGATGATCAGGACATAGGAGGGAGACTGAAAATCTGGCTGAGTGATGCCACAACAACAACCTCTCACTCAATGTCAGCAAGATCAAGGAGTTGATTATTGACTTCAGGAGAAGGAAACTGGAGGTCCATGAGCCAGTCCTCACTGGGGGATTCAGTGGTGGAGAGAGTCAGCAACTTTAAATTTCTTGTTGTTATCATTTCATAGACCCTGTCCTGGGTCCAACATGTAAGTGCAATTATGAAGAAAGCAAGGCTTTCTTCCTACTTCCTTAGGAGTTTGCAAAGGTTCAGCATGACATTTATAATTTTATATAAACTTCTGTAGATGTGTCATGCAGAATATATTAACTGGCATGAAGCACCAGAATATTTGATGTATTTCATACACTGGCAACATGTAGAATGAGATCAGACCAGAAATTTCTTCCATTGTTAGGACTGTATAGGATGAGCCTCTACAATTGACCTTGTCAGCGTGTTCAAAACACCAACTACTCTCTGTGTAAAAGTTCCACTTCTGATATCTCCCTGATCTGTTCTTCACTCACTAGAAACAGAACTCCCCTGGTAGTGGCCATTGTAGCCCTGGGAAAAGGTATGATAAATACTCTCACAACATTTTTTTTTAGCAACGACACCACTGATATTTAATTTAGTTACTTTAGTAAGGTGTCATGGAAATGGCTCCTCCAGCCCAACCAGCCCAAGCCTGAGCTGCCCAATTTCTATTTCATTTGCTTTACTTACTTGGAGAAAACCCAAGGAGAATGTTGGATTGAAATCCGATCTCCGCCACCCCGAGTTGTAACGGCAGCGAGCTAACCATAGCACCCGTTTTAACTTGTATGACAACACAAATCAGATTCTGTGCTATAAAGAAATAAAACTAAATTTGTGGTGTCATGGTGGCGTAGTGGTTAACACAACACTTTACAGTTCAGGCGACAGGAGTTCTATTTCCACTGCTGCCTGTAAGCAGCTTGTATGTTCTTCCTGGGACCACATGGGATTCCTCCAAATGCTCCGATTTCCTCCCACACTCCAAAGATTTACCGGTTAGTACTTTAATTGGTCACTGTAAGTTGTCCCGTGATTAGACTATGATTAAATTGAAGGATTGTTGGGTGGAGTGACTCGAAGGCCCAGAAGGGCCTACTCCGGGCTGTAACTCAATAACTCAATAGATACATAAATAAGTTTCAGTTTGTTGCAAGACTGAATGAATGTGAATTTACATTCCCTTTAGATGTGGCTGGGTGTGAAAATCATGTAACAGAACTGTTGTTGGTGTGTGTTATTTTTAATGGCATGTTGCAAGCCATACTTGGAAATGGATGACAACACATCAACCACAGAATGAGATAATGTCCTCTCTGTCAGACTGGATCCAGGAAGTTTGAAGATTAGTTAAAAATGGCTCTTGCCATTTCACTTTTATCTTTTCAAAATGATGTCATGTTCCTTGGATTAATTATTGACTGAATTATTCCTACAGGAATCATGGTGTAAGAATGTTAATATAGTACAACTGATGGTAAATACAAACTGAAACATCAACACAGTTCTTGCTGCATTGTGGGCAGATGGTTTGGGTGAGAGTTTGTGTTGCATTGTGGGCAGGTGGTTTGGGTGAGAGTTTGTGTTGCATTGTTGGCAGGTGGTTTGGGTGAGAGTTCATGTTGCATTGTTGGCAGGTGGTTTGGGTGAGAGTTTGTGTTGCATTGTGGGCAGATGGTTTGGGTGAGAGTTCATGTTGCATTGTTGGCAGGTGGTTTGGGTGAGAGTTCATGTTGCATTGTTGGCAGGTGGTTTGGGTGAGAGTTTGTGTTGCATTGTTGGCAGGTGGTTTGGGTGAGAGTTTGTGTTGCATTGTGGGCAGGTGGTTTGGGTGAGAGTTTGTGTTGCATTGTGGGCAGGTGGTTTGGGTGAGAGTTCATGTTGCATTGCGGACTGGTACCTTTTCTCCTTCCTCCCCTTCCCCAACCTTCTTACTTTGACTACTCATCTTTTTTCTCCAGTCCTGATGGACACAAAATGTTGACTGCATTCTTTTCAATAGATGCTGCCTGGCCTGCCGAGCTTCTCCAGTATTTTGTGCGTCACTTGGGTACCAGGGTCATCGCAGGTGTTGCCAGTCAGCATTGAACTCAATGTAGAACTGTCTTAGGGACTCCAACTCCAGATCTTTCCTTGGTGTTTACTCCCAAAACCTTCCCCATGTGATTGGGTATAGCCACAAGTCAGCGGAGATTTGAGATCAGAGTTTTCCCTCTCCTAGATGAGCTACCAACTATGGCTGATAAACCTCATCTGCCTGGAGTGACTGGATTTAAGGCACTGATAACCCGGCTTTCCCCCTTCTCCTGCCAGTAGAAATGGTTCCACCAGGCTGAGTAGCTAAGCCACACGTGAGGGCCACAATTAGCAGCACTAATCTAAATGTGTGTTCTCTACCTTATGAGGGCCAAGTGATGTGTGAATGTATCCATTCTTGGGTCTGGGTCAGAGGGGCTGATGTCATCTTTGGGTGTCAGATAACATCATTTCTTGCATCAGCTAACAGATTGTTGGTATCAGGTACTGGGCCTAACCAAATGGTGGTGGCTGAAGATAATCTGGTTCTTGAAATTATTTTAGAATCTGCCATCTAGGGTATGCCCTTTTTCTCATGACTACCATTGGGGAGGAGGTAGTGGCGACTCTGAAACAACAGAAATGATTTAGACTCCCAACGACTCAAGGGTAGATTCATCTCTTCAGTCATCAGGTTTCTAAATGGTCCATGAACCTATGAACACTACCTCATGATTCCTTCTTTTTGCTCTATTTCTTTATTTTTGTAATGAAACTACCTTGGTTTCCTTGGCTGCGTAACTCTAGGGAAGACAACTCCGGCCTTGCCAAACCCGTGAGATTGAGGTGCGCTTGACCCCACCCCAAACCTCAGTTTGTGTGGATGCTGTGTCATTTGCTACCCTGTTACAAATTAATGCCACAAAATATCAGGCAGTGCACTGCATACAATTAAAGGAATTTATGAACCTTAACTGAAGGGTTAATAAAGAATAACAAAAAGAAAGGGGCCCATTATAATTAAACAGTCAAATGTGCACAAGCTGGAGCTCATCTTGAACTTCTCTGTCGCTGACGCGCTGGGCCCTTGGTCAACGTGAAAACTCACACCATCTTCTGAACGTCACTCGCAATCCATCTCTAACAAACGGCTCTCCCACCAGATTGTACGCTAGGACTGGTTCTCCCCAGTGTCTTCTCACTTCATCCCCTCTCGAACCAAAGCCCCAAGCCCAACCTTATTGTCCTTCACCAAGAAAAACCTCCCGCTGGTATGGAGGGGCCACGGCTCAGGATTGGGAAAAAAGGTTGCTGAGGGTTATAAACTCACCCAGCTTCATCTTCAGCACTACCCTTCCCTCCACTGAGGATATCTTCAAGGAACAATAGCTCAAAAAGGCCTCATTAAGGGCCTCTACTCATTACACACATCAGCGAGGAGTACAGGAGCCTGGAGATCCACATTCAACTGTTTTAGAACATCTTCTTCTCCTCTGCCATCAGATTTCTGAATAGACCACGAAACCGTGAATACCACCTCACTATTTTTACTCTCTTTGTTGTACCACCTATTTACATGCAGCACGGTGCAAAAGTCTGAGACACATATATATAGCTCGGGAGCCCAAGACTTTTGCACAGTACTGTAGGTGTCAATATGGAGCAGAGAGCGAGTTTGTAAATCTGGCGGGAGCAAAGGATGTTGGGAATGGTGAGGAGGGAGTGGTGTGGGAGGGATGTGGGACAGGTGGCAGAGATGGAGAGCCAGGGTGGGGAGAATGGTGCAGGTGCAGACCACACCAGCCCTGCGACTCCAGGCAAGGTCACTTAATTCCAAACAATTGTTTTTTAGATCATTACAGGTTGTCTTTCTGGTGCTTCCCACTCCTTCCTCTCTCCCTTCCCCCTTTCCCAACCATGATTCCCCTCTCCCTGTCCCCTTCCCACTCTCAGTCCACAATAGAGACCCATATCAGAGTCAGGTTTATCATCACTCACACATGTCATAAAATTTGCTTTTTTTTATGGCAGCAGTACGGTGCGATACATAAAATTACAAAAGCTCTTTTGCATCAGGAGCATGAAAGCATCTTTAAGCATGATTGATCAATTTTCTACATTAACGATTCTGGGATCAATTTGAACCCAATCCATTGTTTTATAACCAAACAGGATAAGTCAACACTTACTCTTTTCCATCCTCTCTAATGTATTTATCATTGATCCCAATAATAGTTGGGAATGAATGGGAAGAAATCATTAGCTCCATTTTTGATTATTATATATTCCATATGACTTCTCTTTTCAACAGAGTTGAACATCATTTACGTTCAGCTTATTTCACAAAATTGCATGGTGCATTAAGTCTGGAATAAATGCCATGGGGGCCATAGGGAAGGAAGAACTGGAGGGGCTGCGAAGTGGGGTAGGGTCTTGGAGAAGAGAAACATCAGGGAAAATCTGGAACAATCGAAGTGGAGGCATCTGGGGACGGTGGGAAGGAACTGGAGAAGATGGTTAAATGAGGGAAGGGTCGGAAGATCCTATAGAAACATAGAAAGATAGAAAACCTACAGCACAATATAGGCCCTTCGGCCCACAAAGATGTGCCAAACACGTCCCTGCCTTAGAAATCACTAGGCTTACCCATAGCCCTCTAATTTACTAAGCTCCATGTACATATCCAAAAGTCTCTTAAAAGACCCTATCGTATCCTCCTCCACCACCGCTGCCGGCAGCCCATTCCTCGCACTAACCACTCTCTGACATCTCTGATATCTCCTCTGTACCTGCTCCCCAGTACCTTAGACCTGTTTCCTCTCGTGGCAACCATTTCAGCCCTGGGAAAAAGCCTCTGACTATCCACATGATCAATTAAAATCTCCCATCACGACAACTCTGTTATTATTACACCTTTCCAGGATGTGTTTCCCTATCTGCTCCTCAATGTCCCTGTTACTATTGGGCAGCCTATAAAAAACACCCAGTAAAGTTATCGACCCCTTCCTGTTCCTAACCTCCACTCACAGAGTCTCTGTAGACAATCCCTCCATGGCATCCACCTTTTCTGCATCCGTGACACTATCTCTGATCAACAGTGCCACGCCCCCACCTCTTTTGCCTCCCTCCCTGTCCTTTCTGAAACATCTAAAACCCGGCACTTGAAGTAACCATTCCTGTCCCTGAGCCATCCAAGTCTCTGTAATGGGCACCACATCATATCTCCAAGTACTGATCCACGCTCTAAGCTCATCTGCTTTGTTCACAACACTCCTTGTGTTAAAATAGACACATCTCAAACCTTCAGTCTGAGCACGTCCCTTCTCTATCACCTGCCTATCCTCCCTCTCGCACTCTCTCCAAGCTTTCCCTATTTGTGAGCCAACCTCCTCTTCCCCAGTCTCTTCAGTTCGGTTCCCACCCTCCAACAATTCTAGTTTAAACTCTCCCCAATAGCCTTAGCAAACCTTCCCACTAAGATATTGGTCCCCTGGGGTTCAAGTGTAACCCGTTCTTTTTGTCCAGGTCACACCTGCCCCAAAAGAGGTCCCAATGATCCAGAAATCTGAATCCCTGTCCCCTGCTCCAATCCCTCAGCCACGCATTTATCCTCCACCTCATTCTATTCCTATACTCACTGACGCGTGGAACAGGCAGTAATCCCAAGATTACTACCTTTGCGGTCCTGCTTCTCATCTTCCTTCCTAACTCCCTGTAGTCTTCCTACCTATGTCATTGATACCAATATGTACCACGACCTCTGGCTGTTCTCACTCCCACCACAGGGTATCTTGGACGCGATCAGAAACATCTCGGACCCTGGCACCTGGGAGGCAAACTACCATCCGAGTTTCTTTCCTACATCCACAGAATCGCCTATCTGATCCCTTAACTGTAGAATCCCCTATCTCTACTGCCTTCCTCTTCTTTTCCCTACCCTTCTGAGCCACACGGCCAGACTCTGTGCCAGAGGAACGGCCACTGTGGCTTCCCCTAGGTAGGCCATCCCTCCCAACAGTACTCAAACAGGAGTACTTAATGTCAAGGGGTACAGCCACAGGGGTACTCTCTAGTACCTGACTCTTCCCCTTCCCTCTCCTGACTGTGATCCACCTGTCTGTCTCCCATGGCCCCGGTGTGACCACCTGCCTGTAATTCCTTTCTATCACCTCCTTGCTCTCCCTGACCAGACGAAGGTCATCGAGCTGCATCTCCAGTTCCCTGATTAATGGTGTCTTTTTCCTGCCCACTGGATATGGTGGTCTTCTTTTTAAACCTTTCGCGCTCTACTGGCTGACGTCACGCTCCTGCGCTGTCGTGCCTCTCTTTTTCCCCGAGTAGTAAAAACTGCCTTCGCTCATGAAATCAGCCGTTCACTCGCAGCCTTCTTGCTCCGAATCAAAAACCGTTGAAGATTCCTTACCTTTTTAAACCTTTCGTGCTCTACTGGCTGACCTAGCAAAGAGAAAAACTGGGGGAAATCTGGGAAAAAACTGAGTGGTGGGGACTTAGGGATTATGAAAGTTTGGGGTGAAGGAGATGAAAGTGATGTTTAAATGGGAGTGGGGATGGAGGACCTTGGGCTTGAGAAAGACTAGGAAAAATCCTGCAACAAACTCAGGTTGGTTTAATACACCAGCTCAAAATTCAATGGTCAAAAGGTCAAAATTTAATTTGAAGGATAGCCTGATGTAAAAGACACTGGAAAATAATAACGCAGATGCTTTCTTGGAATTCTGTGCAGAAATGCATGCACTTGTGCTTGAATAGATTTTCCTTGAAGCAGGCCTCCCCAGGAGTTGAAACTGTGAGCAATTGGTGGGTGGTTTGGCTTGTGCATCAACATGGAGATTGGGCTGTGCATTCTCCCGTGGAATCAGAACATCCCAAGACAGGTCAGCTGGCCTGATCTGTTGCTCAGAGTTGTCAGATACATCTGATGTTGTAAGATTGCTATTAAAGTCCAGAATTCACTAAATGTTGACACTGGAAATGTGAGCCATCTCATAGTTTCCAGAGTGTGCTAATATTTGATCTTGTTTCAATTAATTTGATGTATTGTGGGATGTTAATTTCAGCACCATCTTTGGCCCAATTTCAGCCTTTCATCATTCACTTCTCTTGCGTTACATCACCAGTGTTTTGGGGATTTAACGTGCGTATTTATGTAGTGAGCATGCACCTATACCAGAAAATTAACCTGTGTGTGGTAACCACAGACTGATGCAATATCCTCGTGGTATCCATCTGCTTCATTTGAAGAAAATTGAAAACAAGTTCAGCTCAACAGCTTACACACTTTCAAGATCACTGCTTGAAAATTCTTTTGGTGACTTTGTCCATTGAAAGCATTATTCAGCCTTTACACATAATAAAAGATTACCTTTATTTGTCACATGATCATGTACTGTTGCAATGTTGCAAGCCCAAGTCTGAATCGACTGGATGATGGAGGCCTGTTACAGGGTTAGAGGACTGTGTATGTGTGTGGGTGTGAGGGAGGAACAGAGTTTATTTTGCTGTTGTTGCTTTGTTGCTTGTAGTGTTTTGTGTTGTTCTGCTAAGCATTGTGGGTATGCGTTGTTGTTGCCGAAATGTGTGGCAATACTTGCGGGCTGCCCCCAGCACACCTTCGGAAGTGTCCGTTGTTAACGTAAACAATGCATTTCACTGTATGTTATTGATGTATATGTGATAAATAAGCTTGAATCTAAATAAGCATCAAAACATAGTGTGAAATGCGTCATTTTGTGTCAATAACAAATACAATCTGAGAATGTCCTGGGGGCAGCCCACAAGTGTCACTATGCTTCTGGTACCAACATAGTTCATGTAACGGTGTGGATTGTGATTTTCTTCGAGAATGTTATTGTCATCTCCACAGTTGGATGCAGCAGTCATGTTTTTGAGCAGAAATTCAAAGTTGAAAGTAAATTTATTATCAAGTTACATATATGTCACCATATAGAACCCTGAGATTCATTTTCTTGTGGACATATGCAATAAATCCATAATAGAATAATAACCATAAAAGAATCAATGAAGGACTGCACCAACTTGGGTGCTCAACCAGTATGCAAAAGACAACAAACTGTGCAAATACAAAAAGAAATAATAATAACAATAATAATAACTAGATAAGCAATAAATATCAAGAACATGAGATGAAGAATCCTTAAACGTAAGTCCATTGGTTGTGGGAATATTTCAATGATGCGGTGAATGAAGTTGTCCCCTTTGGTTCAAGAGCCTATTGGTTGAGGGATAATAACAGTTCCTGAACCTGGTGGTGTGAGTCCTGAGGCTCCTGTACATCCTTCCTGATGGCAGCAGTTAGATGTGAGCATATCCTGGGTGGTGGGGGTCTCTGATGATGAGGATGGATGTGACAACACTCCATGTGAATGTGCTCAATGGTGGGGAGGGCTTTGCCCGTGATGGACTGGGTCGTACCTACTACTTTCTGTAGGATTTTTCATTCAGGGGCATTAGTGTTTTTATAATAGGCCTTGATACAGCCAGTCAATACACTCTCCACTACACATCTATAGAAGTTTGTCAAAGTTTTTGACGTCATGCTGAATCTCCACAGACTCCTAAGGAAGTAGAAGGGCTGCTGTGCTTGCTTCGTAATTGCACTTACGTGCTGGGCCCATGCTAGGTCCTTCAAAATGATAACGCCGAGGAATTTAAAGTTCCTGACCCTCTCCACCTCTGATCCTCTGATGAGGACTGACTCACGGACCTCTGCTTTCCTCCTCCTGAAGTCAATAATCAGCTGCTTTGTCTTTCTGACATTGAATAAGAGATTGTCACTGTGACCACACTCAGCCAGACTTTCAATCTCTCTCCTGTATTCACCATCGCCCCACAACAGTGGTGTCATCAAGAAACTTGAATGTGATATTGGAGCAGTGCTTAGCCACACAGTCGCAAGTGTTACGTGAGTAGATCAGGAGGCTAAGAACACAGCCTTGTGGTACACCTGTGCCGATGGAGATGTTGCCAGTCTGAACTAACTGACAACAAATTGGGTGACAGAGAATGCAACGGACTAAAAAGAGATCCGGTTCGTATTTAATTTCAGGTTGGAAGATGTACATTGTTCCACAGTCTCTGTATAATCAAGGGCTGCTTTTCATATGGCACGTTTGATAATTGAAACCTAAATGAAATTGCGCTTATTATTGTCATACCTACTGAGATACACTGAGAAGTTTTATTTTGCTTGCAATCCGAACAGATCATTCCAAACGCAGGCACATTGAGGAAGTCGAAAAGGAAAAGCATTCGGTTCATCACTAAAGACTCCAGAAAATTTCTACAGAAGCACCATGGAGACCATTCTGACTGGTTGCATCACTGTCTGGTATGGAGGGGCCACTGCACAGGATCAGAAAAATCTCAGCCAGCTCCATCATAGGCACTAGCTTCCCCTCCATCGAGGACATCCTCAAAAGGCAATGCCTCGAAAAGGTGGCATCAATCTTTAAGGACCACCCAGGACATGCCCTCTTCTCATTACTACCATCAGAGCAGGGATACAGGAGCCTGAAGACAATCACTCAATGTTTTAGGGATAGCTTCTTCCCCTCTGACATGAGATTTCTGAATGGTCAATGAACCCTTGAACACTACTTCACTATTTTTGCTCTCTTTTGGCACTCGTTATTATATACAGTACTGTATAAAAGTCTTGGGCACATATACATATAGCTCGGATGCCTAAGACATTTGCACAGTAATGTATATTGGTTAAAATAGGCAGGTGGTTGGGAAACAGAAATAAAGTATTTAGCTTTGAATTAGCTCAGTAGTATCAAGTGTTATTTGGTAACTGGACAGATACAAAATTACTACATTACTGTGCAAAAGTCTTAGGCACCTTAGCTATTATATATATGTGCCTAAGACTTTTGCACAGTACTGTAAATACTGTACTTTATTGTAATTTCTAAAATACTTTATGTTTTGCATTGTACTGCTGCCACAAACAACAAAATTCATAACATGGCATATGTCAGTGATAACCTAACTCTGATTCTTTAGACAAAGCCAGGTTATCTTCCTGCTATTAACGGGCTTTGAGATCCTACTTGTTTTGTGGGTACTGGGCGCAGAATTACCTTCTTGTAGAGTAACTGTTTTGCTTTTAGCTCATCTTTGATTTGTCCTTTGGCTGCATTTCCAACAGGAATCCATTAATCACTTAATCACTGGTTTCGGCAGGCTATGCTGGAGATAGTCACAGACAGCTTTCGCTTTACAAGAATGTAAAATTTCCAGCATCAGCTCCATTATCGTCGTGAGTGTTGACAGCCTCACTCACTTCTCAACCTAACCTCTAGGTCAATATTTCTACTGTAGCTATAAAGTATATAGGGACATATTTGGTCTTTCTTTCAGAACTCTTTAGTGTACTGTAGAAACTCATTCTATTGCCTTTTGCATCTTGGTTTTCAGTTTAAGTGTTTTACAACAGCAGAATTACTGGGAAATTTTATCCAGGATATGCCTCCATTAGCAAAGAGTGTTAGAACCACAAAACTGTCGGTGTTCTCTTTGTTTAACTCCACTTGTAAAATTTATGAAGTATTGAAGACTGGGCGCTATTTATGTGCCAAGAGTATGAAATATGTCTGATCCAGTTTTGGAACAGGACTTGTGTCCTGTCCCATTAATCACAAGGGTCATGTGAACCTGTCACATGCAGAAAATCCCACTTCATTCGGTTGCTTTCAGACGGATGCCTCTCTTTGACTCAGAAGGATTAGTCTTCATTTTCAGAGCGGTTATGTACAAATTACCTCAGAAAACATGGTGATGATGAAATGCCTGAAGTAGATTAAGGAAAAGCAAGGGAATTGTAAGTTATTGCTTTACAGAAAGGACTTCAGTATTCAAAAGATAAAATAGACTACAATCACTTTGCAGTTTTTGTAAAGTATTCATATGATAGGAATAATTTTGCATGGAGTTTTGCTCAAGCAGATTTTGATTGTTGGAGGTGTGAGAAGTGTTTTTCAGCAAAGATAAGGATTGGAGTTGAGTCATGATTTATGGAAAGAAAATGAATCTCTGCACACTATTTAACCTGAAAGCCCATAAAAAAACCCATAAACAGCCATAAATTTGGCCAAACTTACATACGTTGCTAAGCGATTTGTAGCCATTTTGTATTTTTAATTAATCGTTTTAGCACAATATCGTATGACACTGAACACCTCCCATTTGCAGATCTGGGATCCACTTGTATGTAGATGTCCAGGAAACTATTACAAACAAGCTGAGCCCAGTCCATGACAGGCAAAGCCCTCTCCATCATTGAGCGCATCTACAAGGGGCGCTGCCAGATGAAGGCAGCAGCCATCCTCAAAGAACCCCCATCATTTAGGCCATGCATTCTTCTTGCTACTACTATTCGGACAAGAGGTACAGGAGCCTCAAGTCCCACACCACCAGATTCAGGAACAGTTATTACCCTTCACACATCAGGCTGCTGAACCAGAGAGGATAATGTCACTCACCTCAACTCTAAACTGATTCCATAACCTATGGACTTATTTCAATGACTCTGCAACTCATGTTTTCAGCTTTATTTATTTATTTTTTAAAAATTACACTGTTTGTCTTTTGCACATTAGTTTTTTGTCAGTCCTTATTTATGTAGAGTTTTTCATTAATTCTCTTGTATTTCTTTATTTTACCTGTAAATACCTGCAACAAAATGAATCTCGAGGTATTACATGGAGACATATAACTATTTTGATAATAAATTTAACTTTGCCTTTGAGTCTGGAATATTTAAGGGTAAAACTCACCCAAATCCCTCTTTGCCGTTTGTTCTTAACTGTAAAGATAGGATCAGAATCTTAGTATTTCCACTGCTGCAGAGATATGAAGCTGTGGCAGGAAGCACATTGAAATGCAGAGCATCCACCTTGTACCAAACAAACAATATGAGAACAACAAAGGACCTGCCTTGGCCCAGGGCGCTTCCTTTCTTTCAGTCAAGATCAATTTCTTGGAGAATAAAGCAAAACATTTATGAAATAATTGAAAACAGGGGTTCCCAATTTGGGGGATCCACAGACCCTTCAGTTAATGGCATAAAAAAGGTTGGGAACCCTTAGTCTAAGTGAAGGTTCAACAGTGGTCACTTGGCTGACCTATTTACCATAACACACAGGAGCTGAATTAGGCTATTTGACCCATCGAGTCTGCTCCACCATTCCATCATGGCTGATTTATTTTCCCTTCAACACCATTCTCTCGCCTTCTCTCTGTAACTTTTGATACCACAAATAATCTGGAACCTATCAACCTCCACTTTAAATATACTCAATGACCTGGCCTCCATAGCGATGAATTCCACAGGTTTACCACCATCTGGCTAAAGAAATTCCTTCTCATTTCTGTTCTAAATGGATGTCCCTCTATTCTGAGGCTGGGTCCTCTAGTTGTAGACTTCCTCCACTATAGGAAACATCCTCTCCACATCCACTCTATCCAAGCCTTTCAAGATTCAGTAGGTTTCAATGAGATACCCCCCCCCCACCCCCAGTCTACTAAAGTCCAGTGAGTACAAGCCCAGAACCATCAAATGCTCCTCATATATTAACCATTTCATTCCTGGGATCATTCTCATGAATCTCCTCTGGACCTTCTCCAATGACAGCACGTCCCTTGTTAGATAAGGGGCCCACAACTACTCACAATACTCCAAGTGTCACCACATAATCTGGCACCAACATAACATGTCCATAATACTCAGTAAAACAACACAGAACATAACAAAACAGAACAGAATAATCAACAAAGCAACCATAGTGAAACAAACCCGGTGCCCCCCCTCTTCCATGGGCACACGTCGTCCTCTAATCTGGGACAGTCCGTTTTTCTCCAAATACAGTGGCCATTTTATTAGGTACACCTGTACACCTACTTATTAATATAAGTATCTAATCAGCCAATCAAAAATGGATTAGACCAAACATCAGAATGGGGAAGAAATGTGATCTAAGTGACTTTGACCGTGGAATGATTGTTGGTGCCAGATGGGGTGGTTTGAGTATATCGGAAACAGTTGATCTCCTGGGATTTTCATGCTCAACAGTCTCTAGAATTTACAGCAAATGGTGTGAAAAACAAAAAAAAAGCATCCAGTGAGCAGAAGTTCTGTGTGTGAAAACAGAGAGGTCAGAGGAGAATGGCCAGACTGGTTCAAGCTGGCACAAGGATGAAGGTAACTCAAATAACCATACATTACAAAATTAGCGTCTCTGAACTCACAACATGTCGAACATTGAAGTGGACAGTCTGCAGCAGCAGAAGACCACACTGAGTTTCTTACAGAATGGCTATTAAGTGTATGTTAAGTATTTTCATTTCATTGACTGTGAAGTGGGAACATCTTATTCCTTAGCTGCTTGTTATTCTTACCTCTCTTGCAGAAGCACGGCTGTTTGATACAAGGAATGTCTTCTGGCTATTGAACAGTTTGGCATAATTGGTGAACAATAACCTGGGTATGGTACTGTCTCATACTTGTTGCAAATGGCCAGTAGGAGACTTGCCCACACATCTAGCCATAAGCCTGTCCTTTGGGCAAGGATATACTGAAATTCCCTTGACCCCCACCCAGGGGTATTTTGCGAGGAAATTCTGCCTGAAGGATCCACTCCAACATTGAGCTTCCTGAAGCAGAGCTGCAGGAAAATTAGCCTCAGAGTTCAGCTGCCAACTGCCATGCTTTCTTCATAATTGCACTTATGTGCTGGGCCCAGGACATGTCTTTCAAAATAGTAACGCCAAGGAATTTAAAGTTGCTGATCCTCCAATGAGGACCTTTGGTTTCCTCCTCCTGAAGTCAATAATCAGCTCCCTGGTATTGCTGACACTGAATAAGAGGTTCCTGTACCTTCTTCACCAGGGTGCAATGAAATTCTTTGCTCACATGAAGCTGACAGTGTACATGGTAACAGTGCCAGGGTAACATGGTAGATGGTAAACAATGTAGATGGTAAAAATAAGCAGAACAGTAAATCAATTATCAACACAAAATTGAATGGAACCTGTGGAGGGTCTTGTACGACTTGTAAGTGAGCCTGTAGCTTGAGAAATCAGGTCATAGTTCAGAGTCGTAGTGAATCAAGTTATCCACGCTGGTTCAGGTTGCAGGGTAATAACTGCTCCTGAACCTGATGATGTGGGACATAAGGCTCCTGTTCCTGCTGCCCAATAGTAATAATGAGAAGAGAGCAAAGCCTGGATGCTGCTTTATTGTGGCAGCATTTCATGTAGATGTGCCCAATGACAGGGAGGGCTTTGCCTCCGGTGGACTGGGCAGTGTCCACCACCTTCTGTAGGAAGACCAACACTACATCCAAGTAAGGAAAGAGAAACAGCAGTTTATTTTTACCTCAAGGCAAGGAAATAGTTTAGTAATTGCATGCAATATCATTCCATTACCATTTGGCATTTGCTTCCTTCCATCTCTTTGAAATGTATTTTTTGCCCAATGTTGTAGAGAGAAAATAAATTTTGCTTAATTGTGTTTGATTGCCTGAAGGACTTTGGCTCAAATGCAGGTAAGTTGCTAATGCCTGGCCAATGAACGTCTGGATTAGAAGGCAAAGTGTGAAGGCATGTTGCCTGTTCGACGCTGGCTCACACAAGGTTTATCTTAGTTCCAGACGCACACATGAATCAAATGTCTTTGCAGCAGTGATGTTCAAATGACAGAACCACTTAGCCAGTCTGCCGCTCCAGTATTAAAATGGAAAAGTGACAAGTCTGATGAAAATGGTCAGTTGCAAATATATTTTCCCTCCATGGCAGAACTTGGGCTGTTCTCTTTGGAGTGAAGGAGGTTGAGAGGAGGTTTAGTAGTGAGGTGCTGCTCCTTTCAGTTCAGAGTCCTGAGGATAATATTAAGCAAAAAGCCCTAAGAGGTTTTCTTGAATGTAAAGGTTGTCGATGTATTGGAACTCACAATTTGTACAGGGGGCCAAAGCAGAATGAGTCAGGGCCTTTAAAAGAGAATTAAATGAAAATAATCACTACTTCTATGAGGATAGAGATGAGAAATGGGCTGATGAAACAAATGGCTTCCTGTGTCATAACAAATCTATGATTCTCAATGGCAACCCATTTTAATTCTACATCTTATTCCTATTCTGATATGTCGGTCCATGTCTTCTTCGGTAGTCACAGAGGCCACTCTTAGATTGGAGGAACAACATCTTATATTCCATCTGGGCTAGCATGAAAATTGATTTCTTTTTCCAGTAATTTGTTACACCTCCTCCTACTCTCTTTTTGCATTCCCTGTTCTGGCTCCCCTCTTGCCCCTTCTCTTCTCACTTGTCTATCATCTGGTGCCCTTTCTCCTTTCCTTTCTCCCACCTCTGACACCCTAACCTTTTCAAACTAGCCCGGTGCTTAAATTTTCCTCAGTCTTGGACTTGGGCCCTGCCACTTCGATACGCTCTTGGGCCTGGACCTGAGTGCCTCAATTTGATCGATACCTGGTCTTTATAAATTGGCCCTGCACTTGGATCTTTGCCCACTCTCAGGCCCAGGCCTGGGCCTCATTGCCTTCGCCTTGGCTCTGCCAATTCATGTCTGCTCCAGCAAAGACCAAATACTGGCTCATTCCCTGCTCTCGGGCTCGGGCCTGACACATCAATTTGGCCTGTACACATCACACCGCAATCGTCCTGCACTTTCAAGAATTCGCACTGCAAAAATGCCAGGTCATACAGGCAGTTCAAAAGCACAGCTCCGAAAGGGAAGCAACAGGCTATTGATTACAGTGATCGCAACTGAGAAGCACTGTGATTAATACAGTAATTTATGGCTTTGTTTAAGGTACAAAGCTACTTTATGGAGATGATTTCAGAGCCTCTGAATCTGAAGTCATGACCCCTAGTGGTAGAACAATTAAATCTGGTGACAATTAAGAGGCTCAGACTGGAGGAGTATAGAGACCTTTAAGGCTAGAGAAGATCACAGAGAGAGAAATAAAGAGCAGCAGGACATTGGAGTAACTTAAATGGGAGCAAGTGTGAGTCACTAACAGGAGTTTTGGGGAAAGATACCTGATATGAATTTGAATGTAGACAGCAGATGCCAGAAACCTGAAATTCAGTTTCTCTTTCTACAGGTGCTACCTGGCCAGCTGCATGATTTCAAAATTTTCTATTTTGATTTCAGATTTTTTGACTGAACTCACGTTTCTTATCAGTGAAGCCTTCTCAATTGTCCTCCAAAATTTCTGCATGCTTCCTCCTTCGTTTCCCAGGCTGAGTGATGGGACCCTTTCTCAACTGTCAGAACTTTCAGAATTGGCCCAAGTGTGGAGACAGAGAGACACTGAAACGGGTCAGCAGTTCACTGATTTTAATGAGAACTGTTGCAGGGTTTAAAGGAAATGGAAAACAATAAATGCTAAGCCAACAAGGTCGTTAATTAAACTCTCAAACTGAAAGTTAAATGCCAACACTGGCGGCTGGAAGCAATAACTGAATGCTAAAAGAAAACTTCTCCTTCACAGCGTCAATTGAAACGGTAGTCCTCTTCCTCAGACAAGGACGAGGGTAGGCAGGGAACATAATGTTGCTGTGCTTTGGGTCAACCAGACCACAACACAAAGAAGGGAGTTAAATAAAACTATATTGAAACAGTAATTAGCTGGAATGTGCATGCCCACAGGCGTCATTGCCGAATCTATTGTGCAGCCCGTGAGCATGGGTGTGTACAGCCAGCAGAGTCCGTGCTTGTGGCACTCAACATGTCTCTGACATCCTTTACTATCAAAACTCATCTGCAGTTTTTGGACTGGTAGTGTTATGGTTAGTGTAATGCTTTACAGTGGCTGCAATTGGAAGACCGGGGTTCAATTTCCGCTGCTCTCTGTAAGGGTTTTCCTCTGGGTGCTCCGGTTTCCTCTCACGTTCCAAGGGTGTACAGGTTAGGGTTAGTGAGTTGTGTGCGTGCTACATCAGCACCAGAATCATGGCGACACAGCCCATCCCCCGTTGACACAAATGACGCATGTCACTGTATTTTCTGATGTTTTGATGTTCATATGACAAATAAAGCTCATCTTATCTTTAATCTTGGTTTCTTCAGGTTGTTACTAATGGGGACAAGCTCCAGCTACCTATTAAATGCCCCCAATGACGTGTGTCTCAAATATCCTCTGACAATCAAGTCTAGCTGCTGGTCTTCACGTGTGGCTAAGCCACTGAGCCCGGCGGAACGTTCCTACTGACAGGAGAAGGGGCAAAGGTGGGTTACTGACACCTTAAAACCAATTACTTTGGACAGATGGGGCGCATCAGCTGAGGTTGGCAGCTCATCTAGGACCAGGAAAACTCTGATGTCAAACCTCCGCTGCCTTGCGGGTATACCCACTCATGGGGAAGGCTTCAGGAGTAAACCCCGAGGGAAAATTCCGGAGCTGGAGTCCTCCAGGCAGTCCCATGTGAGTCCAGTGCTGACTGGCGTCTCCTGCAAAACTCGATCAACCTCTGCCATTGCTTTGGGTTCATCAGACGTGTGGAGAGGGGGAGCCTGCTACATTGGCAACAGCTTGCTCTCCATATTGTATTGTCTCAGCTCACATATCTGGACAGCTGGGACGTAACACCCATGGTCGACCCTGACCGAGTGAGGCCTCAGATCTTTAATCTTGAATTCCCTGGTTCATCCTGAACAGCATCAGCCTACCTCAGTCAGGGAACATGTGGATTAAAATGCACGTTGTAACTTATTCTTGCAAATATAAATTGTTGGAATGTCAAAATTGTGACCAATCATGTGGGAAATATGATTTTCATACTGCCTCATCTCACAAAGCACCAGGCATCAAAAGACACCAAGATAATGGAACAATTCTGACAATTGTACATTGTATCAGCAGCAGTATAATTTTAATTAATATTCCAGGCATAACTGTTTGTCCAGACCTAAGCCTCAGAACAAGAGAGGGTGTTGAAAGGAAAAAATGAAAAGCACTTTTTTAAGAGGGTTTGTAAATCACAGGTTTCTTTAAACACATTAAACAAGCTGTGAACACTTTATGATCCCAGCCATTGTGTTTTCTGTCATCCATATTCTGTGTGAACATTAGCACCATGAAAACCAATTCATTTTAGAGAATCTTAGATAGTCACAAGGATGGTAGAAAATTGGAAGGCTACGTAGGAGGAAAGGGTTTGATTGATCTCAGAGTAGGTTAAAATATTGATACAACATCATGGACCAAAGGGCCTGTACTGCGCAGTACTGTTCTATGTTCTAGGTTCTAGAGGAAGTTCAAGTTCAGCTTATCGTCATTCGACCATACACATAAAGTATACCACCAAATGAAACAACATTCCTCCAGGCCAAGGTGCACAACACAGTACATATAACACACATGCAACACATAAAGTAATATTAACACAAATAAATTAATACATAATAAAATATATTCAAGAAGATTGACATTTAGTGTAAGGTACATTTATGACACAGGTTAAGAAGTAAACAATATAACGCTACTGGCGATTCAGATGTGATGAGACCTGGGTGGTGTCAGGGAGTTCAGTAGTCTCACAGTCTGAGGGAAGAAGCTGTCTCCCATCCTAACAGTCCTTGTCCTAGTGCTATGTATTCCTCCCTAATGGTAGGGAGTCTAGGAGATGGTTGGACGGATGACTATGCTTGATAATGTTGAGTGTAGAGAGAGTAGAGCCGTGGGCTAAGCATGCATCACTTGAGGATTCTTGGTTTTGGAGTTGTTACAGAAGAAACATTGGTCGGGGTTGTCCATGCACTTGCCTGCTGCTATTCGAGTCAGCTTCAAAAACTACTCCACAAAGTGAGGCCTGTTACGAATCAGTAAGCTGCTTTGTATCAACGACTCGGTTAGCTAAAGCTGCTTCCTTTCTTCCTTCAAACTGTAGGAAAAGAGCAATAAAGATCATCCGATGAACTGATGCTTGCCTTCTCTTTACAATCAGCTCCTTCCGACCACAAACAACTGGGTGACTCCCTTCATTTGAGCTGATGACTGTATCCTTCCAGCCTGTGCCCTGAGTCAGCCTGTTAGTAAAAGGACTTAGGTTGTTTGTAATTTATATGTGAATTGAATCAGAATCAGCTTTATTATCTGACATCTATCATGAAATGCGTTACTTTTCAGCAGCAGTACAGTACAATACATGAAATATACTGTAGTTCTGCATTTCATTTAAATCAGGGGTCCCTGACCTTTCTTATGCCATGGACCAATACTATTAAGTAAGGGGTCTGTGGACCCTAGGTTGGTAACCCCTGCTTTAAATACATAATTTGTTTCTCTGTTAAATTGTAGTTGGACTTTTTTTTAATACATTTTTAACTATTTCTATGAAACTTTGGCTAAGTGGGGCTGCTTCTTAATTGAGCCAAAATATACTGGTCCTGCTGTGTGTGTGTGTGTGTGTGTGTGTGTGTGTGTGTGTGTGAGAGAGAGAGAGAGAGAGAGAGAGAGAGAGAGAGAGAGAGAGAGAGAGAGAGAGAGAGAGAGAGAGAGAGAGAGAGAGAGAGAGAGAGAGAAAACAAACAACATGGCCATTTGGTCATTTTATTAGCTACACCTGCACACCTGCTCATTCTGATGCAAATATCTAATCAGCCAATCATGTGGCAGGAACTCAATACATAAAAGCATGCAGACATGGCCAAGAGGTTCAGTTGTTTTTGAGACCAAACATCAGAAAGGGAAGAAATGTGATCTAAGTGATTTTGACTGTGGAATGATTGTTGGTGCCAGACCGGCTGGTTTGAGTATTTCAGAGAATGATGCAAAAAAACAACAAAAAAAAACATCCAGTGAGCAGCAGTTCTGTGGGCAAAAATGCCTTGTTAGTGAGAGAAGTCAGAGGAGAATGTCCAGACTGGTTCAAGCTGGCGGTCACAGTAACTCAAATAACCACACATTACAACAGTGGTGTGCAGAAGAGCATCTCTGAACACACAACAGATCAAACATTGATGGGCTACAGCAGCAGAAGACCACACTGTTCCACTCCTGTACCTAACAAAGTGGCCACTGAGTGTATGTCAGAGATAATGTACCGGATGCTGATTCCAAATTTACTGGGTACAATCTAAACTGTGGTGCTGCATTGTGCTGTGTTTTGTCTGATTCACTGGTGGGCCTGGGTAGTCAGGAATCCCACCCTTACCAGAGTAAGAATTCCAGCAGCAGATAACATGTGGCTGAATTCAAGGAATGAAACGAGAGTACACATTGTATCCTAATGAGAAACTTTAAACACATCCACCCTTTTTTCCCAGGCTTTGCAACCCTTAAGGTACAGAGAGGAAATGTTCTTTTATCATTTTGCAGGATGTGATCGATCCTTACTTTAAACTTAAAGCACTCTCCCCGCTCTCTCTCAGGACAAGCCCTCCCACTTCATCGCTGTAGTGTTCCCACACTCATCATTTTCACTACCTTCCTTCCCTCAGAAGCAAAATTGTTTTAATCTCGTGAAAGCCAGTGACGTTTTGCTGGCAGCAAGAGAGGTGTTGAAATTTCCCCGGTAATTTAATCCCAATACCCAAAGCAGTAATTATCTGTCATTTATCACATTTGCTGTGTACAGTGGCTACCCTGGTGCGTACATCACAGAGGTGACCACACTTCAAAAATACTTCATTGATTATTAAATGCTTTGGGACATCCCAAAGTCGAAAGAAATGCACGTTTTTTCCCTTCTGTGTAGACCATCCAAGGATAACAAGAGAGATTTTTAAAAACGTTCAGATTCATTTATTTATCAAATGTACATCGAAACGTACAGTGAAATGTTTGCGTTAACTGCCAACAGAACCTAACGATGTGGCGGGGGCAGCCTGCATGTGTCATCACACATTCCCATTGTTTGGAATCATAAAGTATAGGTTGCTTCCAACTGGAATTTCCCTTCTAATATTGTTCAGAATATAAAGTGTGCCCCATGAGCATCCATCACTCCGTTCCTCATTCACTCTCTCCTGCTGTTCACCTTACCATCATCCTTTTTGTTCTCCCCACTCCTCTCCTTTCTCTGAAACATAAACCTTACCTCATTGCCATCTCTTCTCACTTTCAATGGTTTTCTCTTTCAACGACTTTCACTATTAATTTTGGCACGTTACTAAAGGCTCTTGCAAATTTGCAGAGCAGCCTGACTGGTTACATCACAGCCTGGTGTGGAGGCTCCAATGCGCAGGTTCACAAGCGGCTGCAGAGGGTTGTAAACTCAGCCAGCTCCATCAGGGGCAGTAGCCTCCTCCCCAGCATCCAGGACATCGAGGAGGCCAAGCAGGTGCTGCACTTTGCCCAAGGGTGACCTGCAGGGAGCACCCTACACCTCCTTTGCTAAAGACGTAGCTCCACCCCAGCACCCAGCATGAACACTTCCTCACTATTTTTGCTCTCTTTCTGCGCGACATTTAATTTTTGATTTTTGTTATTATAACAGTAATTGTTATATTTTATACTGGACTGCTGCTGCAAAGCAGCAAATTTCATGACAGGATCCCACATTCTTATAGCTATGGCTGTTCAATGATAGAGAGATGTTTCTTCACTCATAAATAGGTCCAGATGAAGGGTCTCGGCCCCAAACATCGACTCTGCCTCCATAGATTCTGCCTGACCTGCTGAGTTCCTCCTGCATTTTGTGTTACTTCCGTCATTTTTCTTGCAACAACGGTAGCCGAGATCGAAAGCAAAAGTAACCCCATATAATGTTAAAAAGATAAAGGAAAAAGTTGGAAAGGGATTTAGATCACGTTTGGCGGTTAGTGTGGTATTTGGAAATAGTTTGCCTGGTTTCTAAGGTAACACACATCCAGTTGTCCCAGATGGTGACTGGTTATGAAGTGAAGTAATGTTTGAATCCACAGTGATGAAACGAGTCTTTAGCACCAGTGATTTATTTATTTATTTATGGGGATACAACACAGAATAGGCCCCTCCCGCCCTTCGAGCCACAACGCCCAGCAATCCACTGATTTAACCCAAGCCTAATCTTGGCACAATTTACAATGCCCAATTAGCCTATCATTTGAATGTGGTAGGTAACTGGAGTACTGGAGGAAACCCACACGCTCACAGGAAACAATGTACAAACTTGCTTACAGAGGATGTCGGAATTGAACTCTGAACTCTAGTGTCTCTGAGCTGTAATAGGGTCGTGCTAACAGCTATGCTACTGTGACCTCCTATCTATTGCCATATAAAATTATGGAGCATAGCTAAGGAATCACATATCTGAGGCTCACTGATTCTCACAGAATACTTTGTATCTTTTTGGCCGGTTAAAATAGAAATTTATTGAACCCATATTCCATTTTAAACCGAGAAGTAACATAATGTTCAAGTGAAGCATATTGTAAAGTTATCAGTAGAGGACAGCATGAGAGACTCTTAAAATGGGTCAGGTATCTGAAATCTTTGCACGGAGGCACAGTTACCACGTGAAGGTAGAGCGACGCTGAGTCTTGGTTTCAGAACCTCCACATCCTTGGGGTGTGTTATTTCCACTGATCCACCTCGAGTCCAGAAGTGTAACTCCAGCCCCAGGAGCCTGAGATGCAATGCACCATTTCCACTACTTCATGCTGAGATGAATGACTGGAACGTCGCCAGCTCACAAGGCAGAAAAACGTTTCACCAGCCATTACCGAAAGCTGCAGAGCCTATTTCAACCTGGCTCTCTGAGTGAAGTACCATTCTTCATAAGAAAGAAACCTTTGTAAAGTTGATGAACATATCCTTCGGCTCATCACAGCTCTCCAGACGTAAATAAGATAAACAGTTCTTCTACCACTAACTCCTTAAGATAACTTTCATTCACACCAAGTTTAACCTTTAACAACTTTGTCAAACTTCTACAGATGCACATTGGAGAGTATCCTAACTGGTTGCATCACAGCCTGGTTTGGAAACACCAATGCCCTTGAATAGAAAAGTTAACAGAAAGTGGTGGATACAACCCAGTCCATCAGAGGAAAAGCCCTCCTCACCACTGAGCACATCTACAAAGAGCGCTGCCACCATCCAGGCTATGTTCTCTTCTTACACATCCTCGGACTATGTTGATCATTGATACAAACAACAAAATTCAATGGGTGATATTGGGGGAGGGGGCTACTGCACAGGATCAAAGTAAGCTGCAGAGAGTTGCAAACTTAGTCAGCTCCATCACGAGCACTGTTTCCATAGTATCCAGGACATCTTCAAGGAGTGGTGCCTCAAAAAGGCAGTGTCCATCATTAGGGACCCTCATCACCCAGATCATGCCTTGTTCTCATTGTTACCACCAGGGAGGAGGTACAGAAGCCTGAAGGCACACACTCAGTGATTCAGGAACAGCTTCTTCCCCTCTGCCATCCGATTTCTGTATGGACATTGAACCCATGAACACTACCTCACTACTTTTTTATTTCTATTTTTGCACTACTTATTTAATGTAACTATTTAATATATGTTGGTGAGTGGCCAAGTGGTTAAGGCGTTGGTCTAGTGACCTGAAGGTCGCTAGTTCGAGCCTCAGCTGAGGCAGCGCGTTGTGTCCTTGAGCAAGGCACTTACCCATACTTTGCTCTGAGATGACACCGATGCCAAGCTGTATCGGCCTTTGCCCTTCCCTTGGACAACATCAGTGGCATGGAGAGGGGAGACTTGCAGCATGGGCAACTGCCGGTCTCCCATACAACCCTGCCCAGGCCTGCGCCCTGGAAACTTTCCAAGGCGCAAATCCATGGTCTCATGAGACTAATGGATGCCTATTTAATATATATTAAATATAAATATTATATATATATTTACTGTAATTCACAGATTTTTTTTCTCTGCTATCATGTATTTTATTGTATTGCTGCCGTAAAGTTAACAAATTTCACAACATATGTTGATGATATTAAACCTGATTCTGATGTTTCAATGTAGATGTGACAAATGAACATGAACTTTATCTCTTATAATTTGCTAAAATAGACCACATGGTTTTGCACACGATAAATTGGTTTATAACTATATTATGTGCTGACACCTACAAACACTTTTCAACATCACCTTGTTACCAATCACAAAGGTTGTTTCCCTGAAGTCACAACTCTGAGAGTGTTACGAAGATATTTTGTAGTGCCTATTAAAATAATCTTCAGGGCCTCACTCACCTGCTAGGATGTATGTAACTTGGTTACAGACACTGTGGTCGGTTAAACATGCCACAAAAAATTCAGATGGATATTTATTACCCCTCTGGGTCAATCACAGATCGTGTTAAACTGTATCACCCTGGGATAGTGGAGCTCTGTAAAAATGAAGCATTGCAAAGTTTCGGGGTAGCTTCTCTCCGGTCTCACAATTTAACACAGCAGTATTAGAGGATATGGATGTCCGAAGTTAACTGGTTGAATGCAATATATTAGCTGTGATAATTTATCCAATATATTGTTGTAGTTAAATCCATATTAGCAATCTCCAGCAACCTGAGGCTCCATGTGCTTCTGACCCAAAACACCAACTCTCATGGTACAGTAGAGCAGTGGTTCGTGCATGGGGCAGTATGGCAGCTTAGCTGACAGTGCAACACTTCCCAGCAGCAGCCGTAAGATTGGGGTTTAATTCCCTCCACTATCTGTGAGGAGTCTGTACGTTCTGCCTGTAACTGCGCAGGATTCCTTTGGGTGCTCTGGTTTCCTCCCACGTTCCAAAGATTTAGTGTTAGTCAGTTTCATATATGCTATGATGGCACCAGAAGTGTGGCAAAACCTACAGGATGCCCGCCGCAAGTCTTGCTGATTTGATTTGACACAAATGATGCATTTCACGGTATGTTTCGATGTACATGTGACAAATAAAGCTAATCTTTGATCTTAAACTTTAATCTCTACAGATTCTACTTCAAAGTCAGAGTCAAAGTAAATTTATTATCAAAATATGTAAATGTCACCATATACTACCCTGAGATCCATTTTCTTGCAGGTATATACAGGAAAATAAAGAAATAAAATAAAATTTATGGAAACTATACATAAACAACCAAACAATTAGACAACAACCAATGTGCAAAAGAAGACAAATTGTACAAATAAAAATAAATAATACTGAAAGCATGAGCTATGGGTCCTTGAAAGTGAGTCTGTAGTTTATTGGGTCAGTTCAGTGTTGAGGGGAGTGAAGTTACCTACAATGGTCGAGGAGCCTGATGGTTGTAGGGTAATAACTGTTCCTAAACCTGGTGATGTGGGACCTGAGGCTCCTGTACCTCCTATTTGATTAGAGCTACTGTAAGTTTCCAGCAATATGTGTTTTAATCTTTTGATTTCTCTTGTACTCACTTACCTTAAAGTACCAGTTAATGGGGAAATGATGTAGAGGGAGAAATGATTAATTTCCGCATTATTAGCAAATGTAAACAGAAGACCAAACAGCTTGTACTGGGAAGGTTGAGTTATATTTTTGAGGAACTGGACTGGTGGGTGGGAATGCCTCAGAGACTCTAGTATGAAGTTGGTAAATTGGTTTATTGTTGCCATATGTACCGAAGTGCGGTGAAAAACTTGGTTTTGTATATCAACCATACAGATCATTTCATTACATCAGTGCATTGAGGTAGTATGAGGTAGAACAATAACTGAATACAGAAAATAGTAGTACAGCTACAGAGAAAGTGCAGATCAGGCAAACAAGAAAGGTCGTAGTCAAAAATGTCAGCTGTTTATTACTCACCATAGATGCTGCCTGATCTGCGGAGCTCCTCCAGCAGTTTGTGTTAATTGCTCAATATTTCCAGCATTTATAGAATCTCTTGTGTTGGAAGGCACGGTGGAGATGAGTCTCTACCAGAGGAGGTGTAAGGGGCTCCTTCCCTCCACTAGCCTGCAGGTCACCCTTGGGCAAGGGGTAACACCTGCTTAGCATCCCCCCCCCCACTGATCAGGGTCATGTGAAGCCATGTGAGCAGGGCATGGATGGTTGTATGAGCAGCTGGTGCATATCACAAGTCCTGGTTATGTGACCACTGACGCCAGGCAGACGATCTCTGAAAGAGTATTGATAATGTTTGGGGTCACCCATCTTGTAAAGTTGTTGCCCAGAAGAAGGCAATGGCAAACCACTTCCGTAGAAAGATTTGCCAAGAGCAATCGTGGTCATGTAGACCATGATCGCCCACGTCATACGACACGGCACACGATGATGATGATGAAGTGTTCATGGTTTATCTTTTAATTTTACGGTAGGAAACTACAACTCCATTAGTGAAAATGTTCTGATATTCTGAGTCAAGAAAAGACTATTGTAGGTTAGTTTACTTCATGTGATAGTTTGATAATTCTTATTTATTTTATTTTATTTAGAGTTACTGTGCAGAACAGGCCAACCCATCCAGCAATATACCTATTTTAACCCTAGCTTAATTATGGGACAATTTATAGTGATCAATTTTCCTACCAATCGGTACGTCTTTGACTATGGGAGGAAACCGGAGCACCCGGAGGAAACCCACACAGTCACAGGGAGAACATATGAACTCCTGACACACGATGTCAGAATTCAACTCTGAACTCCAGAACACCTCAAACTGAATTAGCATTGTGCTAACCGCTATGCTACCATGGTGCTGAACAGAATTTACAACAGCATAATTGCAGTCTTTAAATAGGTTACATCCATAAAGCATATCAACAAGACTCATTAACCTTTGGCTTACTTCAGTGACGGTTATTTCCAGGCTGAGCCAACAATTAAGCAATGGAAGCCTAAAGTTAAATCAATTCAGAAGAAAAAAAATTAACTCAATGAAGTAGTAACTCACTCAATTAATATTAACGTTGACTGAAATAAAAATCAATTGCTGAAACTTAATTTATTTACAGAATAGTTTTGAGTGCAATTACTGTTCCTCATGAAGGTATTTGATGAGGTAACTAATTGCAGAAAGCAATCACTATTACTCTATCTTGGACTGGGATAAGGCAATGGTTTCTATTACCTTTTGTTCATGTTTTAAGGCTGTCTTCTCAGGTTGTTTGCAATAGGAGGCATTGCTAGCTGGAGGGAATCTCTTAATGATTTTGTAATGTCTTTTGGCTGGGCTAATTGAATGGCTTTTTCTCATATCGAGATCAATCATCAATCTTCCTTCACACACTAAGTTAACCGTTCATCCAATTACCTGATGGGTTTTATGTCTGATTTCCCTTGAGAGCGGAATATACACAGGCCCATTTCTCCCACTGCCCTGGAGAATGTACCTCTGTTGAGTTCTGATATGAAATTGCAGCAATTCAGTCGATAAGCAAACATTCCCGATCTATTCCCGATGAATTGGAACACTAAGTGTGTGCATACCCATTCCCATTGGAATATTAAGTAGCATAGTAGTTAGCACAATCACTTTACAGTACCAGTGTTCGATTCCTGCTGCCATCTATAGGGACTCTGCTTTTTCTGCCTGTGATGTTGGAGTTTCCTCTGGGCACTCTGATTTCCTCCTACAGCTTAAAGATGTACGGGTTAAGGTTAGTGAGCTGTGGGCATGCTATGGAAGCGCAGTGACGCTCGAGGGCTGTACAGCACACTCCTCACTGATTTGATTTGATGCAGACTATTGCATGTGTGACAGATAAAGCTAATTCAATTGTATCATTTCCATACTGCAGCATGATGCGTAACACAACTTGGTTGGGTGGAATTTGGTCCTATCTATCCTGTGAAGGCATAGCAGCACCTCTGCTTTTTTAGAAGGTTGCATAGATTCGACATGTCATCTAAAGCTTTGACAAACACCTATAGACGTACAGTGGAGAGTACCCTGACTGGTCGCGCCCAGTCCTGGTTTGGAAGCACCAATGCCCAAGAATGGAGAAGCTGCCAAAAAGTGGTGGGTACAGACGGGTCTATCATAGGTAAAGCCCTCCCCACCATTGCGCCTAATTACAAGGAGCGCTGCCACAAGAAAGCAGCATTCATCATCAAAGAACCCCACCATCCAGGCCATGTTCTCTTCTCGCTTCTGCCACTCGGAAGGAGGTACAAGAACCTTAGGTTTCACACCAGCAGGTTCAGGAACAGTTATTACCCTTCAACCATCAAGTTCCTGAACCAGTGTGGATAACTTCACTTATCTCAACTCTGAACTGATTCCACCATCTATGGACTCTCTTTCAAGGATTCTACAACTCATGCTCTCAATACTATTTATATTATTTTCACAACCTGTCTTCTTTTGCACATTGTTTGTTTGTCAGTCTTTATTTACGTGTAGCTTTTCATAAATTCTCTTATATTCATAGAGCCATAGAAAAGTACAGAACAGAAACAGTCATTTGTCCCATCTAGTCTGTGCCGGAGCTATTTACACTGCTCATTCCCATCAACCTGCACTGGGACCACAGCCCTCCATACCCCTACCTTCCATGTACCTATCCAAACTTCTCTTAAACATTGAAATCAAGCTTGCATGCACCACTTGTGCTGGCAGCTTGTTCTACACTCTCACACCCTCTGAGTGAAGAAGTTTCCCCTCATGTTCCCCTTGAACTTTTCACCTTTCACCCTTGACCTCTAGTTGTAATCCAACCCAACCTCAGTGGAAAAGGTCTGCTTACATATACCCTGTCTATACCCTTCATAATTTTGTATACTTCTATCAAATCTTTATTTTCTTGTAAATGCCTGTGAGAAAATGAATCTTAGGGTTGTACATGATGACATATATGTACTTTGATAATACATTTCTTTGAATGTTGACTTTGACAGCAGCAATCAAAGTGGGGTGGCAGGATGGCCTGGCAGGAACTTGAAATATATGCAAATTTTGAGAAAAATCTTTACATCTAAAACACGCTGAGTGAATTACAAACTCAGGTTTTGTGTTTGGCAAGTGCATAGTTCTGTGCAGCAAAAGAGCTCTTTGTAATCCTTGCTGATAATGGTGTAAATTCAGGGAAACGGTCTCTGCTCTAATCTTTTTTTCCATTCCAATCAATTTTGGGATGGTCAGCATTTAAACATCATTCCTCTGTATGTTAATCAACAATAATGAATTTGTATTTTGCCAGAAGCATGCCAAATGTGACGAAAGATTTGAACACCAGATTACTTTATAACTGAATTGGGCACTTATGATGCTAAACAATTTGTGGATGGGCTGGAATGTTGAGCATTAGCAGCCGGCAGTGAAGGACAGGATGATTGAAAAACTTTGTTTATGAGGAGGGAGACAAGTTGAACCGAGTATCTGGCTGGCATTTCACAGCATTCCAGAGGATGGGAAATATGGAGATTTCAGTCAGCGTGATGACTGAATGCATGCTGCACATTCCGAGGCTGACCGTGCAGTGTGCGGTGTCACCTCTGCCATCTGGTCAAGAGTGAAAGGACACAAGTTTTTAAACAATATATTACTTCATTGTGGCAAAGTTGATCTAACTTAAAATTTTAGTAAAATCTCAGTACTTGTCTTTCAGATTCCAGATTCAAGATTCAAGACTGTTTAATATCATTTTCATTTATCGATTTATTTATTGGGATACAGCATGAAACAGGCCCTTCTGGCCCTTTGAGCTACACAGCCCACAATCCCCTGATTTAACCCTGGCCTAATCACAGGACAATTTACAAAGACCAACTAACCTGCTAACTGGTACATCTTTGGACTGTGGGAGGAAACCAGAGCACTTGGAAGAGCACTTAAAAGAGAACAAAATAATTGTTACTCTAGATCTGATGCAAGATTAAAAAACACAATAAGATAAAGAACACAATAATAAAAAAACAATAAATATGCAGAATACACATAAGATATGTTATATACATAGATTGATTGTATGACTTTAGACACAGGAGGTGACCAACAGGAAATGATAAAGTGGTGGTGGTTGGGGTGTGAGGGGTGGGTTAGTGGGTGGAGGTGTTGATCAGCCTCACTGCTTGGGGAAGTAACTGTTTTTGAGCCTTATTGAAAATGGGGAATGACAGGTCAATTCTACACTGTCCCCATATCCTCAGGAACCTGGCGTGGGAGACTCTGTGTCCAATCGTCCTGGGACCCTGTGTCAGGCAGTGGGGGCACAAAGCATACCCAGAGTCTAGGGGGACTGGACACAAGCAAAGCTGTGTCCTCTTACAGCCTGGCAGCTTCTATAGTGGCGTAGAGTAAATCCTCCCGTCTGGTCACAGTCCACGAGGGTGGTGACAATTGGCGCCATAACAGTGGCATTGGGTGGTTAGCACAATGCTTTACAGTAAAGGCAGCCCGTGTTCAGTTTTCTCTGGGTGTTCCAGTTTCTTCCCACAGTCCAGAGGTGCACTGGTTGGTGGTCATTGTAAATTGCCCCATGGTTAGGCTAGGATTAAATTGGGGAATTGCTGGGTGACACGGCTCGAAGGGCCGGAAAGGCCTATCAGCACTGTATCTCATTAAATCAAAAGTAAACTGCCTCCGATACAGTGACATTTCAAGATAATGCTTCACTGCACTTTCTCTGAAACTGTGATACTTTATTCTGCACCCTCTTATTGTTTTTCCTCGCACTACCTCAGTGTACTGATCAGTAACGATAGGGGACTCTATAGTCAGAGGTTCAGACAGGCGATTCTGTGGACGCAGGAAAGAAACTCGGTTGGTAGTTTGCCTCCCAGGTGCCAGGGTCCGGGATGTTTCTGATCGCATCCAAGATATCCTGCGGTGGGAGGGAGAACAGCCAGAGGTCGTGGTACATATTGGTACCAATGACATAGGTAGGAAAAGGGAAGAGGTCCTGAAAGAAGACTACAGGGAGTTAGGAAGGAAGTTGAGAAGCAGGACCTCAAAGGTAGTAATCTCGGGATTACTGCCTGTTCCACGCGTCAGTGAGACTAGGAATAGGATGAGATGGAGGATAAATGCGTGGCTGAGGGATTGGAGCAGGGGGCAGGGATTCAGATTTCTGGAATATAGAGACCTTTGGGACAGGTGTGATCTGTACAAAAAGAACGGGTTGCACTTGAACCCAGGGGGACCAATATCCTGGCTGGCAGGTTTGATAGAGCTGTTGGGGAGGGTTTAAACTAGTTTGGCAGTGGGGTGGGAATCAGAATGTGAGTGCAGGGATTAAGGTAGAAGGACAAGGGCATGATGCTAAGAGTTCTGAGTTGATGAGGAAGGACAGGCAGGGGACAGAACATAATTGTAGCCAGTTAAAGGGGTTGAAATGTGTCTATTTCAATGCTAGGAGTATTAGGAACAATGAGAATGAATTTAGAGCATGGATTAGTACTTGGAACTACAATGTTGTGGCCGTTACTGAAACTTAGTTGGAGGAAGGGCAGGATTGGATAATGCAGGTCCCGGGGTTCAGGTGTTTTAAAAGGAATAGGACGGGAGGTAGAAAAGGGGGGGGGGGAGTGGCATTGCTGGTCAGGGATAGTATCACGGCTATAGAAAGGGAGGATGGTGCAGAAGGAGCGTCCACGGAGTCAGTCTGGGTGGAAGTCAGAAATAGGAAGGGATCAATCACTGTGCTGGGAGTAGTCTATAGGCCCCCAAATAGCCCTCGGGACACCAAGGAGCAGATAATCAGGCAGATTTTAGAATGGTGCAGGAAATACAGGGTAATAGTTTTGGAGATTTCAACTTCCCTCATATTGACTGGCACTTCCTGAGTGCAAGGGGGATAGATGGGGCTGTATTTGTCAGATGCGTTCAAGAGGTATTCCTGACACAGTATGTGGACTGGCTGATGAGAGGAGAGGCTATACTGGATCTAGTTCTGGGTAATGAACCTGGTCAAGTGATAAAACTCTTGGTGGGGGGGCATTTTGGTGAGATTGACCACAACTCCCTTAGCTTCAGCATAGCTATGGAAAGGGATAAAATCAGACAAAATGGTAAAGTGCTTAACTGGGGAAGGGCTAACTTTGAAGGGATGAGGCAGGAACTAGCAAGAGTAAATTGGAAACAGATGTTCAAAGGGAAAAGCACAGAAGTAATGTGGGAGAAGTTTAGGGACCACTTGAGCTGGGTTCAGGATAGGTTTGTCCCACTGAGGCAAGGAAAAAATGGTAGGAAAAGGGAACCGTGGCTGACGAAACATGTGAGGCAACTCGTTAAGAGGAAAAAGGAAGCATATGTTAGATGTAAGAAGCAGGAAGTAGGAGGGGGTTATGAGAAATATAGAGTAGCCAGGAAGGAGCTAAAGAAAGGACTTAGGAGAGCTCAAAGGGAGCATGAGAAGGCCCTGGCATGTAGGATTAAGGAGAACACCAAGGCGTTCTATGCGTATGTGAAGAATAGGAGGATGATGAGAACGAAGGTGAGACCGCTAAAGGATAAAGAGGGCAACATGTGCCTGGAAGCGGGGGAGGTTGGGGAGGTCCTAAATGAATACTTTGCTTCAGTATTCACAAGATACATTAATGATTTAGAAGAAGGGATTAAAAGTAACATTAGCAAATTTGACGATGACACAAAGCTGGGTGGCAGTGTAAAATGTCAGGAGGATGTTATGAGAATGCAGGGTAACTTAGTCAGGCCAGGTGAGTGGGCAGATGCATGGCAGATGCAGTTTAATGTGGATAAATGTGAGGTTATCCACTTTGGTGGCAAGAACAGGAAGGCAGATTACTATCTAAATGGAATCAAGTTAGGAAAAGGGGAAGTACAACGAGATCTAGGTGTTCTTGTACATCAGTCAATGAAAGCAAGCATGCAGGTACAGCAGGCAGTGAAGAAAGCTAATGGTATGCTGGCCTTTATAACAAGAGGAATTGAGTATAGGAGTAAAGAGGTCCTTCTGCAGCTGTACAGGGTCCTGGTGAGACCCCACCTGGAGTATTGTGTGCAGTTTTGGTCTCCAAATTTGATGAAGGACATTCTTGCTATTGAGGGAGTGCAGCGTAGGTTCACAAGGTTAATTCCCGGAATGGCGGGACTGTCATATGTTGAAAGATTGGAGCGACTGGGCTTGTATACACTGGAATTTAGAAGGATGAGAGGGGATCTGATTGAAACATATAAGATTATTAAGGGATTGGACACGCTGGAGGCAGGAAGCATGTTCCCGCTGATGGGTGAGTCCAGAACTAGAGGCCACAGTTTAAGAATAAAGGGTAGGCCATTTAGAACAGAGATGCGGAAAAACTTTTTCACCCAGAGAGTGGTGGATATGTGGAATGCTCTGCCCCAGAAGGCAGTGGAGGCCAAGTCTCTAGATGCTTTCAAGAGAGAGTTAGATAGAGCTCTTATAGACAGTGGGGTCAAGGGTTATGGGGAGAGGGCAGGAATGGGGTACTGATTGTGTATGATCAGCCATGATCACACTGAATGGCGGTGCTGGCTAGAAGGGCTGAATGGCCTACTCCTGCACCTACCGTCTATTGTCTAAGTGAAAAGGATCTTGATCAGGATGAGGTCAAAGTAGAGTGGGCCTGTGTGCTGGACAATATGGAGATTAAGGAAGAAGAAGTGCTGGATCTTCTTAAAAACATTAAGATTGATAAATCCCCAGGGCCAGATATGATACACCCCAGGTTGTCGCAGGAGCATTAGTTATGATCTTTGAATCCTCTTTGGCTGCAGGGGAAGTGCTGGAGGACTGGAGAATGGCAAATGTAGTTCCCTTGTTTAAAAAAGGTAATAGGGAGAAACCTGGGAACTATAGACATAAGTCGGTGGTATGCAAACTACTGGAAAGGATTCTTAAGGATAGGATCTATGAGCATTTGGAGAAGTACAGTCTACTCATGGATAGTCAACATAGCTTTGTGAATGGAAGATCGTGCCTCACGAGCCTGATTGAGTTTTTTGAAGAGGTAACAAAAGAAATTGATGAGGGTAGGGCAGTGGATGTGGTCTACATGGACTTTAGCAAAGCATTTGACAAGGTCCCTAATGAGAGACTCATCCAGAAAGTCATGAGGCATGGGATAAGTGGAACCTTGGCTGTTTGGATAAAAAATTGGCTTAAAGGAAGAAAGCAGAGGGTAGTTGTGGAAGGGAAGTATTCTGCCTGGAGGTCGGTGACTAGTGGAGTGCCGCAGGGATCTGTCCTGGGACCCTGCTATTTGTGATTTTTATAAATGACCTGGATGTAGAGGCGGAAGGATGGGTGAGTAAGTTTGTGGATGACACGAAGATTGGAGGAGTTGTGGATGGAGCTGTAGGTTGTCAAAGGTTACAAGAGGATATAGACAGGCTGCAGAGTTGGGCAGAAAAATGGCAGATGGAGTTCAATCCGGACAAGTGTGAGGTGATGCATTTTGGAAGGACAAACCAGAAGACTGAGTATAGGATTAATGGTCAGTTACTTAAGAGTGTGGATGAACAAAGGGACCTTGGGGTTCAAATCAATACATCCCTCAAGGTCGCTGCGCAGGTTGATAGGGTTGAAGGCCTATGGGATGCTAGGCTTCATAAACAGGGGGATTGAGTTCAAGAGTAGAGAGGTCATGTTTCAACTCTACAAATCTCTGGTGAGACCGCACTTAGAGTATTGTGTTCAATTCTGGTCACCTCATTATAGGAAGGATGTGGAAGCTATGGAGAGGGTGCAGAGGAGATTTACCAGGATGTTGCCTGGATTGGAGAACAAGTCATATGAAGCAAGGTTAGCAGAGCTGGGACTTTTCTCTTTGGAGTGTAGAAGAATGAGAGGGGACTTGATAGAGGTCTACAAGATTATGAGAGGCATAGATAGGGTGGATAGTCAGTACCTGTTTCCCAGGGCACCAATAGCAAACACCAGAGGGCATATGTACAAAATTAAGGGAGGGAAGTTTAGTGGAGACATCAGGGGTAAGTTTTTTACCCAGAGGGTTGTGAGTGCCTGGAATGACTTGCCAGGGATGGTGGTGGAGGCTAAAACATTAGGGGTATTTAAGAGCGTCTTGGACAGGCACATGGATGAAAGAAAAATGGAGGGTTAAGGGGTAGTGTGGGTTTAGTACTTTTTTTAAGGATTATATGGGTTGGCACAACATTGAGGGCTGAAGGGCCTGTACTGTGCTGTAGTGTTCTATGGTTCTATGGTTCTATAGTACTGATGTGATTAGGTGATCTGTATAGATGGCATTCAAAACAAAGATCTTCACTGTGCCTCATGCTTGTAACTTTAGCTTACCAATTTCTTTCTTTTTTATTCAGAGATATAGCAGGGTAACAGCTCCTTCCAGCCTGATGATCCTGTGCCATGTGTATAGTTAACTTATTAACCCATATGTCTTTGGACTGTGGGAGGAAACTGGAGCACCTGGAGGAAACAAACGTGGCTGTGAGGAGAACCTACTAACTCCTTCTAGGCAGCAGCGGAATTGAACCTGGGTTGCTGGTGATGTAATAGCGTTCCGTTAACCACTACACTACAGGTTGTATCATGGCCTGGTATTGAAACACCAATATATAACAATGGCAAAGCCCACAAACATTGATGGATACAACCCAGTCCATCACTGGAAAAACACCCTTCTCAGCATTGAGCACGTCTGCAAGGAGTGCTGACACAGAAAGGCAGCATCCATCACCAATGACCCCCACCATGCTCTCCTCTCACTATTACCATTGGCAAGGATGCGCAAGAGCCTTAGGTCCCACAGCAACAACTTCAGTAACAGGTATTGCCCTAGAACCATCAGGCTTCTCGAACTGGCGTGGATCACTTCACTCACCATTGCTCTGAGCTGATTCTACATCCTACTTTCACAGATTCTACAACTCATATTCTCAATATTATTTATTTTTTGTATTTGCACATGTGTATGGTGGCGTACAGCACTGTGAAGCAAGTCTAAGGTACACATCTATATCCAGAGTGACTAAGACATTTGCACAGTACTGTATTTGTCAACATGGGGTGGAGAGCGAGTTTGTAAATCTGGCAGGAGCTAAGGATGTTGGGAATGGTGAGTGTGGAACACTTCGGGACGAGTGTGTGACAGGTGGCAGAGAAAGAGTGCCATGAATGGGGGGTGGGGGTGTGCGGGGGCAGACACACCCAGCCCAGAGACACCAACTACGGTCATTTCATTCCAAGCACTTATATATTATATTATGGTTTCAGCACCTAAGTTACAGAGAAAGGTTGAACAAGTTAGGTCTTTATTCTTTGGAGCGTAGAAAGTTGAGGGGGGACTTGATAGAGGTATTTAAAATTATGAGGGGGATAGATAGAGTTGACGTGGATAGGCTTTTTCCATTGAGAGTAGGGGAGATTCAAACAAGAGGACATGAGTTGAGAGTTAAGGGGCAAAAGTTTAGGGGTAACAAGAGGGGGAACTTCTTTACTCAGAGAGTGGTAGCTGTATGGAATGAGCTTCCAGTAGAAGTGGTTGAGGCAGGTTCGATATTGTTATTTAAAGTAAAATTGGGTAGGTATATGGACAGGAAAGGAATGGAGGGTTATGGGCTGAGTGCAGGTAGATGGGACTAGGTGAGTGTAAGCGTCGGCACGGACTAGAAGGGCCGAGATGGCCTGTTTCCATGCTGTAATTGTTATATAAATAAGCCTAAGACTTTAGCACAGTGTACTTTGATAATAACTTCTATGTTGATAATAAATCTTACCTTGATTTTGAAATTGAATCGACAGGTCTGAAATGTCATTGAAGGTGAGCGGGGTTAAGCTCAAGGGAGGTGTGCGGGGGAGAGTGACGTTGCGATGCCCAGGTTGCTGGCAGAGGAAGATACAATAGAGTCATTCAACCTCTCTTAGGTGGGCACACGAAGGTGCAAGAGGTAGAAAGATGTAGACATTTTGCTGGCAGAAGGGATTAGCTCAGCCGGGCTAATTATTTAATTATTAATTTAGTTAATCTGGCACAACGTCGTAGGCTGAATGGCCTATTCCTGGGATGTATGCTTCTGTGTCCTCCAAGAGGACCACAGCCTTGTTGTAGTTTGGAGTATTGCGTGCCCCAGTAACCTGGAGAACTATGTTGGCTGGAGTCAGGGCTTTATGGTTTGGCTCTGGGTAGGGTCACCCATGCTATGCAGGTCAAAGAGTAGAGGCCAGATTAAGAGTGGTCCACTGGTCTCCAGGTTCGGGAGTTCAGCTCAGGGCTAACAACCCTGATTGGTCAAACAAAACTGTTGCGGAAACAGCAATGAAGGATCCCACATCTGAGTGCGACGGTATTCCTAAGTCTCCACCCAGGACTAACATGGCTGACAGCAGTGAAAACCAATGAACACACTGAAGGAAGCTGAGAACACCGCCAGAGATGCTGCCTGAAACGTAAGTGGTGTAATGGGCAGTAAGTGAGCAAGAACTGTTCTGAGCTCTAGGTTCTATGATTTGCACATGTCAAAGCTGAAGTAAAATATATTATCAGAGACCATAGTACATGTCACCACACTCAGCCAAATTTTCAATCTCCCTCCTGTATGCTGATTCATCAGCACCTGTGATACAGCCCACAACAGTCCTAGAAATCTTCAATACTGTAACTGGCTAAAGTTGTATTTACAATGTGAAATCAACTCCATGAAGGAAAGAACTGTTTGCCGAATAATGACTTTGTGGAACTGCAGGTACATAGAGGTACAGGGTCAGCATCGGAGTATCACACCCAATGCTTGAGGAACTCAACAGCACAGGCCTTGATCAAAAATCCTCTCCATGGATACTGCCTGACCTGCTGAGTTCCTCCAGCATTTTATGTGTGTTGCTCTGGATTTCCAGCATCTGCAGAATCTCTTGTGTTTAAGGTTCATTGGCAGCTATACACAGGACAGAAACAGAATGAATGGATTATAGCCGTGGAACCATAACTTGTCCAGCCACAAGTCTAACCTCGACATACCAGACAGAACCACTAATAAAAAACAGAAAATTCTGGAATCACTCAGCAGGTCAGGTGATATGAGTTCACATTTCAGGTCTGGGACACTTCATCAGAGCTGTTTCTTTTATCCACAGTTTCTGCCTGACCTGCTGAGTGTTTCCAGCACTTTCTGTGTTTATTCCAGATTCCTAGTGCCTGCTTTCATTAACTCTTTGTCATCGTTATGTTCCGTGTCACATGACATAGGCAATCATGGTCTTCCCATTGCCTTCTTCTGGGCAGTGTCTTTACAAGACAGTGTTCTGTGGGGATGTGGCTTATTTGCCAGTTGAAAGCCGCTTCCACTGTCTCGATTGTCAATTGGTCAGTTTAAAGCTGTAGCACCCCTTCTCATTGGTTGCTTTGTATGCCACTGCAATTTCAGGCACCTCAGGGGTATAAAGAATAGCATGTGTGAGAGGTCACTCGCCGTACCTTTGTTCTCAGGCACAGGTACACAGAATCATAGGGAAGCACACTCAATGCACACTTTTTGCTAAGTAGCTGTTTGTTGAATATTCAGTCTTGTACTTTGTGTAACTTGGGGGAACTTAGATGTTTGGTCAAACTTTCTACTGCTTGTAAATAAATGATTAATATGCTTATTTGTAGTCAGTGTCTTCTGTCTCATACACCAAACCGGTGAAACTGCTTCCACGTTACAGACAGTGTGACTCCAGCCATTATCAATACTCCTCAGAGATCGTCTACCTGTTGTCAATGGTCACATAACTAGGACTTGCTATCTGCACCAGCTGCTCATGTGACCATCACCATGTAATTATATCCATGTGACCAATTAACCTACTAATAGAACCATAGAACATTACAGCACAGAAACAGGCCTTTTGGCCCTTCTTGGCTGTGCCAAACAATTTTTGTGCCAAATTTGGCTGTGCCAAATAATGGACCTGCACCTGGCCCATATCCCTCCATACACCTCTCATCCATGTACCTGTCCAAGTTTTTCTTAAATGTTAAAAGTGAGCCCACATTTATCACTTCATCTGGAAGCTCGTTCCACACTCCCACCACTCTCTGTGTGAAGAAGCCCCCCCTAATGTTCCCTTTAAACTTTTCTCCCTTCACCCTTAACCCATGTCCTCTGGTTTTTTTTCTCCCCTAGCCTCAGTGGAAAAGGCCTGTTTGCATTCACTCTATCTATACCCATCATAATTTTATATGCCTCTATCAAGTCTCCTCTCATTCTTCTACACTCCAGGGAATAAAGTCCTAACCTATTCAACCTTTCTCTGTAACTCAGTTTCTCAAGTCCCAGCGATATCCTTGTAGACCTTCTCTGCACTCTTTCAACCTGATTAATATCCTTCCTGTAAGTCGGTGACCAAAACTGCACACAATACTCCAAATTCGGCCTCACCACTGCCTTATACAACCTCACCATAACATTCTAACTCTTATATTCAATACCTTGATTTATAAAGGCCAATGTACCAAAAGCTCTCTTTACAACCCTATCTACCTGTGACGCCACTTTTAGGGAATTTTGTATCTGTATTCCCAGATCCCTCTGTTCTACTGCACTCCTCAGTGCCCTATCATTTACCTTGTATGTTCTACCTTGGTTTGTCCTTCCAAAGTGCAATACCTCACACTTGTCTGTATTAAGCTCCATTAATCCTGACAGAAATATTTCAAATGTCATTAGAAACAAGGATGGTGCAGGAGGACTGGCGTATTGCTCATGTGGTTCTATTGTTTAAAAAGGGTTCTAAGAGTAAACCTAGCAATTATAGGCCTGTCAGTTTGACGTCAGTGGTGGGTAAATTAATGGAAAGTATTCTTAGAGATGGTATATATAATTATCTGGATAGACAGGGTCTGATTAGGAATAGTCAGCATGGATCTGTGCGTGGAAGGTCATGTTTGACAAATCTTATTGAATTTTTTGAAGAGGTTATGAGGAAAATTGATGAGGGTAAAGCAGTGGATGTTGTCTATATGGTCTTCAGTAAGGCCTTTGACAAGGTTCCGCACGGAAGGTTGGTTAGGAAGGTTCAATCGTTAGGTATTAATATTGAAGTAGTAAAATGGATTCAACAGTGGCTGGATGGGAGATGCCAGAGAGTTGTGGTGGATAACTGTTTGTCAGGTTGTAGGCCGGTGACTAGTGGTGTGCCTCAGGGATCTGTCTTGGGTCCAATGTTGTTTGTCATATATATTAATGATCTGGATGATGGAATGGTAAATTGGATTAGTAAGTATGCAGATGATACTAAGGTAGGAGGCGTTGTGGATAATGAAGTAGGTTTTCAAAGCTTGCAGAGAGATTTAGGCCAGTTAGAAGAGTGGGCTGAAAGATGGCAGATGGAGTTTAATGTTGATAAGTGTGAGGTGCTACATTTTGGTAGGAATAATCCAAATAGAACGTACATGGTAAATGGTAGGGCATTGAAGAATGCAGTAGAACAGAGTGATCTAGGAATAATGGTGCATAGTTCCCTGAAAGTGGAATCTCATGTGGATAGGGTGGTGAAGAAAGCTTTTGGTATGCTGGCCTTTATAAATCAGAGCATTGAGTATAGGAGTTGGGATGTAATGTTAAAATTGTACAAGGCATTGGTAAGGCCGAACTTGAAGTATTGTGTTCAGTTCTGGTCACCGAATTATAGGAAAGATATCAACAAAATAGAGAGAGTACAGAGAAGATTTACTGGACTGTTACCTGGGTTTCACCACCTAAGTTACAGGGAAAGGTTGAACAAGTTAGGTCTTTATTCTTTGGAGCGTAGAAGGTTGAGGGGGGACTTGATAGAGGTATTTAAAATTATGAGGGGGATAGATAGAGTTGACGTGGATAGGCTTTTTCCATTGAGAGTAGGGGAGATTCAAACAAGAGGACATGAGTTGAGAGTTAGGGGGCAAAACTTTAAGGGTAACACGAGGGGGAATTTCTTTACTCCGAGAGTGGTTGCTGTGTGGAACGAGCTTCCAGTAGAAGTGGTTGAGGCAGGTTCGATATTGTCATTTAAAGTAAAATTGGATAGGTATATGGACAGGAAAGGAATGGAAGGTTATGGGCTGAGTGCGGGCCAGTGGGACTAGGTGAGAGTAAGTGCTCGGCACAGACTAGAAGGGCCGAGATGGCCTGTTTCCATGCTGTAATTGTTATATGGTTATTTTAAATGTGTGAGGGAATGGAGCATCTGGAGGAAACCAACACAGTCATGGGAAAGAACATACAAATTCTTCACAGACACCGGCTTGAACCGAACCCCCGTTGTTGGCCTTGTAAAGCATTACGCTAACCACTATGCTACCATGCACCCCCCATAAAACTTTGTTGCATTTGCAGTCATTTCATAAGATAAACTCTTGATAGAATGCACACTAGAGAGGTATATCCTGAAAATTGTACGTGCTCTGTCCTGCTACCACAAGGGGAGGCTGGTTTCTGAGATGTGCTCCTTTGGCCATGTGCAGAGCAGTTGTTCGACCAAGCCGTTGTGTATCCAGACAAAATGCTTTCAATCACTCACAAATCAGTGGGTAATTTTATAACAAATGATGCAAGATGATTTCGGGATTCAGAACTTCTGAACAGAAGGGAATATCTTCTGTTGATCCCACATTGTCATAATCCCAGACCATCTGAGAGTGTGTTCCAGTCAATGTAGTGTTTTGAATTTTAGTCAAAGTTTCACAGTATTACAGGAGTGGTAGTAGCTAGTATGATGCTTTACAGCACCAGTGATCAGAAAATCAGGGCTGAATTCCTGCTGCTGTCTGTAAGGAGCTTACATATTCTCTCCATAACTGCAGGTTTCCTCTGGGTGCTCTGGTTTCTACCCACATTCCAAAGACATATGGTTAAGGCTAGTGGGGTTGTGGACATGCTATGTTGCTGATGGAAGCATGGCAACACTTGTGGGCTGCCCCAAGCACATCCTCAGAAGTGACACACTTCACTGTACTTTTCAATGTTCTGATGTACGTGGGACAAGTACAGCTAAACTTTATCTTTATCTTTAATAAAACAAGCTCCCACCAGGTAATCTGCACTAAGGTATCTCCTGTACCTAATAAAACAGCCACTGAAAGGATGTTGATAGCCTCACTACTGCTGTAGACCATCCACTTCAAGTTTCAACGTGTTGTGATTTCAGAGATGCTCTTCTGCCCACCCCTGTTGGAACGCATGGTTATTTCAATTACTGCCACCTTTGTGTCAGCTTCAACCAGTCTGACTGTTCTCCTCTGACCTTTCTCATTACTAAGGCTTTTTGTCCACAGAAATGCCGGTCGTGGGAAGTTTTTTTTTGTTTTTTGCACCATTCTCGGTAAACTCAGTGTGAAAACCTAGGAGATTATCAGTTCCTGAGATATTCCAACCATCTTGCCTGGCACGAGCAATCATTCCACAGTCAAAAACACTTTGATCACATTTCTCCCCTATTCTGATGTTTGGTCTGATCAACAACTGAATCTCTTGACCATGTCTGCATGCTTTTGTGCATTGAGTTGCTGTCACATGATTGGCATTAATAAGCAGGTGTACAGATGTACCTAATAAAGTGGCCACTGACTGTGTTTAATGATGTTGGTTGCAGATTAAAGTCTGGACAAAATGGAAGATACTTGGAGAAGCTTTTCATTTGGAATGGGCCGTGGGACTTTTCATGTCCATCTCAGTAGAAGGCATGCCCCCTGTATTAATTCTCAACCGATGACACATCGTCCTCCCTCAGCACCGGAGTACAACAGGGTGTATGTCTTACACTTAAAACCAGCTGGAAATGAATGACAAACAACAAAGGAAAAATAAATATGATGGAGTTTGTTGCAATTTATTTCATCGGAGAAATTGAATATTCTCCAAAACAAACATGTGGCGCAGAACAGCAATAAATGTCAGTCGTCCTCATCCTGTTCGGGAACAGAACAGACTCTTATGTCGATTTAGCTGAAATTTATTTATTGCATATGTGGAATTGTGGTGTTGCCTGCACTCTCTGTCCCGTCTGGTCTGGACACGTGCAAGCAGGACACTCAATTGTAACGGAAACAATTTACGACTGTTTTGCAGATCTCGTAACATTCACATCAGTTTTAAATTATGGATATTAAACAATTTCTTAAATAATATGTCTAGGTACCAAAATAACTGGGCTAACTAAAGTAGAGAAAGTACTGAGAGATGGTAATAGAAAGGGGAACTCCCTCCGTCCCTTTCTCCTCTGGTCCACTCTCCTTCCCCACCAGATTCCTTCCTCTCCAGCCCTTCCCACCCACCTGGCTTCATCAATCACCAATCACCTTTTAGCTATCCTCCTCCTCCCCTGCCCACCTTTTTAGTCTGGCATCTTCCCCCTTCAATCAGTCTGGCTGTCAAGCCTCGGACTGCAGCCATGAGTAGGCTAATGAGTTAAACCAATTCTTTAATAGTTTTGACAATTCCCCTCCTGTTCACCCCCCCTCCCCAGCACACCAGTTCAGGTACAGAGGGACCCAATGCTCCCTCAGCACCAGCGCCTCTGCTCTCCCTCCTTTCCCCTCCAATTGAACACGTGGGTGAACATCACAGGCTATCTGCACCTACCATCCACACCCCTACATCCCAACTGCTATTGTCCCGATCTTCACCTCCCCCAGCCCGCACATTCCACCAACTCCCCAGTCATCATGGACTCACCTTCACTACAGAGCAGGTGTGAAGGGCTCTGGGGAAACTCAGACATGACAAAACATTGGGACCGGATGGAGTGAACCCCAGGGTCCCGAAGGAGTGTGCTGAGCAGCTGTGTGGAGTTCTCCAGCACCTTTTCAATCTGAGTCTCAGCCTGGAAATAGTCCCAACTGTGTGGAAAACAACATGTGTGGTTCAGTACCCAAGAAGGGCCAAACGAAAGTCTTGAATGACTACCGTCCAGTGGCCCTGACCTCACACATCATGAAGACTCTAGAGAGGCTGGTCCTGGCTCACCTCTGACCCCTGGTCAGATCAGCCCTCGAGCACAATGGAGTCAACGGTGCTGAACAGAGCCGACTTCATTTGGATAAACAGGGCAGCACTGTGAGGAACATAGTTTTAGATTTCTCAAATGCCTTCAATACCGTACAGCCCTCATTGCTGGGGTAAACGCTCCACTCAACGCGGGTAACCATTGTATCCTGGATAGTTGTCTACCTGACTGGCAGCTTCAGAGCTGTGTGTCAGACATGGCTATAAGCAGCACTGGAGCCCCACAGGGGGCTGTATTGGCTCCCTCCCTGTTTACCCTGTATACCTCAGACTTCAGATACAACACTGAGTCACATCATCTGCAGACATTCTCTGATGACCCAGCAATAGTTGGATGTATAAAGGGAGGACGGGAGGATGAATACAGGGCCCTGGTGGAGGACTTTGTCAAATGGTGCAAGCTGAATCATCTGCAGCTCAACATCAGTAAGACAAAGGAGATGGTGATGGACTTCAGGAAGACTAAGTCTGCACTGCTCCCTGTTACTGTTGATGGAGAGGACGTGGATGTGGTGAGGACCTACAAGTACCTGGGGGTGCACCTGGAGTGGAGCACCAACACAGAGGCTGTGTACAAGAAGGAGCAGGGTCATCTCTACTTCCTCAGGAGACTGAGATCCTTTGGAGCATGAAGGCTTCTCCTTCACATGTTCTATCAGCCTGTTGAAACCAATACAATCTTCCATGTGGTGGTGTGCTGGGGCAATGGCATCAACACGGGTGATGCCAACAGGCTCAATAAACTGATTAGAAAGGCTGGCTCCTTTATAGGAGTTAAACTGGACACACTGGAGGCTGTGATAGAACAAAGAACCCTCTGGAAAATCCTGGAAATTCTGGACAATGTTTCTCACCCTCTGCATGCCAGAACAGAGGAGCACTTTTAGTCATAGACTGAGACAACTGCACTGTTCCAAAGAGCGCTATATGAGATAATTCTTACCATCAGCCATCAGGCTCTATAATGAGTCAACCTATAGCCGGGGAAGTGATGTCCCCCTCATGTAAGGTTGTTTGAGGTAACTTATTTTTTATTCTTTCTACTTCCCTTCTAATATTTATATCTGTACACTTATAATGCTATTATGACTCTGTAATTTCCTTTGGGATCAATAAAGTATCTACCTATTTGTCTATCTTCCTTTCCAGTCTTGAAGAAGGGTCTCAGCCTGAACTGTTGACTGTTTGTTAACTTCCTTGGATGCTGCCTGACTTGCTGAGTTCCTGCATCATTTTGTGTGTGTTGCTCTGGATTTCCAGTATCTAAAGAATTTCTTCTGTTAAAATTGATGTCATATCTGTTTCCACCACCTCCAATGGCAGCTCATTCTGGTCACCTACAATCTCTATGTAAAACGACAAATGCCTCATAAATCTTTAAATTTCCCTGACACCCACCTTGAAACAATGTTTGCTCATATTACATTTCTTCTCTGGGAAAAATGTTTCTGTCTCTCTACCTTGTCTATGAGTCTCATAATTTTATAAACTTCTATCAAGTCTTTCCTTAGCTTTTGACATTCCAGAAAAAAGAATTCAAATTTGCCCGACCTCTCCCTACCAGGGGTGGTGGCAGAGGCAGATACATTAGGGATGCTTAAGAAACTCTTAGATACTTACATGGATGATAGAAACATAGAGGGGTTATGTAGGAGGGAAGGATTAGTTTGATCTTAGAGTAGGTTAAAAGATCAGCACAACATTATGGGCTGAAAGGTCTGTACTGTGCTATGTTATATGTTCTAAAATCTAAGGATTTTGGAAGAGGTAAAAAGGGAAAGTGGATAAACCCAGCAAAGTGCCATCGTTCTCGAAGAATCACATTTCAATGTAACCTGAAAGAGCCGTGTAGTCTTCAAGGAGCCACAAGTTTCAAACAGAAGGGAGTTACTGTAGACAGCAAGGCAGCTTTACCTGTGTGAGGGAGGATCTGGTTTTTCACCGTACACAATCTGCCTACTTACAAGTGGGCCTGAACTGGCACTTTTGCACACAAATGTTTTGGCAGTGTGGTAGCGCAATCGCTTTACAGCAATCACTGATTGGTGTTCAATTCTAGCTGCTGTCTGTAGAGAGTCTATATGTTCTTCCCGTGACTGTGTGAGTTTCCTCAGGGTGCTCTGGTTTCCTCCCACATTCCAAAGAGGTACTGGTGAGGGTTAGTGATTTGTGGGCTTGCAACATGGGCTTGCCAGAAGCGTGACCCTTGCAGACAATCTTCGCTGATTTGATTTGACGCAAGTGACCCTTTCACTGGATGTGGATGTTTCGTATTTCGATATATCTGTGACAAATAAAGATGCTCTTTATCTTTAAGTTGCCTCTCTTGCTGTCTGACTGTGAGGTAATGACTGAATATGATAAGACTGTCATATAGATAACATAAACCACATCTCTGTGCATATGGTATGACTGACAGAGGCTCTTATCCATCACGAGGGTTTGAATGATGTTATAATTCAAGATCAAGATTCAAGTTTATTTGTTGTATATACTGTACATTGAAACATACAGTGAAACTCTTCGTCTGTGTTAGCAACCAACACACCTGAGGTTGTGCTGGGGGCAGCACGCAAGTGCCACCACACATTTGGACGCCAACATAGCATACCCACAATGCTCAGCAGAACAACACAGAACACGATGAGCAGAAAACAACAGCAAAACAAACCCCATTCCTTCCTCCCACCCACGCCCAGACCATCCACAGACCATCTTCTTCAGCCTCCAACAGACTGGAACACACAGATCCTTGATTCCCAATTTTTGGATTTTTGATGATAATCTGCTGTCATATTCTAAGACAAAATCATATTTATGAGATGATCACAGTCTAAAGTTTGGACTTTTGTCATACTAAATTGGAGGGAGAAAGTGCAAATAGACATTTTAATCATAAACCTAATGATAAATATTACTTTCTTATCTGTTTGCATCCCCTTGATTCTCTTATTTTTTAAAACCACATCCTTTTCAGTGTACTCAATGCACTCAGTCAACTTGAGCAGGAATGTTGATCCATAACTCTTTGAATTTAGATTATGATTCTTGTAGGAGCCATGTGTCTATTTTCTGTCTGTCTGTATTGTATTTTGTGCTGCGCGTTTATCATGGGTAATTTGTCACATGAGCTGGGGTGTGGTAGACGTAAAGCGTATAGTTAAGTATTCACTCTTTGTCTTTAATTCAGTTTTATTCTGGTTACATTAAGGGGTAGGCTGGGGTGAGGGGGGGGGATTTTTTTTTGCTGACATTTTAAGACTGCTAACATTTAAAACCGCTTTTTAAATATGCTAAGTATATTTGAATGTGCTTATTTCACTATATTGTTAGTTTTAGTTTCATTAGTTTTTTATCCTTAAAAGACTGTTCAGCTTTGCTGGTTTCTTAATAAAGGATCGAACGTGCTTTCTTTGACTTACTTTCTGGCCATTACACTGCTGGTGTTTAGGGCAGGAATGAAGGTCCTTGATCTCTGATAGTGTTCAAGGCTTCTTTCATCAGTTTTCACTGCTGTCAGTCATGCAAATCCCAAATGGAGACTCAGGAATACCATCACACTCAGATGTAGACTGACACTTCATTGCTGTTCCCGTAACAATTTTGTTTTACTAGTCAGAGCTGTTAGCCATGAGCTGAACCCCTGAACAGGAGGACCGGTGGGCCATTCTTAGTCTGGCCTCTACCCTTTGATCTGTTTGGCAAGGATGACCCTACCAAGAGTCAAAGCAAAAAGCCCTGACTCCAGCCAACATAGCTCTCCGAGTCATTGAGGCACGCAAGCCTCCAAATCTCGACAAGGTTGTAATCCTCTTGGAGGTTTCTTTGACTTAGAACTTCATTATTTGTGGAATAATTCATACAATGAACCCACCCCTGTGCTTAGTCTCTGAGCAATTTTGGTTTGGTTTTAAGTAACCACTACAATTCCCTACTCAATGCTAAGTTGTCTGAGCTGAAGTTGTGACATTGCCCCATTAATCTGGAACCTCTATGTGTCTGATACAAGCTTTCAGTGTCCACCTACATGCTCTTGTTCAGAGTCTTTTGGCCTGTGAAAATCACCTTTCTATGTCCTAAGCTTCAGTTAATATTGAGCAATTTTTCCTCACTGGAAACCTGTTAATTGTGGAATCATTATAAAGAGTGGAGAGCATTGAAGATTGAGGGTTGATTTTATAAAGGTGTATAAAATTATGAGGAGCATAAGTAGGATGAATGAGCACAGTCCTTCTCTCAAGGCTGGGGAATCAAGAACTATAGGCATAGGTTTATGATGAGAGAGGAAAGAATTAACAGGAGCCCTGAGGGGCAATATTTTCACTCTGAAGGTGATGCGTATATGGAATGAGCAGCAAAGAAAGTGATTGAGGGAGATATTATCATGGTGGTTGTCCCTCGTTTCCGATAATGACAAGAGACCTGTGTGGGAGAGTTTTTAATGTGAAAAGCCGTTGTACTGGGGCAGTTCCACTCACCTGACCTCAGAAATCCAGGTCCAGTGGTACAAACAATCATCACAAACTGGGGTCTTCCTTGGCTGCATTTGATGACCATGACATCTTCGCTCTCCACGGAGCATTACAGTACCGCCTTCCTAGCTGTTGGATCTCACTGTAGATCACATCCGCCCAGTCCATCAGAGCTGGCTTCGCATGCTGGGACAGGCTTGTCCTTATCTCACCGGGGTATGAGACCTATGACCTGCCCTCACCTGGTTTAACCTAACTTTCAAAGTGGTGTACTGGGGTTTGGTCACTCTTGCATATGTGGAGCCACAGGTGAGAGCTGCGTGTCAGCTCTACTCAGCATAATAGCAACTACTCAGCAGGTCAGGCAGCATCTGTGAAGGAAGAAAGAATTAATAAGAGACATTCATCAAGTGGAATTCACCATTCACATTCACAATTCACATTCACCAGAGACTTTCTCTCCAGGGCAGAAATAGCCAATACGAGGGGACATAATTTTAAGGTAAGAACAAGAGACTCTTAATTGTAAGTGCTTGGAAGAAAGTATAGGGGGGATGTCAGAGGTAAGTTTGTTACACATGGAGTGGTGGATGGGTGGTAATAAAGGCAAATACAGTGGGGATATTGAAGAGACTCTTAGATAGACACATGGATGACAGAAAAATGGATGACTATGTGGGAGGAAAGAGTTAGTTTGATCTCAGAGTCGGTTAAAATGTCAGTACAACATCGTTAGCTTAAAGGCCTCTATATAGACTCTATAACTGATGTGAAAGCTTCTCAACCAAACACATTAACCGCGATTGTCTCTCCACAGATGCTGCCTGACCTTCTGAAGATTCCGCCATTGCCTGTAAGGAGTTTGTCTGTTCTTTCTGTGACTGCGTGGGTTTCCTCTGGGTGCTCCAGTTTCCTCCCACAGTCCAAAGTCATACCGGTTGGTAGGTTAATTGGTCACTGTAAATTGTCCCGTGATTAGGCTAGGGTTCAAACAGGAATTACTGGGCAGTGTGGCTCAAAGGACCGGAATGGCTTATTCGCAACTGTATTTCAATAAATAACTTTTTAAAAATTCTGTTTTATACTAAAGGTGGTGATTTAACATGGCAAAATGTCACAAAATATTTCATGGAGTGCTAACAAACAAAACATAGACACCAGGGCAGATATTTAAAAGTTTGTTATGGAAAAATATCCTCATTAACTATTTTATTCTGATGAAAGGATTCAGACTTGAAACATTAACTTGATTGGACTTCCTTTGAAGCTTTTTCATCCACATTTGGAAACATTCAGGCTGAAGTTTTTTTCTCAGCAATATTTTTATTGTTTTTTTAAATCAAGAAAGTATAGTAGAAAGGAGGTTTGTGCAGTGCATAACAAATGTAACAAATGTACAATTCACATCTATGGAAGAGATGCACCCATAGTACAATCATGCTTTGGTTATCTCCCTGCCCTGACCTACCCCTCCTGATTCCCATCTCCAAGCCATCATTGCATTAGCAAAAAGGGTTAAACAGAACCTTTGTCCCCACGGAGCTGCATCGGTCTAGAGAAGGTGTATTTTCCTAACACATAAACTGTTATATGTTGACATGTCTGAGTTTGTAGAATTTTACCAGAGAATGCTGAAAGTCAGGGAGTTATGTGCAGAGGAAAGGAAGAAGGGATGAACCTTTAGTTTGGCTGGGAATTTTGAAAATATTCAATAAAGGGTCCCCAAACCTTTTGGAACTTTATGTCCGAATTGAGAGTTGAACAATGGATCTTCTCAAGGTATAGACTGGACTTGGTGTCCCTAACTCACTGAGCATGGGTGGGTGGGGCAGCATCCCTCCACCTGAACAAGACTGAGTGCCTGGCCAAAAGAGAGGCAAAAGACAGTGTGCGATTAGCAATTGGTTTAGGCATAAGAAAAGGGAGTGCGGATCCAAGAAGTGTGGAAATAGAGAAATTCTCAATAGAGTTCAGCTCCATTGCCACCCATATTGGGCAGTCAGATTGGTTGTGGAAATGAGACCAAAAGATGAGATAGCGTATGTTAGCTGCCCAGTAATATAAGTGGAAATTGGGCAGAGCCATGTCCCCAACACTTTTTAGATTTTTGAAGATGGACTTTATTCAGTCGGGGACGCTTGCCCTTCCATAAATAGGTTGATATGACTGAGTCTAGTGAGTCAAAGAAGACTTTAGGAATGAAAGGTGGTATGGATTGAAAAAGGGATAAGAATTTAGGAAGGATGTTCATCTTGAAAACATTAATTCAGCCCATCAGGGGCATGGACAGAGGTGACCACTGTGCTAGGCTCTGCTTTGTATGATTTAACAGATTAGTGAAATTTTCTCCAAAAAGACGCTTATAATTTCTTGTTACTGTGATGCCAAGGTAAGTAAATTGGTTATTCACTACCTTAAAAGGGAGGTTATGGAACTCTGATGCTTGTGCTTCTCCATTTATTGGAAAAAAGTTTGCTCTTGTGTAAATTAAGTTTATATCCTGGAAACAGGCTAAACTTGTTAAGGAGTGAGAACATGGGGGGTAAGGAGGTGATCGGGTTTGATATAAAAAGTAAAAGATTGTCAGCATAAATGGAAACTTTGTGCTCAACTCCCTCCCTCCAAATCCCCGTTAGATCCGCACAGCTGCGGAATGCAATCACCAGTGGCTCTGTGGCCAGATCGAAAAGCAACGGGCTTAAGGGGCACCCTTGGTGGGTTCCATGTTTGAGATTGAAAAGTTGGGATTGCTGAGAGTTGGTCAAAACAGAGGCAGAGGGACACAAATATAACAGTTTAATCCACGTGATGAAACTTGGTCTAAAATCAAATTTTTCTAAAATAGCAAAGAGGTAATTCCATTCTACACAGTCGAACGCTTTCTCTGCATCTAAGGAAATAACACATTCAGGAATCCCAACTGAAGGTGAATATAAGATATTTTAAAAGATGGTATATGTTAAAAAAAAGTGAGGCGGTTTTTGACAAAACTGGTTTGGTCTTCAGAAACAATAGAGGGTAGGATGTTCTCCAATCTACGGGCCAGAACTTTAGCTAAGATTTTGACATCAACATTTAACAGAGAGATTGGCCTGTATGAGGAGCACTCTGTTGGATCTTTGCCTCTCTTCACTAGAAGAATGATGCATGCCTCATTAAATGATGCTGGCAGTTTACCTTGTTTAAACGAATCAGATAGAACCAAGGTTAGTTGAGGTGAGAGCAGTGATGAAAACGATTTAAAGAATTCGACAGGGAACCCATTGGGTCCTGGAGATTTACCAGTCTGCAGTGATGAGATGGCTGAGGATATTTCAGGCTGAAGTTTATTTCATCTCAGTTGGAGAAAGTTCCATCTATCTGCAAGGACCGTACTCGGTACTTTAATAAAGTGGCCACTGAGTGTACATTTGTGGTCTTCCTCTACTGTAGACATATTGTGCATTAGAGATGTCCTTCTGCACACCACTGTTGTAATACCTGTTTTTTAGAGTTACTGTCAGTTTGAACTAGTCCTGGCCATTCTCCTCTGACCTCTCTCATTAACAAGTCCCACAGAAGTGCCACTCACTGATTTTTTTTTTGTTTCTCACACTATTCTTTGTAAACCCCAGGGACCGTTGTGTGTGCAAATCCCAGGAGATCAGCAGTTTCTGGGCTACTCAAACCACCTTGTCTGACGCTGACAACCATTCCACGGTCAAAGTCACTTAGATCACATTTCTTCATGATGTTTGTTCTGAGCAACAACTGAGCCTCTTGACCATGCCTCCATGCTTTTATGCATTGAGTTGTTGCCACATGATTTGCTAATTAAACATTTGCATTAACAGCAGGTGTACAGGTGTACCTAATAAAGTGGTCAGCCACTTCATTAGAAATTGACCTAAAGCAATCAGAAGTATATTGATGATAAGTAATGCATTTTATCTATATGTTTGGTACTTCACTTACAAAATCATGACTGGCATAGAGGCTATACTTGCCACAATATGAATTGTTTATATAAAAGCCATTCTAGAAACTTGGCAAGGGAGCAGGTAATTAAAATTGTGGTCAGTTCTTGTGGCTAATACTTTTTTCAGAATGGAAATTACCATTTAGCTGTAGATCATAATGTTTCAAATGCAACTATTTATTCAAATACCATTCAAATATTAAGCAATTCGTAAATCTTCCCACAAAACATTGAAAATGCGGCTTTTACTAGAGTCAGCAACAGAATAATTTTGAAATATTACCTTGGGGAACTAGAGGACAGAATATGATATTGTGACAAATATCTTGTGTCTATTTCGTACTGACTTTTAAAGCATTGAGATTGTTCCTTTGGAATCAATCACTCTCCAACCTTGCTGAGTTCTCTTTACGTCAGTTTGAGAAATGTTGATTTTCCAAAATGAATTTTTCTTGGCATGGTTTCAATTGGAAAACCACCAAAAGATATATCAGAGAGTTTCTACAATCTGCTTCAGAACTTGGTAAAGAATTGATTCTTGACTCCTTTTAGCTGAAAAGATCTTGTTCTCTCTGTTTATTTGGAGAATGACACCAGCTTGAAATGTAAATACTCTATGCGAATATTAGCTTCACATCCTGATCTGAGAGTCAAAGGTGTAGAACAGCTTAAATGCTGCACTTCAGTATATGTAGTCCCTCCTTTAGATGACGCTTTATACCATGTTTCATACTTTTGTGGATTTTTATACCATTCTTACAAAAGGATAATCTGGGAAACAAACACATCTACTAGTGGACCATTATTAGAAACACAATCAGAATCAGGGTTAACATTACTGGCATATATCCTTGAAATTTGTTGCTATGCAGCAGCAGTACATTGTAATACATAAGAATGAAAATTGTAATTTTCAGTAAGAAATATATATTCTGTGTATTTAAAAGGTTAAATTAAATAAATAGTGCAAAAACAGAAAAAAAGCAGTGAGGTAGTGTTCATGAGTTCAATGTCCATTCAGAAATCTGACGGTGGAGGGGATCATTGAGTGTGTGTCTTCAAGCTCCTGTACCTCCTTCCTGATGAGAAGATTATTGGTAGATGAATGTTTAGGAGAATGAGGGGGGATCTCATTGAAATCTATTGAATATTGAAAGACCCAGATAGAGTGGATTTGGAGATGATGTTTCCTATAGTTGAGGGGCCAGAGAGCAAAGCCTCAGAAGACAAGGACATCCTTTTAGAACAGAAATTATGAGGAATTTCTTTTGCCAAAGGTGGGTGGGAGAACCTGTGGAATTCATTGCCACAGACAGCCATGGAGGACAAGTCATTGGGTACATTTAAAGCAGAGGTTGATAGGCTCTTGATTAGTAAGCACATCAGAAGTTATGGGGAGAAGGCAGGTGAATGGCGTTGAGAGGGATAATAAATCAGCCATGATGGAATGGTGGAGCAGACTCAATAAACCAAAGAGCTTAATTCTACTGCTATGTTTTATGTCTTATTGGTCTTATTATTTCTGTTCCAGCCATTAGCAACAAGTAGAAAATAGGTTCTTGAGGTTAAGGGTGTCTAAGATTATGGGGAGAATGCAACAGAATGGTGTTGCCCAGGAAAATAAATCAACTATGCTAAATTGGAATAGCGGTCTCAAAGGGCTGAATGGCCTAATCTTGCTCCTATGTCTTATGGTCTTCAACTATATCACACAGATGTGTCAAGGACCCGAGGGAAGTTATAACTATACAGCTCACCAGAGTCCAACTCAGCTGCTCTTGTGAACTGGGGAGTCAGTGGAACTGATCAATCAACAAATAAAGACAGAGCAATTGAACAGCAATCAGTCAAATGGAATCCTCTGGAGTTATTTACAGCGATGTCTGTGCATGGGTAATTTAATACTATTCTCAATCCCTCTAATTTAGAATTGCACTTTAGCCTTGACATGTCTAACATTATCAGGTGGCAACTTCAATGTTTAACACTTCAGAGAAAATTGCCCTTGAGCCTAATGATCTCTTGGATTCCAGATTGGCATCAATCACTGAGAGCCGACCATTTCCATTCTCTCAACGTTTATTTTCTGGATCCTAAGGACAGGTTACACTCCTCATACGCGGTGCAGTGACTGTATTGTGTCTTCAGTTCCTCCAAGGGTTCCAGATAGATGAGATAAATATTGTTTATTTCATGTGTTTGGTGATGTTCAAGTTCAAAAATATTTTCACGGGATCTGTGTAGATCTACATCTATCTACATATCGATATATCCATATCTATAGACAAATAGATAGGTGGATAGATAGAGATACATACAGAAATGTGCAAAAGTCTGAGGCACATACATATAGCTTGAGCACCTAAGACTTTTGCACGGTACTATATTTGGCAATGTGGAGCAGAGAGTGAGTTTGTAAATCTGACGGGAGCAAAGGATGTTGGGAATGGCGAAACTGGTGTGGGACAGGTGGCAGAGAAGGAGTACTGGGGTGAGGAAAGGCAAAACTGGTGTGGGACAGGTGGCAGAGAAGGAGTACTGGGGTGAGGAAAGGTGCGGGGGCAGACACAGAATCTGTCATGAATTTTTTTGTGGCAGCAGTACAATGCAATACATAAAATTACTACTATACTATGCAAAAGACTTACGTTCCCTGTATATGTACTTAAGTCTTTTGCACAGTACTGTAAGTACATAACCCTAGGGTAAAAATGCCATGAAAATGATCTATTTATAGAGGCAGCACTGTGTCAAACATAAGTTAACATAAATTTAAATTAACGTAACTTACATGACAAAATAAAGAAAATAAACTTCATGACACTTGTACAAGTTGAGTGAGAGAGAAAATGGATGTGGTCTGAGGTAGAGTCAAAGTTTTTCATATTGGTTCAAGAAACTGATGACAGTTGTGAAGAAGCTATTGCTGAATTTTTCAGTGTGCATCTTCAGACTCCTGTACCTTCCACAGAAGAAATCTCCTTCCGTGATACGCCAGTGTAACACCATGCTTAGGGCAGCATGGTTGAATAACGGTTAGTGCAATATTTTACAGCAGCTGTCATCTGGCAAGACAAATTGTACAAGGCCTGATTCACATGAACTGCATGATTATTATATACACTAAAGTTATTAACACTGCACACACACACACACTTCAAGTGAAGAATTGATCATTGTTATTAGCTTCATGTCATACTTGCAGCCAGCAAAAGTTGAAAATTGTTTCTTCTGTTTATAAAGGAAAGGGAATTTTATCCTGTGTAGAGGATAAGAGGCACTGAGTGGATTGTCAGAGACTTTCTCCCGGGGTGGAAATAGCTAATATGAAGGGGCATAATTTTAAGTCAGAGATGAGTATTTTTTTACACAGAATGTGGTGGGTACATGGAACATACTTCCAGGGGTGATGGGAGAGGCAGATTCATGAGGGACATTTAAGAGACTCTTAGATAGGCACATGGATGATAGAAAAGTGGAGGGAATGTAGGAGGGAAGGGTTAGATTGTTCTTAGAGTAGGTTAAAGGTTGGCACATCATGGGCTGAAGGGCCTACACTGTGCTGGAATGTGCAATGGTCTCTGCTTTTATGTTTGTCTGAAATCTATTTGTGAATTAGTTCAAGTTCTGATATGGATGTGACAATTTAGATTGTCTCCTTCCATGAAGTTAACTTGTATTATTCTGTGATTTCATGTACAACAACAAATGCTCTGCCTACTATTGAAGACTACTCTCTCGTTTTAGACTTTCCCTTATATTCTAGTTAGGGCACAAACATTGATGAACCTCTGCCTTTTATTATATTGGAATACTTAACCCAGTAGCACATGGGGGGGGGGGGCAGCACAGTAGCACAGTGGTTAGCACATTTTACAGTACCAGTGACCAGGGTTCAATTCCCGCTACTGCCAAAAAGGAGTTTGTACCTTCTCCCCGTAACTGTGTGGGCTTCCTCCTACAGTCCAAACACATACCGGTTGGTAGATTAATTGGTCATTGTAAATTGTCCGGTAATTAGGCTAGGATTAAATCCAGGGATTGCTGGACGACACAGCTCAAAGGACCTAAAGGGCCTATTCTGCAGTGTATCTCAATAAATAAAATAAGTAAATAAACAATTTTACCTCATCGTGATTTAGATAGTTCCATGAGTGCTTTAACATCTGAACAAGCTCTAACCAATTTCCCAACCGTGTTTCATTTACCTGTGTGGTGACTGCTTTATGGGGTGTGAATATCCTTCCCCAAACTTGGGTTTTACATATTCACTGAACCCCTGCTTAACGTTCTGCATTGCCACCTGTCTCAACACATTCAGAATTTGAGCTAGAATGTGAGCAGAGAGAAAATGAGGAAAAGCAAAGAGAGAGAAAGGGAATGTGTGTGAAAGAGAGAGAGAGAGAGAAAGTGAGAGAGAGAATGTGTGTGAGAGTAACAGGGAGAGATAGATAATGCAATATAAAGAAAGAAAGATGGAGAGAGGGAGACAGAGAGAGAGCAAGAGAGAGGCGGTGCAAAAGAGAGCGAGGTAGAGAGATATTGTGATACATAGATATAGAGATATATGGTATAATGTATCTATATATAGAAAGAAAAAAATGTAAGAAATTTGGAAATATTGATCAGAGTTTGGACAAACCAAATTTGCCTATTAGCAATCAGAGCTCATCTTCCTATTGCTAGATATAACTTAAAATTCCAGAATGTTAGTAAAAAACTAATAATTAAAAATGTTTATCCCACTCTAGAATAATGGAAGTCAACAACGGAACACAAAGTTTAATTTTATCAGTTAAGAGCCTTCATCATAAGGTTTTGCTACATCCCGGGGTAAATGACATGGGAGTTGGGATGAACTAACACACTGGAGACACAGTGCTTTGGAAAGAATACTGGAAATGGAGTGAGACTGCTGGAATGCTGATTATCCAGTTTTGAATTTCTTATTAAGTCAGGAATGTTGTAACAATTTTTGCCAGGAGACACTGATGCTCGAGCCTGTGTTGGTTTCCCTCTCAACAAGTACTGAGATCAAAGTAAAGCCGAAGATTGGTTACAACATTGGGATCTACCTGACAATGTGACAATTTGCCCAAGGCATGCCCTGGTCACACAAACTGAAATAAATGTACCCAGTACTGTGCAAAAGTCTTCAGCATATATATATGTAGTTAGGGTTTTGAACATATTTGCACAGCACTGTAGTAATTTTATGTATTGCACTATACTGCTTCCACAAAAAAAACAATAACTTTCATGACATATGTGAGTGATGATAAACCTGACTCTGATATGGGTCTCTATTGTGGACTGAGAGTGGGAGGGGGACAGGGAGAGGGGAATCATGGTTGGGAGAGGGGAAGGGAGGGGGAGGGAGTGGGAAGCACAAGGGAGACATTCTATAATGATCAATAAACCAATTGTTTGGAATCAAATGACTTTGTCTGGTGTCTCAGGGCTGGGTGTGTCTGCACCTGTGACCAAGCCCTGCCCCAGCACTCCTTCTCTGCAACCTTTCCCACTCCCCTCCTGCGGCGCTCCACCCTCTCCATTCCCAACATCCTTTGCTTCCACAGGTGCTGACGAAGGGTCTCGGCATGAAACATCAGGATTGGAAAAAAGAGATTAGAAGTCAGAGTGAGAAGGGGGTGGTGAGGAGATGAAAATCATCTCGGTAACTACATATCAGTAGCATGTGTTTATCATTAAATAACCAGGCAAGAGTCAGTAGGTGTCATCTCCAGAGTCAACCACTTGTTATGGACCTTCTGCACAATTTACAGTTTGGTTATTCAGCTGCTCACCATTTAACCAATTAATTGCAGACAAATAAGTATTATAAAGTTCCTAACACACAGGGGAGTTGAACATATTGGACAGGCAGACCATGAACATTTGCACTACTTATTACCATTAAATCTCTTGATCTTTCTGGCTCTGCTAATCCTTCCAATAAGATCATCAGTTATTGAAACAACAGCAGAGTTTTGCAGGATGTAACAATTAAAATAGGATGGTAAATATCATCGGAGGGTCAGCAATTTTAAATTCTTCGTGTTATTATTTCGGAGGATCTGTCCTGGACCCAGCACGTAAATGCATTTACGAAGAAATCATGTCAGTACCTCTACTTCCTTAGGAGTTTTCAAGATTTAGCATGACATGTAAAACTTTGACCAACCTCTATAGATGTGTGGTGGAGAGTATATTGACGAGTTGGATTGCAGCCTGGTATGGAAACACCAACACTCTTAAACGGAAAATCCTGCAAAAGGTAATGGATGTAGCCCAGTCCAGCATGGATAAAGCCCTCCTCACAAATGAGCACATCTACATTGAGTGTTTTTGCAGCATCCATCATCAGGGACCCCCACCACCCAGACCATGCTCTCTTATTACTGCTGCCATCAGGAAGAAGGTACAGGAGCCTCAGTACTCACACCACCAGGTTCAGGAATGGTTATTATCCTTCAACTATCAATTTCTTGAACCAAAGGTGATAACGTCACTTACCCCGTAGCTGAAATGCTCCCACAACCTATGGACTCACTTTCAGGGACTCTTCATCTCATGTTCTTCATACTTATTGTACATTTGTCCATTATTATTAGTTCTTTCTTTTTGTATTTGCACAGTTTGTTGTTTTTTGCAAACTGGTTAAGCACCCAAGTTGGTGCAGTCCTTCATCGATTCTGTTATAGTTATTATTCTATTATAAATCTATTGAGTATGTCTACAAGAAAATGAATCTCAGGGTTGTATGTGGTAACATATATGTGCTTTGAACTAAAAAAAATCATGATAAAATATGTCCCCCAAAAGTATTCAGTTGCAAAGCCTACTGTAAATTCTGGCCAATGCAACTTTTAAACACCTACAATGGCTGTAACATTCAAGCTGCTGTTGGACATTTGAGAATTCAGTAAAAGAAGACCTAGTCATTGATAGTGAACTGTAAAGTCGGATTATTAGTCCAGCGAGCAGCATAGCATCAGGATCAAGATCAAGAATCAAGGATCATCTTTGTTCACCATCTACATTGACATGTATTTGGAATTTGCTGTGGTGTGATATGTAACAAAAAGCAACAACATTCAACCATTATAAAGACTAAAGAATTATATAAAAATAAAGTTAGAAGTGCAGAAATGGAATAAATGTGCAAAAATACATTTCGGAATCAGGTTTATTATCACTGACATAATTTACAAAATTTGCTGTTCTGTAGCAGCAGTACAATAAAATACATAAATACATATATATTACAAAGAAATATATATACTCAAATTAAATAAATGCTGCAAACAGAAAAAAGTGAGGTAACGTTCATGGTTCATTGTCTGTTCCGAAATCTGATGGCAGAGGGGAAGAAACTGTTCCTTAAACATTGTGTGTATGGCTTCAGGCTTCTGTACCTCCTCCCTGATGGTAGCAATGAAACAAGATCTTGTCTTCTATGATGGAGGTCCTTAATCTGGTGCCTTCCTTCTTCCTTCTCAGTCTTGAACATGGGTCGCAGCTCAAAACGTCGACCGTTTCGTTTGCATAGGTGCTGCCTGACTTGCTGAGTAGCTCCAGCATTTTGTGCGTGTCCTTAATGATGGATGCCGCCTTTTTGAGGCATCTACTTTTGAAGATGTCCTCGATGCTGGGGAGGCTAGTACCCATGATGGGGCTGGCTGAGTTTGTAGCCCTCTGCAGCTTTTCCTGATCCAGTGCCATGGCCCCTCCATACCAGACATTGATGCAACCAGCTAGAATGCTCTCCCCAGTACATTTGCAGAAATTTGCTGGAGTCCTTTGTGACTTACCAAATCTCCTTAAGCTCCCAGTTAAATATTCCTGCTGACATGCCTTCTTTGTAATTGTATCAATATGTTGGGCCCAGGATAGATCTTCAGAGATATTGATACCCAGGAACTTGAAATTGCTCACTCTTTCCACTGCTGATCCTTCAATGAGGACTGGTGTGTGTTCCCTTGCCTTACCCTTTCTGAAATTCACAACGAATTTCTTGGTCCTACTGACCTTGAGTGCAAGATTGTTGATGCAACACCACTCAACCAGCTGATCTATCTCACTTCTGTACGTAATACATATTTTGCGTACATAAGCACTGACATGTATTTACAATGTAAACAACATTATAAAATGTGTTTTAAAGTGTTTACAGTGCAGTTCAGTGACTGAAGTAATAGATAGAGGGGGTGGGGGTACTAACTAGAATGATTGATCAGATTAACTGCCTGAGGAAGAAACTTTGAAGATGCTGTAGCATTTTAAACTTGTAAAAGGATCTTTCAATGTACTGTACATGTGACAATTAAAACGGATCTATTTTTGCTTTCTTTTAGCAAACTTGGGGACTTTGCAGACTGATACAACTCAAATTATATTGATGAACAAGAGATGGTGTAAAACAAATATTTTGTGTCTATCTATATCCTCCTGGAAGTAGAACAGAACTATAGGGCCAGAGAAAATGAAGAGGTCAAACAAACCAGCGTTATAAAAATTAGCGTTGGAGAAAGTGCTTAGCAAAAAGGAGGCAGAAGAGAAAACTCCTAGTCCAGGAGTGAAGGAAGATAAAATGTAGAACATAGAGCACATCGCAGGAATGAGCCCTTCGACCCACAATGCTTTGGCTGATCATGATACTACTTTATAAAAATCCAGGCACCTAGGTAGTATGGTAGTGTCGTGGTTAGCACAGTGCTTTATAGCACCAGCAACCTGCGTTCAATTTCCACCACTGCCTGCAAGGAGTTTGTACGTTCTTGCTGTGACTGCTTTAGTTTCCTCTGGATCCTCCAGGAGAAGTGAATGCACCTTGAACAACAAATCTTGAAGAATGAATAATATTCCTGAATTAATTTGAACAGAAGGAGTACAGCGTAATTCAATCTCAAAATAAAATGCAGCTGATCTCTGGGCTTTTGCATTGAGAGAAACCTGGAAATCTGGAGGCTTTATATTTATAAATGTTTTTATATTGGTGTAGTGGTTAGCACAATGCTTCACAGTACCACTGACCTGAGTTCAATTCCCACTGCTGCCTGCATGGAATTTGTATATTCTCCCCGTGACCATAAGGATTTCCTCAGGGTGCTCTGGCTTCCTCCCACTGTCTAGAGACCTACTGGTTGGTAGGTTAATTAATCATTGTAAATCTTCCCATAACTAGGCCAGGATTAAATCAGTGGATTTCTGGGCGGCATGGCTCAAAGGGCCAGAAGGGCCTAATCTGCACTGTATCCCAATAAATAAATAAAAAAAGATACTCTGTGTGTTTGTACAAATTTTGCCTCATAATTCTCCTTTAAATGTCTCCTTCTTACCTTAAAATTATCCTTTCTCATACTTGCTGATTCCATCCTTATAAACTTCTATCAGGACTACCCAGTGGTCAGCGAAGACTTGAGAACGAAGTCCAGCGATCAGTGAGTTTAGAGGTCGAGGCCCAAAGGTCGTTGCAGAAGTCTTATTTTGCTAGAGCAAACATGAGGAAATCTGCAGATGTTGGAAATTCAAACAACAACACACACAAAATGCTGGTGGAACACAGCAGGCCAGGCAGCATCTATAGGGAGAAGCACTGTCGACGTTTCGGGCCGAGACCCTTCGTCAGGACTAACTGAAAGGAAAGACAGTAAGAGATTTGAAAGTAGTGGGGGGAGGGGGAAATGCGAAATGATAGGAGAAGACCGGAGGGGGTGGGATGAAGCTAAGAGCTGGAAAGGTGATTGGCGAAAGTGATACAGAGCTGGAGAAGGGAAAGGATCATGGGACGGGAGGCCTCAGGAGAAAGAAAGGAGGTGGGGGGAACACCAGAGGGAGATGAAGAACAGGCAAACGACTAAATATGTCAGGGATGGAGTGAGAAGGAGAGGAGGGGCATTAACGGAAGTTAGAGAAGTCAATGTTCATGCCATCAGGTTGGAGGCTACCCAGCCGGTATATAAGGGGTTGTTCCTCCAACCTGAGTTTGGATTCATTTTGACAATAGAGCCCGCCGTGGATAGACATATCACATACCGGCTGGGTAGCCTCCAACCTGATGGCATGAAAATTGACTTCTCTAATTTCCGCTAATGCCCTTCCTCCCCTTCTTACCCCATCCCTGACATATTTAGTTGTTTTTTTTCTCTCTCTCTCTCTCTCTCTCTCTCTCTGCCCATCACTCTGCCTGTTCTCCATCTCCCTCTGGTGCTTCCCCCCCCTTTCTTTCTCCCTAGGCCTCCCTTCCCATGACCCTTTCTCTTCTCCAGTTCTGTATCACTTTCGCAAATCACCTCTCCAGCTCTTAGCTTCATCCCACCCCCTCCGATCTTCTCCTATCATTTCACATTTCCCCCTCCCCCCACTACTTTCAAATCTCTTACTATCTTTCCTTTCAGTTAGACCTGATGAAGGGTCTCGGCCCGAAACGTCGACAGCGCTTCTCCCTATAGATGCTGCCTGGCCTGCTGCGTTCCACCAGCATTTTGTGTGTGTTGTTGTCTTATTTTGCTGTTGTTTTTTGTTTTGTCGCTGCTTGTGTTGTTCTGCTGAGCATGGTGGGCACTGGAATGTGTGCTGACACTTGTGGGCTACCCCCAGCACATCCTCAGGTTGTGTTGGTGGCATTTCAATATAAAGTTTATGTGATCAATAAATAAATCAGGTCGTTCTTCAGCCTCCAGGAATGTAGAGAAAACAATGCAAGTTTGTCCAACCTCTCCTTAGAGCTAATTCAGACAGTATCCTGGTGACTATCTTCTGCACCATCTGCCAAGCCTGCACCTGTTGTAATGGGGGACAGATGACGCATGGTTCATAATAGAAACTGTTCTACGTAATTCACAAACACCATCATGGAGTTGTTGTGTTCTTTAGAGACCTCAATGTAAAGCAACAGTTTTTGGTTTGTTCATAATGGAAGTAAAAGGCTGTGATTTTGACTCTCACGTCTTATTCACAAAATCCTACATTGGTGACCCCAACACTGTCAGACAATTCCGGAGTTACTCAACGACATGTCGACCAATGCAGCCGCTTTGAAGCTGCTGATGTTTTGGGAGCAGCACGCTACCACGTGATTTCCACAGGCAGAAGCCCAGTTTGCACTGTGAGGAATCACCGTGGACAATACCAAATTTTACTACGTTGTAGCAACGCTAAGTAGTTCCACTGCAGCCAGAGTGGTGAGTCTCCCAGAAGACCCGCCTGCACGTGATAAACATGTCACTCTGAAAACTCACCTATGACAGACTGCTGGACTGCCTGGGTCTGAGCACGTCAGACAGTTGCTCTCCTTGCCCAGCTTGGGTGATGCTCGGCCTTCAGAACTAATGGATACATGCAATCAAACAAGGTCTATTGTCGCTGTTTTAGTTTTAGAGAACTCTTTATACAACAAATGCCTGATCATAAAGTCAGCACACCCCTGTATAAGCCAGAGGTACCTACTGTTACTCCAATCAAATCACTTAGGAGCCGAGGCAGTCAGCTTGTATGGGCATCTGACAGACTCACAATGCTGGTTTTGGTGTATTCTGGGGTGGGGGGGGAGCTGTGTGGGGTAATGTAATGGATGGGAGATAACACACTTTTCATCACAGAGACAACAATATAATTCACAAACACCATCACTGAGTACACTTTAAGTGAACTCAAGGGGTGTTCATTTTAAGAAACGGTGTCTGACATATGACATCAGTGTAAGGTAACCTCTTTTGGTTTTTGTTCATAGTGGAAGTAAAGGGCTGTGGCTTTTGTTAAGTACATAAAACAACTCTTGCATGTTTTACTTACAAAATCCTACACTGAAATGTGATGACCGAAACTGACCTCAAAAATGCTAATTAAATAAAACTGCAGCAAATTAAATAAAATTAAATAAAAGCCATTGTGAGAGTAAGACTGTCAGGCTTCGGCTCGAAAGAGGCGTTGGCTCTGGGTAAGTTTCTGTTAAGGCTCCCTCTTTTTTCTCTCTCTTTCTGCACTTAGTGTAGTAAATGACTGTTGTGTGTTCTGCATGCCGGATGTTGGAGTCCTGGGAGACCCAGTCCTGAAGTGTGTCTGTGTTCGGGATCTGGAGCAGCAGCTGGATGGCCTTCGGCTTGTACGGGCAAGTGAGGAGATAATCGATCGGAGTTACAGGGAAGTTGTCACCCTGAAGTTGCAGGAGGTGAGTAGCTGGGTGTCTGTCAGGAGAAATGGAAATGTGAATAGGCAGTTAGAGCAGAGCACCCCTGTGGCCACCCCCCTCAAAAATAAGTATAATGTTTTGGATACTGTTGTGGGGGGATGACCTCCCGGGGAATGCCATGGAGACCAGGTTACTGGCACTGAGCATGGGTCAGTGGTGCAGAGGGGAAAGAGGGAAAAGAGGGAAGTGGTAGTGATGGGGTCTCAATAGTGAGGGAAACAGACAGGAGATTCTGTGGATGTGAACGGGACACCTGGATGGTATGTCGCCTCCCAGGTGCCAGGGTCAGGGACGTCTCGGGAGGGGGAGGGACAGCAGACAGATGTCTTGGTACATATTGGTACCAATGACATTGGAAGGAAAAACAAAGAGGTCCTAAAAAAAAAATTTAGAGAGCTAGGTAGAAAGTTGAGAAGCAGGACCTCCAGGGTAGTAAATTCTGGTTTGCTGCCTGGGTCACACACCAGTGAGGGTAGAAACAGGATGATCTGGCAGGTTAATGCGTGGCTAAGAAGCTGGTTTAGGGGGCAGGGGTTCAGGTTTTTGGATCATTGGGATCTCTTCTGGAGGAGGTATGAGCTGTACAAAAGGGACGGATTGCAGCTGAACCCGAGTAAGACTAACGTTCTCACGGTCAGGTTTGTTAGAGCTATTGTGGAGGGTTTAAACTAATTTAGTGGGGGGGCGTGGGAAGCAGAATAAAGGGACTCAGGATAGGACAGATCATAAAAAAGCAAAGATAACATGCAGTTAGCAACAGTAACGGTAATGGTCTACTGCTCCTCTCGATGTACACAGAATTCAACCTGTGCATCTAACACACTGTTCAGATTGCCAGACAAGCTCAAATGCACATGGATGCATCCGCGATCTAAAAGCTGGCATCTCATTGACTATGTCATCACCCGACAATCAGACATCTCTGATGTTTGTATCACCAGAGTTAAGCGTGGAGCTGAGTGATCATTAAATGGTGTGGTCGGATCTCTGTCTACCGATCAAACCTCAGCGCAGACTGAATGCTGCCAAACCACCCGAACAGCTGAACACCACCAAACTGAAACACCGTGAGTGTGCTGATGCCCTGAAATCCTCTATGGAAATTGCTGTAAGCAGACTGGTTGAGAATCCACCAGACGATATTACTGAGCACTGGAATGCCTTCAAAGAAACGGTCTACAGGCTGCCCAGGACACCTCAGGGAAAGTCAAGCGCAAGCATCAGGACTGGTTTGATGAGAGCAACCAATCTATGCAAGACCTTCTAAGAGCTAAGGCAGCTGCACACCAGGCTCTTCTTCCACACCCAAACTCAAGTTCCAATAAACGTGCCTTTTTGAGTGAAAAATCAGCTTTGCAGAGGCAGCTCAGAGCTGTGAAAGACCAGTGGTGGGCGAACAAGGCCAAGGAGTTACAAGCCTTCACTGACTGTAATGACTCAAGAAGCTTCTATGAGGCAATCAAGGTTGTGTATGGTCCATCAAAACAAGGCACCGCACAATTCCTGAGCAAGGACAGTACATCCATCTTCACTGAGAAGTCAGAGCACATGGAAAGATGGCAAGAACACTTCCACGAGCTGCTGAACAGACCAGAAACCATCACCGATGAAGCACTGGGCAGAGTACACCCTCGACCCATACTGTTTGAGCTAGGTGCTCCCCCTACTCTTCACGAGGTCATCAAAGCCATCAAACAGCTAAAACCCAACAAAACACCAGGGTCTGGTGGTATTGCAGCCGAGATCTACCAGTACGGTGGTAACACACTGACATCATGCCTGCACCAGCTGTTCACAAAGTTGTGGGGAGCTGCAGAACTACCACAACACTTCAAAGACACATCAATTGTGACCATCTACAAGAACAAGGGAGAGAAGAGAGACTGCAACAATTACCGTGGCATCTCTCTCCTGTCAGTTGTGGGAAAATGCCTCGTGAAGGTCACCTTTAAACGCTTGGTGTCCAACATCAGTGACAACATCCTTCCAGAAGGCCAGTGTGGTTTTCGAACAGGCCGTAGTGCGGTGGACATGATCTTCTCACTGAGGCAGCTCCAAGAGAAATGTGTTGAGCAGCAGAGAAGTCTCTCTGTCACATTTGTTGATCTAATCAAAGCATTTGACACTGTTGGTGGAGATGACCTGTGGAAGCTCCTACCAAAATTCGGTTGCCCCCCACGCCTAACCAACATCATCCGTCAGTTCCACGAAGACATGGAAGGCCGGATCAACATGTGTGGTGAGTTGTCAGACCCATTTCCCATCAGCAACGCCGTAAAACAGCGTTGTGTTTTGGCTCCTACTCTGTTTGGACTATTCTTCGCTGCTGTTCTTCAGGATGCCACATCAGACCTGAAATCAGGGATCTTCCTACAAACGAGGGTCGATGGCGGCTCCTCAATCTCACAAGACTGAGAGCAGAAACAAAAGTCAGGGGCATTGTGGGGCATGAGCTACAGTTTGCTGATGACTGTGCACTGGTTGCCCACTCTCTCGAAGACTTACAGGAGATCACCAGTCATTTGCCAGTGCAGCCAAAAGCTTCGGACTGACAATCAGCCTGAAAAAGACAGAAGTTTTGTACCAACCAGCTCCTGGCTCAAGCTACGAAGAACCAACTGTCCTTATTGATGACACTCGTCTCAATGCTGTCAACAAGTTTTGCTACCTGGGCAGCATAATAACATCCTCAGCTTCCCTGGATGTAGAGATTGAGTGAAGAACCAGAGAAGCCTGCTTTGCCTTTGGTCAGCTGAAAGATCGAGTTTGGTCACAGAACGTCAGGTTGGCCACCAAGTGCAAGGTGTACAAGGCTGTTGTCATATCAGTGGATGTGAGCCATGGTGCCCATATCAGAGTCACTTACGCCAGCTCGACCAACTGCAGCAGCGTCACCTACGTTCTCTGATGAAGATCACCTGGTGAGACAAGGTCTCAATACTGAGGTCCTCTCTTGAGCTGGAATGCCAGCAGTTTCAACCTTGGTGATGTCAGTTCAACTGCGCTGGGCAGGACATGTTGTCAGAATGCCTGACGGAAGACTTCCCAAGGACATATCGTACGGCCAACTGTCCAGTGGTACCCGAAAATGAGGAGGCCAGCAACTATGGTACAAGAATGTTCTGCACAGGAGCACATTGCCCATCAACATGGGAGGATCTGGCTCAAGATCACTCACAGCAGAGGGACGCCATCAGAAAAGGAGTGGACACTGCTGAGAACAAGCTCATAGAGGCAACAGAGGAAAGGCACAGGAAGTGCCACAACAGAGCTTCTGCCCCTGCTGCCCCTCCAGGCCTCACTTGCCAAGTACGTGGCAAGCAGTGCCTGTCAAGGATCGGCCTGTACAGCCACTCCAGGATGCACATATCAAATCCCACTAACTGACTTTCATCATCCTATGGGATGGATGGCCAGAGAGAGAGAGAGAGAGAGAGAAAGAGAGAGAGAGAGAGAGAGAGAGAGAGAGAGAGAGAGAGAGAGAGAGAGAGAGAGAGAGAGTGAGAGAGAGAGAGAGAGAGAGAGAGAGAGAGAGAGAGAGAGAGAGAGAGAGTGAGAGAGAGAGAGAGAGAGAAAGAGAGAGAGAGGTCAGGAAGGGCAGGCAGATGATAGGACAAAATTTCAGTTAGCACGGTGAGTATCAGTAGGGATGCAAAATCAAAAAAGGTAGCAAATACGTTTAAAGTGTTATATCTCAATGCACAGAGTATAAGAAATAAGGTGGATGATCTTGTTGCACTATTACAGATTGTCAGGTATGATGTTGTGGTCATCACTAAATCATGGCTGAAGGATGGTTGTGGTTGGGAGCTGAATGTCCAAAGTTATAGGTTGTATCGGAGGGATAGGAAGGTAGGAAGAGGGGGTGGTGTGGCAGATGTTGAATCCTTGTGGGTTGAGTTAAGAAACTGCAAGGGTAAAAGGACCCTCAAGGCAGTTATAAACAGGCCTCCCAACAGTAGCTGGGATGTGGATTGCAGATTACAATGGGAAATAGAAAGGGTGTGTCAAAAGGGCAATGATATGATAGTCATGGGAGATTTTAACATGCAGGTCAATTGGGAAAATCTGGTTGGTAATGGATCTCAAGAGAGTGAGTTTGTTGAATGCCGACAAGATGAGCAGTTCGTCGTTGAGCCTACGAGGGGATCAGCTGTACTGGATTGGGTGTTATCTAATGAGCCGGAGGCGATTAGGGAGCTTAAGGAAAAAGAGCCCTTAGGAGCCAGTGATCACAATATGATTGAGTTCAACTTGAAATTTGATAGGGAGAAAATAAAACTTGATGTAGCAGCATTTCAGTGGAGTAAGGGAAATTACAGTGGTATGAGAGAGGAGTTGCCCAAAGTAAATTAGAAGGAGCTGCTGGCAGGGATGACAGCAGAGCAGCAATGGCGTGAGTTTCTGGGAAAAATGAGGAAGGTGCAGGATTGGTGTATTCCAAAAATGAAGAAATACTCAAATCAAAATATAGTACAACCGTGGCTGACAAGGGAAGTCAATGCTAATGTAAAAAACAAAAAGAGGACATACAACAAAGCAAAAATTAGCAGGAAGATTGTGAAGTTTTTAAAAATGTACAGGGAGCAGCTAAAAGAATCATTAGATGGGAAAAGATGAAATATGAAAGCAAGCTAGCAAATAATATCAAAGTGGATAGTAAAAGCTTTTCCAAGCATGCAAAAAATAAAAGAGAGATGAGAGTGGATTTAGGACTGCTAGAAAATGAGGCCGGAGAAATAATAACAGGGGACAAGGAGATGGCAGATGAACTAAATGAGTATTTTGCATCAGCTGTCACTATGGAAGACACTAGCAGTGTGTCAGATGTTGAAGGGTGTGAAGGAAGAGAAGTGGGTACAGTTACTATTACAAGGGAGAAGGGGCTCAAAAAGCTGACAGACCTAAGGGTACATATGTCACCCGGACCAGATGAACTGCACCTTAGGGTTCTGAAAGAGGTAGCGGTAGAAATTGTGGACGCATTAGTAATGATCTTTCAAAAATCATTGGACTTCAGCATGTTGCCAGAGGAATGGAAAACTGCAAATGTCACCACTCTTTAAGAAAGGAGGAAGGCAGCAGAAAGGAAATTATAGACCAGTTAGCCTCACCTCTGTGGTTGAGAAGATGTTGGAGTCAATTGTTAAGGATGAGGTTATGGAGTGCTTGGTGACACAGGACAAGATAGGACAAAGTCAGCATGGTTTCCTTCAGGGATTATCTTACCTGATGAATCTGTTGGAATGCTTTGAAGAGATTACACATAGGATAGATAAAGGGGATGTAGTGGATGTTGTATATTTTGACTTTCAGAAGGCCTTTGACAAGGTGCCACACATGAGGCTGCTGACCAAGTTAAGAGCCTATGGTATTACAGGAACTTTACTAACATAATTAGAGCATTGGCTGATTGGTAGGAGGCAGTGAGTGGGAATAAAAGGATCCTTTTCTGGTTGGCTGCCAGTGACTAGTGTTGTTCCGTAGGGGTCGGTGTTGGAACCGCTTCTTTTTATGCTGTATATCAATGATTAGATGATGGAATAGATGGCTTTGTTGCCAAGATTGCAAATGATACAAAGATTGGTGGAGGGGCAGGTAGTGTTGAGGAAACAGGTAGGATGCAGAGACACTTAGATTAGGAGAATGGTGAAGAGAGTGACAAATGAAATACAATGTTGGAAAATGCATAGTCATGCACTTTGGTAGTAGAAATAAATTTGCAGACTATTTTCTTAATGGGCAGAAAATCCCAAAATCTGAGATGCAAAAGGACTTGGGAGTCCTTGTGCAGAACACCCTAAAGGTAGAGTGGGTGGTAAGGGAGGCAAATGCAATGTTGGCATTTACTTTAAGAGGTCTAGAATACAAGAGCAGGGATGTGATGCTGAGGCATTATGGTGAGGCCTCACCTTGAGTCTTGTGAACAGTTTTGGGCTTCTCATCTTAGAAAAGATGTGCTGACATTGGGGAGGGTCCAGAGGAGCTTCCCAAGGATGATTCCAGCAATGAAAGGGTTATCATACGAGGAATGTTTGATAGCTCTGGGTCTGCGCTCGCTGGAATACAAAAGGATGAGAGGGGATCTCAATGAAACCTTTCAAATGTTGAAAGACCTGGACAGAGTAGATGGTGGAGAATTTGTGGAATTTTTTACCACAGGCAGCTGTGCAGGCCAGGTTGTTTGGTGTATTTATGGTAGAGAATGATAGATTTTTGATTAGACACAGCATCAAAGGTTATGGGGAGAAGGCCGGGGAACGGGGGTAAGGAAGAGAAAAAAAGATCAGCATGATTGAATGGTGGAGCAGTCTTGATGGGTCAAATTGCCTAATTCTGCCCCCATGTTTTATGCTCTTATGGTCAAATGTGGCTTAACAAAAGTTTTCTACACCTGCGGCAAAAGTTCCCGATTTTTATGCTCAAAACCACAACCAATGAGGGCAATTGATGGCCATGGGGAACTGGCACAGGATAAGAGTTGAGGGCAGTATAGATTAGCCCATATTCAGTTTGAATGGAGGGGCAGGCTTGAATTGGAAGTAGAATTGGTTTACCGTAAATTCCGGCGTATAAGCCGAGAATTTGGCCCTATATTTTGGTCCTAAAATTAGGGGGTCAGCTTATACACAGGGTGCCAACTTAGGAAAAAATGAATACACAGAAGACAGATCGTATTTATTGGCTGTTTTTGATTCAAATTCGTTCCACTGTCATCGCATGAATTCTTTGAAGGATTTGTTTAAACTCACATCTAGTGGCTGGAGCACGGATATCAAACCACCGGGAATGACTGTAATGTCCGTATTTGCAGCTTTCAAAGTTGCTTTTGTCTCACCTGACAAGTGCACTTTGAAGATGTCCCAGACAAGTAGCGACTTTCCTTTCCTGAAACCTTCGGGGCGTCGATGCCACACCTCTTTAACCCACTTCAAGCAACCCGCTTCGTCCATCCAGCAGCATTCTTGAACGTAAACAACATCCCGCGGGAATTTTCTGAGCAATCTTTGTTTTTTGTCTCAACACGATCACGTCTATTCATAAATCGGGTTCACCAACTTCGCGTAGCTTTGAAATTTTCGTTGACCTCACGGTGTTTTTCAGCCCATTTCAACGCTTGAACTCGTATCATTTCTCTAGTAACAATGTATCCAGATGATCGCTGGTGATTCACCCACTCTAAAACTTTTTCTTCCAGTTCTGTCCACTGGCATGTTTTCCTGTGGTTTGCACATTTCGTCTTTGGCATTTCCCTCAGCGTGTCCTCTGCCTTTCTCCACTCTCTCACTTGTTTCTCGTTTACACTAAACTTCTTAGTAGCTGCAGAATTATTCATTCCTTTAGCAAAATCAACAACCTTTAGCTTGAAGCCAACATCATATCACATTTGTTTTAATCTTTTGTACACGGCAGTCGCAAGATCAATACTGAGTAGATGTACTGATCCCGCCACCCTGTATTATGGTTTAACGAGATTACGATGGGCACTAAATGATTTCGCGAGGGTTACAATTCTGTGGATTCTTTACCACTGGAGACCTAATCTAAGATTTCCTTCCCTGATTTATTTATTAAGAATTCGCTTATAATGCTCGACAATGTGTAGGCCTGTTTTCTTAGCAGGTACTGGTTCATAAAATTTCCCGGTTCCAGATCCGGTAAAGCTGAGTACTGGCATGTGAGATCTTGTGATCTTTTCTGGTTAAATCAAAAACCTCTACAAAAGGGGTCGGCTTATACAAAGGTAACATGAAAATAGCACTTTTTTTTTAACCTTGAAAATGGGGGGTCGGCTTATACTCCAGAATATACTGTATTATTGTCACATGTACTGACATACAGTGAAAAGCTTTTTCTCCATATTGTTCACACAGAACAAATTATTAACCAGTGCATTGATGTTCAAAGTTCAAATTAAATTTATTATCAAAATACATGTGTCCCTGTATACAACCCAGAGATTTATTTTCTTGTTGGCATACTTAATGAATCCATAATAGAATAATAACCATAACAGAATCAATGAAAGACCACACCAGCTTGGACATTCAACCAGTGCGCAAAAGACAATAAACTGTGCAAATACAAAAAGAAATAAATAATAACAATAAATAAATAAGCAATAAATATTGAGAGCATACAATGAAGAGCTCTTGAAAGTGAGTCCATAGGTTGTGGGACCTTTTTAATGATGGGGTAAGTGAAGTTGAGTGAAGTTGTTCCCTTTGCTTTGAGGGGTAATAACTATTCCTGAACCTGGTGGTGTGAGTCCTGAGGCTCTTGTACCTTCTTCCTGATGGCAACAGTGAGAAAAGAGCATGTTCTGGGTGGTGGGGGTCCTTGATGATGGATGCTGCTTTCCTACACCAATGCTCTGTGTAGACATGCTTAATAGTGGGGAGGTCTTTACCCATGATGAACTGGGTCATATCCACTACTTTTTGTAGGATCTTGCATTCGAGGGCTTTCTGCTTCGCTACCAGGCTGTGATGTAGGGTGATAAAACAAGGTAAAACAAAAACAATACAGAATAAAATGTAATGGCTACAGAGAAAGTGCAGTGCGGGTAAACAATATGATGTAGATTTGGGTCAAGGAGACAACGTAGTAGTTTTATAACAGCGCGGTAGAGCCTGGTGGTATGTGCTCTCAGGCTTTTGTATCTTCTGTTCACTGGGAGAGAGAAGAAGGGAGAACGTCCAGAGTGGGTCGGGTCTTGGATTATGCTGGCTGCTCTACTGATGCAGTGATGAGTGCAGACAGAGTCCATGGAGGTGAGGCTGGTTCCTGTGATGCGGTAAGCTGTACCTCTCTGCTGTTCCTCAGTCATATGCAGAGCAGTTGCCAAATGTGCATCCAGATAATGGATGCATAAGGGCTTGCTGTGGCATCTGAGAGAGGCAGAGTAACGTAATGGTTAGCACAATGCTTTACACACCAGCGACCCGGGTTCAATTCCTGCCACTGCCTGTAAGGAGCTTGCACGTTCTCCTGCTGACAGAGATATTAAATGGAACCATTAGTAGGTTAAATGGTGATTGTGAATTGCCTTGTTATTAGACTGGGCTTAAATCGGTGGGATTGCTGGACGGCAAGGCTTGAAAGACCAGAAGGGCCTACTCCGCACTGTATCTCAATAAATAAATCAAAAATAGGGTGCTTTCTCTGGTGTACTGATATATATTGGAAAGGGTCATCGGATAGCTTGGTCCTGCTCCTAGTTTCCTGTGTTCTAGTGACCTTTTTCCTTATAAAGGACCCACCATTCAAATTTAATTGTCATTCAACCAACACACACACACAGCTAAATGAAACAGCATTTCTTTGACGCCAAGGTGCAAAATACAGTATATACAGTCACACACAGCACATGCAGTCAGAAACAGAATCAGGTTTAATATCACCAGCATATGTCATGAAATTTGTTGTTATGTGGCAGCAGTACATTGCAATACATAATAATAAAAACTGTAAATTACAGTAAGATGTGTATATATATTTAAAAAGCTAAATTAAATAAATAGTTCACAAAGTAGTCACAAAATCAAATTAGCACAAATCCCTGAGTGACATGGCCTGAAGATTGATGGTGCATGGGATTTTGTCCTCGAGCCATGTTTCTGAAAGAACAAGCACGCGGCAGTTCCTCAGCTAGCCTCAGCTGTAGAGGAAGGTAATCCTGAGGAAGGGCCTCGGCTCAAAACATCAACTATTTATTCACTTCTTTAGATGCTGTCTGACCTGCTGAATCATTCCAGCATTTCTGAGTGTTTCAATCAAGTTTGTCTTCCAGGGAGTGAACATTGGAAAGCAGCCCCGATGGGAGAACGTGGTTCACATTTAGTTCAGTTAGGGCTTGAAAGCATTTACTAAAAATGATTAATCTTTTCAGCTCACAATCCTATAATAGATTTTAAAAATTGCAATTTTTTTCCCCTGAAGGAAGAGTTAAGTAGCTGCTTGGCCTGTGAGCAATTGCTCATGAGACTGTGTCCTACATAACATCCACTTAGCCAGGGCCTCGCTGTTTCAACACACATGCACCTTGTTTACTCCAATATGATCAGAGACTTAAAATAATATTTTCTTTTCTGGTTTAACCCAAAGCTCTTACCCAACTCTGTTCACAAACAATACTCCACCATTAGTTCACCTGAAGAGTTCTTCTGCTTTGAACCTGTAAGAGTATTTGCCCACAGTTCACTTGATGATGCCCTATTATTGCAAATGTCACTTTGATAGAGTAGATTAAAAGATTGGCACAACATTGTGGGCTGAAGGGTCTCTATTTATACACTCTATGCTCTAACTTCTGAAAATTGATGTTTTTTTCCAATTGCTTTCATCAGATTTGTGAACAAAAGTCATGACTTAAGTAATCAAACTTCAATTTTCAAGATAAACCTGTTATGAAAGTATGTACGTGTCACCTTATTCCACTCCGAGATTCATTTGCTTGCAGGCATTCACAGTGGAGCAAAAACTACAATAGAGTCAATACAAAACTACATGCAAAGACTGACAAACAACCAATGTGTGAAAGACACACTGTGCAAATACACAATAAATAAATAAATAGATAGATAGATAGTAATACTGAGAACAATAGTTGAGGAGTCATTGAAAGTGAGTCCATAGGTTGGGATGAGTGAAGGTATCAACACTGGTTCAGGAGCCTGATGGTTGAGAGGTAATAACTATTCCTGAACCTAGTGGTGAGGGACCTAGGGCTCCTCTACCTCCTTCCTGAAAGCAGCAGCAAGAAGAGAGCGTATATCGCTGGCTAGACTTATGTACTTACGTAATCCTCCATCTCTGTCTGTCCTTGGCCACTCAGATGTAGACAGATTCTTCATTGCTGTTGTGCATGATGGCTTTGTTTTACCAGCCAGGGTTGTATCTGAACCCCTGAACCTGGAGGACCGGTGGACTACTCTTAGTCTGGCCTCTACACTCTGATCTGTTTGGCATGGGTGATCCTACCAAGAGCTAAAGCATAAATCCCTGACTCCAGCCAACATTGTTCTCCGGGTCATTGAGGCACACAAGTCTCCAAACCACAACAAGGTTGTGGTTCTCTTGGAGGATCACAAGTTAGAATAGACCGCTTTATTCTTTCGTTACATGGGGCTTAACTTGAGATAAGAATCCTTCAGAGTGAACAGATCCCTGGTTGGAGTGAGGTCTTTTCAGAACATGCAAACTTGACCCTTTGACACCACAAACTGGTTCTGTGAAACATGCTATACTGCAGGACAAGACACAGCCAGTTTGTTAACTCTAAAACCTGTGACAATCTACATCAAAAAGAAACATAGTTAATATGTATTTTGATTTATTTTAAAAAAATGCAATCTAAGTTTCAAAGGGACATCCCCTTATTCTGAAGCTGTGCCCTCAGATTCTAGACTTTCCCACTATATCCATTGTAATCAGGCTATTCAGTATTGAGTAGAGATTAGTTTTATTTGTTTAACGTCCATCAAAACATTAAAACATACAGCTAAATGAGTCATCTGTGTCAACAACCAACACATTCTGAGGATGTATTGGGGCTGCCTGCAAAAGTTGCCAAGCTTCTGGTGCCAAAGCAGCATGCGCAACTTACTAACCCGATTATTGGAATGTGGGAGGAAACCAGAGCACCTGGAGAAAGCCCACTATGAGCTTCAGAGTTGCAGAGAAAGGGAGAGGGGTACAGAACAAAGAGAGTGCCTCTTCATAGCTTAAACCATATTGAATTTCTATCTTTTGTTTCTTCTGATGAATGGTCATCAGATTGAAGTTGCTTCTCCACAGATGCTGCCTGACCTGCTGAGTATTTCCAGCATTTTCCGTTTTGTCTCAGATTTAAGGCATCAGCATTTTTTTTAGAAATAATTGGATATCTGTTCTGTGTATATGTTGCCTGCACTCAAAGTATTCACTTTTTGATTTTGATTCAATTATTTTCCCAGACCGTTCACACTAAAGGTGTTATGAGAAAACATTAACAGGAATACCAAGAAAAAGCAATAACTCCAAGTTCAAGTTGAAGTTTAATTGTCATGCAACTATACACATGAATACAGCCAAAGAAAACAATGTTCCTCTGGGGCTAAGGTACAAAACACAGAACCACAGTCACACACAGCACACAGTACATATAGCACATTTAATTATGATAGCCCGTAGGCATGTTGTCCTGGAGTCATGTTTCTGCAAGAACAGCCCACAGGGTTTCCTCAGTGCAGTCACAGTTGAACGCAATCCAGATTGTCTCCCACTGAGTGAACACTGGAGGGCAGCACTGATTCCAGCTCAGTATGGAATCCAACTCCAGAATCTTCTTCCTCGGCAGAACTTGCAGTTTTGTAGCTTGTTAAGCATAGGAACATTTCAAAGTGCTTTACAGAAGTATTATCAAACCAAATATAGCATCAAGTCATGCCGGGACACACCAGGGCCATAAACCTAACAGCAGATTCAGGCAGAAGAGTCAGGACTGAGGTCCTCAAATAGATTTCCATCTCCATTCAGCATTGCTCAAAAAGCTTTACAATCATGAAGTATTTTTTGAAGTAAGTTATGAAAGCAAGATTCTGCAGATGCTGGAAATCTAGGTAGGTGCAGAAAAAGTTGGGGAGTATTATCAGTGAAGGCTTGGAACGTGGACTATTCCACGTGGCCAATGAAAGGCAGGCATAGTTTGAACCCATGTGGATGCCCTTGGCTACAGCGTAGGTTTGGAGAAAATAGGAGGGGCTGAAAGAGAAATTTCTGAGTATAAGGACAGTTCCGCCAGATGTTAAGTGTAGAAAGACTTGGGGAGTGTTATCAGTGAAGGTTTGGAACGTGGACAGCAGTCAGTGTGTATGCTTCATGATTCAGTGTGGTAATAATTTAAAAAATCTGTTTTTTTTTGGTGATGCTTATGGGGGAGTACACATTATCCAGGTTATTCAGGATAACTCCATGCTCTTTGGAATAGAGCCAACAACATTTTATGCTAAGCTTAGACAGGAAAAGGGGATTTGTTTTAATGCTTTATCGACAGTATGTACTCTGCTAGGAAGCCCACGTTTTTGTCCATGTTTGTCAGTCTTTGTTTGTGTGTTGTTGTTCATTGATTCTGTTGCATTTCTCCATCATGAGCACGCTATCTTCAGCAGGGTCCCGGACATCTTCAAGGAGCAATGCCTCAAGAAGGCGGCATCCATTGTTAAGGATCCCCATCACCCAGGACTTGCCCTCTTCTCAGTGCTATCATCAGGGAGGAGGTACAGGAGCCTGAAGACACACACTCAACAATTCAGGAACAGCTTCTTCCCCTTTGCCTCAGATTTCTGAATGGACATTGAACCCGTGAACATGACCCCACTATTTTTTTCTCTTTTTGCACTACTTATTTAATTTAACTTTTTGTTAATATATGTACTGATTTCTGTAATTTACACTTTTTATTGTTACATATTGCAACGTACTGCTGTGGCATAACAACAGATTTCACAGCAAATGCCAATGGTATTAAACCTGATTCTGATTCTGATTATTTGTTCTATTGTGAATGCCTGCAAGAAAATGCACCTCAAACATACATATTTTGAAAATAAATGTACTTTGAATTTTGAATTTTGATTTTGAACAGGCATTGGAGCATTCCTTTCCGTCCCTAGTTTTTGCTCAACGTACTATACCAATTGACAGTACTACTGAGGCTGGTCCTGGCTGAACAGTTAAACATTGTTAGCATTGATTACACCTTTGTATTTTGCACTAATTTCTAATTAAAAATTCACTTCCAGTTTCATCCATGAATTATTTGAACAGTGTTTATCCTGTGTCCTTGTTCTTCCTTGTTTTGAAAAATAACGTACAATGTCAACTGCAATTCTTACCCTTACTCAGATACGTACACTCTGTGGCCACTTTATTAGATCATTCCTGGACCTAACAACCTGACCAATGAGTGTACCTTCATGGTCTTCTGCTGCTGTAGCCCATCCACTTCAAGGTTCGATGTGTCTTGTGTTCAGAGATGTTCTTCTGCACATCATTGTCATAATGTGTGGTTATTTGAGTTACTGTCACCTTCCTGTCAGCTTGAACCAGTCTGGCCATTCTCCTCTGACCTCTCTCATTGACAAGGCGTTTTCACCCACAGAACTGCCACTCACTGGATTTCTTTTTTGCACCATTCTCTGTGAACTCTAGAGACTGTTTTGTGTGAAAATCCCTGAAGTTTCTGAGATACTCAAACCATCCCATCTAACACCAACAATCATTCCACGGTCAAAGTCACTTAGATCACATTCCTTCCCCATTCTGATGTTTGGTCTGAACAACAACTGAACCTCCTGATCATGACTGCATGTTTTTCTGCATTGAGTTGCTGCCACGTGATTGGCTGATTAGATATTTGCATAAACAAGCACGTTTACAGGTGTACCAAATAAAGTGGCCAGTGACTGTACTTTCAGCAATGCAATTGACATCTTCAGCAAGATTTCACTTTCAAATGCTTGTTTAGTTCGGTAAAAGCAGGAAAATGGAGCAATTGGCTTTGAATAGAAAATGCTAGATAGAAGAAGCATTAGAACTTTGCTGTTTCAGTATAAAGGTCTGTTTCTGTTCTGTAGGGCTCTATGCCTCCGTGAGTAAACAGCAGACATGCTAGTACCATGATTACTTGAGTTCAGTAAAGGGTTGTCTGTTGGTGGGACCTCAACTGGCTGTAGATGCCGATCCAGGATCCCCATTTTCTGGTGCGGTGTGAACGTGAGTAAGTGGTGTCTGTGGTTGGTGCTTGAGTCTTTTAGTTGTTCATTCTTTCCTTTCATAGCTGCTGCTCATTGTCTGTGGAATAGCGTTCTCACGTAGTGCAGCTCCCTCCTGAACAGATTTCCTCCAGGTCTACCTATTGAGTGGAATGTCTTCCCAGCTTTTCGATGTCATGTTGAATATCTTCAGGCTGATTTTGATGTTATCTTTGAAGTGTTTCCTTTGGCCACCAGGGGCTTGCTGACCTTCCTTCAACTGCGAGTAAAGGATCTGTTTGGGGAGACGTGAGTTAGGAACCTGGACGATATGACATTGGAGTTCGGAATCTGGATGACATCAGAGTTGGTGTTGCTTCATCGTGGTTCATGTTGGCCTCTTCCAGTATGTTGGTGTTAGTGCGTCTGTCCTCCCAGCTGATCCTCAAAATCTTTCGTAAGGATCTTTGGTGGCATTGTTCCAGGGATTTTAGGTGTCTATAGCAGGTTGTCCATGATTCAGCAGACATGGTCAATAACAAATATGACATAAAATATATTTGTTACTCTTCTCATCTTTGTTTCTGTTTTTGTAGCCGGCAAGATTTCTTGCCGTTTCAGCTTCTGAAAGCAAACACACAGGGTGTGTGTGTGTGTGTGTGTGTGTGTGTGTGTGTGTGTGTGTGTGTGTGTGTGTGTGTGTGTGTGTGTGTGTGTGTGTGTGTGTGTGTGTGTGTGTGTGTGTGTGTGTGTGTGTGTGTGTGTGTGTGTGTAAAACTGCATGCATGTGTTACGTGAAGCTGCATTCATCCCTCTCCCCAGTGCTCAGGTTGCTGCGCCCTCAGGAACACAAACGACAGCAGAGCAAATAACCTCTGGAATTTTCTTCCTAGTACCACGAGGCAAGGAAATATTTTGAAATTTCCTGCTTTCTCTCTGCAGAAGAGAAATTTGGGATCTGACATGTAATCTTCTAATACACTTGACTTCATGTATAAATTACTGAGTTTATCTCCATAAAACTCCAAAGATGTACAATTAATATCTTACCTCTCCTCGTGTCAGGAAAAAGAGATTAATTTCATTCAATAATTGCGACCATACCTTGATAAGGTTTAAATACCTTGCATTGCAAATGTGTTCTGAATTACATAGTGAGATATATGCTTGTGCTAAAGAATGCAATCTTGTCTAGACAACAGATCAACACTGTTAGCTTTTAATTCACTTTATTGCTGTGTTTTGATGATGGTAACACGATCTGGTCTCAGTCGAACCAAGTCTCCATGTTCAGAGTTTGTTCACCTCTGCCCAAGTCAAACATCGCATTAACACTCTTCAAGGGTTTATTGACAGATATCTGTTTTCCCTGACCGATACAGAGTCTGAGTGGTGCAGTGCAATGCTCTGTCAACAGTTCCATGAACAGTACTGTGCAAAAGTCTTAGGCACCCATATATAGCCAGGGGAACTAAGACTACTGTATGTTGGTTAAAATAGGAAGGTGGTTGGGAAACAGAATTAAGAGCATTTAACTTTGTATTAGCTAAGTGTTGCTCGGTAATTGGACAGACAGACAGGCACCATAGCAACATGTATATATGTGCACCTCAGACTTTTCACAGTGCTGTATGTCATGTTAGTTTAGCTTTGCAATGAAATAGAGGTAGAAAATTTAAAATATGTGACCAATTTTGGTTGCAACTCACAATTGATACCATCCATCTTCTGTGAGTGCTGTCTCTTGGCAAAGGCACAGAATAATTCCAGTACTTTCCAGCACGGCTGCCTACCACGTTCATTCCTCATGATCTTCCGATGGCCATGATTAATCTTTGCAATTCTTGCTGCAGAAGTGGTTTGCCATTGCCTTCTTCTGGGCAGTGTCTTTACAAGACGGGTGGCCCCAGCCATTATCAATACTCTTCAGTGGTCACATAACCAGGACTTGTGATCTGTACTGGCTGCTCATATGATCATCCACCTCCTGCTGCCGTGGCTTTATGTGACACTGATTGGGAGGGACTAAGCAGGTGCTACACCTTGCCCGAGGATGAATTGCAGGCCAGATGAGGGAAGGAGCACCTTACATCTCTTTTGGTAGAGGCATATCTCCACCATGCCAGCCATCCTTACAGACAATGGTGGGAATGGAACTCGGGTCGCTGGTACGGTAAAGCGCTGTGCTAGCCACTGTACTATTGTGCTTTTCTCCTCTCCAGCCCCTCACTTCTCTCTGGGCCTTCTCGTCCTTCTCTTTCTTCCACTGCCCTTTCCTATCAGATTTCTTCTTCTTTAGCCTTTCACATCTTCCACTTGAAACCCCCGAGCTTCCTACATTCCCCCCTCCCTCTCATCCACTTCCCCTCATCTAGTTTCACCTATCATCTGCCAACTTGTACTCCTTCCCCTTCCCCTCCTTCTTATTCTGGCTTCTTCCCCCTTCTTTTCAAGTCTCATTGAAGGGTCTCAGCCCCAAAGGTTCACGGCTTATCCACCTCCAAAGATGCTACCTGACCTGCTGAGTTCTTCCGGCATTTTGTGTGTGTTATTCAAGATTTCGAGCATCTGCAGAATCTCTTGTGGTTGTGTGAATAATTCAAACTTGAGTCTCACCAGAAGATGTAAAGTTGCTGAGTTTCTGAAAGATGTTAGTGTCTGTGTTCAAATCATTTAACTTGCTCAGGAGGAAGAGGGGATTGAACGAGGGGTGGTGGGGAGGTTGGTGAAGGAAAGGACAATCCTCCCACCTCCTAGACACTGGCTTACATCCAAGTTGGAATGACAGATGACAATTCGCTCTCTTTCATCGCAGTAATGGGCTTAGAATACCGCATGAGAGTGAGGTGAAAATGAAGCTGGAGAAAGGATGGAAACTGGTGCTAAGTAGATGCCATGCCCTGACAGTCAAGGGATCAAGGACTGAATTGATTCACCATATACAATAAGGTGCAACAGCCTTAGGCACATACATAAAGCTCGGGTGCCTAAGACTTTTGCACAGTACTAAAATAGGAAGGTGGTTGGGAAACAGAAACTAGAGCATTTAGCTTTGTATTAGCTCAGTAGTATTAAGTGTATACAGTACTGTGCAAAAGTCTTAGGCACTCTAGCTATAAATATTATTTATATACTGAGATACAACATGGAATAGATTCTTCCTGCCCTTCGAGTCACGCCGCCCAGCAACTCTCCGATTTAATCCGAGCCTACTCATGGGACATCTTGCAATGACCAATTAATCTATCAACTGGCACATCCTTGGACAGTGGGAGAAAACCAGAGCACTTGGAGGAAACACACACGGTCACGGGGAGAACTTACAAACTCCTGACATACAGTGGCGAGATGTGCCTAAGATGTTTGCACTGTACTCTACATTAACATGTGTTAGGAATTTTCTGTGTTGTGTTGGTCAGGGTGCAGCATACAACAAAAAACAACAGCATTCAACGATTATAAAGTGTATATATCAATAAAGCCTTATAAATGAATTTTCTTTTAATAAAGGAAGGACATAGAATTTGATTCAATTCATCTTTTGTTTTTGTAGCATTATTTGCTACAGACACGCTCTTTGCTTCTAAGGTTGTGCTCCTTGCACTGAGATGCATCAGAGTTGCTCTGCAAATTTTAGGAGTAGGAGTCCACCTTGTGTATTTGGACTGGAAATATTCGACCACCACATTACTGTTTATTGTGCCCATATTGGCTGCTGTGCTGAGGCCCATCCTTCTGTAAATCAAGGATCAAGGATCAATTTTATTCACCATACGTACATTCACACGTATTCGGAATTTGCCGTGGTGTGTTGGCTTGACATGTAACAAAAACAGCATCCAACAATTGTACAGAATAAAGAATTATATAAAATATAAACTTATGACTCTATGACTCTATAAAATATATTTAGAAATATAAATGTGCATAAATACAGAAATACCATCATGTATTTACAATGTAAACAGTGTTACAAACAGTGACACACTCAAAATGCTAGAGGATCTCAGCAGGTCAGGCAGCAAATTTAAATTGTTTACAATACAATGCAGTGATGGGGGTGGGAGGGGCAAACTGGAATGGGCTATCAGATTAACTGCTTGAGGGAAGAAAGTTTTCAAATGGCGTGAAGTTTTTGTTTTAATAGCCCTATTGCACTTTCCAGAAGGGAACTTTTGGAAAAGGTAGTTTGCATGGTGAGTAGTGTCTGCAATGATTTTTCCTTCCTGATTCCTTGTCCTGGACACATAAAGTCCTGCACTGATGGAAGACTGCAGCCAATGGCCTTTTCAGATGGCCTGACAGTCGGTTGTAATTTTTGTGCATTATGGGATGTTGTACCAAAGCAGACAGTAATGGCTGATGTGAGGATGCTTTCTGCGATGGCAGTGTAGACTTGCGCCAGTATGTTCTGAGGAAGACAGAATTTTATCAAATGCTGCAAGAATCACATCCTCTGCTGAGACTGTTTGGAGATACCGTTCTCCCACATGAGGTCCTGTGAAATAATGATGCCCAGAACGTTTTGTCATCTGGAGAGTTGGAAGCAGGATATGATAAGTATAGGGCATAAACACAGGTTTGAAGCAATTTTCAAGGAATGGTTAGGTTGACTCTTTGCACTCAGGGTGATTAAAGTTTAAAATTAGATTTGTTACATGTACATTGAAACATCCAGTGAAATGTGTCATTGACATTCTAATTCTCTTTGCTCTGCTGTGTTCCAGGAAGGAGACTGCATGGCACCTGGAATTAAGTATTGAACTGGAGATTAAAGAGATTAACTTTATTTCTCATGTGTACATGTACTCTACTTTCTTAGAAGTTGGCAAAGATTCAGCATGTTATCTAAAACTTTGACAAACTTCTATACATGTGTGGTAGAGAGCATATTGACTGGTTGCATCACACCCTGGTATGGAAATACCAATACCCTTGAATGGAAAATCCTACAAAAAGTATTGGATATGACCCTGTCCATCACAATAAAGCCCTCCCCACCACTGAGCACATCTACATGGAGCATTGCCATAGAAAGCAGCATCCATTATCAAGAAGCCTCACCACCCAGGTCATGCTCTCTTCTCGTTGCTGCCATTAGGAAGGAGGTATAGGAGCCTCAGGACTCACACCACCTGGTTCAGGAACAGTTATTATCCCTCAACCATCAGGCTCTTGATCCAAAGGAGGTAACTTCACTCAATTTCGCTTACACCAACATTGAACTGTTCTTACCCCTATGGACTCATTTTAAGGTCTCCTCATCTCATGTTCTTGATATTTATTGCTTACTTATTTACCATTTTTTGTGTTTGCACAGTATTTGTACATTGGCCATTTGCCTGTCTTGTGTGAGTTCTTCATTGATTGTATTATGTTTCATTGTATTTACTGTGTATGCCCACAAGAAAATGAATCTCAGTGTTGTGTATGGTGACATATAAAGTATGTACTTCAATTATAAATTTACTTTGAACATTGAACATTAGAACATTGATACATACAGTGAAATGCATTGTTTTCTGTCAATGACCAACACAGTCCAAGGATTGTGCTGGAGCAGCCGACAAGTGGCTCTTCACTTCTGGCACCAACATAGCAAACCCACAATTTACTAACCCTAATCTGTATGTCTTTGGACCAGAGGACTCAGAGGAAACTCATGCGGTCACGGAGAGAATGTACAAACTCCACACAGTGAACGGCGGGAGCTGGCACTTTCAGAGTGGCTCCAAGACCCAGGGAGGGTTCTTGGACATGTCGCAGGGGATCCAGCTGGAGGAAGATGTTGTCCCATACCACAGAGTCAAGGGATTGACTTTGGCCACTCCTTCTTTATCTTGTAGTAGCCGCCTAACTGCTAATCTCATGCCCTCCCTTTCCAGCTGTAGATGAGGAGGACCTCCAGCACACGTGACTCCTGTCAGCTCAGCACTCACTCTCAATAGCAATGTTCTCACAGAACTTGTTGAATAAATGTTGGTTGCGCAGGTCAGTGGCTGTTCTTTCAGGAAGTCCTTCAAAAGTAGGGTTCAACATTCTCCATCAGAACCAGGTTACTTTTGTTCAGCTGTTTGCTGATAGAAGTGGGTGTGGGGTCACACATGAATGTTGTCCAATCTCATGAGTGAATTCTGCTGGACAATTAAAGCATCAGCCAGCCCTTTAACTACCCTCCATTCTGCCATCTGTGTATCCAAGGATCATATATCAAAAGGACAAGGAACTCCATTATTAAGGATGTGATTATGGGTTACCTGGAGGTACATGATAAAATGGGCCACATGGTTTCCTTAAAGAGAAATTCTGTTGAAATTGTTTGAAGAAATAACAAGCAGGATAGACAAAGGAGACTCAGTGGATGCTGTGACCTTAGATTTTCAGAAGGCCTTTGACAAAGGCTGCTTAACAAGATAAGAGATCGTGGTATTACAAGAAAGATACTGGCATGGATAGAGCATTGGCTGATTAGCAGGAGGCAGAGTGGGAAAAAAAGCGGGTCTGTTCTAATTGGTTGCTGGTGACTAGTGGTTTTCTGCAGGGGTCGATGTTGGGATCACTTCTTTTTATGTTGTATGCCAATGAGTTGGATGAGAGAATTGATAGCTTTGTGGCCAAGTTCGCCGATAATATGAAGATTGGTGGAGGGGCAGTTAGTGTTGATGAGGCAGGGAGTCTGCAGGATTTGGACAAATTGGGAAAATGGGCAAAGAAATGGCAGACGGAATATAGTGTAGGGAAGTGTATGGTCATGCACTTTGATAGAAGGAATTAAGGCGTAGACTATTTTCTAAACTGGGAGAAAATTAAAAATCAGAGGTGCAAAGGGGCTTGGGATAGAAGACTGGCCAACTGATGTTCTGAAACTCTTATTGTTTCTTTATTTTTGTTTTATTGGACTTCCTCAGTTTACACCACTTCATTTTGCACCATCCTGCATTTTTGTATTTATTATGATCGCATAAAGTTTACACCGTGGACCACATAAGCAAGGACTTTCATTGCACCCTGACATCAATCTGAATCAGAATACTTTTGAAGGGATGTGAAAGATTAATATTAATGCAGGTATTATTTTCTATTTTAAAAATATGACAATCGTACAATAGAAGCTCTTGGGACAGCTTGCATTCCCGATCGGCAGTCAGTTCACCTCTTTGAAACACTGCAGATGTAATGTGGGAGCAACACACACAAAATGCTGGAGGAACTCAGCGGGCCGGACAGCATCAAGAAAAAGAGCACAGTCGATGTTTCAGGCCGAGACACTTTGGCAGGACTGGAGAGAAAAGGCTGAGGAGTAGATTTAAAAAGTGGGGGTGGGGGAGAGAGAAACACCAGGTGATAGGTGAAACCTGGGAGGGGAAGGGGGAAGTAACAAGCTGGGAAGTTGATTGGTGCAAGAGATAAAGGGATGGAGAAGGCTGATAGGAGAGGACAGAAGGAGATGGAAGAAAGGGAAGGGGGAGGAGCACCAGAGGGAGGCAATGGCAGGTAAGGAGATAAAGTGAGAGAGGGAAAAGGTAATGGAGAATGATGAAGTGGGTGGGCACTGTAGCTCTAACCACAACACATTTAATGCCTAACCCTAACCCTCAATTCACTACAATGAGCTGTTAACCTTCACCCTAAATTCACCCAACCCCTACTGAATAGGCTGCTAACCCTGACCCTCACTTTGCCACACTGAATTGCCACCTCTAACCTCCTCCTCACTACACTGATTTGGAAACCTTACTACAACCTTACCACACTGCTCTGTTAACCCACACACTGAATGACTTTGTGCCAGTTCAACCAGTCTGGCCATTCTCCTCTGACCTCTCTCATTAACAAGGTGTTTTCTGAATCAGAATCAGGTTTAAGATCACTGGCATATGTTGTGAAATTTATGCTGTGAAAAAATAAACAAATCACTTAAAGTAAATATATATATATATAATAGTTAAATTAAAATAGTGCAAAAGCAGAAATAATATAAAAAAGTGAGGTAGTGCTTATGGGTTTAACAACCATTCAGGAATCAGATGACAGAGGGGAAGAAGCTGTTCTTGAATCACTGAGTGTGTGCCTTCAGGCTTCTGTACCTCCTACCTGATGGTAACAATGAGAAAAGGGCACGTCCTAGGTGATAGGAGTCTAATAGACAACACCTTTCTGAAGCACCACTCCTTGAAGGTGTCTTGGTTACTACGGAGGCTAGTACCCAAGATAGAGCCGAATAATTTTACAACTTTCTGTAGCTTCTTTCGATCCTGTGCAGTAGCCCCTCCATACCAGACAGTGATGCAGCCTGTCAGAATGCTCTCCATGGTGCATCTATAGAAGTTTTTAAGTGTATTTATTGACATGCCAAATCTCTTCAAACTCCTAATGAAGTATAGCTGCTGTCTTGCCTTCTTTATAACTGCATCGATATGTTGGGACCAGGTTAGATCCTCAGAGATTTTGACACCCAGGAACTTGAAGCTGCTCACTCTGATCCCTCTATGAGGATTGGTGTGTGTTCCTTCATCATACCCTTCCTGAAGTCCACAATCAGCTCTTTCATCTTACTGACGTTGAGTGCCAGGTTGTTGCTGCAACACCACTCCACTAGCTGATATATCTCACTTCTGTACGCCCTCTCGTCACCACCTGAGATTCTACCAACAATAGTTGTATCATCAGCAAAATTATAGATGGTATTTGAGCTATGCCTAGCCACACAGTCATGGGTATAGAGAGAGCAGAGCAGTGGGCTAAGCACACAGCCCTGAGGTGCACCAGTGTTGATCATTCATCCACGGAACAGCTGCTCACCGGATGTTTAGTTTTGTTTTTCACACCATTCTCTGTAGACTCCCAAGACTTTTGTGTGTGAAAATCCCAGAAGATCAGCAGTTTCTGAAATACCCCGCCTAACACCAACAATCATTCCAGTGACAATGTCACTTTCTTCCCCTGTCATTTTAGATGCCATTTCTTCCCCATTCTGATGTTTGATCTGAACAACTGAACCTCTTGACCACGTCTGCATGCTTCTATGCATTGAGGTCCTGTCCAGTGATTGGCTGATTAGATATTTGCATCACTGGGCAGGTGTACAAGTGTACCTAATATAGTGACCACTAAGTGCAAAGAGATCCTTATCTGGAGGTAATTAGTAACTAAAGGCGTTCTACAGGAACATAGGTTTTAAATATGCCTGTGCTTGTCACTTTGTTGAGAACCAAATACATTCTGTGAAAGAAAACGACTCTACTGTTCAGGAATAGCCTTGGTCCACTGACATCAGCTGGACCTCGCTGGAAAGGAAACTGTACGGTGCATTGGTCTTGACAGCAACCAGGACTACACATAATTTTGCCTCTTGCTTATTAAAACAGCACTGAAGAAATAGTGCAGATTTTTAATAACCTGAACAAATCTGAGAAAAATTATCTCACCAGTGAAATATGCTGGTGTACAATGAAGCCTGTGTGTTTTCCCAAGTTCCCAGCTGTTGTTCTAAGACCGCCTTTATCCTCAAGTTAAGCAAGCTTTGACGTTACATTACCGAGTTTCTCACATCGATACTGGGCAGGTGGGTCTTGCTGTTCTTTTCTTGACATTCAGCCAGCCTTTGTCCTTCCAGTCAGCAGTCTTCTGTTACATGGTATGAGGATATGGATTTATGCAAGGTCTTTCTCTGTATAGTTAACAAAGGACTTCTCCCTTAATTAGTGTCCTTGCTGTAATCTCACCAACTTTGCAACCGATTGATGCATAGCAAAGTTCCACCAACATCATAAACACGAGAGATTCTGCAGATGCTGGAAATCCTTAGCAACACACACGTCATGCTGGAGGAACTCAGTAGATCAGACAGCATCTAAGAAAGGAAATGAACATTCGAAATTTCAGGCTGAGACCCATCATTAGGTCCTGATGAAAGGACCTGGCACGAAACATTAACTGTTTATTCCCTTCCATAGGTGCTGCCTGACCTTCTGAGTTCCTCCAGCATGTTGTGCATTGCCCACCAGCATCGTTGAAAAAATTCATTTTAGTTACTTTTTCTGGGTACTTAGAAGGGATCGATATTGACCAGGACACCTGTCCTCAAAATATTGTCCTGGCATCTTGTCAGAAATTCACCAAAATAGAATAAACAGAAACTTAATTTCAAAAATAGAACTTCGAACAAATATTAGAGTTCTGTTCTCGATAAATACTGAAGGCAGGCTTGGTTGTTCTCTGTTCTCTGTTTCAAAAGACAAGTTCTAGGCCTTAAGTTTCTAATGCATTTATGTGACAGCTACTTTGCACAGTATTGATTTTTACAGCAGCTTTGGATGTGGCTTTTAAGATGAAACAGTAATGGGGTCATAAATTCTACAGTAATATATCAGTGCAGGTCTGAGGATGTGTTTCATCTTCAAAAGTTTTACCTTTCTACACTCAACAAGTCAAGAATCAAGTCAAGGAGAACAAAATAATTGTTATTTCAGATGCCGTGCAGCACAAAAAAGCACAATAAGAAAGAAAAAAATAGTTATAATAATGAAATGCAATAAATATAAATCCATAAGATGCCATGGTGTGTGCTAACAAATGACTGAAGCCTGTTATGGAGGAACAACAGATTCCCATGTAGAGACAGAAACAGAACGTAGGTGGCTTGACTGAGTGACACCGCAAGACGAATCAATCTCAAAACACAAGGACCCTGCGATAAGCGCTAATTGGGAGTCCGCTTTAAATAATCACTGTACACTGAAAACCCGTGCCAGTCAATATAAACTTGACAAGATTAAACAGAAAGCATAAGGACATAACAGCACATGACAAAGATTGCTTTTATGTACTGTACATAGATTGATTGTATGTCCATAAAGTAACACTGGGCACAGGAGTGTCTGTACATAAGGTGACTGACAGGAATTGATAAAGTGGTGGTGGTTGGGGTGTGGAGGTGTTGATCAGACTTACTACTTGGGGAGAGTAACTGGTTTTGAGTCTGGTAGTCCTGGCGTGGGTGCTATGTCATCGCCTTCCTGATGGGCATGGGACAAACAGTCCATGAGCATGGTGGGTGGAATCCTTTATCTTGTTCCCAGCCTTTTTCCCACACCTTTCTGTGTATATGTCCTTGATGGCATGTAGGCTGGTGCCGGTGATGCATTGGGCAATATTTACTACTTGTTTTAAAGCCATCCTGCCCACCACAGTGATACAGCTTGTTAGAATGCTCTCTACTACATATCTGTAGAAAGCTCGGTTCTGCTCTGGAATTTTAACCTAGATTTTACACTGAGGTTTGAATTCACAAACTGTCTGGTTCAGAGGGCAAGTACAACCCAGCCAAGGCTGGTGTATTCGTCCTTGATATTGAATTACCTTGTTAGAACATGGAGTCAAAACCAGTAAATTGTCTGAATTTGCTCTGGAAAGCCTGCTACTCTTTACTTAAGTTACTTAAATGTCAGCTCAGGACAGCTGAGGCGAAATGGAACAGAGGAATGGTGGTGACTGTGTACCTTTCTGTTAAGTGAATTCAGATGAAATCTCTGCCTTGTTAACATGTTGGAACACAAATGGGAATTAATTTTCAATGTGTTCACTTTTCAATTGATATAGTATGACAATCAGAAGATTTACACTTGAGTTATTTTCATAAAAACCTCAAGTGGGATGTATAACCAAGGACCCATGTTCTGGAAGGGCTTTATAGTAAATAGTGGGGTGCACACATCTAAGACCATAAGACAGAGGAGCAGAATCAAGCCATTCAGCCCATCAAGACTGCTCTGCCATTCCATTATGGCTGATTTATTTTCCTCTCAATCCCATTCTCCTGTCTTCTCCACGTAACCTTTGACCCCCTGATTAATCAAGAACCTATCAGCCTCTGTATTGAATGTACCCATTGACTTGGCTTGCAGAGCAATCTTTAGCAATGAATTACACAGATTTAACACCCTGTAGCTAAAGAAATTAGTTCTTACCTCTGTTCTAAATGGATGTCTATTCTGAGGTTTGTCCTCTGGTCCCAGATTCCCTCACTATAGGAACCATCCTCTCCGCACCCACTCTGTCTGGGCCTTTCAATATTTGATAGGTTTCAATGAGATCCCCCCACATTCTTCTAAACTCCAGTGAGTACAGGCCCAGAGCCATTAAATGCTCCTCATATGTTAAACCTTTCATTCCTGGGATCATTCTCGTGAAACTTCTCTGGACCCTCTCCAACGTTAGCACATCTTTTCTTAAATAAGGGGCCCAAAACTGTTCACAATACTCCAAGTGCAGCCTGACTAATGCCTTATAAAGCCTCAGCATTACATCCTTGCTTCTGTATTCTAGTCTGCTCAAAATGAATGTTAATATCGCATTTGCCTTCCTTATCACCGACTCAGCCTGCAAGTTAACATCCACTGACTCTCCTTTGTCTCTCTTGTCTGCTATTTAAAAAAACATATTTTTGAGATACAGCACAGAATAGGCCCCTCTAGCCCTTCGAGCCATGCTGTCAAACAAATCCCAATTTAACCCTGGCCTAATCACAGGAAAATTTACAATTAACCTACTAACTGGTACATCTTTGGATGTTGAAGGGGACCAGAGAACCTGGAGAAAACCCATACATTCACGGGGAGGATGTACGAACTCCTTCCAGATGATGTCGGAATTGAACTCCAGGCTGTGACGACTGAGCTGTAATAGTATCGTGCTAACTGCAACACTACCGTGGTGCACCAAGACCTTCTTCAAAGAATTTCAACAGAGTTGTCAGGCAAGATTTTGCCATAAAGAAATCATACTGACTTTAGACCATTTTGGCATATGTTTCTAAGTACCCCAAAACCACATCCTTAATAATAGACTCCAACATCTTTCCAACCACTGAGGTCAGCCTAACAAGCCTATAATTTCCTTTCTTCCGCCTCCCTCCCTTCTCAAAGTGTGGACTAACATTTGTAATTTTCCAGTCCTCCAGAATCATTCCTGAATCCAGTGATTCTTAATGCCTCCACAATCTCTTCAGCTACCTCTTTCAGGACCTTGGGGTGTAGTCCATCTGGTTCAGCTGACTTATCTACCGACAGACTTTTCAGCTTCCCAAGCACCTTCTACCTAGTAATAGCAACTGCACCCACTTCTGCCCCCGACACTTTCACATTTCTAGCATTCTGCTGGTGTTTTCCACAGTGAAGCCTGACACTAAATACTAAATTCATCTGCCACCTTTGTCCCCCATTACTATCTCTCCAGCGTCACTTTCCAGTGGTACGATATTTACTCTTGTCTCTTTTACTGTTTATATAGCATATCTGAAAAAAACATTTTGGATTGTCTTTTATATTATTAACAACTTTTCTCTCTTTATAGCTTTTTCAATTGCCTTCTGTTGGCTTTTAAAAGCTCTCAATCATTTAACTTCCCACTAATTTTTGCTGTATTATGTGCCCTCTCTTTTGTTTTTATGCTGTTTTTGACTTCCCTTGTCAGCCATGGTGCATCAGATTGCCTTTAGAATACTTCATCTTTGGGATGTATCTATCCTGTGCCTTCCAAATTACTCCCAGAAATTCCAACCCGTACTATTCTGCCATCATCCCTGCTCATGCCCCTTCCAATCAACTTTGTCCAGCTTCTCTCTCATGCCTCTGTAATGCCCTTCAGTCTAAAAATAATACATCTGATTTTTGCTTCCCCTCTCTCAAACTGTAGGGTGAATTCTATCATATTACGATTACTACCTCCTAATGGTTATTTTACCTTAAGCTCTCTAATCAAATTTAGGTCATTACATAACACCCAATCCAGAATTGCCATTTCCCTTGAGAGCTCTAAAAAACCATCTCACTGGCATTCTAAAAATTCCCTCTTGGGATCCATAATCAACCTGATTTTCCCAATCTACCTGTATATTGAAACTATTACAACATTGCCCTTTTTACATGAATTTTCTATCCCTGTTGTAATTTGTAGCTCACATCCTGGCTATTATTTGGAGATCTGTATATAACTCCCATCAGGGTCATTTTAGATTCTTAACTCTACCCACAGAGATTCAACATCCTATGTAACCTCTTTCTAAGAATTTGATTTTAATTGTTACCAATATAGCCAACCCACCCCCTCTGTCTACCTATTTGTCCTTTCAATACAATGTGTATCCTTGGATTTTAAGCTCCCAACTGTGATCTTCTTTCAGCCACAACTCAGAGATACCCTCAACATCATACCTGCCAATCTGTTACAGTGTCACTAGATCACCTACCTTATTCTGTATGCTGCATGCATTCGAATATAACACCTTCAGTCCTGTATTCATCAATTTTCCCCCCGTTACACTTCACCTCATCCCCTTGACTGCAATTTTGCCTTATCATCTGGCTGTCCTTCTTCAGTCTCACTACACACTGCATCGACTTGTATACTAACTGCCTCATTCTCAGCCCTGTCAGTTCAGTTCCCATCCCTCTGCCAACTTAGTTTGAACTCTCCCCAACAGCTCTAGAAAACCTGCTCCCAAGGATATTGGAGCCCCTTGGGTTTAGGTGCAGCCTGTCCCTTTTTGTACAGCTCATACCTTCATCAGAAGAGATCCCAGTGATCCAGAAATCTGAAATGCTGTCCCTGCACCAATTCTTCAGCCATGCTGTTCAGCATGATTTGACCTGTCAAATCATCCTGTTCCCTGATGGCTAAGTGAATAGTTAGCTATGGTCAACATTACTAAAAATTGGTTATTAGGTCATTATCATACAGCATGTGGGAGTTTTCAGTGCAGAGTCTGGCTGCCATGTTTCCTGCATTATAACAATGAATACGCTTCAAAATGGCCATATTAACTATTAGGCACTGTGGGGTGAACTGGGATATTAGAAACGCTTTCATGTTTTCCAATATGTTCATATTTTTAAAAAAATGTTCTTTTCCTGTCCTTCAGTGTAATTACTTGCAGGACCGATAAAGCATTCTTCTGGATGGGCCTTAGAATTTTTTCCCACCATTTTTTCCTAACAGATTTGACATTGAGAAATTAGCAGAACATCTGACATTAAATGGCCTATTTAACATTTTATAGCAGCCAATAAAAGATTAATGCTGCAGTTGTTCCAAAAAATGCTCCACACAGAGACATAATTTTTGAATCTCACAAGCCTGCTAGCACAACGGAACATGCTTTAATCTGCGTTTGAATTTTAACAGCTTAGCTCATAACTTGCTCCTCAGAAAGATCTATCAAATTCCTTGCATGTTCCTCTGGATTGGGTAGAGACAGAAATGATTCCCAAGCACCTCTTCTAATCAGAGCTCATGATGTGGTCTCTTCAACAAATCAGATCAGATTCGGGTTTAATATCACCGACAGATGTTGTGAAACTTGTTATGCAGCAGCAGTACACTGCAATACATAATAATAACAATTGTAAATTAAGAAATATATATAATTTATATATATCAAGTCAAGTCAAGTATGTGTAATATATACTATCTGCATCTATACTACCAAACAAGACTCTCTCTCTCTTTTATATATATATACATACATATACACACACACACACACACACACACACACAAACACACACACACACACACACACACACACACTCACACACACACACACACACACACACACACACACACACACACACACACACACACACACACACACATATATGTACATACCTCCTTCCCTAATGAGTATTTTGTGAGTGTTTTGTGTTTTGTCCTCCAGTCAGTCTGCACAGGTTGATCCTGAGCTTAGACTACAAGACGATAAGATATAGGAGCAGAATTAGGCCATTTGGTCCATTTTGTCTGTTCTGCCATTTCATCATGGCTGATCCATTTCCATCTCAGCCCCAAATAAGACTGCATTCTTCATTGCACTCCTACACTGACTTCTTTGTTTCAGGATCATTACATTGTTTCTGTAACACAGAAGTGTTATGGTCCGGTCCGGAGCCTGCATTCCGGGTCTTGATCCGGTCCTCAGACTCCAGACTCCGGGTCTTGTAGCCGTCCCTCCTTTTGCCCTTGAGCCCAATTAGTCACACCTGTGGATCATCGTGGCTTGTTGGGGCTCAAGGAGGCGCACCTGATGCCCATCGGCTGGCGGTCTATATAGGGTGCTCTGGGACTGAGTGGAGTTAGTGGGTTGTCCTGCCTATCCTGTTCCTCTGGTTGCCCTGGCTTGGAGTTCCCCTTGATAAAGATGAGTTCTTCGAGTAAGTCTGGCAGTCACCCTGGACCTAGTTCCCTTCCTATCCCTTGCCTCTGTTGGGCAAGCCTGGCTGGACTGCTGTTGTCCAGTGGGGGACTCTGCCCCTTTCCATCCCTCGCTGCCGATGGGTTGTGCCCTGCAACCTACCCAGGTGCCCCGCGACCTGCTCAGGCCCCTGTGTTCCTGCCTGGGAGGTCCGGGCCCTGCCCAGTGAACTCCTAGACCCTGCCTGAACTCCGGGATCCTGCCTTGCCTGAACTCTAAGACCCTCCTGGAACCCCAGAATCACCTTGAACGTCACATCCCTCACACACACCACAGTCACCACATCTTGTCATCATTTAGTTGTTCCTGTCCTGCCCCTAGTAGTTCAGTGCCTGCGTCCTGCAATTGGGTCCAGCCTCCTGTCCCCTTATGACAAGGAGATTCTGCCAATGACCAAAATCTTGAGCAACAGACACAGAATGCTGGAGGAACTCAGCAAGTCAGGCAACATCTATGGCGGGGGATAAGAAGTCAATGTTTTGGCTGAGATCCTTCATCAGGACTGAAAAGGAAGGCAGCAGAAGCCAGAATAAGAAGGTGGAAGGAGGACAAGCTGGCAGGTGATAGGTGAGACCAGATGATGGAGAAGTTGGGTAGATGGGAGGAGGTTGAAGTAAGAAACCAGGAGTTGATAGGTGGAAGAGATAAAAGGATGAAGAAGTAGGAATCTGATAGGAGAGGACAGTAGACTGTGGAAGAAAGGGAATGAGGATTGTCACTAGAGGGAGGTGATACACACATGAGGAGAAGAGAAGGGTGAGGGGGTAAGCAGAAAGGTGAATAGAAAAAGAGAGATGGGGCATTGTGGAATAAATGACTAAAAGGTAGAGAAATTGATATTCATGTCATCATTATTTCTGTGAAGTCCACAGTAAATACAAATTATATTGTATCATCTTCCAACCTGATAGGTTGCATCTCTCAGGGCTTAACAGTGAATTCAACAATTTCAGACAGCCAGCCATTCCAACTTGCATCCAAACTGAAGAGTTATTTGGTGACAGATTGGGTAATATGGATGTTCAAAATGATCTTGGCATCCTTTTGAGAAATCCAAATCAAAGACACCATTGAGTTTACTGTCATCTGCTCAAGTATATGCGTGCACAGATGCCACGAAAAGCTTACTTGCAGCTGCATCACAGGCATATAGCATTAGAGACACAACATTCACAAGAAAAACATGAAGTAAATATAAATTATACAACATTCTATAAGAAAGAACACATGTCGAACAAATAAAAGACAAAGCTTATTCTGGAACAAAGTAATCAAAGTGTTCGGAGTAATATTATACTGAGCCAATGGCCCTGATGAGGTCCTGCTGAAGGGACTTGGCCTGAAATGTTGACTATTCATAGATGCTGCCTGATTTGCTGAGTTCCTCCAGCATTTTATGTGTGTTGCCTGAAATTATGAGGTGTCTCCAAAGCATGGACTACTTTGGCCAAAGCTGCATGGGTGCACAGCCGCGCATTCACTGAAATGCACGTAGCCTTTATTGTCACACAGCTGGAATTTTCCTTTATATAATGTTAATATAATTTTGAAATTCTGAAATACATTGTCATCAATTATGTGATAATGAATATAATCCATAAGTTTTCTAAATAATAAAAATACCCCAATCTTTACTTGGAAACATTTTAGAGCTTCAATGTCAGTATTTCAAGTTATGACCCTATCACAAGTTGGAACCATAAACCCAGAATGGGAGTTGGTAACTCATTGTTCATAAACTGTTGGCCTGCTGAATGCTAACATCGACTACAAAAACAAAAAATTGAAAGTGCATTGTGAGGGACAGAGTTCCTGCATCTGCATAAAGAAGCGCTTCCAATACTTCTTCCACAAAAAAAAACTCCAATTTTAGACTATGAAGAAGGAGTTTTCCTTGAAGATAATTAATTGTTCCCTTATGATTCAAGTGCATGGCTCAAGTATATACTCATTACTTTGGCACCAGCATCTGCAGAATCTCCTGTGTCATTGATCCTGGAGATATGTTTGAACTCAACATTTACAGCTGAGCAATTCAGCAATGGTGACCATGTCATGATCAGAGTGTGATAAAATTAAGTCCAACTGGTTAACCTTTCTTCAGGGGAGAAATTGTTAACCTGGTCTGATCTCAATGCGACCTCAGGATCACAGTTCTATCCTTAACTTTTAATCACCCTCTGAGGTCTACAGTGGATGTGATCTCATTGGCTCTTCACATGGCCTTGGATTACCTGAACAATCCAAACATCAAGATGCTGTTTATTGACTACAGCTCAGCATTAACACAATCATTCTTATAGTTCTGATTAAAAAGCTGTTGAACCTGGGCCTCTGTACCTCCTTCTGCAACTGGATCCTCAACTTCCTAACCAGTAGACCACAAAATGTGTGGACTGGAAGCAGCATCTCCACCCCGCTGACAATCAACACTGGTGCACCACAAGGATCTTGCTAAGCTCACTGCTCTACTTTCTCTACGCCCATGACTGTGTGGTTAGGCACAGCTCAAATGTCATCAATAAATTTGCTGACAGTACTATCATTTTTGGCAGAATTTTAGACAGTGGTGAGAGGGCGTGCAGGAGTGAGGTATATCAGCTAGTTGAGTGGTGTCAACATTGGTAAGACCAAAGAACTGCTTGTGGGCTTCAGAGAGGGTAAGACAAAGGAGCACACACCAGTCGTCATAGAGGAATCAGAAGTGGAAACAGTGAGCATCTTCAAGTTCCTGGGTGTCAAAATTTCTGAGGACCTAACCTGGATCCAACACATTGATGCGGATATAAAGAAGACAAGACAGTCGCTATATTTCATTAGAAGTTTGAAGAGATTTGGTATGTACCACTGAGAGCATTTTAACTGGCTGAATCACCGTCTGGTATTGGTGGGGATGGGGGTGGGGGTGGGGTGGCTACTGTACAGGAGCAAAGTAAGCTGCAGAAAGTTATAAACTCAGTCAGCTCCATCATGGGTGCTAAACTCTGTAGTATCTTCAAGGAGTGGTGTCTCGAAAAGGTGGCATCATTATGGACCCCCATCACCCAGGACATGCCTTGTTCTCATTGCTACCATCAGAAAGGAGGTACAGAAGCCTGAAGGCACACACTCAACGATTCAGGAACCGCTTCTTCCCCTTTGCCATCTGATTACAGAATGGACATTGAACCAATGAACACTACTTTAATACTTTTTTTAATTTCTATTTTTGCATAATTTATTTAATTTAACTATTTAATATACATATGCTCACTGTAATTCACGGTTTTTTCTCTATTATTATGTATTTCATTGTACTGCTGCTGCAAGGTTAACAAATTTCACGACATATGCCTGTGATATTAAACCTGATTCTGACTCAGATTCTGATTCTGGGGTAGACTACTGTGTAAAAGTCTTAGGCACATGTATATATAGCCAGGGTGCCTAAGACTTTTGCACAGTACTGTATTTGTCAACGTGGAGCAGAGAGTGAGCTTGTAAATCTGGTGGGAGCAAAGGATGTTGGGAATGGTGTGGGTGGAGTGCCACGGTGGGAGGTGGTGTGGGTGCAGACACACCCACCCTGAGACACCAGGCAAGGTCATTTGGTTCCAAACAATTGGTTTATTGATCATTACAGAATGTCTCTCTGGTGTCACCAACTCCCTCCTCTCTCCCTTCCCCTTTTCCCAACCATGATTCCCCTCTCCCTGTCCCCTTCCCACTCTCAGTCCACAATAGAGACCCATATCAGAATCAGGTTTATCATCACTGACAAGGCTGAATGGTTAACCTGCTGCTCTACTCGCTTTTCACTTCTGACTGTGTGGCTAAGCACAGCTCCAATGCCATATTCAAGCTTATCGACGACACCACTGCCATAGACAGAATCAAAGGTGGCGATGATCAGGACATAGGAGGGAGATTGAAAATCCGGATGAGTGGTGCCACAACAACAACCTCTCACTCAATGTCGGCAAGACCAAGCTGCTGATTATTGACTTCAGTTGGAGGAAACCAGAGGTTCATGAACAAGTCCTCATCATAAGTTCAGAGGTGGAGAGGGTCAGCAACTTTAAATTTCTAGGTGCTATTCTTTTGGAGGACCTGTCCTGGGCCCAGCATATAAGTAACGAAAGCACAGCAGTAACTTTAAGTCATCAGGAGTCTGTGAAGATTCAGCATGACATCTAAAACTTTGACAAACTTCGATAGATGTGTAGTGGAGAGTATATTGACTGGCTGCATCATGGAAATACCAATGCCCTTGAAACCTACAAAAAGTAGTGGATACAGCCCAGTCAATCACGGGTAAAGCCCTCCCCACCACTGAACACATCTACATGAAATGTCGCAGGAAAGCAGCATCCATTATCAGGGACCCCCACCACCCAGGATATCCTTTTCTCTTGTTGCTGCCATCAAGAAGACAGCAGACCAGCCTCAGGACGCACACCACCAGGTTCAGGAACAGTTATTACCCCTCAGCCATCAAGTTCTTGAACCAACAATTCAAAGATTCAAAGTAAACTCAAAGTCCATTTATTAAAGTATGTATGCAGGCTACAACTCTGATTTGTCTTCCCCACAGGCAGCCACGAAATAAAGAAAATCCATGGGACACGTTCAAAGAAAAAAAATCAATCACCCTGCCCCCCTTGCACAAAAAAAGATTGTGCAAGTGGCAACAAAACAAAAAAAAACCAAATGAAAACAGAATATAAAACAGAATATAAAACACAAAATCACAAGGCATATTTCAGTTCATTTCAGCTCAGTGCTCATTATCTGCAGACCACCCCGACTCAAAAACACCCAAACTCGCAACAAGTTTTTTTTGTGGCAGCAGTACAGTGCAATACATAAGATCACTACAGTGTTGTGCAAAAGTCTCAGGCACCCTAGCTATACAGGTATGTGCCTCAGACTTCTGTACAGCTCTTTGTTACTCAGGCACCAATGACAATAATGGATTTAGAGAATAGCATATTGGTTAGTGTATGCCAGTGGTCACTGCTTAGAGTTCAATTCCTGTAAGGGGTTTATACATTCTCCCCATGGCTTTCCTTCAACATTGCAAGGATGTACAGTTAAGGTCAGTGAGTTGTGGGTGTGCTATGTTGGTGCCAAAGCATTCCAGCACTTGTGGGCTGCCCAGCACAATTATCACTGATTTGATTTGACACAAATGACGCATTCCACTGTATGTTTCAATGTACATGTGAGAAATAAAGCCAATCTTTAACTCAAATAACCTGGCTTCCTGCAAACTCAAGGAGCAAGAGTGATTAAGCTTACCTGGACTTCATGACTGTCTGTGAGCTCTCCCCAAGGAGACTGCAATCAACCGATCCCTTCCATAAACTCCAAAGCTTTCACCTTTGATGTTAAGTCATGTTACATGACAATTGAAATTAGATTCCTCTTGGCCAAACCTCCAGGGTCTGGTGTTATGGCTATCTGTAGACATTACAGAGCTACAGGAAATGTGCTGGCCCACGCCATCAATCAATGTTTCATCAGATATCATACACACCCCCCGGGCCTACCCTTGTGGCAATATATCTTTGATCAGAGATCTTGTCATTCTGTGTATTCAGATTAGAACCCAGAACATGGACAAGAGAACAGTATAGCAAAATGCAGGCTTCTCAGCCTACGATTTGAGCCAAACTTTTAACTGACTTTCAGATCAACCTAGCCCTTCCCTTCTACATAATCCTCCTTCTTTCTATCTTCCATGTGCCTAGTTGGTCCGATCCTGGCAGTGAAAGGAGGTGACTTAAGTATGGGGCTAGCAACCCTATCCTGTTAAAAGCCAGCACTACAGAAACGACTATAGAATCTCTGAAGACCTCGTCCCTGGGAAAGGAATGATTTGAACGATTTCCTTCAATCACCTTAAAATGATGCTCCTTGTATATTAGCCATTCCACCCTGGGGCAAAGTCTCTGGAACTCTGTCAGTGCCTATTACATTCTTGTACATGTCTATCAATTCACTTCTCATTCTCCTTTATTAAAAAGAGTAAAAGCCCTAGCTCGTTTACCTATCTTCATAAGACATGGTCTCTAGTCCAGGCCTATCCTGTTAAATCGTCTGTATCTTCTCTAACGTCTTCCTATAATGTCCCAAGTACGGTCCAATCAAGGTTTTATAGAACTGCAATTATTAACTCTATCAAGTTAATATGCACTGTACAGTCCCTTCAGCATGTTGTGATCACATTGGACAGCGTTGTATGGTTTCACAGTCATGCAGGATGGAGCAATAACCTATAGACTAGAGACACAAGAGACTGCAGATGCTCAAATCTGGAGGGACTCAGCATCTGTCTGTCGAGCAGCAACTGTGTGGAGGTTGGAGGGTGAGGAACTGTCAACATTTCAGGTCGAAACCCTGCATAAGGACTGAGACCAGAGAGAGGGAGGTGGCCAGTATGGAGAGGAGGAGTGGTGAGACAGGAGCCCAAGGGGTTTGCTGGGATAAGGTGAGGCGGAAGATAACGGGCAGGTTGTGCCAAGCAGAGGAGGGGTGGAGTTGGGAGCCAGTGGCTGCCAGTTAACAGCACATTTGCTGCATGAAGCGCTGCCGCAGAAAAGCAGAATCCATCATCAAGGACCCCCAACCATCAGGCTATGATCTCTTCTCACTACTGCCGTAGGTTCCCACCAACCAGATCCAGGAACAGATATTACCCTTCAACCATCAGGCTCCTGAACTGGCGTGGATAACTTCACTCTCCTCAACTCACAACCAACAGACTCACCTTTTAGGACTCTATGCTCATGTTCTCAGTATTTTTTTTTTTAATTACACAATTTGTCTTCTTTTGCACATTGGTTGTTTGCCAGTCTGTTTACATATGATTTTTTCCATACATTCTGTTGTATTCCTTTATTTTCCTGTAAATGCCTGTAAGAAAACGAATCTCAAAGTAGTATTTGGTGACATATACTATATGTATTTTGATAATAAATTTACATTGAATTTCACTCTTCTTTGTTGTTTTCTTTGGATGTGAATGTGCCTCTCCACACCCATTCACCGCACCAAACTTTCTGCATCTCTTCCAGTTTCTGTGTTGCTGACCACTGCATCAAACACCAAACTCCAGGTTCTTCCCTTACCTCCTTTGGCTGCATCAAACCCGACAGCGTTTGGGCTGAAAATGTCACCTCTTGAGCACTGGTCTTCCTCTTACCCTGCCTGTGAACCTCAGGATTTAATTGAAGGGCAGTACATTTAAACGATATACTGGAAAGGCAGGGCATCAAGATCGGATGCAAGAGCTGATTTTGCTCGCTCTCCCATGATGTTCACTCCTCCTTCCATGGCGCTGTGGCTATGAAGACTGTCTCCGGCTGCTGTGCTCCATGTCCCGCTAATATGATGGACTGATACCAAAGCTTTGGAGCCTACTCTAGGCTGCTCCTGTGTTCAGATCTAAGGACTCTTTTTGATCCGAAATGTTGTTGCTTGCTTCCATCGTTTGGGTGATTGGTGTTTTTTTCCCTTTCTCTGTGCATCGGATGTTGGTCTTTATTTTGTTTTAATTGGGTTCTTTCAGGTTTCTTGTTTTGTGGCTGCCTATAAGCAATGTTGTATAATTTATACATTCTTTGATAATAAATGTACTTTGAACTTTTTACATTCAACCAACATTCCGCAATGACATCGGTAGAAAGGGGGAAGGGGTTCTGTGCAGTGAGTATAGGGAGTTAGTGTTAGACTGTGGGGAAGACGAATTTCAGGGTTGTCCATTGCATGCACACTTAAATGTACTTTGAATATTTGGGAAAAAGCTGAAGAGCAGGACCTCCAAGTAATCTCTGGATTACTTCCAGTTCCACATGCTAATCAGGAGAGAAATAGGATGATAACACTGAAGAACAAGTGGTTGAGGAACTGGTGCAGGGGACAAGGTTTCAGATTTCGGGATCATTGGCATCTCTTCTGGAGAAGGTTTGACCTGTACAAAAGGGATGGGTTACACCTGAAGCTGAGGAGATCCAATATCCCTGTGGGCTGGTTTGCTAGAGCTGTTGTGGAGGGCTTAAACCTAGCTGGCAAGGGGATGGGAACCTCAGTGGTAAGACTGAGGATGGAGTGGTTGGTAGACAAGTCGATGATGTGTGTCATGAAACTGATGAAGGACAGGCAGATGATAGGGCAAAATTGCAGTCAGTGGAATGAGGTGAAATGTAACATGGGGGCAAAATTGAAAAGGGTGATGAATAGAGGACTGAAGCTGTTATGTTTGAATGCCAGCAATGTACAGAATAAGGAGGATAATCTTGTAGCACAGTTAGAGATTTGCATGAACAAAGTTGTGGACATCACTGAGATGTGGCTGAAAGAGTATCATAGTTGGGAGCTTAAGGATACACATTGTATCGACAGGGTAGGCAGATAAGCAGAGGGCGTGGAATGGCTGTAAAAATGAAGATGAAACCTTTAGTTGAGTGAACTCAGCCTTTTCTCCTTGGAACAACAGAGGATGAGAGGTGACCTGATAGAGGTGTATAAAATAATGAGAGGCATTGATTATGTGGATAGTCAGAGGCTATTTCCCAGGGCTGAAATGGCTGCCACAAAAGGACACAGGTTTAAGGTGCTGAGGAGTTGGTACAGAGGAGATGTCAGGGGTAAGTTTTTTACTCAGAGAGTGGTGAGTGCGTGGAATGGGCTGCTGGCAACGGTGGTGGAGACGGATACGAAAGGATCTTTTAAGAGACTCCTGGACAGGTACATGGAGCTCAGAAAAATAGAGGGCTATGGGTAACCCTAGGTAATTTCTAAGGTAGGGGCATGTTCAGCACAACTTCATGGGCCAAAGGGCCTGTATTGTGCTGTAGGTTTTCTATGTTTCTATGAAAGAAGTGACATAGAATCAGAAAATGTGGTTAGAGTTAAGAAACTGCAAAGATAAAAGGACCCTGATGGGAGTTATATACAGACCCACAAATAGTAGCCAGGATGTGGGATATAAATTTCAATGGGAAATAGAAAAGACATGTAATAAGGACAATGCTATGATAGTCATGGGGGATTTCAATATGCAGGTAGTCTGGGAAAATAAGGTTGGTGCTGGATCCCAAGAGAGGGAATTTGTAGAATGCCTAGGAGATGTTTTTTAAAAACAACTTGTAGTTGATCCCTCTACTGGAAAAGCAATTCTGGACTGGGTGTTGTGTAATGATTCAGACTGGATTAAGAAGCTTAAGGTAAAGGAACTCATGGGAGGCAATGATCATAATATGACGGAATTCATCCTGCAGTTTGATAGTGAGACGGTAAGGTCAGATGTATCAGTATTACAGAGGAGTAAAGGGAATCACAGAGGCATGAGAGAAGAGCTGGCCAAAGTTGATTGGAAAGGGTCACGAGCAAGGGTCACGAGCAAGGGTCACAATTCGGAAGGCACAGGGAGATACATTCCAAAGATAAAGAAGTATTCTAAAGGGAGGATGAGGCAACCAAGGCTGAAAAGTCAAAGAAAGCAAAAGACAAGGCATAGAATATAGCAAAAATTAATGGGAAGTTAGATGATTGGGAAGCTTTTAAATAACAGCAGAAGACAACTATACAAGCCATAAGGAGAGAAAAGATGAAATATGAAGATAAGCTAGCCAAGAGGATGCCAAAAGTTTTTTTCAGATTTATGAAGAGTGAAAGAGAGGTAAGAGTGGGTATTGGACCACTGGAAAATGACACTGGAGAGGTAGCAATGCGGGACAAAGTAATAGTGGATGAACTTAATAAACATTTTCTGATAGTCTTCACTGTGGAAGACACTAGCAGAATGCCAGAAATTCAAAAGTGTCAGGGAGCAGAAGTGAGTGTGGTTGCTACTATTAAGAATGAGGTGCTTGGGAAGTTGCAAGGTCTGAATGTAGATAGGTCATCTGGACCAGATGGACTACACCCCAGGGTTCTGAAAGAAGTATCTGAAGGGATTCTGAAGGTATTAGTAATGATCTTTCATGAATCACTAGATTCAAGAATGGTTCTGGAAGACTCAGAAACTGCAAATGTCACACCACTATTTAAGAAGGGATGGAGGCAGAAAAAAATAAAGTCATATATCAGTTAGCCTAACTTCAGTGGTTGGGAAGATGTTGGAGTCCATTATCAAGGATGAAGCTTTGGGGCACTTGGAGGCACATGACATAATAGGCCAAAGTCAGTGTGGTTTCCTGAAGGGAAAATCTTGCCTGACAAATCTGTTGGAATTCTTTCAGGAAATAGCAAGCAGGATAGACAAAGGAGAATTGGTGGATGTTGTGTACTTGGATTTTCAGAAGGCCTTTGACAATATACTACATGTGAAGCTGCCTTAACAAGATAAGAAAAGCCCATGGTATTACAGATAGAAAATTGATTTACTGGCAAGAAGCCGGAATAAGGGAGGCCTATTCTAGTTGGCTGCTGGTGACAAGTGATGTTCCGCAGGGGTTGGTATTGGGACCACTTCTTGTCATGTTATATGTCAACAATTTGGATGACGGAATTGATGACTTTGTAAGCAAGTTTGCAGATGATGCAAATATAGGTGGAGAGGCAGGTAGTGTTAAGGAAGCAGGGTGTCTGCAGAAGGACTTTGACAGATTTGGAGAATGGGCATAGAAGTGGCAGATGGAATATCATGTAGCAAAGTGTATGGTAGAAGGAATAAAGGCATAGACTATTTTTTAAACAGAGAAAAAATTCAAAAACCAGAGATGCAAAGGGAGTTGGGAATCCTTATGCAGGATTCTCTAAAGGTTAACTTGCAAGTTGAGTCAGTGGTAAGGAAGGAAATTGCAATGTTACCATTCATTTCAAGAGGATCAGAATATAGGAGCAAGGGTGTGATGCTGAGGCTTTATAAGGCATTGGTTTGACTGCACTTGGAGTATTGTGAGTTGTTTTGGGCTCCTTACCTAAGGAATGATGTGCTGACATTGCTGAGGGTCCAGAGGAGGTTCACAACAATGATTCCAGGTATGAGGTATGAAAGGGTTAACATATGAGAAGCGTTTGATGGCTCTGGGCCTGTACTCACTGGAGTTTAGAAAAATTAATCCTAGACAGAGTGGATGTGAACAGGATGTTTTCTGTGGTGGGTGAGTCTACGACCAGAGGGCGCAGCCTCAGATTAGTGGGACATCCATTTTGAACAGTGATGAGAAGGAATTTCTTTAGCCAGAGGGTGGGGATTTTTTTCATTTCATTGCCACAGGCAGCTGTGGAGGCCAAGTCATTTAGTATATTTAAAGTGATGGTTAACAGGTTGTTGGTTGGTCAGGGGAGAAGGCAGGAGAATGGGGTTAAGAGGAATAATAAATCAGCCATGGTTGGATGCTGGAGCAGACACGATGGGATGGGTGGCCTAATGTCTTATGGTCTTGTGGTCTAACAAACAAACATGGGGGACTGCACTGGGATTCACACAGATGAAAGGCCAGGGAAAGAATTACAGAAAGTCCAAGAGAGAAAGAATCCAACACAAACAGAGCAGCATGTGGGAAAAATGTGCACTATACATAGAGCTAGGCTGGAGGCAGAACCAGTTCTGCTGTGGATAGGAAACAGTCACAGCATGGCAGGTGCCATCGGGGATGGACTCATTGTGTGCCAGCACAGATTCAGATTTATTTATCACATGTTAACATACGGTGAAATGCGTAGTGTGTGTTAACAAACAAATAAAAACTGATGAGAAAATCCTCTGGCAGAGATTGTGGCAACATTTCAGACCTACCCTCTGACAGGATGGTTCTGTTCAAGAGGTACAGAAGCCTGAAGTCTCACACCACCAGGATCAAACACAGCTACTTCCATTCAGCCTTTTGGTTCTTGAACCACTGGGCACAACCTGAATAGTATAGAAACACAAAGATCACATTGATCATTTTGTATTAAAATGGACTTTTGTTTTGTTTTCATTGTAAAAGATTTGTATACAGTAATCTATGTTTTCATTTGAGTGCTACCTGTCTGATGCCACAGTCAGGTCGCGGTTAGTGTAATGCTACTACAGTGCCAGAAACCCACGGTCACTTCCTGTCACCGCGTGGGTTTCCACCTGGTGTTCCGGTTTCCCCCCTCATTCTGAAGACAGATGGGTTAATAGATTAATTGGTCACATAGCTGTAATTGGGTCTTGTTGTGCTGTAAGGGCCTGTTGCTGTGTTGTTTCTCTAAGTAAAAAATGCTGCTGCACGTGATTCATTGCACTTATGCAAAAATGTCCTTGTGCATGTGACAATAAACTTGACTTTGAGTCTGACCCTGAAAAAAAATGGGTTTAATTTTCCAAAGCACTTCAGAAGTTTGCCTCTTGGTAATAGATAAGAGTCAAGAAATTCATCCCCTGTATATATCGCTATGGTATGGTCAGCATCCTGAACTTTGATCAGAGATGTCTCCACTAGGATCAATTTGTAGAGAAGAGGGCGGCACAGTAGCATAGCGGTTCGTGCAAATGCCTTACAGCACCTGAAATCACCAGTCAGGGTTCAATACCCACCGCTGTCTTCATTTGGAAAGGGAAAGACTATTTATGAATAGTCAGCATGGCTTTGCTCATGGATGGCCATATCCTACAAATTTGACCTAGCTTTTTGAAGAGGTGACAGGAACAGGATTGTGGATGCTATCTACGTTGACTTAGCAAGCCCTTTAACAAAGTCCTGCATGTCTGGACAGTTAGAACATATGGGAGCCAGGGTGAGAAAGCAAATTGGCTTGATGGTTGAAGGTAAAGGGTGGGAGCGGAAGGTAACTTTTCAAATTGGACACTGGATAGTGTTATAAATCAATATAATATTATAATGTTATAATATTATAATATCAAACACATTGGATAGTGCTGCAGGGAATGCTGCTGGCTCCTTCATTGTTTTAATGATTCAGATGAGAAAATAGGTGGTCTGATTAGACCATAAGATAAGATATAGGTGCAAAAGTAGGCCATTTGGTCTTTCGAGTCTGCTCCACCATTCAATCATGGGCTGATCCAATTCTTCCAGTCATCCCCACTCCACCGCTTTCACCTTTGATGTCCTGGCTAATCAAGAACCTATCCATCTCTGCCATAAATACACCCAATGGCTTGGCCTCCACAGCCGCTCGTGGCAACAAATTCCACAGATTTACCATCCTCTGACTGAAGTAATTTCTCCATGTATCAGTTCTAAAAGGATGGCCTTCAAACCTCTTATCCTCTTGTCTAGAATCCCCTACCATGGGAAATTACTTTGCCATATCTAATCTGTTCAGGCCTTTTAACATTTTGAATGTTTTTATGAGGTCCCACCTCATTCTCCTGAACTCCAGGGAATACAGCTCAAAAGCTGCCAGATGTTCCTCATACAGTAACCCTTTCATTCCCGGAAACATTCTCATGAATCTTCTCTGAACCGTCTCCAATGTCAGTATATCCTTTCTAAAATACGGAGCCCAGAACTGACAATAATACTCCAAGTGTGGTCTCACGAGTGCCTTATAGAGCCTCAATATCACATCCCTGCTCTTATATTCTATACCTCCAGAAATGAATGCCAACATTGCATTCGCCTTCTTCACCACCGACTCAACCTGAAGGTTAACCTTTAGGGTATCTTGCACAAGGACTCCCAAGTGCCTTTGCGTCTCTGCATTTTGAATTCTCTCCCATCTTAATAATTGTTTATTTCTTCCACCAAAGTGCATGACCATACACTTTCCAACATTGTATTTCATTTGCCACTTCTTTGCCCATTCCCCTAAACTATCTAAGTCTCTCTGCAGGCTCTCTCAGATTAATAAGTTTGCAGATGACACCAATATTGGTGGTGTAGTGGGCAGTGAAGAAGGTTGTCCAAGGTTATTCTAGGATCTTCGTCAACTGGAGAAACAGGCTCAGGAATGGCAGATGGAATTTAGCTCAGAGAAGTGTGAAATGATGAGCTTTCAGAAGTTAAGCAAGCCTGGATATAACACAGTGAATAGTAGAGATCTAGAGAATGTTGTTAAACAGTGAAACCTCTGGATACAACTAAAAGCTACAACACAGGTAGACAAGATGGTGAAGGTGTACAGCATGCACTGTGCACTGACACACTAAGGAGTTGTGATGTCACAGCTGTTTAAATCATCCATTGGGCTGCATTTGAGGTATTGTGCTCATTTCCAGTCACCACGCTACAGGACTAAGATGGAGAGGATGTAGAAATGATTCACGGGACTGGAGGAGTGATAATGAGTGGACAGGCTGAGACTCCCTTCCTTGAAAGAATGAGGCAGAGGGTAGTCTTATGAGGTTTATGAAATGATGTTGGCCATCGATAGTTCCATTCTTTTTTGAAAAGTAGGGGAGTCCAAATCTAGAGGGCATAGTTTAATGTATGAGGGATTAAACGAGAACTGAGGGGCAATTTCTTCTGGAATGGGGGGGGGGCAGAGGAAGCGGTAGGCATGGGCAGATTTAAACTGCTGAAAAGATATTTAAACAGAGACAAGAATAGAAAAGCTTTAATGAGATATGCAGGCAAATAGGTTGAGGCATTTTGGGCAGCATGGACAAACTGAGTCAAAGGGTGTAGGACCAAAGGGCACAGCCTCAGAATAGAGGGCCGTCCCTTTAGAGTGGAGAGGAGGAAGGAATTTCTTTAGCCAGAGGGTGGCGAATCTGTGCAATTCATTGCCACAGATGACCGCGGAGGCCAAGTCACTGGGTATATTTAAAGCAGAGGTTGATAACTTCTTGATTAGTAAGGGTGTCAGGAGAAAAGGCAGGAGAATGGGGTTGAGAGGGAAAATAAATCAGCCATGGTTGAATGACAGGGCAGACTTGGTGGTCCGAATGGCCTACTTCTTCTCCCATGTCTTATGGTCTTATGGCCTGTTTCTGTGCAATCAGTCGAGTCGAGTACGATGTTCTCCTGTGGAGCTGTCCGTCGGTGGGTCTTCAGGTGGCTGTAGAGGCCGATCCAGCATCCAAGTGGCTGGAATGTTTGGGTGGATTCCCTAAATGGAGAACGCCTGTGCGTGACTTCATTTAACATGGGAATCCTGATACATGAGCAGCCAGCACACTGACCTTGACAGATTAGGGTCGGGGTCCAGTGAGATGGACTGCAGGACAACAGGGGAGCCTTTACTGCTGCAGCCTTCCTCTACATTCACTGCTGTTGTGGTGTGACATCGTCTTCACCCAGCTCCACCACTGAGGGCTTGGATGGTGTGCTGTTTGTCTGCAACCTCCCCCTTGGCCTTACCGTCATAGGTGACTGTATGAAGGAGCTAAACTACAGACGGCATCACTCTCAGGATCCCAGGAAATAAAAAGCCTCTCCATCACATCAAGGTCATGATCTGTTCTGTATATCTCTATGAATTTATAAAACTAACAAATTAATAAGCTTCTGGCTCTGTCTGACCTTATTCACCACACCTGTATAGGGAGGAACGATGAGGATGAATCCCCAAAGCCAGGCAATGAGCAGATAGTATAGAAGATCACAGTGGAAAATTGCCCTCAGCTGGTGTAGCACTCAGTTTCTGATTTGAATCTTCCTGACAGACTTGTCAGTGGTTAAGTTTTGGGGCAGAAATTTGTCTGTAGGGTTGTACAGTCCTGTGCAAAAGTTTTTTTAGCTAGGGAGCCTAAGGCTTTTGCACAGTACTGTGGCAATTATATGTAGTAATTGCACTGTACTACTGCCACAAAAAAAAAACAAATTTCATGGCATATGTGAGTGATGATAAACCTGATTCTGATATGGATCTCTATTGTGGACTGAGAGTGGGAATGGGGCAGGGAGAGGGGAATCATGGTTGGGAAAAGGGGAAGGGAGAAGGGAGCTGTGACTATATCTACTTATATGTGTTGTGTGTGACTAGACCGCATGCACTGTTTAGATGTGTACATATGTTTGGTTGAATGGCAATAATCTTGAACTTGAATTTCTATTTTTAGAGTTTTGAACTCCTCCAAGCTTCTTTGTGCAGAGGTGTTTCCTAACCTCAGTCCTGAGTGGCCTTGCCAACTTGCAGTACTAAACTTGGATAGTCCTCCTTCTACCTCTCTCACCGTCGAAGCACAGCTCAAACACCATCTCTTAATTTGCAGACAGTGATGAGGAGATGTACAGGAGGGAGGTAGATCAGCTGGTTGAGTGGAGTTGCAACAACCCCCTTGCATTCAACATCAGTAAGAGAAAGGAATTGATTGTGGACCTCGGGAAGCAGAAGTTGAGGGAATGGGCAGCAGTCCCCATTGAGTGATCAGCAGGAATCAGGTGAGCACGTTTCGAGTTCCTGGGTGTCAACATCTCTTTAGATCTATCCTGGGCCCAACATATTGATGCAACTACAAAGAAGGCACAACAGTGGTTATATTTCATTAGGAGGTTGGGAGATTTGGTATGTCACCAAAGACTCTAGCAAATTTCTACAGATGTACCATGGGGACCATCCTAACTGGTTGCATCATCGTCTGGTATGGATGTCCTCAGTGATGGGGAGATTGTGTCAACAATGGAGCTGGTTCGGACTACAACCCCCTGTAGCCTCTTGTGATCCTGTGCATAAGAGGTGTCACACCAGGCAGTGATGTAACCAGTCAGAATGTTCTCCACTGTACATCTGTAGATATTTGTGAGAGTCTTTGGTGACATACCAAGTCTCCTAACGAAGTAGGGATGCTGGTGCCAAACTAAGCAATGTTCAATGTAAGAGTTAACACAGTCTTCTTTGCTTAGAACATCAAGCCACTGATGTCATGCTTAGAAACAGTCACTTCATAGTTTTATTCAAATTTATTGGTAAATTTGCTGTACCTCAGACAGAATATTGGCCCACATCCAGGAGACATGGGAAAGAGAACTACATGGGCCCATGTAAACACTGGAGTTATTTTACTTGGAAGCCTTGCAAGGGTACATGTTGGTGAAAATGAAGAGAAGACAAGAATAATTTCAAGAAACCTCAGGCAATGGTTCAAATCAGTGTGACACCAAGCAATAAATCAATCTTTCCAAAATCATCTATAAACGTCAGCTGGCTCTGAAATGGTTCCTTTCTGATGGCTACTAAAATGGTATGTTTCTGAATATATTTGTGATATCACTGGAATGAAGTACTATTTCTGATGAACTATTTTATGCTCCGCAGGATGTATTCTTTCCCTGGGAATCCCAGTACACTGAAAATCAATGTAAATTTCTGTAGTCATGCTGGTATTGATGGTGTAATGTCCACATTATAAAATGATGAATTGCAGTATGCCTTCCCCCACCTCCCTCATTTGTATCCTCAATCCCTCTTCTGTTATTCTTGAAGTAGCATGTGGAAAGCCCAATGGGGCACATATCCCTTTTCCCCAGAAAATGAGGATAATATCATAACCCCAGGACCTCCGCTTCACCCTCCAAAATCAGATCTTCCTGAAATGTGCACTGTTTATTCATTTCCGTAGGTGCTGCATTCGTCCAGCATTTTGTGTGTGTTGCACAGGATAAGTTCCCTGGGACTTCTTTGTAATTAAACACGAGCAATATTGAAGGGGTCACAAAACAAAATGGGATAAGTTAAAGCTAGTAAAAGAAATTAAATGTTTATTGTAATCCAATTCGCACTAAAAAGACTTTAAAAGCATTTGTTGAAATAAGCAGCATTCAATCAATACTTGGAATAATAAGACCTGTTTACCAATTTAGTTCCACCCGAAGAGTTCTTTGTCTTTTTTAATTTATTTATACAGCACAGTAACAGGCTCTTCTGGCACCATGCCACCCAATTACACCTCTGTAACCAATTAACCAACTAACCCATATGCCTTTGGTATGTGGGAGGAAACCAGAGCATGAGGAGGAAACCCATGCAGTCATGAGAAGAACATGCAAATCCTTAGAGAAAACCGTGGAATTGAACCTGACTGTAAAAGTGTTACACCAACTGCTACACTACCTGACTTACATTAGCAGAATTTATGCTGTAACAAAGCTCATTTGCCTCCCTCTTGTTAAATAAAGAGAGGGTAGCTGTTAGTGCTGCACTATTACAGCCTGGGGTGTTGGGGTTTGGAATTCACTCTGGAGCTGTCTGTAAGCAAAGTTGCTCACCCATCCCATGACCGTGTGGGTTTCCTCTGGGTGCTCCAGTTTCCTCCCACAGTCCAAATCGTACTGATTAGTAGGTTAATTGGTGATTGTAAGTTGTCCTGTGGCTAAGCTAGAGTTAAACAGGTGTGTTGTTGGGCAGTGCAGCTTGTTGGGCTGGAAAGGCCTCTTCCGCGCTGTATCTATCAATCAATCAAAAATACCCAAATAAACAAATAATCCAAGACATCTTCAAGCAGTGATGCCTCAGAAAGGCGGCATCCATTATTAAGGATCCGCATCACCCAGGACGTGCCCTTTTCTTACTGTTACCATCAGGGAGGAGGTACAGGAGCCTGAAGGCACACACTCAATGATTCAGGAACAGCTTCTTCCCCTCTGCCATCAGGGAGGAGGTACAGGAGCCTGAAGACACACACTCAGCGATTCAGGAACAGCTTCTTCCCCTCTGCCATCAGGGAGGAGGTACAGGAGCCTGAAGACACACACTCAGCGATTCAGGAACAGCTTCTTCCCCTCTGCCATCAGGGAGGAGGTACAGGAGCCTGAAGACACACACTCAGCGATTCAGGAACAGCTTCTTCCCCTCTGCCATCAGGGAGGAGGTACAGGAGCCTGAAGACACACACCCAGCGATTCAGGAACAGCTTCTTCCCCTCTGCCATCAGGGAGGAGGTACAGGAGCCTGAAGACACACACTCAGCGATTCAGGAACAGCTTCTTCCCCTCTGCCATCAGGGAGGAGGTACAGGAGCCTGAAGGCACACACTCAGCGATTCAGGAACAGCTTCTTCCCCTCCGCCATCAGGGAGGAGCTACAGGAGCCTGAAGACAGACACTCAGCGATTCAGGAACAGCTTCTTCCCCTCCGCCATCAGGGAGGAGCTACAGGAGCCTGAAGACACACACTCAGCGATTCAGGAACAGCTTCTTCCCCTCCGCCATCAGAGAGGAGGTACAGGAGCCTGAAGACACACACTCAACGATTCAGGAACAGCTTCTTCCCCTCCGCCATCAGAGAGGAGGTACAGGAGCCTGAAGGCACACACTCAACGATTCAGGAACAGCTTCTTCCCCTCCGCCATCAGGGAGGAGGTACAGGGCCTGAAGGCACACACTCAACGATTCAGGAACAGCTTCTTCCCCTCCGCCATCAGGGAGGAGGTACAGGAGCCTGAAGGCACACACTCAGCGATTCAGGAACAGCTTCTTCCCCTCCGCCATCAGGGAGGAGGTACAGGAGCCTGAAGGCACACACTCAGCGATTCAGGAACAGCTTCTTCCCCTCCGCCATCAGGGAGGAGGTACAGGAGCCTGAAGGCACACACTCAGCGATTCAGGAACAGCTTCTTCCCCTCCGCCATCAGGGAGGAGGTACAGGAGCCTGAAGGCACACACTCAGCGATTCAGGAACAGCTTCTTCCCCTCCGCCATCAGGGAGGAGGTACAGGAGCCTGAAGGCACACACTCAGCGATTCAGGAACAGCTTCTTCCCCTCCGCCATCAGGGAGGAGGTACAGGAGCCTGAAGGCACACACTCAGCGATTCAGGAACAGCTTCTTCCCCTCCGCCATCAGGGAGGAGGTACAGGAGCCTGAAGGCACACACTCAGCGATTCAGGAACAGCTTCTTCCCCTCCGCCATCAGGGAGGAGGTACAGGAGCCTGAAGACACACACTCAGCGATTCAGGAACAGCTTCTTCCCCTCCGCCATCAGGGAGGAGGTACAGGAGCCTGAAGACACACACTCAGCGATTCAGGAACAGCTTCTTCCCCTCCGCCATCAGGGAGGAGGTACAGAAGCCTGAAGGCACACACTCAGTGATTCAGGGACAGCTTCTTCCCCTCTGTCATCCAATTTCTGAATGGACATTGATCCCATGAACACTACCTCACTATTTTAAAAAATTATTTCTATTTTTGCACTACCTATTGAACTTAACTGTTATATATTTCAATTTACAGATTTTTTTTCTATTATGATGTATTGTTTTGTCCTACTGCAGAGGACCAATAGAAGCTGCAGAAGGTTGTAAATCTAGTCAGCTCTCATCTTGGGCACTAGCCTACAGAGTACCCAGGACATCTTCAGGGAGCAGTGTCTCAGAAAGGCAGCTTCCATTATTAAGGGTGTCCAGGGCATGCACTTTCCTGTTACCATCAGGTAGGAGGTACAGGAGCCTGAAGACACACACTCAGCGATTCAGGAACAGCTTCTTCCCCTCCGCCATCAGGGAGGAGGTACAGGAGCCTGAAGGCACACACTCAGCGATTCAGGAACAGCTTCTTCCCCTCCGCCATCGGGGAGGAGGTACAGGAGCCTGAAGACACACACTCAGCGATTCAGGAACAGCTTCTTCCCCTCCGCCATCAGGGAGGAGGTACAGGAGCCTGAAGACACACACTCAGCGATTCAGGAACAGCTTCTTCCCCTCCGCCATCAGGTAGGAGGTACAGGAGCCTGAAGACACACACTCAGCGATTCAGGAACAGCTTCTTCCCCTCTCCCATCCGATTCCTAAATGGACACCGAACCCATGAACACGCCCTCACTTTTTTCTGCTTTGCGCTATTTTCAATGGAACTATTTAATATACATATTTAATGTAATTGATTGATTTATTTTAATTTGTTTCTATATTTAGTATGTATTACATTGAACTGCTGCTGCTAAGTTAACAAATTTCACAGCACATGCTGGTGATAGTAAACCTGATTCTGATTCTGAAATAAATAAAATAATCTCTTAGGATGATTCTTACTGAAAGCTCCCATTTTGATCAGTTATTTTTAAGAAAAGGCATTATATCTCCTCAGAGAAAAGACTTTTCTTTTTAAGGTCAGTATCATTTTTTAGCTCTCCCATGAAGTGCTATTACAGTGTTTCAAGGTACTCCATTCCAATGAAATAATCAATTACTTAAGCAATCTAGTTTTAACCTATTGCCAAAACCAAACTCCAATTTCAGATTTTGTGCCAGCGTCATTTGAATCCCTGGTGATTCTATGATAATTATGCCAGATCAGTGCAGAGTGGAATTGTCCCACAGTATCTCATTACTTTGAGATAAAGCTTCCCTTTGTTCATACACTCATGCTGCTTCATACAGGTTTGTGTAATTGTGGATAATGTAGCAGGTTGCCGTAGGTTTATAACGGGACATTGACAGGATGCAGAGCTCGGCTGAGAAGTGGCAGATGGAGTTCAATCCAGAGAAGTGTGAAATAATTCACTTTTGAAGTTCAAATTTTGAAGGCAGAATACAAGATTAATAGCGCGTTTGTTGGCAGTGTAGAGGAATAGAGGGATCTTGGGATTCACATCAAAAGATTCCTCTAGTTGCCGCACAAGTTCATAGGGTGGTTAAGAAGGCATATGGTGTTTTGGTCTACATTAGTTAGGAGGATTGAGTTCAAGGGTTACAAGGTAATTTTACAGCTCTATAGAACCCTGGTTAGACCGCAATTGGAATATTGTGTTTAGTTCTGGTTGTTTCATTATAGGAAGGATGTGGAGGCTTCAGAGAGGGTGCAGAGGGGACTTAACAGGATGCTGCCCGGATTAGAGAGAATGTCTTAGAGAGGATAGGCTGAGCAAGTTAGGGCTTTTCTCTTTGGAATAAAGGAGGATGAGAGGCAATGATACAGGTGTATAAAATAATAAGAGGCTTAGGATGGTGGTGAATATTGGTAGCTCGGGTTGAGGTGTTTGATGTTGTGGTGTTTGCTGAGCTTGGCAATTAGCTTGTAGATGTTTCATCACCAGTTGAGGTGTGCAGTTGTTGGTGTTTCTCTCTGAGACTGCTGGCGTTTATATAGGCCTCTGTTTGCTAGCCTATGTTTGTTTACAGAGTTCTCAGAAGACAACATTTTGCAGATAGCCAGAGATTTTTTCCTTGAGCAGAAGTAGCTAATAATTTTAAGCTGATTGAAGAAAGTATATGGTGAATATCAGAGGGTGATGGGTGCCAGGGCTGGTGGCAGAAGCAAGTATGTTATAGACATTTAAGAGACTCCTAGATAGGCACATCAGTGTAAGTAAAATGGAGGGCTATGTGTGAGGGAAGGATTAGATTGATCTGAGCAGCTTAAAAGTTTGGCACAAAATCATGGGGTGAAATGCCCATACTGTCTATCTTCTATGTCCTATGCCATTGCAGTAAGTATAAAGATTCTCTTTATTACATGTGATAGAGGGAAATGTGACGGAATATGATCGGAAATGACTGGAATACATTATCTACTCACTCTCCAGAAGTACCAGTGGTCACTTAATTGTTAGTTAGACCTTGGGTTCAAATCCTATACTGCATTCCTCGATCAAGAACACAATGACTAAGGCAGACAGCTCTGGTGTTGTACTGAGGGAGGGCAACAGTGTTGGAGATGAGATGTGAGACATTAAACTGAGGTTTCATCTGCTTTCTCAGGTGGATGTAAAGGATTCTGGGACACCGCCTGAGGAAAAGTTAGCGAAGAATTACTGGTGTAAAAGATTAGCTTTATTTGTCACATGGAGGTACATTGAATCATTGAAACAGACATTGAATGCATTGTTTGTGTCAATCACCAACACCGTGTCAGCAACAGTCCGAGCCCTGACATCAGCTAGTATGGGGGGGGGGGGTTGCTACTGAGCGTCGAAGGACAAAAGTAGATAGAAGCTTGAAAGTCAACCTTTGATGGCCGAAGCCTGGAGACTAAAGATTACAGACCTGGAGGCCTTCCTGTGGTTGGTGTCTGTCCATGTGTGAGGAAGGAAAGGGGCTTGTTTGGCTTTTGTTATTTTCTTGCTCGTGGTGGTCTGTATTGTTCCGCTGAGCTTTGTTGCTGGCAGAATGTGTGGTGACACCCGCGGGCTGTCCCTCAGCACATCCTTGGTTGTTAACACAAACGACGCATCTCACTGTATATTTTGATAAACATGTGGTAAATAATTCTGTATCTGGTGTGAGGTCTGAATGTTATTAGGCTGTATGTATCTCGGTGGTGATTTCAGACACTCCAATCCATTGCAATCCCTTGAAGCATAATTTCCTAATGATAGTGTTGGCAAGGGTCCAGTATACGCTTCAGTACTGCTGTTCAGTTCGAACGGGACCACAGTGGGCCCACAGCACAGGAAGAATGAAAAATGAAGAGCTGAGGGAAATAATTAGCACTTCCCCTGATTTCCATCTTCACTTTCATCCTCTCCCACCAAGGTCAGCAGAGGGAAGCTGTTGCATTAAAGATTAGCTTTATTTGAAACATACAGTGAAATGCATTGTGCACATCAAATCAAATCAGCGAGGAATCTGCTGGGGGCAGTCCACAAATGTCACCACGCCAATAGCTCAGTGACCCTAATCACTGCATCTTTGAAATGTGGGAGGAATACTTCAATAATATTTGAGTAACTTATCTATTTGATTAAACATTCTTGTTTGTTTAAATATTAATTACAGGTTATATGTAAGAATACGTTAATTGCATACGTCATCACGCTGCCATGTATACATGCGTGCCTCGCTTAAAGTGAAGATGAGGCCAGACCTGCACTCCCAAATTCCCGTGTCCTCCTTTGAAATAGTTTAGTGCTTTGGAGTTACAAATTGTAACAGAAAGCCATGCAGTCATTGGGAAAATATAAAAGCTTTTTGCAGACAGTGTCAGGAATCAAACCCCTATCTTAAAGCTGATACTGTAAAGCATTGTGCGAACCGTTACTCTGCCATGCTTCCCTATTAGCTAAAACATACCAGTTTAAGGTTCAAATACAAACATTGTTACAAGATTATGAATGTTCTCAGCTGAAGATCTTATTATGTTTTTCAATGCATTTTCAAGTAATAATCTCCAGTCCCAAAGGAGAGCCAGTGATTGGTGCAGGCTTTATTTAAATCAGATGTGCATTCCTTAGAGTGCCAGCAGGTCCAGTCTCAACATGAGAACACTGAGAGAAAAGACCTAGACTGCAGTTATATTTAGAATCTTCCAAGCACAAGGTAGTTCTTGCGACTTCGACACGACCCCGCCTTTCCTCACAAGCTCTAATGAAGGTTGGATGCTGTTTACTTGGAATTTACACTCTCTCGTATAAGGGGAGCATTCCTTCTCATCAACTCTAAGCGTTTCGCAATGAATCCTTCAGGGTTTGGAGTTTGGGCTCGTGTCGTAAGCGAAGCTGAGGCCCCATGTGCCACCTAGGTACTAAGGGTTCGGAAGACGACAGCATAAGCGAGGCTAGAGTTCCAGGTCTGGAATAAATAAGGATGAGAACAACTTGATACAGGTGTATTAAACAATAAGAATAATCGACTGGACAGCCAGGGTTTTTTTTTTCCTGGGCAGAAATAGCTAATATGAGTGGGGACTATTTTCAGGTGATTGGAGGAAAGTATAGGGGGGATGCCAGAGTTAAGTTTTTTTACATAGAGAATGGTGGAGTGGTTATAGGTGCTGGTAAAGGCAGATACAGTTGGAACATTTAAGAAACTCTTAAATAGTCACATGGATAGAGGGCTATGTGGGAGAGAAGGGCTAGTTTAAAGAAACAGTTTCATTATTTCAGGGTCCCATCATTAGTGAGTTCAGAATTTTAGGCCTGGAGTTCAGGTCCCATCATCAGTGAGTCCTGGGGTTGATACCAAAGATTAAAGCCCAATGGTCAAAGGCCAAATTTGGAGAGTCCAGCGATAGCCGAAGCCCTGAATCTGTAAGCGTACAAGTCCACTGGGGAAGTCAGAAGCCCAATATCTGTGAGTCTGCAAGTACTGGGGGCTGGAGACCTGGAGGTGGCCTGCCCTGGGGTTGAAGGATGCTGTGTATGTGTGTGAATGGATGGGCAGGAGAGAGTGAGGGAAGGGGCTTGTTTTGATGTTGATGTTGTTCTGTTGTTGTTGTTAGTTGTGCTGTTCTGCTGAGCATTGTGGACATGCTGTGTTGGTACCTGAATATGAGGCAACACTTGCAGGCTGCCTCCGGTAAATTCTTTGGGTATGTTATTTGGTAATAAAAATGAGGCGTGTACATGCAATACACAAAAAATCTAAATCTGAATCTAAATCTTCTCCTGTTCTGAAGAAGATGACAGTCGGGTGAAGTATCTCGCCATATAGCTAAAGTCCTCCAGATCTGACAATATCCTTCTGTAATGTAACTAGAACAGTGTGTTAGCCATGATCCAACCTGTCTCATACACCAACCTAGCATGAGATACTTGTTCCTTTGTTTTGCAACTTAGCAAATAAACAAAAATGCTTTCATTTAATAAACATGAGAAATCCTGCAGATGGTGGAAATCCAAAGTAACACATACAAAATGCTGAAGGAACTCAGCAGGTCAGGCAGCATCTTTGGAAATGAATAGACAGTCACAGTTTCAGTCCAAGACTCTTCTTCAGTACTGAAAAGGAAAGGGGAAGATGTCAGAATAAAAAGGAGGGAGAAAGGGAAGGAGGACAGTTATAAGGTGAAAGGTGAGGCCAAGTGGGTAGGAAAGGTAAAGGGCTGGAGAGGAAGGAATCTGATAGGAGAGGAGAGTGGACTAGAGGAGCCTTCCCAAGTCACATTTAATTATTTTGCTACCTTCAGGGATTTGCAGTGGATGGAGTGGCCTGCAGCTGTGCATGGTGCAGTGTTTCCCATCTCTGAGGAATCTTAAGGAATCTTAAGAAAGAGATTAGAAAAGCTAAAAGAAGATACGAGTTTGGTTTGGCAAATAAGGTGGAAGTAAATCCAAAAGGTTTCTACAGTTATATTAAAAGCAAGAGGATAGTGAGGGATAAAATTGGTCCCTTAGAGAATCAGGGTGGTCAGCTACGTGTGGAGCCGAGGGAGATGGGAGAGATTTTGAACGATTTCTTCTCTTTGGTATTCACTAAGGAGAAGGATATTGAATTGTGTAAGGTGTGGGAAACAAGTAAGGAAGTTATCGAACCTATGACAATTAAAGAGGTGGAAGTACTGGCGCTTTTAAGAAATTTAAAAGTGGATAAATCTCCGGGTCCTGACAGGATATTCCCCAGGACCTTGAGGGAAGTTTGTGTAGAGGTAGCAGGAGCTCTGACGGAGATCTTTCAGATGTCATTAGAAACGGGGATTGTGCCGGAGGATTGGCGTATTGCTCATGTGGTTCCATTGTTTAAAAAGGGTTCTAGAAGTAAGCCTAGCAATTATAGACCTGTCAGTTTGACGTCAGTGGTGGGTAAATTAATGGAAAGTATTCTTAGAGATAGTATTTATAATTATCTGGATAGACAGAATCTGATTAGGAGTAGCCAGCATGGATTTGTGCGTGGAAGGTCATGTTTGACAAACCTTATTGAATTTTTTGAAGAAGTTATGAGGAATGTTGACAAGGGTAAGGCAGTGGATGTAGTCTATATGGACTTCAGCAGGGCCTTTGACAAAGTTCCACATGGAAGATTAGTTAAGAAGGTTCAGTCGTTAGGTATTAATGCTGGAGTAATAAAATGGATTCAACAGTGGCTAGATGGGAGATGCCAGAGAGTAGTGGTGGATAATTGTTTATCAGGATGGAGGCCGGTGACTAGCGGGGTGCCTCAGGGATCTGTTTTGGGCCCAACGTTGTTTGTAATATACATAAATGATCTGGATAATGGGGTGGTAAATTGGATTAGTAAGTATGCCGATGATACTAAGGTAGCAGGTGTTGTGGATAATGAGGTGGGTTTTCAAAGCTTGCAGGGAGATTTATGCCGGTTAGAAGAATGGGCTGAACGTTGGCAGATGGAGTTTAATGCTGAGAAGTGTGAGGTTCTACATTTTGGCAGGAATAATCCAAATAGAACATACAGGGTAAATGGTAGGGCATTGAGGAATGCAGTGGAACAGAGAGATCTAGGAATAACAGTGCATAGTTCCCTGAAGGTGGAGTCTCATGTAGATAGGGTGGTGAAGAAGGCTTTTGGAACGCTGGCCTTTATAAATCAGAGCATTGAGTACAGAAGTTGGGATGTAATGTTAAAATTGTACAAGGCATTGGTAAGGCCAAATTTGGAATATTGTGTACAGTTCTGGTCACCGAATTATAGGAAAGATATCAATAAATTAGAGAGAGTGCAGAGACGATTTACTAGGATGTTACCTGGGTTTCAGCTCTTAAGTTACAGAGAAAGGTTGAACAAGTTAGGTCTCTATTCATTGGAGCGTAGAAGATTGAGGGGGGATTTGATCGAGGTATTTAAAATTTTGAGAGGGATAGATAGAGTTGACGTGAATAGGCTGTTTCCATTGAGAGTAGGGGAGATTCAAACGAGAGGATATGATTTGAGAGTTAGGGGGCAAAAGTTTAAGGGAAACACGAGGGGGTATTTCTTTACTCAGAGAGTGATAGCTGTGTGGAATGAGCTTCCTGTAGAAGTAGTAGAGGCCAGTTCAGTTGTGTCATTTAAGGTAAAATTGGATAGGTATATGGACAGGAAAGGAGTGGAGGGTTATGAGCTGAGTGCGGGTAGGTGGGACTAGGTGAGATTAAGAGTTCAGCACGGACTAGGAGGGCCGGAATGGCCTGTTTCCGTGCTGTGATTGTTATATGGTTATATGAAAGGAAGTTGGCTGTCCCACAGACATTGAAATTTTGTAGAGATGTAGGACACAACAGCACAGAAACAGGCCCTTCTGTCCATCTAGTCCATACCAAAATGTTGTTCTGCTTAGTCCGATTGACCTGCACTTGGGCCATTGCCCTCCATACACCCCCCATCTATTTACTTATGCATCCTTCTCTAAAATTTTGCAATCAAACCCAATCTATCATTTCCACTGGCAACTCGGAATGAAGATGTTCCCCCTCAGGTTCCACTTAAAAATTTAACCTATGACCTTTAGTCTTAGTCTCTACTAACATCCATGGAAAAAGCCTGCTTGCATTTACCCTATCTATACCCCTCATCATTTTGTATATCTCTATCAAATCTCCTCTTGTTCTCCTCTGCACTAGGGGAAAAGTCCTAACCTATTCAACCTTTCCATATAACTCAGGTCCTTAAATTCCAGAAACATAATTGTAAATTTTCTCTATACTCTTTCAATCTTATTGATGTTTTGTAGAGATATTGTAGGTTGGTCACTAGAACTGCACACAATACTGCATATTTGGCCTCACCAATGTTTCATACCACTTCAACTTACCCGATGTCAATCTTTTCATAAAAGCCACAGAGCCTGTGAGGCAGGGTTAGGAAGCCCCAGGACAATCAAGTTCCTTCACAGGAGAACCAGAAGAACACTTTGGAGATAATGACTGCAGACCAGAGAAGGGGCTCAGCTCCTTACAATGGTCTCCCGTTCCTGTTGGCTGAACAACTCTGGGCATTCTAGGCACACTTGATGGCTGTGTCTGGGGCCATGGTGATCACCAGATGTCAGGGAGATGGAGACAAGAATGGATGGCAAGTTTGGATGGAAGACATAGTGGATATGGCCCAGTCCATCACAGGTGCAGCCCTCCATGTCATTGAGCACATCTACATGGAGTGTTGTTGCAGGAAAGCAGCATCCATCATCAGGGACACCCACCACCCTGGTCATGCTGTCTTCTCACTGTTGCCATCAGGAAGAAGGTACAGGAGCTTCAGGACCCACACACCAGGTTCAGGAACAGTTATTACCCTTCAACCATCAGGCACTTGAATCAAAGCAGATAACTTCATTCAACTTCACTCACTTTCAAGGACTCTTCATCTCATGTTCTCGATATTTATTGCTTATTTATTATTAATTTTTTCTCTCTTTGTATTTATTATGAATGCTCACAAGAGAATAAATCTGAGTGTTGTCTATGGTGACATATAACCATTTTGATAATAAATTTACTTTGAACTTTTGATGTAAGAACAGGAAAATAAAAACCCGGCAACAGAAATCCAGATTAAGATTCATTTATTCATCAGATGTATTTTGTGCAGTGAAATGCATTCCAAGCTTTTAGAGTCAGGAAAGACTCTTCTAGGCCAAGGTACAGATTGAATACCATTGAATGCTGGGGGTTGAAGTGCTAGTAGCTGCAGGTCTGTCACCAGAAGGGTACAAGACTGATGAAAGGCCTCGATCTGAAATGTGAACTGTTTTTACCCTCTCCATAGTTGCTGCCTGACTTGCTGACTTTCAAATGCTTCTCTCAGAGAAGCTACCGCACAGGAATGCATGGGTACAATACATCTATTTTACTGCTGCACAGTTGGAAAGGAAAGCTTTCTTCACATGTATTTATTTTTTACTTTAGAGATACAGCACAATATCAGGCCCTTTTGGCCCAACGAGCACATGCTACCCAATTACTCCCATGTGACAATCAACCTTCTAACCTGGATGCCCTTGGAATGTGGGAGGAAACCAGAGCACCTGGAAGAAACACAGGCAGTTAGGGGGGAAAATGTGCAAAATCCTTACAGACAACACTTTAAGCCAGGTTGCTAGTGAAGTAACAGCATTAAACTAACAATTACAGCACTGTGCCACCCTTAAGGACATGATTGCATCAGCCATGAATATTTTGGGTATATTTTATGTATCTCACTGCATCAGCAATTTCATGTCTAATTTGTGATAATTGTTACCGCACTTTGATAATATCAGTAACCTGAAGTCATAGAACATTACATTACAGCACAGTACAAGCCCTTCATCCCTCCATGTTGTGCTGACCCATATAATCCTTAAAAAAAAGTACTAAACCCACACTACCCCAAAACCCTCTATTCTTCTTTCATCCATGTGCCTGTCCAAGAGGCTCTTAAATACCCCTAATGTTTTAGCCTCCACCACCATCCCTGGCAAGTCATTCCAGGCACTCACAACCCTCTGTGTAAAAAACTTACCCCTGATGTCTCCACTAAACTTCCCTCCCTTAATTTTGTACATATGCCCTCTGGTGTTTGCTATTGGTGCCCTGGGAAACAGGTACTGACTATCCACCCTATCTATGCCTCTCATAATCTTGCTGAGATCTATCATGTCCCCTCTCATTCTTCTACACTCCAAAGAGAAAAGTCCCAGCTCTGCTAACCTTGCTTCATATGACTTGTTCTCCAAACCAGGCAACATCCTGGTAAATCTCCTCTGCACCCTCTCCATAGCTTCCACATCCTTCCTATAATGAGGTGACCAGAACTGAACACAATACTCTAAGTGCGGTCTCACCAGAGATTTGTAGAATTGCAACATGACCTCTCTACTCTTGAACTCTATCCCCCTGTTTATGAAGCCTAGCATCCCATAGGCCTTCTTAACTACCCTACCAATCTGTGCAGCGACCTTGAGGGATGTATCTGTGGATAGTGAGGGATTCACTGATATACCGTACTGTGGGGTCCAGAGCAGGGTAGCTCCTCTGGAGGGTTTTTTGTGTCCACTCTGGGGGAGCTCACTCACCTTTGGTCCCCAATGCACCTGTGGCTACAAGTAGCTGTTTGCATGCGACAGCCACACCATGATACGCTGCTTCGACAGGCGAGGGTAGCCGGTGGCCTCATACCCCGGTGAGACAGGGTAATGCCTGCCCCAGCATGCGAAGTCAGCTCCAGCAGACTGGGCGGAAGAGATCTGCAGTGAGATCCAATGGCAGTACTGCAATGCTTTGTGAAGAGCAAAGAGCATGATGGGGCACAGAAGACAAGAAAGTGGAACTGTCCCAGTGCAACAGCTTTTTCACTTCAAAAATTCTCCTGCAAAGGTTCTATCATCGTCAGACATGACGGACAACCACCATACAGAACGGTGCAAAAATCTTAGGCACATATCTATAGCTAGGGCGAATAAGACTTTTGCACAGCACCGTAGTAATTTTATGTATTGCACTGTACTGCTGTTGCCAAGAAAGAACAAATTTCATGACTATGTGAGTGGTGATAAACTTGATTCTGATATGGGTCTCTATTGTGGGTTGAGAATGGGAAGCAGGCAAGGAGAGGGAAATCATGGTTGGGAAAAGGGGAAGGAAGAGGGAAGGGAGCAGGAAGCACCCAAAACACATTCTGTAGATCACCAAACCAATTGGTTGAAATCAAATGACCCTGCCAGGCATCTCAGAAATCTGTACCCATACTACCCCTCCACTCCTGGCCCTTCTTCTCTGCCACCTGTCCCACATTCCTCCCATGGTGCTCCACCTTTGCCATTCCCAACATGCTTTGCCCCTGCCAGATTTACGAACTTGCTTTCTGCTCCACGTTGACAAATACAGTACTGTGCAAAAGTCTTCGGCACACTAGCTACAGTATATATGCTTAAGACTTATGCACAGTACAACTGGGCCAGGAACTGGTTTGAGCTTTCTTGTGTCCATGATGAATATGGAGAAAAAAATACTTTTTGAGCTGATTACAGAATCCCTCTGATTGTTTACTGCAGTCATCAGGTACCTCTCTTCCATGGCCTCTTCTGTTAGTCACGGTGTTTGGCACAAGTCACTGTTAGGGTTGACTGAGTGGGAAAGCTGAACTTCTGGAGGAATATGAGAGGTAGATTGTATGCCCAAGTCCAGGAATTCCTTGGAAGCTAACCAAGACAGTGATGGAAATGAAAAACACAGTAATGGTTTGTGTTGCTTTTAATAGCATGGCTCTGTGTCAGGGTTTAAAGTTTGGAGATTTCAGTGAACAATTTTCCCAGAGAACAGGGATATGCAACAGGTTTCACTTTCATTGTGAGAACGAAACTTAAATCTTCATCGTTAATGACATTGCAAAGTGCAGTGTTCAAGTTCTTAACGCTTGAATGAAAAGTATCTCAAAATATGATGCAAAAACATGGTGGGCTGATTGTAATCTTTGCTGAGGTTCCCTGGTGACCACCCATTTTAATTCTACTTCCCATTGCCAGCCTGACATGTTGGTCCATGCCCACTGCCATGATGAGACCATTCTCAGGTTGGAGGAGTGGCACCTTATATTCCGTCTGGGTACCCTCCAACCGGATGCTATGAACATTGATTTTAATTTCACCCTGCTCCCTTTTCTGCCTTTGTCCATTCCCTATTCTAGCTTCCCTCTTACCCCTTCTCTTCTCCTCAGTTCCCTCTGTTGCCCTATCTCCTCCCCTTTCTCCCATGGTCCATTATCTTCTCCTATCAGATTTGTTCTTCTTTAGCCTTTTTTCACCTATTCCCTCTCAGCTTCTCACTTCATCCCCCTTCCCCACACACCCACCTTGCCCTTCACCTATCACCTGTTATGACCCCAGCCCCCTCCTTTGTGAGAATCGCAAGAGCCCTAGTCAAGGGGGGGTCAAATGACCCAAGAGGGAGAGAGACGTGCTGAAGACCACGTTCCCCCGGGAAGCAGAATAAAGCGACCTTGACTATTGTCTCATGAAGACCACGTGTAAAGCCCTCGGGCAAAGTGGGCTGGTTGAGAGAGAGGTTGACACTGGTGATCCCGTGAAGAAGTATAAAGGAGGGTCTGGGGGGGACGACCCCTTCAGACGCACCAGAAGACACGCTAGAAATCCTGCGACAGTGTTTTGATAGTGACAGCCGGTGGTGGGGTTCGTGTGCATCTTTTCCTTGCCTGGGATTGGCGACCTCACCACGGAAGAACGGCTTAGCTACAGGGGAGGCCACAGATGAGAGTCCATTCCCCAACGAGACTTCGACGAACCGAACTCCTACAAGTTGGAAAACCTGTCGGGTAACTGTTTCATTTAATCTCTCTCTCTCTTTCTAACAAAAGTGCACCAACGCGACACCACAACGACGGCAGCTGGTGGAACTGCAGTGACCGCAAAGACTTTTAGATATCCAGCAAACAATATATATCTACATTACCCCTAGACAATGATAGAGCTTATTTCTGATTGATTATTACTATACCTGTGCTTTAGATTGAGTATTGACGACGTATATGATCTGAATGTTTGTATTAACCATACGTTTGTGCCCCTTTATAAATAAAAACGTTTGAAAATAGTACCATCAGACTTCAGCGGATCTCTCTATCTTTGCTGGTAAGTCACCCGGTTACTGGGAACGTAACAAGTGGGGGCTCGTCCGGGATTTGAAACCAAAGGGGAGGGTCAGTGAATCGGGCTGTAAGTCCAAACTTAAATCTGGTTACGCAGGTAGCCAGACAGGAAACCAGCAAAGATGGATGTGGATGAATTTATGAGAAACCCGACTGTAGAGGCGCTAGGGGCGGCTACCAAATTAGACTTGGTAAATCTGGCAAAGGGGTTAGACCTCGCAGAAGTGAGGTCATCAATGAAAAAGCAGGAAGTGCGAAGGGTCATAAATCAGTGTTACATTGGGAAGAAGGTGTTTGCAGCGGAGGATTTGGAAAATATCCCCGAAAAGAGATTAGCGAGTGGGACAGATCAGTTAGAGTTGGAGAAGGTAAGGTTGGAACATGATCTTAAAGTAAAGCAGCTAGAAGCAGCTGTGAAGGCTGAGGAATGGGCTGAAAAGGAAAAGGAAAGGGAGCAGGCATTCAAACTAAAGGAATTAGAGGTGAAACGGGGTCATGAGCTCCAGTTAAAGCAGCTGGAAGCAGCTGAGAAGCAAAGAGAGTATGAAGAGAAAGAGAAACAAAGGAGCCATGAATTGGAGCTGGACAGGCGAAGGCAAGAGCGAAGAGCTCAAGGGGTAGAGAGAGAGGAGGGGTTTGATGTTAGTCGGGCGTTGAGGTTGGTCCCCCCGTTCGAGGAGACGGATGTTGATAGTTATTTCTTGCTTTTTGAAAAGGTGGCAGTGAATCAGAAGTGGCCCAGAGAGCAGTGGGTGGCGTTGTTACAAAGTGTGTTATGAGGGAAAGCACAGCGGGCATATGCCGTGTTGCCCCCAGAAGGGGAAGGGAATTATGAACAAGTAAAGGAGGCCATTCTCCGAGGTTACGAGTTAGTACCTGAAGCGTATAGACAAAGGTTCAGAAATTTAAGGAAAGGGTGGAATCAAACGTATACCGAGCTAGCCCATGAGAAGGGTGTACTCTTGGACCGTTGGTGCACCGCGGAAAAGGTGGCCGAGAATTATGGGCGTCTCAGGGAGTTATTTTTGATTGAGGAATTTAAAGGTTGTGTTCCGGAAGAGATCCGGATGTATTTGAATGAGAGGACGAATCAGTCCATCTCAGAAATTGCTAGGTTCGCAGATGAATATGCCTTAACCCACAAGACAAAGTTTTCCTCGCCAAAAAGTTACCAGAGAGACCGTGGGAACGGTAGAGAAAGTCCGCCAGCTGAGGCAGAGATCCCGCTGGGAGCTAGTGGTAAAATTGAGGAGGAGAGGCAAGACGGCAGGAGAGGTCCTGGCTTGACCTGTTTTAATTGTGGAAAGGTGGGTCATATTGCATCTATGCATATTGCATATTGCTCCGAGAAAGGAGCCAGAGAGAAGGCAGGCAGCGGTCCCTATCGGGTGTGCCGTGGTAATCAGAAAATCGGCAAGAGGGTCCCAGGTAAGCAGAGATCGCGAGGGGTCGGAGATTTATCTGTCACACGGAACCGTGTCTGTGAGGAAGGGGGACCCACCAATTCCCGTACGAATTTGGAGAGACATGGGGGTGGAGCTATCCTTGATTAGCCATAATGTGTTAAAATTCGGACCTCGGATGGGAGAGGTAGCCCTGAGAGGCATAGGAAACCGGACCGAGGTAGTGCCTTTGCATAGGGTCCTTCTAGATTGTGAGTTGGTGTCGGGACCTGTGGAACTGGGGGTCCTGCCGGAGTTGCCGGGGGAAGGCGTGGACGTCCTTCTGGGTAACGACCTAGCGGGTGGGAAGATGGGTGCAGCCGTGAAGCTGACAACCCAGCCTGTGAGAGTTGAGGCCCCTCCCTCAGATCCAAAAATCTATCCCGCATGCGCGGTCACTCACAGCCTGTCGAGAGCGGCAGCTGAGAACGAGAGCAGTTTAAAATTGGCCAGTTTTGATGTGGCCCAGACGTCTTTACCGACCCTGTGCCACGAGGGTTTCGAGGGTGGTAAAACAAGGAATAATAACATAAAAGGGGGTAAGGGAGAGAAGGTAGATCTGCCCTTAGCGAAGAAAAAGGTCCTAGAGGTAGGAAATAAAGATGAGAAACAGATAAAGCTGTTAAAAGGTCCAGGGTTGGACATGGATGATCTGTCTGGTTTGGCAGAACTGTTTGAAGAAGTTGTAAATTCTAAAGGTGTTCCCGATAATGAAATGAGGGCAGTCCTAGATGAAAAGGATGCCATTACCTTGAAGAAGTCTGCTGGGTTGGCAGATGAGGTTGCTTCAGCCCACGGGGTTGAGTTTACTCCGGAAGTGAGTTGCCCAGAGAGTAACTGGGAGGATCAGGGGAATTTAGAATTTGAAAAGGGTACGGGTATTGAAAGCCTGGAAGAGGCCAATGCCCCGTTTGAGTGTGTCCAAGATGGGGATGCACGTGGTCCTGAACCTAGTCACGGAGCTCAGAAAAAGTCTGAGGTATTTGACTCAGCTGGACGAGACGGTCGTCCTTTTGGAGCAGATAGACTTGGTTCGGGGAAGAAAGGGTTAACCTTGGGAAGTGTGAGTTCCCCGATGGTTGTGCTGAAGGGGGTGTTCAGAGTTAATGTAGAGTTTACGAATGGGGAGATAACTGTTGTTGTGGAGGAGAACGGTAAATCTGTAGTTCCCAAATCGAATGAAAAAAAATTAAGGCCTAGATTGATGCCTGCGCATCGATTACAGGTTGATTTGGAATGTAAGGGTGCCTCACACGCTATTGTTATTCAAGAAAGCGCTGTGAGGAAGCCGAAATTTAAATGCGGCCGGAGAAAAAGGTTCGAACTGAAACACATCAGCCTGCATGGTCTTGACAAAAGGGTTAACTACCTGTGTAGCATTAAAGAATTGGGTGGAAATTCCCATGATGGACTAGGTTGGGGACACGGAGTTAAGAGAATAACCCTTGTGGAAAGGAAAGGCGGGAGAGTACCTCGCCAAATTACTCAAGTTCCCCATGGGGGATCTCACCGGAAAAAAGGCGATGGTTAATAGAAATGCCATTTTTAAACAGCAACGCCCGTTGTACGGGTTTGCGCCAAGGACTGTGAAATATAAAGACAACCCCTTTGGAGACCTGCCGGTGAAATAACACGACCGAAACGATTAGTATTTGTATAAACTTTTGTAGATGCACCTAAGCTAAGATCACACCTCCTTAGTTTTGTTGCTGAAGAAAATAAATAAATAGGTGGTTATTGAGCTGAAGTTTGATGCTACAAGACTTTAGTACGGTACGCGATGTTAAGATATTAAAGAAAGGGACACTGTAATTGTTACCTGTTTAGATACTGACTTGAATGTATAACGGTAGTACTCTGTGAAAAGAGGAGCTTGTGTATTGTGGTAACAAAAAATCCTATGAGACTCTGTACCAACTTGTTTTTAACCGCTGGTAAAAAACTTTTAAGAGGGGAGGTGTTATGACCCCAGCCCCCTCCTTTGTGAGAATCGCAAGAGCCCTAGTCAAGGGGGGGTCAAATGACCCAAGAGGGAGAGAGACGTGCTGAAGACCACGTTCCCCCGGGAAGCAGAATAAAGCGACTCTGACTATTGTCTCATGAAGACCACGTGTAAAGCCCTCGGGCAACGTGGGCTGGTTGAGAGAGAGAGATTGACACCGGCGATCCCGTGAGGAAGTATAAAGGAGGGTCTGGGGGGGACGACCCCTTCAGACACACCAGAAGACACGCTAGAAATCCTGCAACAGCGTTTTGATAGCGACAGCCGGTGGTGGGGTTCGTGTGCGTCTTTTCCTTGCCTGGGATTGGCGACCTCACCACGGAAGAACGGCTTAGCTACAGGGGAGGCCACAGATGAGAGTCCATTCCCCAATGAGACTTCGACGAACCGAACTCCTACAGGTTGGGAAACCTGTCGGGTAACTGTTTCATTTAATCTCTCTCTCTCTTTCTAACAAAAGTGCACCAACGCGACACCACAACAGACGGCAGCTGGTGGAACTGCAGTGACCGCAAGAGACTTTCAGATATACAGCGAACAATATATATCTACATTACCCCTAGACAACGATAGAGCTTATTTCTGATTGATTATTACTATACCTGTGCTTTAGATTGAGTTGTGACGACGTATATGATCTGAATGTTTTGTATTAACCATACGTTTGTGCCCCTTTATAAATAAAAACGTTTGAAAATAGTACCATCAGACTTCAGCGGACCTATCTATCTTTGCTGGTAAGTCACCCGGTTACTGGGGAACGTAACACACCTGCCAGCTTGTATTTCTTCCCCTCCTCCCACCCTCTTATTTTGGTTTCTGCCCCTTTCCTTCCCAGTTCTGATGAAGGCCTTGGCCAGAAACATTGACTCTTTATTCCAGTCCATAGATATTTTCTGACCTGCTAAGTTCCTCCAGCATTTGTGTAGGTTGCTCTGGATTTCCAGTATCTGCAGAACCTGTTGGGTTTGACTTTAAACATGAAATCTGTGTTAGCTCAGAATGGTCAAATAGAAGCCAATTCTCACATCATGGTCTTGTACAAACAGATACAATCTGTGTCAGTATACTGATTAGTGAAGAGGAAAGTATTCTAAAGCAGTGACGTACTGCATACTTACTATCTGCAATAGGTGAGCAGTGTTTTAGACCTCAGTCTTCCAAACGCAAACACGAGGTATCTTTCGTGCTGTGAGTTTATACTGTATGTTCCCATATGGTATCAGAGTTTCACCCACTAACCCACCCTTCCACACCCGCAACCACCACCACTTTATCATTTCATGTCAGTCACCTTATGTACAGACACTCCTGTGCCTAGTGTCATTTTGTGGACATACAATTTATGTATATAAGCTATCTTATGTATTTATATTTATTGTGTTCTTTATCTTTTGTTGTTTTTTTGTGCTGCATTGAATCTGGAGTATCAATTATTCCATTCTCTTTTACTGTACATTAATGTACTCAAAATTACATTGAACAATCTTGAATCTCGAATTTAATATCTACCAAATTTGGTTCTATCATTGAACTCATATTTACCAGAATTCCAGATCAACACAATGTCCCCAGCATTCAGCAGCTTCTCAGGTTCTTGAACCACCCTGAAAATAGCTTTATTTGTCACATGTCCATCAAAATATTGAAAGACCCTAACACTACCTCGGACTATATTTCTTTATCTCTCTCAGTTTTCTCAGCTTGCAAGAGTTGTTATGTTTATTTTGTTATGGAAGTTATTTATAATTTCTGTTTAAGTGTATGTTACCTGGAGAGGGATGGACTCCACCAGGTTTCAGGTGCCCAAGACCACATGATGAGCAGTCACCAAAAAGATCGGTGCAAAAAACTTGTCATGACGGCGCCCCGACGACTCCACCAGGAGTTAAGGGCGCGCGCGCATGCACGCACACACACACACACACACAATGTTTGTCCTGTTTATAATGAATTGTGTATATATTTATTTATTTAGTGATACAGGGTGCAGTAGGCCCTTCCATCCCTTCAAGACACGCCACCCCAGCATCCCCAAAACCTCAATTAACTCTAACCTAATCGTGGGTCAATTTACAATGATCGATTAATCTACCCGGTAAGTCTTACAACTATGGGAGGAAACCGGAGCATCGGGGAAAACCAGTACAACATGCTGGAGGAACTCAGCAGGTCAGGCAGCATCTGGGGAAAACCAGCATGTTCCACGGGGAAGGCATACAGAGACTCCTTACAGAATAGCACCAGAATTGAACTCTGAACTCTGTGACACCTTGAGCTGTAATAGTGTCACATATAAAGCTAGCTTTCATAGCATTTATACACTGTAAACGTTTGCTGATGGTAATAAGCTTGAACACATACACTTAGTGGCTACTTTATTAGGTGCCTCCTGTAAATGGTCTTCTGCTGCTGGAGCCCATTCAATTCAAGGTTTGATGTGTTGTGTGTTCAGAGATGCTTTTCTTCACACCACTGTTGTAACACGTGGTTATCTGAGTTACTGTCAGCTTGAACCAGTCTGGCCATTCTCCTCTGACCTCTCTCAGTAACAAGGCATTTTTACCCACACAACTGCTGCTTACTGGATTTTTTTTGTTTTTCACACCACTCTCTGTAAACACTGGAGAGCTGTGCGTGAAAATCCCAGGAGATCAGCAGTTTCTGAGATACTCAAACCACCCTGTCCAGCATCAACAATCATTCCACAGTCAAAGTCACTTAGATCACATTTCTTCCCCATTCTGATGTTTGGTCTGAACAACAACTGAAGCCTTGACCATGTCTGCATGCTTTTGTGCATTAAGTTGCTGCCACATGATTGGCCAATTAGATATTTGCATTAATGAGCGGATGTACAGATGTACCTAATAAGGTGGCCACTGAATGTATATCTTTGTCAAATGTTCCAGACTCAATACTTCAATCAACTGCAAAGTATCAGAAGGAGACAAGAGACCATAGATGCTGAAATCTGTTATAACAAACCATCTGCTGGAAGAACTCAGTGGGTCAAGTGGGAGGAAAGGAGTTGTTGGCGTGAAAACATGAAGGCTTTCCTTTGCCAATGAACAATACAAAGAGAGAGCAGTGAAAGGGATGGATCTGCAAAGCTGCTAGAAGAGTTGCTATTTAGAAGGACTGAGAGTTAGGTAAGTTAAGAGTTAGAAGAGTTTTGGCTAGTTTGGGGGTCAATACCAAAGATCAAAGCCTGAAGGTCAATTGGAAGTCTGGAAGTCAGAGGCTGGAGGACTGTCCTGGAGTTGAAGAATTGACTGTGTGTGTGGGTGAGTGGAAGGGAGGAAAAGGGCTTGTCTTGCTGTTATTTTTTAAATTATTGTCGTGTTCATTTCTTGTTATTTTCTGTGTTGTCCTGCTGAACATACTGGGCATGCTATTTTGGTGCCAGAATATGTGGTGACACTTGCGAGCTGACCCCAGCATGTCCCTGGATATATTGGTTGTTAACACATTTCACTGTCTGTTTCGATGCACATGTGATAAATAAATCTGAATCTGAATTTGATTCCCAGAGAAATTATGATTCTGGTGCTTAAGAGGAATTAAGATTTGAACACTTTTGCAGCTTGTAATGTTTTCAGAGGGTGGTGAGTTGGAGACATGTCTCTACCAAAGAAGGTATAAGGTACTCCGTCCCTCTGCTAGCTTGCAGCACTTGTTTAACCCTCCGATCAGGGTCACATGAAGCCATGGAAGATGGTCGTATGAGCAGCTGGTGCATATCACAAGTCCTGGTTACGTGACTGCTGACGCCAGGCAGACAATCTCTGAAGAGTATTGATGATGGCTGGGGTCACCCGTCTTGTAAAGGCACTGTCCAGAAGAAGGCAATGGCAAACCACTTCTGTAGAAAGATTTGCTAAGAGCAATCATGGTCATGGAAAGACAATGATTGCCCAAGTCATACAACACGGCATGTAATGATAACTCTGCTGATGTTTTAAGCTAAGCAGATGGATAAGAGATCAGATTCTGGATACAGCAGTACTGGGCTGTGCTATTTCCCTAATGGCAGTGTGAAGGGAATGTTGAAAAATTGAATCTTTCAGAACAAATTAATAAAGACATTTTTCAAGGAATAGTTTACTATGCATATGTATGTATCCAGTCTAGTGTACTGAGTCTGTTGTTACAGGGAAAGGGTGATGTCAAATATAGTTTAATCACCTTTGCTTGTTCTTCAGTGCAGGGCCAAGATATTCAGGTTCAGGAATTGAGAGAACTTGCCCCTGTTTGCCAGGAGAACTGGATCTCCTTTTATGGACAGTCTGTCCTGCTGCAAACTTCTGGCTTCATCAGTGTGAAGAGCAGTTGTAGATGGTGCACACCAGAGCCAGAGTTTCTGTGGTGGAGGTGAATGTCTGTAATTAATATACTACTAATCCTGGAGGGTGTAGAACTTACTGAGAATTTCTGGAGCTGCTTTCATCCAGGGAAATGGAGAGTATTTCTCCATACTGCAGACAGTGGGCTTTGGGGTGGCAAGAGATGAGTTACTAAATAGACATAAAACGCTGGAGGAACTCAGCAAGCCAGGCTGTTTTTATGAGGCCGAGTTGCAAACTCAGTGCTCAACCCAGTATGGATGGAAAGCATGCTGGGAGCCGGCCAGATTTGAACCCAGGACCACTCACCTCAAAGTCCAGTGCAGATGCCACTGCACCACTGGCTGGCTAATGTATACTGTGTGTCCCCATATATTGCCCTGTAGGCATTCACAATAGGACGAAGAAATGCAATAGGGTCAATGAAAAATCAGACACAAACAAAGACTGACTAACAAGCGATTTGCCAAAGACGACAAACTGTGCAAATACAGACTGAGAACATGGAGTTGTAGATTCCATGAAAGTGAGCCCATATGTTGTGGAATCAGTTCAATGTTGAGGTGAGTGAAGTTATGGTTGAAGGGTAATAACTGTTCCTAAACTTGACGATGACTGAGATCCTCCAGCATTTTGTATGTGTTGCTCAAGATTTCCAGCACTGGCAGAATCTCTTGTGTTCATGAGTCATTCAAAACAAGGTATCCAACCTCTAAGTTTGTTACTTAAAATACAAATCTAAACTTTAACTATTTATGGTGTTAATTTTCATTCACTGAAAATGGTTTCTTAAACTCATTCCTTAAGGTCTTGACTCATTGTTTTGGATTGGAAACTACTTAGTAGAGTGAAGTATGTTTTTTACATCAAATTAAATCAGTGAGGACTGTGCTGGCAGCCACGTTTCCAGTGTCAACATGGTATGCACACAACTCACTAACCTTAACCCTTACATCTTTGGACTGTGGGAGGAAAGTGGAGCACCCAAAGAAAACCCTGTGATCACAGGGAGAATGTATAAACTCTCTGCAGTGACAGGAATTGAGCCCTGATCTTGCAACTGGCACTGTAATAGTGTTACACCAACAATTGTGCGACTGTGCCATCCCGTGTGGAGAAGGAAACAGAATAAACATTTCATGGAATAAGGATCATTGACAAAAAAAAAGTTTAATGTCTCTCTCCCTTTCTTTCCACAGATGCTGCCTGACCCACTGAGTTTTTCTAGAATTTTGTCTTTATTTCATCATGTTTTGATTTTCACTTGCATTCAAACAAGTGGTGGTCATGAACAAAGTGTTTCAGTTCAAGAGTACCAAACATAGAGATAGATACATAAATAGATAGATACTTTATTGATCCGAAAGGAGATTACACTGTCACTGTAGCATTACGAGTGCACAGATATACAAATATTAGGAGAGAAGTAAGAAAGAATAAAAAATAAGTTACCACAAGCAGTCTAACAGGAGGGGGTCATCACTTCCCCGGCTATAGGATGACTCATTACAGAGCCCAATGGCCAAGGGTAAGAATGACCTTTTTGGAGCAGCACAGTTGTCTGAGTCTATTACTAAAAGTGCTCCTCTGTTCAGACAAGGTGGCATGCAGAGGGTGAGAAACATTGTCCAGAATTGCCAGGATTTTCCGTAGGGTCCTTTGTTCTACCACGGCCTCCAGTGGGTCCAGTTTGACTCCGATAACAGAGCCAGCCTTTCTAATCAGTTTATTGAGCCTGTTGACATCACCTGTGTTGATGCCATTGCCCCAGCACACCACCACATAGAAGATAGTACTGGCAACAACAGATTTGTAGAACATGTGAAGGAGAAGCCTGAATACTCCAAAGGATCTCAGTCTTCTGAGGAAGTAGAGGCAACCCTGCTCCTTCTTGTACACAGCCTCTGTGTTGGTGCTCCACTCAAGGTGCACTCCCAGATACTTGTAGGTCCTCACCACATCCACACCATCAATTGTAACAGGGAGCAGTGCAGACTTAGTCTTCCTGAAGTCCATCACCATCTCCTTTGTCTTACTGACGTTGAGCTGCAGATGATTCAGCTTGCACCATTTGACAAAGTCCTCCACCAGGCCCTGTATTCATCCTCCTGTCCTCCCTTTATACATCCAACTATTGCTGGGTCGTCAGAAAATTTCTGCAGATGACGTGACTCAGTGTTGTATCTGAAGTCTGAGGTATACAGGGTAAACAGGAAAACTCCCAAAACAAATGCTGCTCCAAGCTCTGTCATGAGAAGATATCAGGTGGACAGAGGAACTAACTAATGTCGTTAAATCTATCTTGAAGAAATGTAACAAAACCACAAACTTTGAGAGGCCTTGGACCACTACCTGCTGGGATTTAGAAGAATGAGAGGGGTAGATCTCGATGAAACATACCAAATATTGTAAGGATAGAGCAGACATGGAGAGAATGTTTCCAATAGTGGGAAAGACTTGGACCACAGAATAGATGGACGTTCATTTGAAACAGAGATGAGGAGGAATTTCTTTAGTCTGAGAGTGGTAAATCTGTGAAATTCATTGCTACAGCTATCTGTAGAGGCCAAGTCGTTGGGTATATTTAAAGTGGAGATTGATAGGTTCTTGATTAATAAGGGCATCAAAGGGGAAGGAGTATTTGGAGAGTATTGAGAGCCTTGCATCCATACATCAGGAGCATACAGTGGCCTTGTGTAAGTGCTAGGTGAAGTAGACCACCTCACAAACTACCCACCAATGTCACCTGTCTGTGGAGGAGTCCGTACTAGCCAGTCGTCACCTCGTTAGTCACCTGCACAAAACTGGAGTGGGAGAAAGTCATCCTCACCCCAGTGGAATGCCATTGGTAGAAATAAATGCCTATCAATACACCATAGGACCTGAATAGCAAGGATTTGGATCATCTGAAGGTGACAATTGCAAATTTGAGGGTAAACATTCAAACTTCAATTGGTTCAATTTAATTTCATAGAAAGTACACAATATACAACCTGAAATTCTTGTTCTTTGCAGACATCCACAAAACAGAGAGGAAAAACAAATGAATGAAAGACAAAAAAAAAAACCATTGGAACCCCAAACTACCCACCCATCCTCCCAAGCACAGGCAACAGCAAAGCATCCCTTCCACCCCCCTCCACGTGTTCCAGCAGGAGGCATCAGCCCCTCCCTTACCCACCGTGCAAGCAATAGCAAAGCCCCCAAAGAGAATATGACCCGGCAATTCAGCATGTCACAGGCTCTCTCTCTCTCACTAACGAGGGAAAGAGAGGTATCACTTCTTCCAGAGCAAGAGGGGAGACCAACAGCTCACCGTTTCAATGTAAATTTATTATCAAAGTACACATATACAACCCTGAGATTCATTTTCTTGTGAGCATACTCAATAAATCAAGCATAACAGAATTAATGGAAGGCCACACCAACTTGAATGTTCAACCAGTGTGCAGAAGATAACAAACTGTGCAAATACAAAAAGAAAGGAGAATAATAATAAATATATAAATGTTGAACACATGAGATGAAGAGTCATTGAAGGTGAGTCCATTGATCGTAGCAACAGTTCAGCATTGGGGTGAGTTCAAGAGCCTGATGGCTGAGGGGTAATACAATTGCAATAACCACTTTAAACTGAACCCTGGTGTAACTATAACCAGTGAAGAATAATCAGAATCAGGTTTACTATCATTGACATACTATATGTAATGAAATTTGGTGTTGTGCAGCAACAATAAAACTTACTATAAATTACAAAAAAAGTGCAAAGAAAAATAACAAGGGAGTGTTCGTGGATTCATGACCATTCAGAAATCTGATGGCCGAGGGAAAGAAGCTGCTCCTAAATCATGAGTATGGGTCTACAAGCTCCCGTACCTCCTCCCTGACGGTAGTAACATGAAGGGAGCATGTACCGGATGGTGAGGGTCATTAGTGACAGACACCGCTTCTTTGAGGTGCTGCCTCTTGAAGATGTCCCACGTGGTGGGGAAAGGTGCTCTTGTGATGTGATCACTGCAGACTTTTCTGAGCCTGTGCACTGGAGCCTCCATACCAGTCAGAACAGTCTCCACTGAACATCTACAGAAATATCCAGTTATCTTTGGATAAATTCCAAATCTCCACAAAGTCCATAGATCACTGCCACATCAGTGTAGAAGTAGGTTACCCTTGCTCTCAATGGACTGTTAAGAAAATGACAACTGTCTCTCAATCCTGCATATCATCATAAATCTTGCATGTGTTTCTCAGATAGAAATTAACTTCAGACTATTGAAGAACAATTTTCCTTGGTTGCATAAACTTGATTTGTTTCCTTTAGTCAGCATATTTCATATTGATTTCCAAATGTAAGTAAGTTACTGGTAAGATTTTTCCTGTGCATGTTTCAGTTCATATTTGTTATCTTTTTATGGTTTCTATGGACAATAACTGACTGCAGATTACTTTGTTTCCAGTTAATTACTAAAGTAAACTGGATGACCTATCTGGGTAAGGCAGCAGCAGCCAGACCAATAGCACTGTGGTCGGCTCTGAGCCTCAGGAGGGTGGGGTGAAGTCAGGCAGAGGGGACAGATAGGAGATTTTGTGGCAGCAGAAGAGATGCTGCCAGGATAGTGCGTTGTCTCCTGGGTGCTGGGGTCCAGGAGGTCTCTGAGTGGTTGCAGAATATTCTTGAAGGGGAGGGTGAGCAGCCAGAGGTCGTGGTACACATTGGTGCCAATGACATAGGCAGGAGAGGGGTAGAGATCCTGCACAGTTTCAAAAAGGACAAGGAGGAAGGCAGAAGAGGTGGGGAATAGTGTTGCGGCTGCAGAAAAGGAGGAAGCCATGGAGAGATGGTCTACTCAGTCAGTGTGCGTGGAAGTCAGAAATAGGAAGGGGGCAATAACTGTACTGGGTGTTTTAATACGCACCGGCCCCACAATAATAACAGAAACATTGAGTAGATAGGGAGGCAGATTCTGGAACAATGCAATAATAATAGGGTTGTTGTGATGGCTGATTTTAAACTTTCTTAATATTGACTGGCATCTCCTTAGTGCAAGGAGTTTGGATGGGGTGGAGTTTATGAAGTGTGTTCAGGAAAGCTTCCTGACGCAATATGTAGATAAGCCAAAGAGAAGAGGCTGTACTTGATCTGGTGCAAGACACAGACACTGAAGTACCAGGAACAGGACTAGGCGTGTGAAGGAAGCAAGGGAAGTGGGGAAGAAACGACACTGGACATGACACAGGCCCCGGACAAGACAAGGATTCCGGGCCTGGGCTAGGACCTGACTAGGATAGGGAACCAGGACATGGAATTGGGGACTAAGAGCCTGGGCTTGGACTCCGAGCCAGAGACTGGACAAGGACACAGAACCTGGGTCTTGACTCGGGCTCGGACTCCAGATCTAGGCGAGGAAAAGACATGGTTACAGGATGAGGAGAGGTGACAGGACTGGACGTGAGAGTCCTGGACAGGAGAATGGAACCCCAGCACAGGACAAGGGAACCCCAGCACCGGGCTGGGCAAGGTACTCCTGGGCTGGGCGAGGCACATGGACATGATGAGAACACAGAGCCTGGGTCGAGGGAGAACAGGAACATGGAACACAGAGCCGGGACCCCTCCTTGGGTACAGGATGTAGGGCCAGGATTCATCACACAGAACGCTGAGCTCAACAAGAATACAAAGCCGTGGCATGGACAAGACAATGCTAGGTAGCGGCAAAACGGCCAGACCTACCTAGCGAAGGCATGGACAGAGACAGACAGTTCCAAACAGGCAAGGCTCCAGGCAGAGGCAGAGGCAGAGGCAAGGCTCCAGGAGGGAGATGAAGGGAAGTGATACAGACAAGGTGTTTGAACAGGAACAATCCAGCAGCCAGAGGCTGAATCCTGAAGCTATTTATGAAGCCAGACCAAACAAGAATCAGCTGCCTCAACAGAAACTGGGGAAACCCAGAAAACCTGGAATAAGGAACATGGAGTGGACCATGAACCGGAATGCGGATTTCACGGACCGGACCATGACAGAAAGATCTGTTGGTGGGAGAGCATTTTGGAGGTAGTGATCACAATTTTATCTCTTTTACTATAGCATTGGAGAGGGATAGGAGAAGACAATTTGGGAAAACATTTAATTGGGGTAGGGGGAAATATGATGCGATTAGGCAGGAATTTGGGAGCATAAATTGGGAGCAGATGTTCTCATGAAAATGCATGGCAGAAATGTAGTAAGTGTTCAACACAATGTTCTGCATCGGTATGTTCCATTGAGGCAGGGAAAGGATGGTTGAGTTAAAGAGCCATGGTGTACAAAGGATGTAGAAAATCTAGTTAAGAAGAAAAGAAAGGCTTACGAAAGGTTCAAGAAACTAGGTACTGATAGAGCTCTACAAAATTACAAGGGTGCCAGGAAGGAGCTTAAGAATGAAATTAGGAGAGCTAGAAGGGTCCATAAAAAGGATTAAGGAAACCCCCAAGGTGTTCTACAAGTATGTGAAGAACAAAAAGATGAGCCATGTGAGAATAGGACCAATCAGGAGTGAGAGTGGAAACGTGCGTGGAGTCGGAGGAGGTAGCAGAGGTACTTAATGAATACTTTGCTTTAGTATTCACCAGGGAAAAGACTTTGGCAATTGTGGGGATGACTTGCAGTGGACTGAAACGTTTGAGCATATAGACATTAAGAGGATGTGCTGGGGCATTTGAAAAGCATTAAATTAGATAAGTCGCCAGTTCCGGACGAGATATACCGCAGGCTACTGTGGGAAGTGAGAGAAGACATTGCTGAGCCTCCGGCAATGATCTTTGCATCATCAATAGGGATGGGAGAAGTTCCAGAGTATTGGAGGGTTGCAAATGTTGTTTCATTGTTCAAGAAGGGGGGTAGAGATAACCCAGGAAATTATAGACCAGTGAGTCTTACTTCAGTGGTGGGCAAGTTGTTAGAGAAAATCCTGAGAGGCAGGATTTATGACCATTTGGAGAGACATAATCTGATTAGGGATAGTCAGCATGGCTTTGTCAAGGGCAGTCGTGCCTTACAAGACTGATTAAATTCTTTGAGGACGTAATAAAACACATTGACAAAGGTAGAGCAGTGAATGTAGTGTATATGGATTTCAGTAAGGCATTTGATAAGGTACCTCATGCAAGGCTCATTCAGAAAGTAAGGAGGCATGGGATCCAAGAAGACCTTGTTTTGTGGATCCAGAATTGGCTTGCCCACGGAAGGCAAAGGGAGGTTGTAGGTGGTTTGTATTCTGCATGGAGCACAGTGACCAGGAGTGTTCCATAGGGATCTGTTCTGGGACCCCTCCTCTTTGTGATTTTTATAAATGATCTGGATGAGGAACTAGAAGGGTGGATTAGTAAGTTTGATGATGACACAAAGGTTGGGGGTGTTGTGGATGGTCTGAAGGGCTGTCAGAGGTTACAGAGGGACATTGATAGGATGCAAAACTGGGCTGAGAAATGGCAGATGGAGTTCAACCCAGATTAGTGTGAAGTGACACACACAAAATGCTGGTGGAACGCAACAGGCCAGGCAGCATCTATAGGAAGAAACACAGTCGACGTTTTGGGCCTTCACCCTGTTGAAGGGTCTCAGCCCAAAATGTTGACAATGCTTCTTCCTATAGATGCTGCCTGGCCTGCTGTGTTCCACCAGCATTTTGTGTGGGTTGCTTCAATTTCCAGCATCTGCAGATTTCTTCGTGTTAGTATGAAGTGGTTCATTTTAATAGGTCAAATTTAAAGACAGAATATAACATTAATGGGAAGATTCTTGGCAGCGTGGTGGATCAGCGAGATCTTGGGGTCCATGTCCACAGGACACTCAAAGGTGCTGTACAGGGGTTGACAGTGTTGTTAAGAAGGTGTATGATGTGTTGGCCTCCATCAACCATTGGATTGAGTTCCAGAGCCGAGAGGTAATGTTACAGCTATATAAGACCTTGGTCAGACCCCACTTGGAGTACTGTGTTCAGTTCTGGTCACCTCACTACAGGAAGGATGTGGGTACTATAGAACGAGTGCAGAGGAGATTAACTAGGATGCTGCCTGGATTGGAGAGAGTGCCTTATGAGAATAAGTTGAGTGAACTTGGCCTTTTCTCCTTGGAGCGACGGAGGATGAGAGGTGACCTGATAGAGGTGTATAAGATGATGAGAGGCATTGATCGTGTGGATAGTTAGAGGCTTTTTCCCAGATTTGAAATGGCTAACTTGAGGGGACATAGTTTTAAGGTGCTTGGAAGTAGGTACAAGGGGGATGTCAGAGGTAAGTTTTTCACACAGAGAGTGGTGGGTGCATGGAATGCACTGCCAGTGATAGTGGTAGAGACAGATACAATAGGGTCTTTTAAGAGACTCTTAAATGGGTATATGGAGCGTAGAAAACTAGAGAGCTATGTGATATGGTAATTCTGGGCAGTTTGTAGAGTAGGTTACATGGTTGTCTCAACATTGTGGGCCGAATAGCCTGTAATGTTCTGTAGATTTCTATGTTTTATGTTCTATGGCTGATGGCGCCAGTGACCAATGCAACTAACAGCGATGTCCTGCAGATAGTTCATGAAACTACTACTTCTTCTCCTTCTTTTAAATTTGTTTCTACTACTAATCTGTGTGCGATTTGAGCCTGTCATTTATATTTTGATAATATGCTTTTGGGCCATCTGAGTGATCTGTCACTCTTTACTATCTCCAAGGAATTTGGCGCGGTTGAGAGCGAGGTTGAGAATGGAGTATGCGGCCAAATGGTGGAGCGCGAGCCCACAGTCAGCTCCATTACTCACCGATCTCGCTGACTGAAGCACCAAGTGAGATTGAAACCAACCAGGATGAGAGTGGCTGCTCAGTGCTGCCTGCCTGCATTTGGCCGATCCTCCCCTCCCTCTCTCTCGCTGCTGTCAGTGGAAGGTGTAAGAGTCTTGGGTCTTGGGCTAGGTTTGATCAGCGTGGTTTGTGGATTGAACAAATCTCTGGAGGACTCTGCAGTTCATATTATATGTGTTCCTGTTTTCTGGTTACACCTTTTTTTAAATTGCTATTTTGCGTGATTTTGATCGGGCACTTTGACATGGACTGGCTCTGCGGCCTGCAGTCAAAGAATGACATAGCACTAAGTTGAACTGAACATTCCTAGACTGTTTGATGTTTAATATTTTGTGTGCTATTTGTTCATTTTTTGCCGTTTGCACGTTTTGTTCATTTTTTGCACATTGGTCGTTTAATGTTTTCTTTGAATGAATTCCAAGATGCTCCTTTTTTTCATGAGTGCCTTCAAGAGGATGTATCTCAGGGTTGTATACTGCATACGTAGTTTGATAATTAATGTATCTTGAATCTTTGATTGATTATCCTTCTCAAACCCATTTTTCGGCCTTCTCCCTATAACCTTTGACACCCTGACTAATGAAGAACCTATCAACCTCTGCTTTAAATATACCCAATGACTTGGCCTCCTCAGATGCCTATGGCAATGAATTCCACAGATTCATCACCTTCTGGCTAAAGAAATTCCTCTTTGTCTCTATTCTAAAGGGATACCCTTCTATTTTGAGGCATCTGGCTTTAACTCTCCCACTAATACATTCATGCGTATAAGTATTAGAATGGATGCATGGGGTTGCAGTACCTTAGTGTAGAAGGTGACATGGTAGCTTAGGGTGGCACAGTAGTGTATTTGCTTTACAACACTGGCTGTTCAATCCCTGTTGCTGCCAGAAAGCAGTTTGTACAGTCTCCTCGTGACCATGTGGTTTTCCCTCGAGTGGTCCAAATTCTTCCCACATTCCAAGGACGTACTGGTTAGAGTTAGCAAGTTGTGGGCATCTATGTTTGTGCCAGAAGTGTGGCGACACGTCCAGGCTGCCCAGCACAGTCCTTGCTGCTTTGATACAATGTAAATGATGCATTTCACTGTATGTCTCAATGTACATGTGACAGACAAGGCTAATCCTCATTATAAATCTCAGTATTTAAACTCGTGAGCTACTATCAGGGTAATTCCAAATCAAACACAAAATATTTTGGCAAATTACATAATGCACTTCACTTTCAGTCATATTATGTATGATAACACATGGTTATTTTTGTCATAATTTGCATGATTGCATCTTGAAACAGTAAAGCAATACACACCAAAAATTAGCTCGAATGGAACTTCAAGCAAACAATCAAACTGCAAAAAGAGAACCACAACTAAAGCCTGGTGGTTTTTCTCATCTGATTCTGTTCTATATTTGTTTAAATAATGAATGAATTATCCTGGGGGCTGCTTCAGGGGAATTGCTGAAGCGACTGAAGACAGGCATTCAAAGCAGCTAAAATATCCCATGCCTTCCTGTGCATTGACAAGGAGCACTGTCACAAGAAAGTACCATCCATCATTAAATACACCACCATCCAGCCCACTGTCTCTTCTTGCTACTACTATTGGGCAGGAGGCACAAGAGCCTTAAGTCCCATACCACCAGGTTCAGGAACAGCTATTATCCTTCAACAGTCAGGCTCCTGAACCAGCATGGATAACTTTACTAACCTCAACTTCCAAATGATTCCACAACCTGTAGATTCACTTTGAAGTACAAGAGATTTTGCACAGGATTGAAATAAGCTGCAGAGAGTTATAAACTTAGTCAGCTCTATCATGGGCTCTACCCTCCATAGTATCTCGGACATCTTCAAGGAATATTGCCTCAAAAAGGTGGCATCCACCTTTAAGAACCCACATTACCCAGGACATGCCCTGTTCTCACTGCTACCATCAGGGAGGAGGTACAGGAGCCTGAGGACACACACTCAATGATTCAGAAACAGCTCCTTCCCCTCTGCCATCAGATTTCTGAATGGACACTGAATCCATGGACACTACCTCACTGCTTTTTAGGATTTTATTTTGCTCTACTTACTTAACTATTATATATTTATAATTACTTACTGTAATTTTGATTTCTTTTCTCTATTATTATTATGTATTACATAGTGCTGCTGCCATAAAGACAGCAAATTTCATGATATTAAACCCGATTCTGACTCTGATTCTGAGATGCTGGAATCCAGAGTAACACAAATAAAGTACTGGAAGAACTGAGCAGTTCAGGCAGCATCTATGGAGAGGAATAAAGAGGCAACAATTCGGACCAAGATCTATTATCATGACCTTGGCCCAAAACATTTACTCCTATGCTGCCTGTCTTGCTAAGTTCCTCCTGCATTTTGTATGTGAGACCCACTTTCAAGGACTCTACAACTCACGTTCTCAGTTTTATTTATTTATTTATTTATTTATTTTCACAACTTGCCTTCTTTTGCACACCGGTTTGTTTCTGTATAGCTTTTTCAAAAATTCTACTGTATTTCTTTATTTTCTTGTAAATGCCGGCAAGAAAATGAATCTCTGACATATATGAACTCAGCAAATAAAAATATTTTGACTTTGGGTAAGGCTCCTAATTTTGTTTTCCATGTTGCTGACTCCATCTCTGACTCCTTCCTCCTGCAGAATACGTTGATGATGTTACCTCCCTCAACTAGACAACATCAACATCTGGTGATTCCAACCACACTCCGAACTGTAAATGGTTTACTCTTCCTGGATACAACACTGTGGCAAATTCTTAGTCACATACTGTGTATATATAGCGAGGGTGCCTGAGTCTTTTGCAGAGTACTGTATTTATCAATCTGGCAGGAGCAAAGGATGTTGGGAATGGTGATAGTGGAGCGCCGCAGGAGGGCTGTAGGACAGGAGGCAGAGAAGGAGTGCTGGGGGCAGGAGGTGGTGTGGTTGTAGACACACCCAGCCCTGAGACACCAGGTAAGGTCATTTGATTCCAAACAATTGGTTTATTGACCATTTCAAGCTGTCCATTGTTCTTTCATCCATGTACCTTTCAAAGAGGTTCTCGAATATCCCTAATGTGTCTGCCACTACCATCTACCACCATGCATATCAGCATGTTCCAAGCACCCACCACTCTCTGTGTAAAAATAAGACTACCCCCCCCCCCCCATACTTTAATCATATCACTTTAAAATTATGCCCTCTCTTATTAGCCATTTATGCCCTGGAAAAAAGTCTCAGGCTGATCTATTCCTCTCATCATCTTGTACACTTTTATCAAGTCACCTCTTACTCTCCTTCTCTCTAAAGAGAACAGGTCTGATTCACTCAACCTATCCTCATAAGACATGCTCTCTAATCCAGGCAGCATCCTGGTAAATCTCCTCTGCTCTCTCTCTAAAGCTTCTACATCCTTCCTAGAATGAGGCAACCAGAACTGAACACGATGCTCCAAGTGTGGTCTAATCAGAATTTTGTAGAGCTGAAACAGTCACATGTGTCAAGGTACAGTGCTAAACTTGTCTTGCTTACCATTCCTACGGATCAATTCATTAAGAAAGTATGAGGAAAAATGATGTGTTACAGGTTACAGAGAAAGTGCAATGCAGATAGACACTAAGGCACAAGGACATATCGAAGTAATTTGTGAGGTCAAGAGATCATCCTATCGTACAAGGGAACCATTCACTAGTCATATAACAGCAGGATAGAAGCTGCCCTTGAACCTGGCGATTCATGCTTTCGGGTTATTGCACCTTCCGCCTGATGGAAGGGGGGAGAAGAGAGAATGTCTGGGATGGGTGAGGTCTTTGACAATGTTGGCTGTTTTACCAAGTGACTATGACGTTTACTCAGAGTCAGTGGAGGGGAGGCTTGTTTCCGTGATATACTGAGCTATCTGCACAACTCCCTGGGATTTCTTGTGCTAACAGGCAGAATGTTTATCATACCAAGCTCTGATGCATCCAGATTCTATGGTGCATCGATAAAAATTGGTGATGGTCAAAGGGACATGTCAATTTTCTTCAGCCTCTGAAAGATGTAAAAGTGCTGGTGAGATTCCTTGGACGTGACATCAATATGGCTAGGTTGAGGACAAGTTGAGAGCTTCAAGTTCACTCCCAGGAACTCGAAGGTCTCAACACTATTAACCTCACCACTGATGATGGCATGTGTACCGTCTCCCTTTCTGAAGTCAATGAGCAGCTCTCTTGTTTTGCTGGCCTTGAGGTCATGATACCACGTTACTGAGCTCTCTGTCCACTTACTGCCCTGTGAATGACTATTATTTGAGATATGACCCTCTACTGTGACATCATCTGTAAATTTGTTATGGAATTAGAGCAAAATCTGACCTCACAGTCATTAGTTTATAGGAGTAGAGTGGGGAGTGGGGGGCTGAGGATGTAGGAGGTGTTGCTGCAGATCCTGACTGATTGTTGTCTGTTGGTATGGAAACAAAGAATCTCTAAAGAATGAATGGGCTTCTTGTTTAGACTGGGGTTGCAAGCGTTGTCAAAGGCCCTTACAGAGACGATACTCTTACATTCAATGTTGCCAGAGGTTCCCAACAACACAAGGCAGATAAGAATACTGCTTTGTTTTCTCTTGATAGACATTTTTTTCTGGATTGATTCAGCAGACCTCACCACAAACAATGTTCACGAGTGGTGTCGAGTACTATTAAAGAACCTATTATTTGTTGCAGACAGGGGTCCCTGACAGCAGAAAGGATGTAAGACCTACTTATTTTAGTAGTGCTTATTTTTTAATGAACTGTATATTAAAATTATTGTAGAGCATATTTGTTGGATCAGAACTCCATGTTAATAAATGGTTTTTCACAACCAGGTCAGTGTCATTACCACATTGCCCGTTGAGTGATAAATGGAGTGATAATTAACACAAGGCACAGTGGATTTTCTTCCACAAGAGTCTGATAAGTGAACCAAACTCAAAGGACAACACTATAATTCCAGAAGGGCAATGGATCTGTACATAGCACACATAACAGAACAGTACAGCATAGCAGCAGGACATTCAGCCCACAATGTTGAGCTGAACAAATTAACCAATAAGTCCCCTCTGTCTACCCAATGTCCACATCCCTCCATTTCCCTGACATTCATGTGCCTATCTCAATATCTCTTTAAAGTGACTAATGTATTTTCCATATGCCGGTGGCACGACATATGCCAGTGATATTAGATCTGCTTCTGATTCTGATTCTCTACCACCACCCCAGGCAGCACATTCCAGGCACCCCCCACTCTCTGTTTAAAAAACTTGCCCCTCACATCTCCTTTGAAATTACTCCTCTCACCTTATGTAAGTACATGCCTCTGTTACTAGGCATTTCAACCCTGGGAAAAAGATACGGTCTATCCTGTCTATGCCTCTCATAATCTCCCCTCAGTCTTTACTGTTCCAGAGGAAACAACCCAAGTTTGCCCACCCTCTCATTATAGCACGTGCCCTCTAAACCAGGTTAACCTCTTCCACTCTTTCCAAAGCCTTGACATCCTTCCTATAACGGGGCAACCAGAACTCTATGCAGTACTCCTGAAGTGACTTAACTGGAGTTTTATAAAGCTGCAATATAACTTCCTGTATTTTGAACTTAATGCTCTGACTTATAGAGGCAAGCATATGCCTTCTTAACCACCCTATCAACCTGTGTAGTTACTTTCAGAGAGCTATGAACTTGGACAGCAAGATTCCTCTGCTCAGCAACACTGTTAAAGGTCTTGCCTTGGCAGTGTAATGTCTCTTTGCATTTGACCTACCAAGGTGCAAAACTTCATATTTGGCCAGATTAAATTCCATATGCCTGGCCAGTGGCATCAGCACTGGACTTCAAGGCGACTGATCCTGAGTTCGAATCCAGCTGGCTCCTCGCACGTTTTCCATCCATGCAGGGTTCAGCATCAAGCTAGCAACTCAGTCTCATAAAATACAATCAAATACTATGTAAATGGCAAAAAATCTACTCGTTGTGACACACGTGAAAAGGAACAACAACAAATTCCATATGCCATTTTTCAGCCTATATCTGCAAATGATTTACATCCTGTTATATTCTTTGCTGGTCTTCCCCAACTCCACCAGTCTTGGTATCATCTGCAAACTCACTAACCTGCCCATCTCCATTTTCATCCAGGTCATTTATATACATCACAAACAGCAGAGGTCCCAGTACAGAACCCTGTGGAATTCCACTAATTACAGACCTCCAGCCCTTCAACCACTACCCTCTGCCTTCTATGTACATGCCAGTTTTGAATCCAAACAGCCAATTCACCACAGACCCCATGCATCTTAATCTTCTGGATTAGCCTCCCATGAGGGACCTTGTCAAACACCTTACTATAACCCTGTAGGGCTGGGGTTTGTACAATCTATTATATCTAAATAACATATCTGTGCTACATATGTTGTTAACATTATGTAATTTCTCCAATTTATAATGTTTGTAGAAATCAAATATTCTGACTTTTTGACAATTGCACACTAGATGCATGAAGCAAGATCAGTAAGTTGAATCTAATGATTCCACCAGCATGAATATTGCCTTGTTTTTTTGTAAAATACCATCTTCTCATGCAAATGATAAAATAGGCCAAAGTCAGCATAGCTTCCTTAAGAGAAAGTCTTGCCTGATAAATCTGTTGGAATTCTTTGAGGAAATAGCAAGCAGTCTAGACAAAGGGGAATTGGTTGATGTTGTATACTTGGATTTTAAAAAGCCTTAGGTAAGGTGCCATACATGAGGCTGCTTAATAAGCTATGAGCCCATGGTAATACAGGAAAGATTCTAGCATAGATAAAGCAGTGGCTGATTGGCAGGAGACAAAGAGTGGGAATAAAGGGAGCCTTTTCTGGTGGGCTGCTGGTGACTAGAGGTTTTCCTCAGGGGTCTGTGTTCAGACTGATTCTTTTTACATTATATGCCAATTATTTAAATGACTAACTTTGTGAGCAAGTTTGTAGACAATCTGAAGATAGGTGGAGCGGCAGGTAGTGTTAAAGAAGCAGGAAGGCTACAGAAGGACTTAAAGAGATTAGGAGAATGGGCAAAGAAGTGGCAGATGGAAAAGTGTCAGTGTATGGTCATGCACTTTAGTGGAAGAAATAAAAGCATAGACTATTTTCTAAATGGAGAGAAAATTCAACAATCTGATTTTCAAAAGGACTTGGGAGTCCTTGTGCAGGATTCCCTAAAGGTTTATTTGCAGATTGAGTCGGTGGTGAGGAAGACAAATACAATGTTAGCATTCATTTTGAGAGGACTAAAATATGAAAGCAAGGATGTAATGTTGAGGCTTTAAAAGGCATTGGTGAGGCCTCGGAGTATTGTGAGCAGTTTTTGGCCCCTTTTCTAAGAAAGGGTGAGCTGACATTAGATTCTGTGATTGAAAGGCTTATCATATGAGTGTTTGATGGCTCTGGGTTTGTACTCACTAGAATTAAGAAGATTGGGGGTGATCTCATTGAAACCTATTGAATGTTGAAAGGCTAGGTGGCTGTGGAGGCCAAGTCATTGGGTATATTTAAGGCAGAGGTTGATAGAGGTTGACACGGGGAGAAGGCAGGAGATTGTGGCTGAGAGGAAAATAGATCAGCCATGACCCAATGAGCCAAATGGACTCATTCTGCTCCTATATGGTATGGCGATGGTTTATTTTTCCTTTTGAAATAACAAAATGTGGTACATTGAAGTTTGTTACCAACAGATGTCTTGCACTGCCTGATGAGATAAAAGTATCTCAAAATACAGATGATATCCATTGTAACAGCTTTAAAACTATGGTAGTGTAATACTATTACAGCCTCAATGACCTGGGTTCAGTTCCTGCTGCTGTCTATAAGGAGTTTTTGCGTTATCCCCGTGACTGCATGGGCTTCCTTCAGGTGCTCGGGTTTCTTCCCACGTTCCAAAGACGTACAGATCAGTAGGTTAATTGGTCACATGGATGTAATTGGTCATCTTAAGATTGGGGCGGGATTCCTCCGAATCCTCCGGTTTCCTCCCATATTCCAAAGATGTAGAGAGTAGTAGTTAATTAGTCACATGGTGTAATTGGGCGGCATGGTGTTGCGTGAGTGGAAAGGACAACTTCAAGATGAGCTCCAACTTTATATGCGGTTAACTGTAATGGGCCCTTTTATTTTCTCTTTTACTTTTTCTTACTAACTGTTTGATAAAGTTGAAGCCTGTAAATACACTTTCTTTATAATTTTATGCAGTGTATGATTTATTTCTTATTGACCAATAACTGTGTATGGGCAGTATTTACGCTGCATTCACTCAAATCGAGGTTTTTTTACTCGTAACATCACAACGTTCCTGTGGTTGAACCCCAAATCGTACCGACGCTAGATGTACATTGCTTATGGAAGGTGGCCTTCTCACCGCTGAGTCACGTGGCTTTGAGCAGAGCTGGCTAATGGGCCACATTTGCATGTGAGCCTGGTGAGGGGGCTGCATTGCAGGGGCTATTGTCTGTGTGATTACTGTTAAGAATTGATTAAGCGGTTTGTGTGTTTAAGCATGTGTTTGGGGTAAGTGATTAAGGTACTTTATTATGGGCGCTGCAGCGATTAAAGTTTAGTGCAATTCAGAAAGATTATCCATAAATAATACTTGAGTTTTGAGCAGGATTGATGTCCGAATTCCTGATAAACGTGTATTCAGAGTGCTAAGTTCTGTAAAAGTTACGCTGATTGAATGGCGTCTTGACCAATCGGCTGGTAAGGATATCGTGTTAGTCTAGACTAGCAGTGATGTGACTGAAGTCACGCTGCCAGATAGGTTGGGAGTCCCTGGAGAGCCAGGGCCATGGACAGTCCATGCTTTTAGAGCAGGGTGGCATGTGGCTGAGGGCGAAGCCTTTAAAGACAAGTTGTTCTCATTTCTGTGAAGTGAGGGAAAAGAGTTTTCTAATGTGAAAAGTCTAATGAGTCCTTCAATGGTTGTTTCAAATTCTGAACTGGTTTTGGCTATTACATCACTGGTTGAGAATTGCTGAAGTGTATCTGTGGAGAGCTACAGTTATTGTAGGCTGGAAGTGATCTCTGGGGTCAAGCCCACACCCGATGTGGAAGAATATGAGACTTGAACTGAGCAGACATCTCAGTCAGTGGATGAATGGTAATGCTCAGATAAAATGAAAAAACAGAGTTTACAGGGTTCATCGGCTGATTTAGTGAGGTTCTGAGAGGCAGGAAACCCATTAGCCACATCAGCTAATTACCTGCAAGCTCTGGAAGATGTTTTTGGCACTGCTGAAAGTGCAGCCAATCTGATGATGAAGTTCAGACACACATTCCAGGAGGAAGGAAAGAAGCTGTCTGTCTGCATTTTCAGACTGGAGAATCTGCTGAAGTGTTTGTGCCACAAAGGGGGCATTCAACTGTCTGGGAGAAATTGCTGGAGGATGGAGCAGGTTGTGAATGTACTTGAATGACTCACAAGATTCGAATGTGCTGTCCACCATCTTTTACCAGTTTCTCCGAGAAGTTAGAGAGGAGGAAAATGTGATGGAGAAGAGGGGCATTTCCAAAAGCCGAATAGTGTCTTCAGTGGTAGCCTCGGTTACTAAAGTGACCCCTGACGCCACAGAGATAGAGCTTTTGAGGAATGAGGTGGAAAACATTTGAGCTGAGGTGACACAATGGATGTCTGCTAATGTCTGCTAGCAGTGACAGGAACCCCCAAGGCCACCCAGATGGATGCTCTTGATGATGAGGAAGAAGAGCCACATTTACCTGCGAGAGTGCTCTTGAGTCTTGAACTGCAGAAATCTTCAACTGTCTATGCAAACAGGATGACAGTGATTATCAGGAACATCTCAGGGAGAGAGGCGTGGGGTGCTGACTGTCTCTTTTTCCTGTGATGGTAGTGTCTTGTTTTCCTGGAGAAATGGAAGGGAAACAGTCTCCTGTTTCAAGGAAGTTAACCTTGAAGTCCAGCAATTTTGGTGACTCACCGATATCCAAGGAATGGAAAAGGAGATTAGAACATAGAATAGTACAGCACATTACAGGACCTTTGGCCCACAATGTTGTGCCGACCCTCAAACCCTGCCTCCCATATAACCCCCCACCTTAAATTCCTCCATATACCTGTCTAGTAGTCTCTTAAATTTCACTAGTGTATCTGTCTCCACCACTGACTCAGGCAGTGCATTCCACGCACCAACCACTCTCTGAGTGAAAAACCTTCCTCTAATATCCCCCTTGAACTTCCCTCCCCTTACCTTAAAGCCATGTCCTCCTGTACTGAGCAGTGGTGCCCTGGGGAAGAGGCGCTGGCTGTCCACTCTATCTCTTCCTCTTAATATCTTGTACACCTCTATCATGTGTCCTCTCATCCTCCTTCTCTCCAAAGAGTAAAGCCCTAGCTCCCTTAATCTCTGATCATAATCCGTACTCTCTAAACCAGGCAGCATCTTGGTAAATCTCCTCTGTACCCTTTCCAATGCTTCCACATCCTTCCTATACTGAGGTGACCAGAACTGGACACAGTACTCCAAGTGTGGCCTAACTAGAGTTTTATAGAGCTGCATCATTACATCGCATCTCTTAAACTCTATCCCTCAACTTATGAAAGCTAACACTCCATAAGCTTTCTTAACTCCCCTATCTACCTGTGAGGCAACTTTCAGGGATCTGTGGACATGTACCCCCAGATCCCTCTGCTCCTCCACACTACTAAGTATTCTGCCATTTACTTTGTACTCTGCCTTGGAGTTTGTCCTTCCAAAGTGTACCACCTCACACTTCTCCAGGTTGAACTCCATCTGCCACTTCTCAGCCCACTTCTGCATCCCATCAATGTCTCTCTGCAATCTTCGACAATCCTCTACACTATCTACAACACCACCAACCTTTGTGTCGTCTTCAAACTTGCCAACCCACCCTTCTACCCCCACATCCAGGTCGTTAATAAAAATCAGAAAAAGTAGAGGTCCCAGGACAGATCCTTGTGGGACACCACTAGTCACAACCCTTCAATCTGAATGTACTTCCTCCACCACAACCCTCTGCCTTCTGCAGGCAAGCCAATTCTGAATCCACCTGGCCAAACTTCCCTGGATCTAATGCCTTCTGACATTCTGAATAAGCCTACCGTGTGGAACCTTGTCAAATGCCTTACTAAAATCCATTAGATCACATCCATTGCACAACCCTCATCTATATGCCTGGTCACCTCTTCAAAGAACTCTATCAGGCTTGTTAGGCACGACCTGCCCTTCACAAAGCCATGCTGACTGTCCCTGATCAGACCATGATTCTCTAAATGCCCATAGATCCTATCTCTAAGAATCTTTTCCAACAGCTTTCCCACCACAGACATAAGGCTCACTGGTCTATAATTACCTGGACTATCCCTACTACTTTGTTTGAACAAGGGGACAACATTCACCTCCCTCCTCTGGTACCATTCCCGTGGACAACGAGGACATAAAGATCCTAGCCAGTGGTTCAGCAATCTCTTCCCTTGCCTCGTGGAGCAGCCTGGGGAATATTCCATCAGGCCCCGGGGACTTATCCATCCTAATGCATTTTAACAACTCCAACACCTCCTCTCCCTTAATATCAACATGTTCCAGAACATCAACCTCACTCACATTGTCCTCACCGTCATCAAGTTCCCTCTCATTGGTGAATACCGAAGAGAAGTATTCATTGAGGACATTGAGAAACATTCATGTGATGTTAAACATGAAGATGTTGGAATGTGAAGATGCCTTTTTTACTGGCGAGTCTGATGTTGGTTACTCCAAGAGTACTTGCCACACTATTAGAGTGACAGAGGACACTCCTTTCAGAAAGAGGTTGATGTTCAACAGCAGCACCTGCTTAAACTGAAGGAAGCTAAGTTCAGTCATGGACCAGGGGCACCTGAGCCGCTAGAGGGTACGAGTGATAGACAGGGTAAGCCACAAGGAGTGGCTGAAGCTGGAGAAGCTGAAGATGAGATAAGAGAGGGCTCAGAGAGTCAGGAAACCCCTAGCTAGGCTGGCAGAGGATACATCTGGACAACAGAGGATTATGTCCATTCCCATGGACATACACTACTTCCATTTCAAAAAGGATTGGGGGTCCTGAAATCACAAAATTCATTTGAATACTGTGTTATTATTAATGGTTTATTAAGTTTCAAAGTCTATGACTATGACTATGGGAGGGGTAAGTGTAATGCCTTAGTTAAGATTTTTACTGTTGTACTGTAGGTATTTCATTTTAGCAGTTCTGTAAGAGCAGTCTGTTCTGCTTTTAAAATGTTTTGGTAGGCTAAAAGTTGATGCTCAAATTAGGAATGCTGTGTCAGCCAATCAGGATGGTGGAATTGGGAGAAGGCTCGAGAGAGCTGTGCAGAGTGAGATTTGTGATGGACACTGCGGTTCGTAGGTCTTTTCGATGGGACCTGTGTAGAGAGCAGGAGGGAAGATGGCTGAAGATGTCGTAGGAAGGAGTGTCCCTTTGCACAAAATGCTGCGTGCAGATGAATGGCTCCAAGGAGGAAGGGACAACACTCTCAAGACAGCATCCATTTGTTTGAGATGGATTTCAAGCGAAGTTCAGAATATGATGTGTGTTTTCACGCAGACTGTGTGTCCAGTGCGTGAGTAGAAAGGACAACTCAAGATGAGCTCCTACTTTATGTGCACATTTGGACTGGGTTAACTGTAAAGGCCCCTTTCATTTTTTCCTTTTCTTTTTCCTACTAACTGTTCGATAAAGTTGAAGTTTGCAACTATACTTTCGTTATAGTTTAATGCAGTGTACGATTTGCTTACCAAGTTAAGAGCCCATGGTATTACAGGAAAGTTACTGGCATGGTTAGAGCATTGGCTGATTGGTAGGAGGCAGTGAGTGGGAATAAAAGGTCTGGTTGGCTGCCAGTGACTAGTGGTGTTCCACAGGAGCTGGTGTTGGGACAGCTTCTTTTTATGTTGTATATCAATGATTTAGATAATGGAATAGTTGGCTTTATTTCCAAGTTTTCCGATGATATGAAGATTGGTGGAGAGGCAGGTAGTGTTGACGAAACAGGTAGGCTGCAGAAGGACTTAGACAGATTAGGAGAATGGGCAAGAAAGTGGCAAATGAAATAAAATGTTGGAAAATGCATGGGCATGCACTTTGGTAGTAGAAATAAATGTGCAAACTATTTTCTGAATGGGGAAAAAAATCCAAAAATCTGAGATGTAAAGGGACTTGAGAGTCCTTGTGCAGAACACCCTAAAGGTTAACTTGCAGGTTGAGTCAGTGGTGAGGAAGGAAAATGCAATGTTAGCATTCACTTCAAGAAGTCTAGAATACAAGAGCAGAGATGTGATACTGAGGCATTTTTCGGCACTGGTGAGGCCTCACCTTAATTATTGTAACAGTTTTGGTCCTCCACTAAGAAAAGATGTGCTGGCATTGCAGAGGGTTCAGAGGAGGTCCACAAGGATGATTCCAGGAATGAAAGGGTTATCATATGGGGAGCATTTGATAGTACGTTGAAAGGCTGAGACAGAGTAGATGTGGAGAGGATGTTTCCCATGGTGGAGGAGTCTATGACAAGAGGGCACAGCCTCAGGATAGAGGGGCATCCATTTAAAACAAAGTTGTAAAGAAATTTATTTTACCAAATGGTGGTGAATTTATGGAATTTGTCACCACAGGCAGCAATTACTTTGTGAACTTCAAAATATCATTGGTTGTCAGCTTGAAGTTTCAATTGAACTTCAACAGCTCTATTGTGAATGGCGATTGTTCTTGTAAATAAGGAATTCAAACATATACAATTTAACAAATAGTCAATATTCATAACTGATAAGCCAATTCGATATAAAAATAGCAGTTTTCTATTCTGACCTAAGCACCACGTGAGTGACTGGGGGCACATTGTTCTCCTTGTGCACAGGTAAAATAAAAGGAATGTTTGAGTCATCAGAGTGCGTGTGTTCTGGGCTCAGTTATTTTATTTTATTATCAACGATGACACTGGAAACATGGCAACACTTGCGGGCTGCCCCAGAACCATACTTGGACTGTGTTGGCTGTTAACACAAACGATGCATTTCACAGTATGTTTTGATGTTTCAATGTACATGAGCCAAATAAAACAAATCTTTTTCTTCTTTAAAGCATTGTTGAAATGCTTGCCTCTTTTATTTCACAACACCAAGTACCTAGGATTCAGCACCAGTATTCTTGTGTCTTGATTTAGGTCTTTAACCAGGTTTCAATACTATTCTTCTATCTATGGTTATTGCTGCTTATTCTCCACATTACTGGGCTGGTTAATAAGCATTCTCTAGTGCACTCCAGTCAGATTTTATCAAAATAAACTTCTTAAGGGCCGTTATTCAGAACACACACAGAACCAGATTGGTATCAGTAACACTCAGCTTCGTGGCCTTCCTTTCTGCTCTGTAAGCAAATGGGACGGGCAGATCCGTCCAACAAAAACAGGTCACTCTGCGGACATCTCCCTCCTGCCTCTCCCACTTCCCTGTTGCAGCTGTGATCAGTTACCAACAACTCACTGGCTGTACAACTGGCATATTGGGAGATGGATCGCACCCCCAAATCAAGAACACTTCTGGGGCAGCTCATTCTACCAGGGCGAGGGCTTAAATAAAAAACCGTGCAAAAACTACACCGAGAAGTACTGCATAAGATCAGAGGAATTCCACAGATGCTGGAAATCCAGAGTAACATGCACATAAGATTAGAGAATCCTAAATCTCCAATGATTAATTTATTGCTACAGGAAGAATAAATCCATGGCTTTCATGAATCTAATTCTTGCTGTTAATCTTTCTTCAAAATTCTGATCATAGCATTGCACTTGAAAAGCTCAAAGTTCAAAGTAAATGTATTATCAAAGGACTTGTGCAGTATGTCACCATCGACTATCATGCGATTGATTTCCTTGCAGGCATTTACAGGAAATAAGGGAATACACGAACACCACTGCTACAGCTCGGAATGTCTGGAATTTGGAGTGTTCAATCTGTAAGGAGTTTGTATGTTCTCCCCATAAACTGTGAGATTTTCCTCCAGGTGCTCTGACTTTCCACAATCCAAATATGTATTGGTTAGTAGGTTAATTGGTCATTGAAAATTGTTCTGTGGTGACGCTAGGGTTAAATTGGTGGGTTGCTGGGCGATGCCACTCATTGGGCCGAAAGGACCTGTTCCATGCTGTACCTTTGGATTTTTGTTTCCTTTGTCAAGAGGTTACAACTGATGGGACATTTCTGAATCCTCCTTCTACCTCATTGTCACCTCTCCTGACTCCTACCCCCAGTATTGGTGTAATTCTGAAGTTGAATTACACTAGTTATCTGCATTTAAGATTATTACAATGGCAAATCTTGAAGTAGTTATGGATAAAATGTTTATACTGAAGCCAATTTTGAGCTGAAGTGATTTTGTATTTCTGTTAATATGAGATTTATTTATATTTAATATTTATTATCCCTCCTGTCAAGCGGTTTGTGCTCAGCTCTCATGAATGGATCTGTAAATCACAAACTTTCACTGAGAATTGAGAATTGAGAATTTACCTCCTCCACCTATCACCTCTCAGCTTCTTACTTTATCCCAACTCCTTCATCTAAGCACCTAACCCCTCACCTAGTTTTACTTATCATCTGCCAGCCGTGCTCTTCTTTCCTATTCTGGCTTTTGTGCCCTTTCTCTTCAGTCTTGATGAAGGGGCTCAGCCCAAAATGTAGAGTGCTTATTCTCTTCCATAGATGCCCTCCACCCATTTATTTATGGATTGATTTATTTACTGAGATACAGTGATGAATAAGACCATCCAGCCCTTTGAGCTGTGCCGTTTAGCAATCCCCCAATTTAACCCCAGCCCAGTCACAGGACAATTTGCAATGATCAACTAACCTACCACCTGGTACATCGTTGGACTGTGTGAGGAAACCAGAGCACCCGGAGGAAACTCGTGTGGTTATGGGGAGACTGAGCAGGCAGCAGCGGGAATTGAACCCGTGTCACCTGCATTGTAAAGCATTGTGCTAACTGATACATTACCATACCGCCCATTCTACTGCCTTCTCCTCATATATTGTGACATCCTATCAATCTCCACTTTTAATATATCCGATGACTTGGCCTCCGCAGCCTTCGATGGCAATGAATTCCACAGATTCTCTGGCTAAACAAATTCTGCCTCATCTCTGTTCGAACAGGACGTCCTTCTATTCTGAGGCTGTTCCCTCTGGTGCTCTATACATATACACATAATAGGTGTGTGTGTGTGTGTGTGTGTGTGTGTGTGTGTGTGTGTGTGTGTGTGTGTGTGTGTGTGTGTGTGTGTGTGTGTGTGTGTGTGTGTGTGTGTGTGTGTGTGTGTGTGTGTGTGTGTGTACCCTAAGATCATAAGATATAGGAGTAGAATTAGACAATTGGCCCATTGAGTCTGCTCTGCCATTTGATCATAGCTGATCCATTTCCCTCTCAACCCCATACTCCCACCTTCTTCCGTAACCTTTCCTGCCCTGACTTATCAAGAATCTACCAAACTCTGCATTAAATATACCCAATGACCTGGCCTCCACAGCTGCCTGTGGCAACAACTTCGACAGATTCACCATTCTCTGGCTCAAGAAATTCCTACTTATCTCTATTCTAAATGGGTATCCCTCTATTCTGAGGTTGTGTCCTGTCATCCTGGACACCCCCCCCTCCCCCCAGTGTATGAAACATCCTCCCCACATCCACTTTATCTAGGCCTTCCAACATCCAATAGGTTTTAATTAGTCCCCCCTTCATTCTTCTAAATTCCAGTGAGTAAATGCACAGAGCTCCTCATATGACAAGCCTTTCACTCCTGGAATCATCTTTGTGAACCTCCTTTGAACCCTCTCCAATGTCAGCACATCCTTTCTTAGGACCCAAAACTGCTCACAATACTCCAAGTGAGGCCTCATGAGTGCCCTATAAAGCCTCAACATTACATCCTTGCTTTAATATCCCAGTCATCTTGAAGTGAATGCTAATATTGCATTTGCTTTCCTCACCACAGACTCAACCTGCAAGTTAACCTTTAGGGAATCCTGCACAGAGACTCGCAAATTCCTTTGCACCTCAGTTTTTTAAAATTTCTTCCAATTTAGAAAGTAATTAACGCTTTTATTCCTTCTACCAAATTATGCACACAAACCATATAATGTGTGGCTGCCCCAATGAACAGAATCCACTGTGTATATATACATACATACACACACAAACGTTTGTATATATAGTGCAAAACAGAGCAAAATTATATATGTATACTTCTTATTATAATTTATAGTGGATAGTAGATTATATGTATTGCTCTGGAAAACAGGAAATTTCAAGATTCAAGATTGTTTAATGTCATTTCCTGTACACAAGTGTATGGAGATCAAAATAATTGTTGCTCCAGATATGATGCAGCACAAAAAAACCCACAAAAGAAAAAGAACACAACAATAATAATTAAAGAAATCTCACAAAGTTTGAAGTTCAAAGATCAAATTACATTTAATATCAAAGTATGTATACATTATACAACCTTGAGATTTGTTTCCTAACAGGTGGCCATGAACCAAAGAAACTCAAAAGGACCCATATATAAAAAAGGACACCTTCGAACACCTAATGTGTAGAGAGAAAAAAACATATCATGCAAACAATGACCGCAAGCAAATAGCGTTGAGACCCATAGTCCAGCGCAGAGCCGAGTCATGGAGCAGTGATCTAAACTGGCCTGTCCTTCGCCTTGGGCCCCAACACCCTGACCTTTTCAATCTGGCCCAGCGCCTAAATCAACATCCAAACATTGGGTTCAATCACCTCAGTTGCTCAGTGGTGTACTTAGACCAAGGAGTAGGAGCTTGTTCACCAAGGTCTGTGGGAAAATAGTGAAGTCCAGAAACAGCATTTGACATGTGTCCTTATTTTCAAGGTGTGTTAGGGCTAAATGCACGACAGATGCTAGGGCATCTGTCATAGAGTGGTTCTGTTGATAAGCATATTGGTGAGTGCCCAATGTGGCAAGAATCAAGTTTTTTGATGTCAGCTGTTCAAAGCACTTGATGATAATGGTTGGCGTCAGTGCCACTGGGTGGTTGCCATTTAGTTCTGAAGGTATAAAGATCTTTGGCACAAGGCTGATTTGAAGCCTGTGGGGCCAGCAGCCTGGATGAGTGAAGTGTTGAAGATGTTTGTGCCCTGAGCTCTCAGCCTGGGATGTTGTCTGGCCCGGCTGTCTTATGGGGGTGGGGGGGGGGGGGGGGTTGACTCCCTGCTCAAACATATGTTATGACATATGTCAGTGATAATAGTGATCCTGATTCTGATTCTGATTTTGGAGGAGCATAAAATAATATAACAAAAATAGCAAATAAATAACAAACATTGAACCCTGTGAATGCTTCAGACTTGGAAGAACATTGGAATTGTTGTCAAAGATCCAATATGTGCACTTGGTGACACTCACTCAACTCCCCATGTAATCTTACATTGCTTACAGCTCTCATGACATTGACCTCACTTATAAGATAACTAACTTCACAAATTATATCTGGAATTGGAAAGCTAAGGAGGAGAAATGCTATTTTATTGCAAATTAGCAAAAAAATGTATAATATTGTAAATACCTCACATTTGCTTTGTGAAACAGGTTTTATACATTCATCAGCTACAGATGAAGAAAAGAGGTTCAAATTGAACGCTTTGTTGACTCAAAGTATTCAGCTTGTTTAAGGAACAGTCTACACATGCTTATTCATCATCATCCTACAATCTGCAGAATGTGATCTTTACACAGTATATAGGTTCAATAGGTACATTTAACATCAGAGAAATGTATACAATGTACATCCTGAAATTCTTTTTATTCACAAACATCCATAAAAACAGACTGCCCAAAGAATGACTACCAGTTAAAGGTTAGAACCCCAAAGCCCCCCAGCTCCCCCTCCCACACACAAGCAGCAGCAAAGCAATGATCCCCCTTCCCCAGCAGCAAAAAAGCATCAGCCCCCTCCACCGAGCACTCAAGCGGGCAGTAAAGCATCAATAAAGACACTGACTTGCAGTACCCCAAAGACTACTCGTTCACCCGGTAATTCGATACATATCTCTCTCTCCCTAATAAAGAGGAGTCCCTGTTTCACAGCAAGAGGGGCCACATAACAAACAGTTTGCAAATTTATGATGTTAAAAGTCTCCTGAGTTGCCTTTTCTGAGCTCTGTGCCCAGAGAATTGGCTCTGGACACACAGCTCACAGTGTTCCATGCTCTCCCATGATGCCTCATTCGGGGACACCAGCCTTGAATCAGCCTGTCTCCAGAACCACGAAAATCCAGCACCCTGAAGGTGCACTAGTCTTCCAGGCTGTATCCTTGGAATATCAAAAAGCAGCCGGTCGTGAGGCCAAGAGCAGAACCCATTCCTACAAAGAAGTGAAGTGAGAGTGTAACTCCAGGTCAGGGTCTTCAAAAGAACCTTGAAAAGGAAAAAAAGAGACATCAAAGATAGAAATAAAGCTGTTTCTGAAGATTCAGATAAAGGAGTCGCCATTTAGCACCATCTTCACTTTGCTCCGTCCTCCAATATTGTGGTAGGATTATAGCAAATATGGAAAATCATACAAATATGGATTATAGCATATAATAACCCTATATGATATATACTCGGTCTAAACTCAGTGGCCACTTTATTAGGTACAGGAGGTAACCATATGTTCTCTTTGTGCTTTGTGTTGATAAGGTGTATTGCACCTTGGCTCCAGAAAAAGCTGTTTCATTTGGCTATATTCATGTATGGTTGAATGATAATTGCACTTGAACTTGAGGTAAATAATAAGGTGGCCACTGAGTGTTGGATTATCACATATTCTCTTTTTTAAAGTTCAAAGTAAGTTTATATCAAAGGACATATATGTCACCATATACAACACTATAATACTAAGATTTAGTTTCTTGTGGATATACTGAATAAATCCAATAACTATAACAGAATGAATGAAAGACCGCACCAAATGGGTGTGCAACAAGTGTGCAAAAAGCACCAAAACTTGCATACGAAAAAGGAGATAACAATAATAATAATAATAATTAATAAATAAGCAACAAATATTGAGACCATGAGATGGTGAGTCCTTGAAACTGAGTCAATATGTTCTGGGAACAATTCAGTGCTGGGGCAAGTGAAGTTGAGTGAAGTTATCCCCTCTTGTTCAAGAGCCTGATGGTGGAAGGGTAATAACTGTTCCTGAACCTGGTGGTGTGAGTCTTGAGGCTCCTGTACCTCCTTCCAGATGGCAGCAGCAAGAGGAGAGCATGATCTGGGTGGTGGGGGTCCATATCCAGGACCATATGGTATATAGATTTTTCATGATGTTAACCATTACAATTCAAACAGAAGCCTCAACCAATTTAAAATTAACAAGTCAATGAAGCCATAAAGTTAATATCAATCAGGCTTGTTAAACCATGAAGCTCATTTTACAGACAGTAATATTCAAACCTGCATTGTTTAAAAAAATAATTTATTTCATTGTGAAGTGTTAATTGTAACTGCCAGCCTCACCATGAAAGACTTTGAAACTTCTGTGAAAAATATCCTTTTAACATGAGGAATCATTAAGTTCAGTGGCAGCACTGAATTGTTGAACATGGGCCTGACCTGTTTCTCTATCCCTGAAAGAATGGACCAGAGGCATTTAAACCTGGATAATTGAACACCTGGCCAGTTGAAGAATTTCATTGCCTTAAGTTATGTCTCATTAATTCCTCTCACATAGAATTCCTGATCCAAACACAACATCCCAACCCGGCTATAAATGATTCCCTAAATTATCTGATTCAGAATACTCAGCACAACAAACCTAATTAATCAGCTGCCTAACGTGGCTGAGGAAACAGTGAAACATTGTTGAAAATGGGGAGGAATTTTTTGATTGGTGAACAGGGAATAAAACCTACTTGGTCTATTGGGCAATTATTGGTTACTCTCAGCAGTTAAGGATATTAAAACCCTTGAGGTGTTTCCCACTGCATATTTTGCACCTTTGAAAAGTTCAGCACTATTAAAGGACAGTTTCATATGCACACAGTGGCCACTTTAGTAGGTACCTCCTATACTTAAAGTAGCCACTGAGTGTATGTTCATGCTCTTCTGCTGCTGTAGCCCATCCACTTCAATATTTGACATGTTGTGCATTCAGAGGTGCTCTTCTGCACACCACTGTTGTAATGCATGGTTATTTGAGTTACTATCAGCTTGAACCACTCTGGCCGTTTTCCTTTGACCTCTCTCAATAACAAAGCATTGTTATCTTCTGACCTGCTGCTCACTGGATGTTATTTTTCTGTTTTTCACACCATTCTCTGTAAACTCTAGAGCAGTGGTTCACAACCTGGGTCCACAGACCCCCTCAGTTAATGGTAGGGGTGCATGGAATATAAAGGGGTTGGGAAGGTCGGCAGTTTCTGAGATACTCAGACCACCCCCTCTGGAACCAACAATCATTCCACGGTCAAAGACACTTAGATCACATTTCCTCCACATTCTGATGTTTAGTGTGAACAACAACTGAATCTCTTGACCATGTCTGCATGCTTCTATGCACTGGGCTTCTGCCACATTATTGGTTGATTAGATATACGCATTAACGAGCAGGTGCACTGCTGTGAAAGTGGCCACTGAGTTTACTTACTGATGTGTGATGCTTCTTTTACCCTACTGTGCTGATGAATGTTTCAATTCTCCAAGAGAAACATGCTTTTAAATAGGTCTGTAGGATTAGTGATTCAGGCATTTCAATTATAGGGTGTCTAATGATTACCCTGAGCCAGTCAACATATTGGAGATGAGGTGAGACATGTGTATTCACTCACAATAAATGGTCTATTAATAAGTCATCAATTTGACAAATTGCAGCAACTTGTCTTACTAAAAGAAGGGTAATGATACCAGAGGAATGGAATGTGGATATGCTAATTAACTCAATCACCAATAGCAGTTTGATTTTCTGACAGGGGAGCTACCTAATCATTTGCTTTCTGGCTGCATATCCCAATCTTGATGAAGGCTCTCGAGCCCAAACATTCGCAGGCTTATTCCCCTCCAGCATTTTGTGTGTGTTGCTCTGGATTTCCAGCATCTGCAGAATCTCTTGTGTTTATTGCTTATTGTTACAATCTGCAGCCTTTAGTTAATAACAGGAAAGGACTTTCATACTTTCAGCACAGAACAAGTCTTCACACAGAGGGACTCAGCAGGTCAGGACGTGTCTCTGGAGGGAATTGGACAGTTGACATTTCAGGTCAAGACCATTCAAAGTTCAACGTAAAGTTATTGTTGAATTATGTATGTGTCACCATGTACCGCCTTGAGATACATTTTCTTGCAGACATTCATAGAAGAACAAAGAAATATGATAGGATCAATGAAAAACTGTGCACAAAGACTGAGAAGCAACCAATGTGCGAAAGACAAACTACAAAAAAAGAAAATAATAATTATAATATTAAATGGTTAACACAATTATCAAAATATATCATAAAAGACCAACAAATTCAAGATAATAAATGCAGAAAATACCAAGCGAAACCAAAAAACAATCCATCACATTACAGGATCCTGCAGCTGTTTAACTCAATCTGATTACTTACACAGGCACAATTAGGTGGCAAACTTCATTCACCAAAATCTTTCTTTAAAATACAAACTCATAAAAGAAACCATACCTTAGAATAAATACAAGCCTGATCCAGTTTTTTGAATCAGAATACTACAAATTGTATTATGACAATCCGTAACAACCGTCCAGATACAATACAGGATAAACAAGCAAGAACGACTTATTTAATAGATATAGCCATTCCAAACACACATGAATCACAGAAATCAGTCAGTGAAAAACACCAGAAATATGCTGAATTCAAAAAGAAAATTGAAAGAATCATCATCAGAATCAGGTTTAATACCATCGGCATATGTCGTGAAATTTGTTAACTTAGCGGCAGCAGTAAAATGCAATATATAATAAATAAAGCAAAATAAAGAGGTAGATCAATTACTGTAAGTGTATATACTGAGATTAAAAATAATGCAAAAACAGAAATAATATATAAAAATGTTAGGTAGTGTTCTTGGGTTCAATGTTAATTTAGACATCAGATGACAGAGAGGAAAAAGCTGTTCCTGAATCGCTGAATGTGTGCCTTCAGGCTCCTGTATCTCCTTCCTGATGGTAACGATGAGAAGAGGACATGTCTTGAGTGATGGGGGTCCTTAATAATGGACGTCACCTTTCTGAGGTACCGCTCCTTGAAGATGTCTTGGATACTACGGAGGCTGGTACCCAAGATGGAGCTGACTAATTTTAAAACTTTCTGTAGCTTCTTTTCTTGCTCAGAGCAATGGCTGGCCCATGCAGCTGTAAAAAAAAAATAGAGGGAACATTGGTCCTGACCCTCTCCACCTCTGATCCCCTAATGAAGATTGACTCATGGACCTCCTGTTTCTCCCTTCTGTAGTCAATAATCATCTCTTTGGTTTTGCTGAGGTTGTTGTTGTGGCACCAATCAACTAGGTTTTCTGTCTCCCTCCTATACACTGATTTGTCACGACCTTTGATTCAGCAAACTTAAATATGGCATTGGAGCTGTTACTTAGCCCACAGTCATGAGTGTAAAGTGAGTAGAGCAGGAGGCCGAGCACACAGCCTTGTGGTGCATCTGGTTATTTGGTCTTTTCATTCAAAAAAACAATTATGATTATTTAATTATGTAAAGTTTAATTTCTCATCTGCCACTCAGATGTCTGGATTTTCTTGTCCAGTAATTTAATCACTCTGTTACAGTAGCTGTGAATCAATGTCTTCCTTTCCACCATTTTTTCATCATCTGTTGAATTTAATTAGCGCAGCAGTTAGCTCACTGCTTTACAGCACCAACGACTGGAAGATCGGGGTTCAACAGATAGTGGTGCTGAGAGAAAGGGAGTCGCCTTTGAAAGGAACCTTCAATTATCAAGCATGAATAATTCACTCATCTCAACACTGAAGTGACTCCACAACCTATGGACTCATTTTCAAGGACTCTACAGTTAATTTATTTATTATTATTACCATCATTTGTTTTTCTTATATTTGCAGTCTGTCTTCTTTTGCACATAGGTTGTCAGTCTTTGTGTGTCATTTTTCATAGTTTCTATTGTATTTCTTCCTTCTACTGTGAATTCCTACAAGAAAATGAACCTCGGGGCAGTATATGCTGACATAAACGGTACATATTTTGATGCACCATGGAGAGCATCTGATCATGACTTGGTGTGACAACTGCTCTGCCCGTGACCTTAAGAAACCGCAAAGAGTTGTGGATCTAGCACATCACATCACATGAACCAGCCTCCCCCATATAGACTCTGTCTACACTTCTTGCTACTTCAGTGAAGTATCACCAAATACCCCGCCCACCCCTGGCATTCTCTCTTCTCCCCTCTCCTATTGGATTCAAGAGATTCAAAGATTCAAAGTACATTTATTATCAAAGTATGTATGCATTATACAACCTTGAGATTTGTCTGCTCACAGGCAGCCACAATGCAAGAAACCCAAAAGAACCCAATTTAAAAAAAGACCAACACCCAATGCACACAGAAAAAGAAAAAAAGAATACATATTAATGCAAACAATAGAAGTGAGCAACAGTATTCCGAACCAAATTGAGTCCCTAGATCCAAATCCCCAGAGCAGCCCAGAGTAGACCCAAAGCCTCAGTCTCAGTTCTTCATAGTAGCGGGGCAAATCACCGCAAAGTTCACAGTAACAAAGCACAGCAGCTGGCTCAGTCTCACAGACTCTGCATGAAACCAGCTCGACCCTCGCTTCCAGTCTCAACACCCTGCCTTTCCAGTCTATCTGGGTCGGTGTTTAAATTGCCCAAACAGCAGATCGTGCCTCAAATTAGGACTGGGGCCCTGCCGCAATCTAAAGCTGTTCTTGACAGAAGGTACAAAAGCCAAAAAAGTCTTTCCGCCAGGCTCAAGGACAGCTTCTATCCCACTGTTGAATGGTTCTCTAGTATGAGAAGATGGACTCTTGATCTCACAATCTACTTTGTCATGGCCTTGCACCTTCCTGTCTGCCTGCACTGCACTTTCTCTGATACTGTGACACTTTATCCTGTTTTTGTTTTCCCTTGTCCTACTTCAGTGCATTGTTGTAATGAATTGATCTGTGAACAGTGTGTAAGAGGTTTTTCACCACATCTTAGTACATGTGACACTGATAAACCAAATTATCAATTTACCTGCTTCTTACAGTAAGTGCTGGCAGAAGCAAATATCATTTCAATGTTTTTACAGAGTATTATTTCTAATTGCAAGATTCAAGTTCCCACTGCTGTTTGTGAGGAGTTTGTACTTTCTCCCCATGACCGTGTGGGTTTCCTCTGGGTGCTCCAGTTTCCTTCTGCAATCCAAAGACGTACCAGTTGGAAGGTTAAATGGTCATTGTAAATTATCCTGCGGTTAGGCTATAGTTAAATCGGGGGTTGGTGGGTGGCACAGCTCGAATGCAGCATATTCCATGCTGTAGTTCAATAAATAGAAGATTGCTTAATGTTGTTTTCAGTACACAAGTATCATGGAGAATAATACTGTAATTGTTACTCTGGATCTGATGCAGCACAAAATAAAAATAAATATTAAAACATAAGATAGCTTAGATTGATTCTATGTCTGATAAAGTAGTGATGGTGGAGAATATGGAGGGGCAGATTAGTGGGTAGAGGTGTTGATCAGTCTTATTCAAATCTACTACCTTAGTTACAAAATAGCTCTGTGATGAATGCTCACCCAACAACAAATTAGACAACAGTTTTCAGGCTGATTAGCTTTTATCACCATTGCATTCCAGAGCATAATAAAGCTTGGAATGTTTCCCGGAGTCTGACGGCTGAGATTATTTTGTCTGAAGGGTTGAGAGTCATTGGGTGATATTATGGAGCATATGAACGCAGGACAGAGGCTCCACATGACATCTTCCAGCCCCCAACAAATAATAATGCATTAGAAGTCAAGGCCATCACACTCACAGTCAATGCACAGACAAGGTCTGGCATTTGAAAGGCAGGCCGATGTCTTTGGACAGAACTAACTGGAAGAGTGCAGCAGAGAAGGAAGTGAAAGTTAGGCTATATTGTATCTGGTTTTGATTTATTCATCGATAAATATAATTTCTATGAATCTTCTGTTAGTCCGTTCCCCATTCAATTACACTGCTGTCAGCAAGGAGTTTATACATTCTCCCCATGACCACATGGGTTTCTACCAAGTGCTTAAGATTCAATATTAAACATTCAACATCCAAGTTTATTTACAAGACCCTAAGATCACAAGATATAGGAGCAGAATTATGCCATTTGGCCCATCGAGTCTGCTCTGCCATTCCATCATGGCTGATTTATTGTCCCTTCAACTCTCTTGTCTTCTCCTGTAATCTTTGGCAAACCTATTAATCAAGAATCTATCACCCTCCACTTTAAATATACCCAATGAGTTGGCCTTCACAGCTTTCTGTTTCAATGAATTCCAGATTCACCACTCTCCAGCTAAAGAAATTCTTCCTTATCTCTGTTCTAAAGAGATGTCCTTCTATTTGGGTGGCCTGGCTAGCACAATGTTTCACAGTACAGTTCAATTACTGTTGCTGCCTGTAAGGAGATTGCACGTTCTCCCCTGACTGTGTGGGTTTCCTCCAGGTGCTCCGGTTTCCTCCTACAGTCCAAAGATGCGCCAGTTGGGTAGTTTAATTGCTCATTGTAAATTGTCACGTAATTAGCTCAGATTAAATTGTGCGAGGTGTCGTGAAGGGCTGGAAGGGTCTATTTTGTGCTGTATCTCAATAAATAAATAAAAATATTCTAAGACTGCCCTCTAGTCATAGACTCCTCCTTCATAGAAGCATTCTGTCCATGTCTGCTCAATCTAGGACTTTCAATATTCAATGTTTCATAGAGATAACCCCTCATTCTTCTAAGCTCTATTGTGCACAGGCCCAGAGCCATCAAATGCTCCTCATATGTTAATTCTTTCATTCCCAGCATCAATCTTCTGAACCACCTCAGGACCTTCTCCAATGGTAGCATAGCCTTTCTTGTGTAAGGGGCTCAAAGCTACTCACAATACTCCAAGTGCAGTCTGACTAATCAAGGGTCTTATTTGGACATGGCATCAAAGGTTACAGTGAGAAGGCCAGGGAGTGGGACTGAGGAGGGGAGAAAAGGATCAGCCATGATTGGAATGGTGGAGCAGACTCGATGGGCCAAATGGCCAAATTCGGCTCCTCTGTCTTATGGTCTTATATAAAGCCTCAGCATTACATCCTTGTTTTTATATTCACATTCTCTGTAAATGAATGCTAACATTGCATTTGCCTTCCATACCACCAACTCTACCTGCAAGATAACCTTTAGGGAATCCTGCCAAGTCCCTTTGCACTGCTGATTTCTGAATTTTCTTCCTGTTTACGAAATAGCCTTCATTCCTTCTACCAAAGTGCATGACCGTGCACTTCCCAACACTGTATTCCATCTGTCACTTCTTTGCTCATTCATCCAATCGGTCTAGGTTATTCAGACTCCCTGCTTCTCTTCCTACCTTCGTATCTTCTGCAAACTTGGCCACAGTGCTATCCTTTTGTCATCCAAATCATTGACATATAATGTGAAAAGTCCCATCACCTACTCCTGTGGAATACCACATTGAAGCATACAGTGAAATGCATCGCTTGCATCAACAATCAACACACCCAAGGGTATGCCCAGAAATGTCAACGCACATTCTGGTGCCAACATTGCCTGGTAGACAACACAGAACACAGCACACAACAAAGCAACAACAGCAAAACAAGTCGTGTTCCTCTCTCCCTCCCACCCACAGTCCTCTAAGCCCAAGCATTCTTCAGCCTCCAGCAGACTCAGAAACACTGGTATTGGGCCTTCAACTACTCCAGTGGACTCACAGAGATTCGCAGACCGAGGGCTGCAGCCACCAGACCTTGATTTCTGGTTTCTTTCCACATTCCAAAGATGCGTGGATGAGTAAGTTAATTGGTCACGTGTATAGTTAGGCAGTGCAGGCTTGTTGGGCCGGTAAAACCTCTAACTATGCCATGTCTCTAAATATTTCTTGCTCAATATCACATGAGAATCCAGATTCAAGTTTCCCAAATATGCAAATACACTTGTTAGGCTTTGTAAAATCAAAACATTAAACTAATTCAAAGGAAAACATGGGAGTCCGAAATGTGAGTCTAACTTTGAGTTTACATTATCAAGTGGTATGTAATTAATATTTTTTTGCATATAACTCAATTAATTACTTAAACGAACAAGAATGCTTAATCAAACAATTTACAGTACTGTATATATACAAGGTAATATACTTAACCCAGGGCTGAAATGGTTAGCACAAGAGGCCATAGTTTTAAGGTGCTTGGAAGTAGGTACAGAGGAGATGTCAGGGGTAAGTTTTTTACACAGAGAGTGGTGAGTGCGTGGAATGGGCTGCTGGCGGTGGTGGTGGAGGCAGAAACGATGGGGTCTTTTAAGAGACTCCTGGATGGCTACATGGAGCTGTACTGCGTATGTTAATCAAAATGGCTTCTTTGTTTGTTAAAAGTAAAACTGCTTCTTTGTTATGCTAACTGGAGAGAGAGTGAGCTTAGAAAAATAGAGGGCTATGGGTTAAGCCTAGGTAGTTCTAAGGTAGGGACATGTTTGGCACAGCTTTGTGGGCCGAAGGGCCTGTATTGTGCTGTAGGTTTTCTATGTTTCTATGTTACTCAAATAGTACTTAAATACTAAATACACAACACTCCTTCCTACTTAGCTTTAAACTCCAACTCAAACTACACTCAGTTGCCAGTTTATTAGATACACCTGTACACCTGCTCGTAACTGCAAATATCTAATCAGCCAATCATGCGTCAGTAACTCAATGCATAAAGCATGTAGACATGGTCAAGAGATTCAGTTGTTGTTCAGACCAAACATCAGAATTGGGAAAGAAATCAGATACAATAGGGTCTTTTAAGAGACTCTTAGATTGTCATAAGGAGGGCATTGGGGACAGACCCAAATGCAGGACGCACACACTGAAGTACTAGGAACAGGATGGGACAAAACTAAAGGATGGGATACGTCGCAGACAGGGCTGGGGAAGCAGGAACGGGATGAAGGACTGGGAACAAGGAGCCTGGGGTGGACTCTGAGCTTGAGACTGGACATGGACCCAGAGCCTGTGCCTTGACTTGGGCTCAGACCCCCAAACGTGACAAGGCCTGGGTTCTAGGAGTTGGAGACTTGGGTTTCTGGAGGACTTGGGTAGCTCAAGGCTAGAGCCTTGGGTTCTTGGAGCTCAAGGCTAGAGCCTGGGGATCTTGGAGCTCAAGGCTAGAGACTGGGGTTCTTGGAGCTCAAGGCAAGAGACTGGGGTTCTTGGAGCTCAAGGCTAGAGACTGGGGTTCTTGGAGCTCAAGGCTAGAGACTGGGGTTCTTGGAGCTCAAGGCTAGAGACTGGGGTTCTTGGAGCTCAAGGCTAGAGCCTTGGGTTCTTGGAGCTCAAGGCTAGAGACTGGGGTTCTTGGAGCTCAAGGCTAGAGACTGGGGATCTTGGAGCTCAAGGCTAGAGACTGTGGATCTTGGAGCTCAAGGCGAGAGACTGGGGTTCTTGGAGCTCAAGGCTAGAGCCTTGGGTTCTTGGAGCTCAAGGCTAGAGACTGTGGATCTTGGAGCTCAAGGCTAGAGACTGGGGTTCTTGGAGCTCAAGGCTAGAGCCTTGGGTTCTTGGAGCTCAAGGCAAGAGACTGGGGTTCTTGGAGCTCAAGGCTAGAGACTGGGGTTCTTGGAGCTCAAGGCTAGAGACTGGGGTTCTTGGAGCTCAAGGCAAGAGACTGGGGTTCTTGGAGCTCAAGGCAAGAGACTGGGGATCTTGGAGCTCAAGGCAAGAGACTGGGGTTCTTGGAGCTCAAGGCTAGAGACTGGGGTTCTTGGAGCTCAAGGCTAGAGACTGGGGTTCTTGGAGCTCAAGGCAAGAGACTGGGGTTCTTGGAGCTCAAGGCAAGAGACTGGGGTTCTTGGAGCTCAAGGCTAGAGACTGGGGATCTTGGAGCTCAAGGCTAGAGACTGGGGTTCTTGGAGCTCAAGGCTAGAGACTGGGGTTCTTGGAGCTCAAGGCAAGAGACTGGGGTTCTTGGAGCTCAAGGCAAGAGACTGGGGTTCTTGGAGCTCAAGGCTAGAGACTGGGGTTCTTGGAGCTCAAGGCAAGAGACTGGGGTTCTTGGAGCTCAAGGCTAGAGACTGGGGTTCTTGGAGCTCAAGGCTAGAGACTGGGGTTCTTGGAGCTCACCTCCTGGGCAAGATGCAGGACACAACCCAACAGAGGCAAGGAACAGGAAGGGACAGAACCAACCTCAGGGTAACAGCAAATGGCCTGGCTTACCCGACAGAGGCAAGGGACAGGAAGGGAGCTCGGTCTGGGGTGGCTCCAAGACTCCGCCGGTAACCTTGGCAGGCTATGGAACAGCCAAAGCTAGAACTCATTGAATGAACTAGCCTTCCACCAGTGGGTTACTCCAAGCAGAGACTGACAAGACAACCCCCCAACTACACTCAATCCCAGAGCCACTTATATTCCCTGCAAACAAGATGAGCATCAGGTGCAAATGCTTGAGCCCAACCGACACAAGGGACAGTCGGAGGACCCAGAGTCCAGAGTCCATGGACCAGAACGTGAACTGAAATGCGGAATTTGGACTGGACCATGACATAGATAGGTACATGGAGTTTAGAAAAATAGAGGGCTATGAGGTAGAGAAATTCTAGGCAGCTTCTAGAATAGATTACATGGTCAGCACAATATTGTGGGCCGAAGGGCCTGTAATATGCTGTAGATTTTCGATGTTCTATGTTTTATAAAATATCATCTATGTGACTTTGGCTGTAGAATGATTGTCGGTGCCAGATGGGCTGGTTTGAGTATTTCAGGAACTGCTGATCTCCTGGGATTTTCACACACAACAATCTCTAGAGTTTACAGAGAATGGTGTGAAAAACAGAAAAAGTAATCCAGTGATCGGCAGTTCTGTGGGCAAAATTGCCTTGTTAATGAGACAGGTCATAGGAGAATGGTCAGTTGAATCAAGCCGATAGGAAGGTGACAGTAACTCAAATAATCATGTGTTACAACAGTGGTGTGCAGAAGAGCATCTCTGAATGCACAGCTCTTTGAATTTTGTCGTGGATAGGCTACAGCAGGAGACCACAAACATACACTTAGCAGCCACAGGATGTAGCTAATAAAGTTGCCACTGAGTGTATATTCCCACCTGGTGAAGGGAAGCATGTAATCAATGAATGGCCTTTACCTGTTTAAGGGGAGTCAAAGGTTGTAGGGAAAAGGCAGGAGTGTAGAGTTGAGGTCATTATATTATTGAATGGTGGGAAAGGTGTGAGGAGCAAAAAACAATACTTGTTTGCCTGTCTTGCATCCTTGTTATTAATCATACTAGAGGAGGCTTACCAGAATGCTGAAGAAGGGTCTCAGCCCAAAATGTCAATTGTTTATTCATTTCCATAGATGTTGCCGGACCTGCTGAGTTTCTGCAGCAGTGTGTGTTACCTGAACGCTGCCTGGATTAGAGTGTATGATAGGTTGAGCGAACTGGTGCTTTTCTCCTTGGAGCAAAGGAGGTTGAGAGGTGAGCAAGATGACAAGAGGCATATTGAACAGCCAGCACTTTTTTCCCAGGATGACATCAGCTAATACAAAAGAGCTTAACTTGAAGGCGATTGGAAGAAAGCATAGGGGAATTTCAGAGGTAGGTTTTTGACAGAGAGGTAAGTACATGACCACACTGCCAGGTGTGATGGTAGAGGCAGGTACATCAGGAACGTTTAAGATACCCTTTGGTAGGCAAATGGATGAATGAAAAATGTGGGAGGGAAGCATAAGACTGATCTTGGAGTATGGTAAAAGGTTAACACAACATTATGGACTGAATGGCCTGCACTGTGCTGTACTGTTCTATGTACTTGAAGACTAGAATAAATTATTTCCTTCTTTTAGATCAGATTAGTTTATTCTCTTGTACATCGAGCTGTAGGCTGGTGGCGTAGTGCCATCAGCACCAGACTTTGAGACGAGTGGTCCTGAGTTTGAATCTAGCCGGCTCCTTGCACACTTTCCCTCCACGTTGGATTGAGCATCGAGCTAGCAACTCGGCCTCGTAACAAAACCAGACAAAATGCTAAAGAAACAGCAAGGTTGCTGCCCCATGTGCCACAAGGCATGGTAAGGAACAACAACAACAAGTTGTAGTGAAATTTCTTGCTCGTGTGAAGCTCACAGAGTGAGTGGTACAACAATAAGTACAGCGACAAAATGGTGCAGACTGAAGCAATGCAAAAGAAATGCCAACGTGACAATGACGGAAGAAATAGAGTTCAGTGTTCACATCACCAGGAAGGGGATGTGAAAATGGTGATCACTTCAGAACTGAGAGTAGAGGAGGGGAAACTGTAAGTGTGGAAATTCAGGCTTTCAACTTCCTGCAATTACTTCCAGAAGGTAGGAGATAGAAAAGGGAACGGCCAGGGTGATATTGTTCATCGGGGTTGCTACCTTTCTGGTCGTTGTTGATGGTGTACAAAAGGAAAGGTCTTTATATGCAAATCTTTACAAAAATAGACTGCATTTCTGAAGTGCTTCATGTGATATTGGTATGTTTCAGATTGCCTTATGACCAATGAAGCCCAATCAAAGGTCAAGCGTTTAAGGACAGCTATCTCCAATAAACCACAGTATGTCAGTAGCCAATAATATGCATTTAAATTATGCTGGATTGTGGGACAAATATTATCAAGGATTACAAAGAAAATCCCCATGGCTTTCCAGTCAAATATCCTGGTATCCTACATGCAGAGGGAAGGTGAGCAGAAACTCCGTTGCTTGAGAGTGGATGTACTGTAAGTGATCGATGACCTTACATATTGCTCCTTACATTGGACATAGGAGTAGAATTAGAGTATTCAGCCTATTGAGTCTGCTCTGCCATTCCATCATGGCAGGTTCATTTCCCTCTCAACCCCATTCTCCCCATAACCTTTGATGCCTTTAGTAATTAAATATACCCAATGTCTCTGTAGCAATGAATTCCACAGATTCACCACCCTCTGGCTAAATAAATTCCTCCTCATCTCTGTTCTAAAGGGATGTCCTTTTATTCTGAGGCTGTGTCCTCTGGTCCTAGACCCCTCCCCCACTATAGGAAACATCCTCTCTATGTAGGCCTTTCCTTTGGACCCCTTAGAATGCCAGAACATCCTTTCTTAGATAAGGGGCCTAAAGCTGCTCACAATACTCCACATGCAGTCTGACCAGTGCTTTATAAAGCCTCGGCATCACATCTTTGCTTTTATGTTCTAGTCCCCTTGAAATGAATGCTAACATTGTATTTTCCTTCCTCACCACCGCCTCAACCTTTAGGGAATTCTGTACAAGGACTTTCAAGCCCCTTTGCACCTCTGATTTCTTTTAAACTTTTCCCTCCCATCTTGAAGCTGGACAGTTTCCTGTTTGTTCAATAAATTAGCTGCACTCTAGCGGGGAAATTGTTAAAGTGAAAGTGAGGAAGATAGAAAAGAGGGTTGGGAGATGATATAGTCATGAGTGGCCCCAAGCTGCACTTAGTCCTACTGACCCACGGTAGGTTTGTAGGTATTTGATTTCAGGTACTGCACCACAAATGTGAGGAATGATTCTTTCATAAGTAAAAGAGAACTATTATTTCAAGGTTTTGAAGATCATGTTTATTTTTAAATGATAAGTAGTTTAAAAGAAGTAAACTTGTCTAATGGAACCATGTTTCTAGAAAACCTCGTGTTGAAGGAGAAATAAAGACTTTTTACACAGGAAAATGGAATGTATTTTAACATGGTTGTCAATTGTTGACATTAAATACTTAATGTGAATTAAGGATTTGTATCCAGTGCCATTACAAACATTTACAAAAATTCTAAAACAGCTTTTTGATATACTCTTCCATGGAATTTTATCAGTCTGTGATATATAGTTGGCTAACAAGAAACAAATATCAAGAACAGATACTGGGCACTTACCGGTAGTTAAATCACAGGCTCATAGTTGTTAACCTCAGTCTGTTCTCCTACACTTCGCCTCTGATGAAATGATAATTTGTTATGGAGCTATCCAGGTCACATTTGTTGACAAGAGAAATAAGACTGGTAATTATTACATAGTTGGGTTTCTTAACTTGTGTAAATTCTCTTAATTCTTAAATTATAAAGTACTTTCAGACAGTTTGGAACATTGTACAAGGGTCTTGGTCCAAAACATCGACCTTTTTCCCTCTCGATAGATGCAGCCTGAGCTGCTGAATTCCTATTTGGACTATTATGTATTTCATGTGTGTTACAATTAGCAAAGTGTGGTGTGTGGCCAAGTGGTTAAGGCGTTGGACTAGCGATCTGAAGCCCCAGCCGAGGCAGCCACCCAGCTGAAAATGGGTACCGGCAAAATGCTGGGGGTTAACCTCGTGATAGACTGGCATCCTATCCGGGGGGTGGGGGGGTGAGTCTCGTACTCTCAGTCATTTCACGCCACAGAAACTGGCATAATCACTGGCCTGATGAGCCTATAAGGCTCGGGACAGACTTTAACTTTTTCAACAATTAGCAAACATGTTGCATACACCAAGCCACAGGTATTCAGAGCTTGGCTTGTATTGAACAGATATCTACCTAGGGCAGAGGACATGCTACCACCTGCTATTCTACTATGTAAACAAAATATTTTCAGGAAATCTTTTGTCCTTCACATGGCCTTCATCATTCAGAGTTATTCAAAATTCACAGTCAATGTATTATCAAAGTACATATATGTTACCACTTACAACCCTGAGATGAATTTTCTTGCAGGCATACTCAGTAAGTCCAAGAACCATAACAGAATCAATGAAAGACTGCACCCAACAGGGTGGACTAACAACCAATGTGCAAAAGACAGCCAACTCTGCAATTACAAAAGAAAAAAAAGAAAATAATACTAATAAAACTAAGCAATAAATACTGAGAACATGAGGTAAAAAGTCCTTAAAAATAAGTCCATAGGTTGTGGGAACATTTCAGTGATGGGACAAGTGAAGTTGAGTGAAGTTATCCTCTCTGGTTCATAAGCCTGATGGTTGCGACGTAATGACTGTTCCTGAATCTGGTAGTGTGAATCCTGAGGCTCCTGTACCACCTTCTTGATGGCAGCAATGAGAAGAGAGCATGACCTGGGTGATGGGGGTCCCTGATGGTGGATTCTGCTTTCCTGTAACAGCACTCCGTGTAAATGTGCTCAATGGTGGGGTACGGGAGTTGGGATGTTAAGTTCTACAAGACACTGGTGAAGCCAAATTTGGACTATTATGTGCAGATCTGGCCACCTTCTTACAGAGAAGATATATAAGATTGAAAGCGTACAGATAAAATATACAAGGATATTACCTGGTCTTGAGGCTTGAGTTATAGGGAAAAGTTGAATAGGTTAGGACATTATTTCCTAGAGTAGAGAAGAATGACGGAAGATTTCAGTGTTTAATGGATAGGTACATGGATGGTAGGGGTATGGAGGGCTATGGTTCTAGTGCAGGTCATTGGGAGTAGGCAGATTAAATGGTCCAGCATGAAATAAATGGGCTGAAAGGCCTACTTATGTTCTGTACTTTTCTATGATTCCGTGACTCTATTTGATAGAGGTATCCAAAATGAGGGTTATGATAGGGTAAATGCAAGCAGTCTCTTTCTACTGAGTGAAGCTAGAACTAGAGGTCATGGGTAAGGGAGAAAGGTGAAATGTTAAGGGAAACATGAGGGATAAATTCTTCACTCAGAGGGTGGTGTGAGTGCAAAACGAACCGCCAGTGTAAATGGTGGATGTGGACTTGATTGCAACATTAAGTAAATATGGTTTGATGGGACGAGGCAGAATAGCAGTTTGGCATGGATTCGGGAGGGCAAAAAGGCCTGCTTCACTCCATCACTCTAAATATATTTCAGTGATTGTGAAGGGATGGCAGAATATGGATTCGATATAGACTAGCTGGGCTGAAGAGCCTGTTTCTCTGCTGTAGTGCTGTAGTATTCTGTGATATATTAAAGAATAAGACCATAAGTCATAGGAACAGAATTAGGACATTCAACTCATCAAGTCTGTTCACAGCTGATTTATTTTCCCTCTCAATCCCGTTGTCCAATCTTCTTCTCCTGACCTTTGATCCCTTACTAATCAAGAATCTATCAACCTCTGCTTTCAGTATACCCAATGTTAACAGTGTTCAAGGATTTCAACAAACTTTTGATTTTTTTTTGCTTCTGCCTTATTTTGTTTAGCTGCTGTTGCTGCTTGTGTTGCGCTGAACATTGTTACCTTCTATGTTGGTGCTGAAATGTGTGGTAACACTTGCAGGCTGCCTCCAGCACATCCTTGGGTGTGCGTTGTGAACACAAATGACACATTTCACTGCATGCTTTGACGTACAGTACTGTGCAAAAGTCTTAGGCACACACATATATAGCTCGGGTACCTGAGACTTCTGTACTGCACTGTAGCAATTTTATATTTTGCGTTGTACTGCTGCCACAAAAAAAAAGGCATTTTATGACATATATGAGTGATGATAAACCTGATTCTGATATGGGTTTCTATTGTGGATTGAGAATGGGAGAGGGGAATCAGAGCTGGGAAAATGAGAATGGAGAGGGGAGGGAGTGAGAAGTACCAGAGAGACATTCTGTAATAATCAATAGATAGATAGATAGATACTTTATTCATCCCCATGGGGAAATTCAATAAACCAATTGTTTGGAATTAAATGACCTTGCAAGGTATCTCAGGGCTGGGTGTGTCTGCCCATGAGCCAACACCCTCACCCCGGCACTCCTTCTCTGCCACCTGTCCCACATCCCTCCCGTGGTGCTCCACCCTCATCATTCCCAACAACCTTTGCTCCTGCCGGATTTACAAACTCACTCTCCACTCCACATTGACAAATACAGTACTGTGCAAAAGTCTTAGGCTCCCTAGCTATATATATGTGAATAAGACTTTTGCACAGTACTGTATATGTGATAAGTAAATCTGAAACTGAATCTGAATTAAAATCAGAAATTGAATCTAAAATCTGAATCTGGAAGTTCAATCAGCAAGACATAGTTCTCTGTTAATTGTCTGAAAAGTCAAAGATGAAATGACATTTTTTTAATGCAGTGTTCTGTGAAAGGTCTTGCAATTTATGGGGAGAGGACTGTGTAATTTGGCTATTCCTTCAAAGAGTCAGAACTTATGCAATGGATTGATTGGTCTCCACTGACACTGTGAAGGAGTTAGCAGGAAATTTAGAAAATCACAATACCATTGAGAAATTTCAATGTGGCTTTATGAAAGTAAAATCAAATTTGACAAATTTATTTGAGTTATTTGTAGCGGTATCAATCAGGGGTAACCAAAGGATGTAGTATATTTAGATTTCCAGTAAGTAGTTAACAAGATATTTATTTTTTGCTTCATTGTCTGATGGCAGCAATGTACCTTGCAGGTACTGAGTATTAACCTCATCATGGTGTGGAACATACTCTTCAAGCAATTAATGAATTTAAGTGCCAACCAGACTTCACCTAGTGAGTGTAAATGCCTACACAACATATCAACCATTTTGTTACTTAAACAAAGATCAAACTCTGCGGAAAAGCACCCGGGACAAATAAAACGAGATCAATATTAGAGAGTATAATAAAGATTTAACATTTTCCCAGGGAAATAAAGGGAGTCTTTGTCTCTTTCTTAAATAAGTGGTTTCTTCAGATTTTATTCTTGCAAATATTGGAAAATAACAGCTGTAATGGCCAAATATACTACTAATTAACTAAATTGAATTCATATGTTACACCAACAATCATCTGTTTTCTATTTGGTCTGTGTTGGCATGGTCTGGGCAGAGACAAAGGCTGTACTTCAGAAACTCTCTCATTGAGACCACTGTGACAAGGAAAAAGTTAGCATGATTTTACAGAATTTATGACCCAGTTTCATCTTTGCTGATGTGGGCAACTTAACATGGAAAGAGTTGGTTTGACAAAGTATTCAGATTGCTGATGAAGGTCAGAGCCAATTAATCCAAATAAAACTAATCTCTTAAAATAGAGTGGTGTCCCTTTAGAACAGCGATGAGGAGGAATCTTTTTCACCAGAGGTTGCTGAATCTGTGGAATTCATTGCCACAGACAGCTGTAGAGGCCATATCATTGGGTATATTTAAAGCAGAAGTTGATAGGTTCCAGATTAGTCAGGGGTTCACAGGTTACAGGGAGAAGGCAGGTGAATAAATCAGCCATGATGGGAATGATGGAGCAGACTCGATGGGCTGAACAGCCTGATTTTACTTCTGTATTTAATGGTCTGAAAATTTCAATCAAATCTAGGTCTTAAAGCAATTTGAATTTTATTTTTTATTCCAAAGTAGTTCACCATGTTTGCATCTTACAATACATGGGCTTTTTTATTTTAAAAATTCTCAATAAAGACATTCAGTAAGCTGTGGTCTAGAAAGGTCAGGTGTCTGTGGAATTTGTAATGTTACCAAATGAATTGATTACCTGAAAGACTTTTGCTATTAGTCCAGGGCTCCATGGACTTCTGGGTTAATGGATACCTATGGGATATAAAAGGTTGACAACCCAGAGACTAGACCTTGGGAGGGTGGCTTAATTACATATTCCCGCTGAAAGTACAAGGCCATCCAGCCAACCTGATCCAGCTGTTTTAATGTTTAGTGCTCCCTTCCCTATAGAAAACACAGGAGATTCTGCAGATGCTGGAAATCTTGAGCAAAGCACACAAAATACTGGAGGAAATCTGCTGGTCAGGCAGCATCTATGGAAGTGAATAAACCATCGATATTTCAGACCAAAACCCTTCATCAGGATTCAATGACAGTTCTGATGAATGGTCTTGGCCCAAAACATCGATGGTTTATTCACTTCCGTAGATGATGCCTGATCTATTGAGTCTCTACAGATCACTAACCGTCCGAAGCACAGCTTCTCAGTGACCACTCAGTGACGGGGTTCCTGTGGCATTCACCAAGGAACAATATGAACGTTGGCCTAATCCTCCATCTGACCAACAGGAGCAGGATGAGGTGGTCCCATCTTCCATCTGACCAACTTCAGCACCCTGACCTGATTCCCAATCCCAACACTACTGTTCCAGACTGCCGAGAACCCACAGCACAGTAGTATAGTGGTTAACATAATCCTATTACAGCAATTCTCACCACTGTCTGTAAGGGGTTTGTACATTCTCCCTGTGACTGTGTGGGTTTCCTCTGGTAATCTGGTTTCCTCCCATATACTGAAGATGTATGCGTTGGTAGGTTAATTGGTCACATGGGTATAATTATGACCAATTAACATCTTTGGAACATGGGAGGAATCTGGAGCACCCAAAGGAAATCCACATGGTCACCGGAAGAATGTACAAACACTGGCGGGAATTGAAGCTGTAATAGCAAATTCTAATTGCTATGCTGCCGTGCTGCCCAGTTTGACGAGTCAGTAGGTGAAAAAAAATCTTCTCACTGTGACAAAAATAAACCAATTCTGGTCCCAAATCATCCCGGTCTTAATGGCTATTTGTGAAGTGTTGGTTTTCATGGAAAAAGTTGGCACAACTCAGGACATGGATAACAAATCATAGTCTTCAGCGTGCAAAGTCTACACATCTTGTGTAGTGTAACATCTAGTACAGAAAGAGTTTAGTTGGTCCTCTTTTCTTTGAAAATACATGTTCCGTCTGGTACTCCCAAAACAGAGACATCTCCAGTGGAGCTGAAAGGGTGATCAAGATGTTGATTCAGATTTATATATCAGATGTACATCGAAACATACGGTGATATACATCATTTACATTAATGACCTACACACTCAAGGAGTACTGGGGGAAGCCAGCAAGTGTTGCCACACATTGTAATGCTGAGGTAGCAAGCAAGCCCACAATGTTCATCAGAACACCACAAGCAGCAACAGCAATAACAACAACAACAAAACAATAAAACAGCAGTAAAACATCCCCCTTCCCACATTCCAACCCACACACCCACTCACACATATAGAGAGGCCTTCAACCCCAGGAGAGGCCACCTCCAGGCCTCCAGTCCTTGGCCCTGGACTCTCAGACTCACAGATGTCAGGGCTCTGACCTCTGGACTGTTGTGCATCCAATATTTCAGTAATATGTGAGTAATGTTCAGAATCAGAATCAAAATTGGAACCAGGTTTAATATTACTGGCATATGTTGTGAAATTTGTTGACTTTGTGGCAGCAGTACAATGCAATACATAATAATAGAGAAAATAAACTACAGTAAGTATATATATATGTATGTATGTATATATATATTAAATAGCTAAGTTAAATAAGTAGTGCAAAATAGAAATAAAAAAGTAGTGAGCTGGTATACACGGGTTCAATGTCCATTCAGAAATCAGATGGCAGAGGGGAAGAAGCTGTTCCTGAATTGAGTACTTCCTTCTGTACCTCCTTCCTCATGGTAGCAATGAGAACAAGGCATGACCTAGATAGATAGATAGATAGATAGATAGATAGATACTTTATTCATCCCCATGGGGAAATTCAACATTTTTTTCCAATGTCCCATACACTTGTAGCAAAAACTCATTACATACAATACTTAACTCAGTAATAATATGATATGCATCTAAATCACTAACTCAAAAAGCATTAATAATAGCTTTAAAAAAAAGTTCTTAAGTCCTGGCAGTTGAATTGTAAAGCCTAATGGCATTGGGGAGTATTGACCTCTTCATCCTGTCTGAGGAGCATTGCATCGACAGTGACCTGTCGCTGAAACTGCTTCTCTGTCTCTGGATGGTGCTATGTAGAGGATGTTCAGGGTTTTCCATAATTGACCGTAGCCTACTCAGCGCCCTTCGCTCAGCTACCGATGTTAAACTCTCCAGTACTTTGCCCACGACAGAGCCCGCCTTCCTTACCAGCTTATTAAGACGTGAGGCGTCCTTCTTCTTAATGCTTCCTCCCCAACACGCCACCACAAAGAAGAGGGCGCTCTCAACAACTGACCTATAGAACATCTTCAGCATCTCACTGCAGACATTGAATGACGCCAACCTTCTAAGGAAGTACAGTCAACTCTGTGCCTTCCTGCACAAGGCATCTGTGTTGGCAGTCCAGTCTAGCTTCTCGTCTAACTGTACTCCCAGATACTTGTAGGTCTTAACCTGCTCCACACATTCTCCATCACCTAGGTGACCTAGGTCACCTAGGTCACCTAGGTGACCTTTAACGATGTACACCATCAAGACGTCCTGGATATTACGGAGGCTAGTGCTCGTGATGGTGCTAACTAAGTTCACAACTCTGCAGTGTACTTTGATCCTGTGCAGTGCCCACCCCCCACCCACACCAGACGGTGATGCAGCAAGTTGGAATGCTCTCTATTTCAGGTACATCTGCAGAATTTTTCAAGTGTTTTGGAGATATACCAAATCTTCTCAAACTCCTATTGTTTGATGAGGAATTTGTTTAAAATTTGTTTAAAATTATTTGTTTAAATAATAAATTACATGTTCTATGTAAAAGTATGTGAATGGCATATGTTATCACACCACTACGTCATAAGTGCTCACCTCGCTAGAGACTAAAAATGAAGTTTACATACATCTCTTGGATTCCATTGTTTTTCTTTCAATTAGTTTTATGTTTTGGAGTGACAAAACATAATACGGACAAGCTGACCCAGAGGCTCCAACCTTTGGACTCTGCCTCTGGACTCACTGACATTGATCATTGACCTTTGTGCTTCTTGCTCTGGACTTTGACCTTTGGCTTGCCATTCAGACTTTGACAACCTCTAGGCATTACCCTAGGATTCTCCAATCACAGATTTGATCTTCAGACCTCAACTTCAGGACTCACTGATCATAAGTGAGCATGCCTCAACCCCAGGATTCGGTGATCACAGTGTTGTCTGGGTCTTGACCTCTAGAGTCACACAGATCTCCAAGCCTCTGTGACCTGGGAGTGGTTCTCCTGTCTGTCAGGTGGTAATTTGGAGCTCCGAGGAGCTGGCCAGCATTCTGCACCTCCCTGTCCTGAGTTACATCACAGAGGGCTAAGTCTGGACTCTCTCTGCTCCACATTCAGGCTAATCCAAGAGATTTCCTTTAAAATTAATCTTTGCCGAAGTGGAGAATTAGCAATGCTGACAAAAGTTTTTCCAAAAATTAACCCTAAAAGATATTATTTCCTCTTGTGGTTTACTTTGTGAAATTTAATGAGGTGAAAATTCTTTTTCAAGATTATCAAATTAGAGGAGATTTCAGAAACACAGTTTAATTTAATATTAAAGTTTAAAATTTCAGGCCAACAAAGCTTCAACATCTTGGACTGCCTCTCAAGTTGACAATATCAGTCCTGACGAAGAGTCTCCGTGTGAAACATTGACTGTGCTCCTTTCCAAGGATGCTGCCCGGCCTGCTGTGTTCCTCTAGCATTTTATGTGTGTTGACGATGTCTTTTAAAGCTTTAATGCTTCTGATAGGTTAACAGTGGTAGTATGAGGGAGTAGAATTTCTGTCCATAATGGCTCTCAGTCAATATTTTGTTGTTTAGGGTCAGCTTAAAATAGTGAATCACAAAAACAAATCTGTGCTCCAGCTGTGCGTTACTCCTAATATCATAAGATATAAGACCATAAGAGCATAATACACCACAGTAGTGTAGTAGCTAGTGAAACACCATTACAGCTCAGGAAATTGGAGTTTGGAGTTCAATTCCAGCATCCTCTGTAAGAAGTTTGTACGTTCCATCTCTACCAAAGGAGATGTAAGACACTCCTTCCTTTCAAGCCCTTGGGCAAAGTGTAGCACCTGCTTAGCCCCTGATCAGGGTCACATGAATCCATGGGAGCAGGTGGTGAATGGTTGTATGAGCAGCTGGTGCATTTCACAAGTCCTGGTTATGTGACCACTGACACCAGGCAGACAATCTCTGAAGAGTATTGATAATAGTTGGGGTCACCTGTCTTGTAAAGTAACAGCCCAGAAAAAGGCAATGGCAAACCACTTCTGTAGAAAAATTTGCCATGATCACCCACATCATATAACACGGTACATGATGATGATGATGATGAATTATACCAATAAATATTTGCAACAAATTTACCAAGCTAATTTAACAAAACAACATTGTTAACTTGAATGGGTTCAGCCTGTGTTCAGCAGTCAGCAGAACTGGGGCTCCACAGGGAACTGTCCTGCCTCCCTTTCTCGTCACCATCTACACCTCGGACTTCAACTACTGCACAGAGTCTTGCCATCTTCAGAAGTTTTCTGATGACTCTGCCATAGTTGGATGCATCAGCAAGGGAGATGGGGCCGAGTACAGGGCTACGGTGGGAAACTTTGTCACATGGTGCGAGCAGAATCATCTGCAGCTTAATGTGAAAAAGACTAAGGAGCTGGTGGTGGACCTGAGGAGGGCTAAGGCACCGGTGACCCTGTTTCCATCCAAGGGGTCAGTGTGGACATGGTGGAGGATTACAAGTACCTGGGGATATGAATTGACAATAAACTGGACTGGTCAAAGAACACTGAGGCTGTCTACAAGAAGGGTCAGAGCCGTCTCTATTTCCTGAGGAGACTGAGGTCCTTTAACATCTGCCGGACAATGCTGAGGATGTTCTACGAGTCTGTGGTGGCCAGTGCTATCATGTTTGCTGTTGTGTGCTGGGGCAGCAGGCTGAGGGTAGCAGACACCAACAGAATCAACAAACTCATTCGTAAGGCCAGTGATGTTGTGGGGGTGGAACTGGACTCTCTGACAGTGGTGTCTGAAAAGAGGATGCTGTCCAAGTTGCATGCCATCTTGGACAATGACTCCCATCCACTCCATAATGTACTGGTTAGGCACAGGAGTACATTCAGCCAGAGACTCATTCCACCGAGATGTAACACTGAGCGTCATAGGAAGTTATTCCTGCCTGTGGCCATCAAACTTTACAACTCCTCCCTCGGAGTGTCAGACACTCTGAGCCAATAGGCTGATCCTGGACTTATTTCCACTTGGCATGATTAACATTATTATTTAACTATTTATGGTTTTATATTGCTATATTTCTACACTATTCTTGGTTGGTGTGGCTGTAACAAAACCCAATTTCCCTTGGGATCAATAAAGTATGTCTGTCTGTCTGTTACAATAGAACACATAACAAATTCATATCAGTTGATTAATCAGCATATTATGAAAAGCTCAACAAGCAAGTGCACAAAAATATAAAGAAGACCATAAGACCATATGACATAAGAGCACAATCAGGTCATTCAGCCCACCATGGTTGAGTTGTTATCTCTCTCAAAATTATAAACTAAATTTTAAGGAAGTGTGATCACGTTCATCACACTGAGGGGCAAAGTGATTAATGTGCCGATGAAAGAGGGGCCTTGTGGAAGTACAATATTTTTCTACTTGTCATCAACATCATTGTGAAGATGAATGGCTCATGAATTTAAGAAAGTAAGACTCATGTTTAGAAATCTACCAAGCCAAATGCATAAGACCATAAGATGATAAGCCAGAGAAGCAGAATTAGGCCACTCGTCCCATCGAGTCTGCTTCACCATTCCATCATGGCTGATTTATTATCCCTCTCAACCCCATTCTCCTGCCTTCTTGCTGTAACCTTTGATGCCCTGACTAACCAAGAACAAATCAACCTCCGCTTGAAATATACTCAATGAATCACCTCCACACCCGTCCGTGGCAATGAATTCCACAGATTCACCACCTTCTAGCTAATTAAATTCCTCCTCGTATTTATTTGAAAGGGACATCCCTCTATTCTGAGCCTGTGCCCACTGGTCTTATACTCACCCACGATAGGAAACATCCTCTCCACTCTATCTAAGCCTTTCAGTATTCAATAGGTAACAATGAGATCCCCCCTCATTCTTCTAAACTAAAGTGAGTACAGTCCCAGAGCCATTTAATGCTCCTCATCCACTGATCCTTTCATTTCCAGAATTATTCTTGTGAACCTCCTCTGGACCCTCTCCAATGCCAGCACATCTTTTCTTAGATAAGAGGCCCAAAACTGCTCACAATTCTCCAATGCCTTATAAAGCCTCCTTGCTCTTATATTCTAGTCCTCTTGAAATAAATTCTATATTGCTTTTACCTTCATTACCACCAACTCAACCTGAAATTAACCTTTAGGGAATCCCACACAAGGACTCCTAAATTCCTTTGCACCTTGGATTTTTAAAAATTTTCTCCCCATTCAGAAAATAGTCTATGCCTTTATTCTTTTTGTTAAAGTGCATGACCATCCACTTCCCTGCACTATATTCCATCTCCCACTTCTTTACCCATTCTCCCCATCTGTCCAAGTCTTTCTGCAGACTCCCAGCTTCTTCAACACTACCTGCCTCTCCACCTATCTTGTCTAGTATACAAACCTGGCCACAAATCCATCATATCTGTCATCCTGTGAAAGGAAGTGGTCCCAATATGAATTCCTGTGGAACACCACTAGTGACCAGCAGTCAACCAGAAAAGGCCCCCTTATTCCAACTCTTTGCCTCCTGCCAGTCAGCCAATCTTCTATCCATGTGAGTATCTTCCCTGTAATACCATGGGGTCTCATCTTGTTAAGAAACCTCGTGTGTGGCACCTTGTCAAAGGCCTTTTGAAAGTCCAAGTAAATAACATCTACTGATTCTCCTTTGTCTATCCTGCCTGTTATTTCCTCGAAGAATTCTAACAAATTTGTCAGGCAAGTTTTCCCATTAAAGAAACAATGCTCATTTTGGCCTACTTTATCATTTTGGGATAGTCTCAGTAATTCCTCGATAAAATCAGCCAAGACAATTTAATTGGGTTTTAACTACCATCATGTAAAGATAGAAAGCAAGATGAAAGCTGAAATGAAGCTTCTAATTATGTGAACCAAGTGAAATCTCCAGCAATTGATAAAATTGCCTATTTTATCCACTAATATTTTTGCTACAATAAATGTTATTTTAAAGTGATATAATTATGTAATTAAAGACAATTCCAATGTATTAGAGTTATAACAGTTTAATTTTTCTGATTTTATCAATATGCCGTATTTTAAAATATTTTAATGAGTCATGAGTTAATGAGTTATTTGCACATGATGTAAGACCAACATCATACATGTGAGGTAAGCACACATTAACTGTTTGTCTGTAATAAAGTGTATTTCCATGATCTATAGTCTTGATGTCTCCTGGACTCTACAACGAGTTGTCAAAACTAGCCTACCTGCCATCAAGGACATATATACAGAATGGTGCTGGAAAAGGGCAGTAACATGATAAAGACCCCATCCACCCTCTCATGGACTGTTTGACCAATTCGCATCAGGGAGGAGGCTATGTAGCATCCACACCAGGACCACCAAACTCAAAAACAGTTACTTTCCCTGAGCAGTAAGGCTGATCAACACCTCCACTCACTAACCCACCCTTCCATACCCCCAACTATCACTACCTTATCATTTCCTGCCAAAATTACCTTAAGTAGACACTTCTGTGCCCAGCATCACTTTATGGACATACAATCAATGTGTAAAGCTATCTTATGTATTTATATTTATTGTGTTTTTATTATTGTGTTCTTTATCTATGTATGTTATTTTTTGTGTTGCATCAGGTCTGGAGTAATACTTACTTTGTCTCCTTTCCATTATTGGATTATTGATTTAAGTTCCACTCCAGAGGCGTCGACTTGGCTGAGCCACTATTACAGTAGAGGCAGTGACTACATAGAGAAATGGAGTCATACAACTTTGGAGTAAGACTTTATTTACATAGAGCACTGACACAAGAAATCAGCATCCAGCATGTTCTATTCTCAGAACTACCACTGGGCAGTAGGTACAGCAGCTTTAGGTCCCACACCAGGTTCAGTAACAGTTATGACCCTACAACCATCAGGCTTCTGAACCAGTATGGATAATGCCACTCAACATTGGAATGTCAACTGTTTGCTCCCCCCTATAAATGCTGCCTGTAATGTTCTTCCAGCATTTTGCAAGTGTTCAAAGTTCAAAGTTCATTTGTAATCAAACTATGCATGCATGCCAATCAAACCACTCAAAAACAGTAAAAGAGTACCCAGAATCCAGAAACACATGCAACATGAACCTCAAAGTCCCCCAAAATGAGTCCAGAGCCACCAGCCTCGCCCATCAATCCTTGCAATGTGAAACCCAAGGCTTCTGCACTTTTCTGCATGAGCAACCCCCGAGAGGGAAAGGAAGACCAGTGAAAACAGACAGATGGTGCTGAACGCCTGCCTCGTCTCCACTCTCATCCTAATCGACTTCAACCATGCACAATCACAGGGAAGCATTGGAGTCAATCATAGGCTCACACCCTCGATGCCTCAGTTGGAGAGAAGCAATGGAATTGATCATGGACTCGCACCCCATCTCCAGGCTTCCAGGCCTCAGAGCTGCACACTCGGCTCAAAACCTCGCCAACCTCTCTCAGAGTGCCAGGCCACTCATTCAGCCCCAAAACATGCCATCAAAATGCAAATTACAGGTTCCAATTGCATGCGACTTACTAGTAGAATCATATTTGAAAGAATAAGGAGTAAAAGAAGTCACACTGGTCAATACCTTGCAGAATCCTTTGACAACCTTCCTCACTATCAATTTTTGTGTCATTGGCTAACTTGCTATTCAGCCTACCAACATTAGCATAGTGGTGAGCACAACACTTGTACAGTGCAGGTGACCGGGGTTCAATTCCTGCTGCTGTCTGTAAGAAGTTTGTACGTTCTTCCTATGATCACTTGGGTTTCCTCAGTGTGTTCTGGTTTCCTCCCACATTCCAAAGAAGGTTGGTAGTTTAATTCAACAGGCCAGACAGCATCCATGGGAGGAGGTAGTGACGATGTTTCGGGCCAAAACCCTTCATCAGGAGTGAAGTAACATGGTATGGTCGAAGGGGGGATAAGAAGTTGGGGGAGGGATGAAGTAGAGAGCTGGGAAGTGATAGGCTGGAGGGAAATGGGCTAGGGGGAAGGTGGTATCTATAATTTTAGTCTGGTTGATACCCCTGCTCCCCCCTTACCCCATCCCTATCTATAATTTTAGACTGGTTGATACCCCTGCCCCCCCTTACCCCATCCCTATCTATAATTTTAGTCTGGTTGATACCCCTGCCCCCCTTACCCCATCCCTATCTATAATTTTAGTCTGGTTCTCTTTCTCTCTCTTTTTCCCCCGTCACTATAATCTCCCCCCAGCCCTACCTTTCTTTCTCTTTTATTTCCCATAATTCTCCACCTTAACCCCCAGCCCATTTCCCTCCAGCCTATCACTTCCCAGCTCTTTACTTCATCCCTCCCCCCACTTCTTATCCCTCCTCGACCATCCCATGTTACTTCACTCCTGATGAAGGGTTTCGGTCCGAAACGTCGTCACTACCTCCTCCCATAGATGCTGTCTGGCCTGCTGAGTTCTGCCAGCATTTTGTGTTTTTATTTATCTCCAGCATCTGCAGATTCACTGGTGTTGGTAGTGTAAATTGGCCGTGATTAGGCTAGGATTACAGCGGAGTGTTGCTGGGTGGCAAGCCTCGTAGGACTGGAAGAGCCTATTCCGTGCTGTATGTTAATAAATAAATAAATTTTCATCCAAGTCCAAGTTTCATACTTGCTACAGAACCAGTAGCATTAAACCTTTGGTTCTGCATTGGCAACATACACCTTTAACACCGAGAACAATTAATGTATTACACCAAAGCTTTCAAATGTTTAACACAGCTTACAAGTTGTGCTTCATAATTTTGTTATTAAGGAAAGGGCCAAGATCAACTGAGTTAAACCTTTAATAGAACAAGTTTACAAGACCTGATATCATGAGAGGCTGGTTAAACTTGGGTTGTTTTCTCTGGAGCGTTGGAGGCTGAGGGAGATCTGATAGAGGTTTACAAGATTATAAGAGCCACAGATGGAGCAGACAGGGAGTATCTGTTTCCCAGGGTTGAAATGTCTAAAACCAGAGAGTATGCATTGAAGGTGAGAGAGGGTAGGTTCAAAGGGGATGCGAGAGGTAAGTGTTGTAATCAGGGAGTGGTGGTAGCCGGAATGCGCTGCCTTGGATGGTGGTTGAGACAAAGGCTTTTAAAAGATGTTGGAATCGGCACATGCAAATGTAGAAGATGGAGGGATATGGACATGGTAGAGGTAGGAGGGATTAGAGTTTGGGTGTTTTTGATTTGCTTTTTGGCTGGTTTGGCACTACGCTGTGGGCTGAATGGCCTGTTCCTGTGCTGTACTCTTCTATGTAATTATTCTATGTAAGAGCCAGCTGAGCAAAATAAAACAAAGGGAAGTTAGAGTCAGCAAGTAGAGCAGCATCTTGCTTGATTTAATTAATTTCTGATGGTGTTTCAATCCCTCGCAAGAGACCAGTCACAGGAGATCTGAAACATGTTGTTTGACTTACCTTATGAGGCAACATGTTGTTACTTTATTAGGTGGGTCATAATTGTTTATGTGATGAATGTGTGGAAAATGGAAGAGCTGGCTTGCCAGTAAATTGGTTCTTGATGTGGTGTAATGATGCGGTTAAGGAGGAATTTGCTTGGCTAAGTACTTCTATAGATGTGTAGCGGAGAGTATGTTGACTGGCTGCATCACAGTCTGGAATGGAAACACCAATGCCCTTGAATGGAAAATCCTTCAAAAAGTAGTGGATACAGCTCAGTCCATCATGGGTAAAGCCCTTCCCACCACTGAGCATACCTACACGGAGTCACAGGAAAGCAGCATCCATCATCAGGGACCCCCACCACCCAGGTCATGCTCTCTTCATGCTGCTGCCATCAGGAAGAAGGTACAGGAGCCTCTGGACTCTTCATCTCATGTTCTTGACATTTATTGTTTATTTATTATTATTATTATTTTCTTCTGTATTTGCACATTTTGTTGTCTTTTACACATTAGTTGTTTGTCCGTCCTGTTGGGTGGGCTCTTTCATTGATTCTATTATGATTCTTGGGTTTACTGAGTCAGCCCACAAGAAAACAAATCTCCGAGTTGTATATGTTGACATATATGTATAATACATTTACTTTGAACTTTGAACTTTTGAATTTTGTCATTCACACTAAACCTCTCTAAAGCCAGACTCATTGCATGTAAACTCAGTGGCCACTTTATTGGGTATCTTCTGCATCTAATGAAATGGCAACTGAGTGTGGTCTTCTGCTGCTGTACTCCACCTTCTTCAAGGCTGTGTGTTCTCTGCACACTACTGTTGCAATGTATGGTCATTTGAGTTACTGTTGTCTTCCCGTCAGCTTGAACAAGTCAGGCCATTCTCCTCTGATCTCCCTCAAGGCAATTCTGTCCACAGAACTGCTGCTTACTCAATGTCTATTGTTTCTCGCACAATTCTCTGTAAATTCAGAGACTGATGTGCGTGAAAATCCGAGGAGATCAGCAATTTCAGAGGTACTCAAACCATCCTGTCTGGCACGAAAAATCATTCCATGATCAAAGCCACTTAGATCACATTTCTTCCCCATTCTGATGTTAGATCTGAACAACATCTGATCCTCTTGACCATGTCTGCATGCTTTTATGCATTGAGTTACTGCCACATCATTGGCTGATTAGATATTTGCATCAATAAGCAGGAGTATAGGTGTGCCTAATAAAGTGGCCCTGTCTGTAAATACAGAATACACATCAAACTTCCTTGTCTACTTTTCCAATAGATACATTAACCCAATTATATTCTTTGCTGTCTTAATTAATGCAATGAACAAAAGAATCTGAGAGGAATATGCATGAGCTGGCAATTTCACTCCAGAGATTTGATCCCAAGAACACTAGGGATTGCTGTGATCTCAAAGAGGTCCTCAATCCTCCACCAATTCAATGACACTATTTCAAAGTTCTCCTGGGCTCCCTTTCTAATGTTTATTCCTCAGCCAATGACATTGAAGTGAATTAGTGATGATGGGAGTGGGAGTGGGAGTGCACCTTTTGCTGCACTTGATCACTGTTCAAAAGTACTTCATGAGCTTGCCTGTGGTGCCACAGAAACACAAGTCTCATTTATTGTAATTACATAACAGTGACAAACAGTACCATTTGGCTGGTGGGTTACAACCACTAATTGGCTGTTGTTGGTTTTGGATTGTCTCACTCTGGCCAATTCCTGACCACAGCCATCTATTTCTCTACTGCTGAGTTGACCAGGACTTTCCCTCTGGGATAGCTGTTTCTGAATGCCAAATTCTCCCCTAACTTCTTCCTGAAGGCCAGCACCTCTGCCTTACAATGCAGCAATCAAGCTCCATGTTATCAGAAAACACAAAGTTCACTGTAGATGCTGTGGTCAAATCAAGACGTACAAAAAAGCTGAATGAACTCAGCAGGTCAGGCAGCATCTGACCTGCCCGACCTGCTGAGTTCATCCAGCTTTTTTGTACATCCATGTTATCAGAATCAAGTTTACTATCGCTGGCACACTGTATATTGTGAAATGTATTATTTTGTAGCAGCAGTACATTGCAATGCATAATAATAATATAACAATAAATTATAATAGAAGTATATATAAAAATAATTCAAATAAGTAGTGCCAAAGCAGATGGAAAAAACAGTGAGGTATTGTTGAATGAACTCATTGTTCATTCAGAAATCTGATGGCGGAGGGGAAAAATCTGTTTCTAAAATGTTCCATCACTTCACCAGAAGTTCCCTTATCCATCCATAACTTTTCATCCAGGTTCCATATCTTTCCTAATTTTTGCACTTTACATAGTACTTTTGCACTTTTACAAGTAAACCATTCATCTCAGCAGCATTCAGCTGATTGGCAAGGAAGAGTGATTTTTCCTTTAGATGAGTGGTGGAACTGTTCACAACCCTAGAATTGTTGAAGATGTCACTCTCAGGAAAAGATAGGTGCACTCTTTGCTGTGATCTCAAACTCTGAGCCAAACTTGTCAGTCCCAGAGGCTTCAATGGGATCAGTTTTTTGAAGTTCAGGCAGGGAGAGACCAGCTCCACATTGACTCCAGGTTATGTCCTCCAAAGAATAGTGGTGCATGAAGAAAGGTTCAGATTGGGTTGTTAATCATCAGATTATAGAAGAAACAAAGATGATCTATTGTATAAATTGTTAGTCAAAGTCAAAAAGTTGAGCTTGTTGTCATGTATACAAGTATATGTATGCACAGATGCGATGAAAAACTTATTTGAAGCAGCATCGCAGGCACATAGCATCAGACAAGCAATGTTCACAAGTAAAGCAAATTAAACATAAACTGTACACAATTTTTACAAGAAATCACTATCAGAACAAATAAAATGAAGGAAATAGCTGAAACAAACTACCTGTTCTTGAACCCAGCGGTGTGGGATCTCAGGTTCTGTTCCTCCTGCCCAATGTTAAGAGTACTGTGTATTGACCAGAATCAGGTTTAGTTTCACCAGCTTGTCATGAAATATGTTGTTTTGTGGCAGTAGTATGTGGCAATATATAATAAAAACTATAAATTATGATAAAAAATATATTTAACATTAAATTTAAAAAGTAATGCAAAAAAGAGAGAAAAAAAATGAGGGATTGTTCATGGGTTCATTGTTCATTCAGAAGTCTGATGGCAGAGGGGAAGAAGCTGTTCCTGAAATGTTAAGTGTGTGTCTTCAGGCTCCTGTACCGCCTCCCTGATGGTAGTAATGAGAAGAGGGCAAGTTCTGAGTGATGTCCTCGTCACCATCTGCCAGCAATAGTTGTGTCGTTGGAAAACTTGTAGATGGCATTTGAGCTGTGCTTAGCCACAGTCATGGTGTAGAGTGAGCAGAGCAGTGGGCTAAGCTCACATCCCTGAGGTGCACCAGCATCGACTGTCTGCAAGGAAGAAATGCCACTTTCAATCCGCACAGGCTGTGGCCTCCTGGTGAAGAAGACAAGGATCCAGTTGCAGAGGGAGGTTCGGAGGCCCAGGTTTTGGAGCGTGTTGAGGGTATGATTGTGTTGACTTCTGAGCTGTAGTCAATAAACAGCAGTCTGGTGTAAGTGTTGCTATGTCTAGATGCACCAAGGCCAAGTGGAGAGCCAGTGAGATTTCATCGGCTCAAAACCTATTGTGGTGATAGGTACATTGCAGTGGGTAATAGGCAAATTCCAACTCTTTGCTTGGCAGGAATTCATTCTAGCCATGACCAACTCTTCAAAACACTTCATCACAGTAGATATATGACTACCACTGTGTGAATGTCGTTGAGGCAGCTCACCCTGCTCTTCTTGGGCACTGGTATGATTATTGCCCTTTTGAAGCAGGTGGGAACCTCAGACTGCAGCAGTGAGATTGAAGATGTCCTTGAACACTCATGTCAGTTGATTGGCACAGGTTTTCAGTGCTCTACCAGGTAAACCATCAGGGTTGATTACCTTGTGAGGGTTCACCCTCTTGAAAGATGTTCTGATGTTGGTCTCCAAGACAGAGATCACAGTGTCACAAGATACTGCAGGGATTCACACAGGTGTAGTTTTATTCTCAATTTTCAAAGTGTGCATATTGAGCTCATCTGAGAGTGAAGATTCATAGCCATCCATGTCAGAATCTGAATCAGGTTTATCGTCACCGGCATGTGACGTGAAATTTGTTAACTTAGCAGCTGCAATACAGAACAATATATAATATAGAAGAAAAAATAAAACAATAATAATAATAAATACATAAGTAAATCAATTACAGTATACATATATTGACTATAATCTTCTTCTTCTTCTTCGGTTGTCCATCGATTTTCAATGATGACTGAGGCCTGGGCAAGGTTGTATGGAAGACCTGCAGCTGCCCATGTTGAAGATTGACTATAATAAAAATCGTGCAAAAAACAGAAATAATACATATTTTTAAAATGGAGGTAGTTTTTAAAGGTTCAATGTCCATTCAGGAATTGGATGGCGGAGGGGAAGAAGCTGTTCTTGAATCACTGAGTGTGTGCCTTCAGGCTCCTGTACCTCCTCCCTGATGGCAGAGGGGGAGAAGCTGTTCCTAAATCACTGAATGTGTGCCTTCAGGCTCCTGTACCTCCTCCCTGATGGCAGAGGGGAAGAAGCTGTTCCTGAATCGCTGAGTGTGTGTCTTCAGGCTCCTGTACCTCCTCCCTGATGGCAGAGGGGAAGAAGCTGTTCCTGAATCACTGAGTGTGTGTCTTCAGGCTCCTGTACCTCCTCCCTGATGGCAGAGGGGAAGAAGCTGTTCCTGAATCGCTGAGTGTGTGTCTTCAGGCTCCTGTACCTCCTCCCTGATGGCGGAGGGGAAGAAGCTGTTCCTGAATCATTCAGTGTGTGTCTTCAGGCTTCTGTACCTCCTCCCTGATGGTGACAGTGAGAAAAGGGCATGTCCTGGGTGCTGGAGGTCCTTAATAATGGACGCTGCCTTTCTGAGACACTGTTCCCTGAAGATGTCTTGGGTACTTTGTAGGCTAGTGCCCAAGATGGAGCTGACTAGATTTACAACCTTCTGCAGCTTGTCTCAGCCCTTTGCAGTAGCCCCTCCATACCAGACAGTGATGGAGCCTGTCAGAATGCTCTCTACAGTACAACTATAGAAGTTTTTGAGTGTATTTGTTGACATGCCAAATCTCTTCAAACTCCTAATAATGTATAGCCGCTGTCTTGCCTTTTTTATAACTATATCGATATGTTGGGACCAGGCCAGATTAGATCCTCAAAGATCTTGACACCCAGGAACTTGAAACTGCTCACTCTCTCCACTTCTGATCCCTCTATGAGGATTGTATGTATTCCTTTGTCTTACCCTTCCTGAAGTCCACAATCTTTTGTCTTACTGACATTGAGTGCCAGGTTGTTGCTGTGGCACCACTCCACTAGTTGGCATATCTCACTCCTGTACACCCTCTCGACACCACCTGTGATTCTACCAACAATGGTTGTATGTAGAGAGTAGAGCAGTGGGCTAAGCATACACCCCTGAGGTGCACCAGTGTTGATGATCAGCGAGGAGGATATGTTATCACCAATCCACATAGATTGTGGTCTTCTGGTTAGGAAGTCAAAGATCCAATTGCAGGGGGAGGTACTGAGCCCCAGGTTCTGCAACTTCTCAATCGGTATGTTAAATTTTGCTTTGTGGGAAGTAATGGCCTGCAAACCCTGCCAGAGTTGACATGCACCCGATATTGTCTCTAACTTCAATTGGAATTGTTTATTCACTCCTAAAATAGCCTTCCATGGGTCATACCTGGACTTCTTGTATAATTCTGGACTACCAGTCTTGAATGCCACAGCTCTAACCCTTAGCAGACTACAAATCTCCTGGTTCATGGTTCAGGTATGTCCAGTTTGTTCTCAAAAGTGCGCACTCATCCAGACAGGCATTGATAAATTTGCTGACAACTATGGTGTATTCATTCAGATTCAAAGATGAATCCCTGAATATTGTCCAGTCCACTGACTCAAAGTTGTCTTGTAAGCACTCCTCTGCCTCCCTTGACCATGCCTTCTTGGTCCTCACCACTGTTGCTGCAGTCTTTAGTCTCTGCCTATCCTCTGAGAGTAGAAGTACAGTGAAGTGATCGGACTTTTCAAAGTGTGGGCGTGGGATAGTATGCTAAGTGTTCTTGGTGGTGGTGTAATAGTGGTCAAGTGAGTTGGTTCCTCTGGTTCCACAGGTGATACCATCCTATTATAGGACATATGTAGTTGAACTGTAAAGAGTAATAAAACTGTAAAGAAGATTATGAGGTTGTTATTGGGAAAGGTGAGCTTTATTCTCTATGTCTTTATTCTTTGGAATGTAGTAGACTGAGAGGTTATATTATAGAAATGTTTAAATTATGAGGCAACGGTAACAGTCTTTCCCCCACAGTAGGGGAGTTCAAAACTTGCAGGCATAAGTTTAGGGCAGGTGTTCCCAACCTGGGGTCCATAGACCCCTTGGTTAATGGTAGGGGTCCATGGCATGAAAAAGTTTGGGAACCCCTGGTTTAGGGTGCAAGTTGATAAGTTTTAAGGAGATCTGAGGGACAACTTGTTCACGCAGAGGGTGTTAAGAGCATGGAACAAGCTGCCTGAGGAAGTGGTTGAGACAGGTTCAATAATACTGTTTGAGAAGCACTTGGATAGATACATGGAGGGTTGGGATTGGAGGGCTATGGGCTAAACACAGGGAAGTGTGACTAGCTGGGTGGACACCATGGCTGTGTGCATGCTATATTACTCTATGACATTATCAAGTTGCTGATAAAAGATTAATAGAATGGATCCTGAGGGAATGTTTCCCCTGCAAAGTTTATTTAAACCAGGGTCTTTGTTTCTGAATAAGAAGTCTCCCATTTTGGATGGATATGAATAGGAATATCTTCTCTCAGAGGATTGTAAATCTTTGGAAGTCTTCATTCTCAAGAACGTTGGAAGGTGAGCTATTGAAAGGTTAGGGATTGCATTCAGAGCAAACGCTGGGTCTACATCTTTTGCCCAGTTTCATGTTTTCTTCTGATTTAAATATTTAAAGATAAGCTTTATTTGTCACATTTACATCAAAAAATGAAGCATACTGTGCATCAACAAACAACTCAGTCCAAGAATTGTGCTGGGGGCAACCTGAAAATGTTGCCATGCCCCTGGCACCAACATAGCACGCCAGCAACTTATTAACCTTTACTAACCCAAAACACAAGAGATTCTGAAGAGCATCATACAAAATGCTGGAGGAACTCAGCAAGTCAGGCAGCACAAACAAGAGAAAATTTGCAGGTGCTAGAAAGCCAAGCTACACAGTCAAATTGCTGGAAGAACTCAGCAGGCCAGGCAGCATCTATGGAGAAGAGTCAACAGTTGACGTTTCGTGCCGAGACCCTTCACCAGAACCGATGGTGTGGGATACAATGGCCTGGTACTCCTTAGTGGGGTCCTGTTCGAGGCATAGGTAAGAGGAGTTCTCTGATAGTTGTCACCTGGCCTCAGCAAGGTAGAGGTCAGTCCACCAGACTACCACAGCACCTCCGCTTATCTGAATTGAATTGAATTGAATTGAATTGACTTTATTACTAACATCCTTCACATACATGAAGAGTAAAAATCTTTATGCTATGTCTCCGTCTAAATGTGCAATGTGCAATTTATAGTAATTTACAAGAAACAGTTTGTACAACAGGATAGTCAATATAACATAGAAATACAGTTGTGTCAGCATGAATTAATCAGTCTGATGGCCTGGTGGAAGAAGCTGTTCCAGAGCCTGTTGGTCCTGGCTTTTTGTGCTGCGGTACCATTTCCTGGATGGTAACAGCTGGAACAGTTTGTGGGTGGGGTGACTCGGGTCCCCAGTGATCCTTTGGGCCCTTTATACACTCCTGTCTTTGTAAATGTCCTGAATAGTGGTAAGTTCACAACTAAAGATGCACTGGGCTGTCTGCACCACTCTCTGCAGAGTCCTGCGATTGAAGGAAGTACAGTTCCCATACCAGGCAGTGATGCAGCCAGTCAGGATGTTCTCAATTGTGCCCCTGTAGAAGGTTCTTAGGATTTGGGGGCCCATACCAAACTTCTTCAACCGTCTGAGGTGAAAGGGGAGCTGTTGTGCCTTTTTCAGCACACAGCCGGTGTGTACAGACCACCTGAGATCCTTGGTGATGCAGGTTGATGATGATGTTAGGGTTGGTGTGAAGAGAGTGGAGAGCGGTGTGTTCAGAAGGGCTGAGGTTGGAATTGGAGAGAGGAGTGGTGATGTCTTGTTGGCAGTTACCAATGAATAGATCCAGAGCAGGCACAAGACCAGAGTGGGGACCAGAGGAGGAGGGTTGAAGATGGGAGAAGGGGACATTGGTGTAGGATGGAGAGTCCTTGCCAAAGGAGTAGGCACAGAGACAGAGGGGGCAGAAGAAGAACTCAGCGTCATGGCGGGTGCGGAACTCACTGAAGTGTGGGTGCAGGGGACAAAGGTGAGGCCCTTACAGAGGACAACGTTCGGCCTCAGAGAGGGGAAGGTCAGAGGGGATGGTGAAGACCCGGCATGGATGAGAGCTGGGATCAGAGGGCAGAAGGGATTTGGTGGTGTCTGAGGAGAAGGGAGGTTTAGAGTGTTCATGGATGGTGGGGTGAGAGGAAGATGGAATCTCTGAAGACCCAAGAGCTGATGGTGGGACCCGAGAGAGACGGGATTGCGGAGTGCTGGTGGGGGAAGAAGAGACAGGGGTTCTAGAGGCAGCACGTGAAGAGCCAGCCTGGAGGTTCTGTCAGTCAAGGTCAAGGCCAGAGTCAGAGTTGGAGGTTGCGCATTTGGCACTTTGAAGGTGTCCGAGATTGCTGGAACCCGCATTGATCGGGCCAGAGTCCGGGCTTTAAGTCTGCTCCGGATCATTGGAACTGTCTAGACTGGCAGCAGGGATTGCGGTCTGGAGATGTCTATGTCTGCCGGCGTTGGAAACAACAGGTTCCATAGACTGTAGGCAGGCAACCTTCCAATCCTTGCAAAACGTGCGAACGTCGAAGAACCTGCGATTGAAAGCATGGCTCTGGTAGAGGGTAAAGTCCATTACAGGCAGCGGAGAGAGAATTTTGCAGGCGCTCACAGGAAAACAAAGGAACACAACAGAAACCATGAAAAGCCACACACAACAAAGACTGACAAACATCTGAAGTGCAAAAGAGGACAAATCGTGCAAATAGCAAAAAAAGACAAAGAACACATGGAACATGAACTGCAGAGTTCCTGAAGTGAATCCACAGACTATGGATTTGGGAACGCTGTGAGATAAGTGAAGCCAGTCGCAAACCTGACAACGTGGGACCCAAGACTTCTGCACCTCCTGCCCGATGGTAGCAGCGACGAGAGAGGGAGATGGGCCAAATGAAGACAGAAGGCACGGGCTCAGGTGGGACATCTTGGCTAGCTGCCTTTCCAGACAGTGGCCCACACTCAGGTTGGAGGAGAAACACCTTATATTCTGGCTGGGTAGTCTCCAACCTGATGGAATGAACAGTGATTTCTTGAACTTCAAGTAATGCCCCCCCCACCCTTCACCATTTCCCATTACCTTTTCTCTCTCTCACCTTATCTCCTTACCTGCCCATCACCTCCCTTTCCCTCTGGAGCTCCACCCCTTTTCTTTCTTCTATGGACTTCTGTTCTTTCCTATTAGATTCCCCCTTCGCCAGCCCTTTATCTCTTTCAATAATCAACTTCCCAGCTCTTTACTTCACCTGTCCCCCTCCCGGTTTCACCTATCACCTTGTGGTTTTTCCTCCCCTCCCCTCCACCTTCTGACTTTGACTCCTCATCTTTTTCCCTTCAGTCCTGAAGACGAATCAACTGTTTACTCTTTTCCATAGATGCTGCCTGGCCTGCTGAGTTCCACAACTCACTAACCCTAACCGTACAGCACTCTGGAAAAGTCTTAGCATTTTGTGTGTGTTGCTTGGATTTCCAACATCTGCAGATTTGCTCTTGCTTGTGATTGCACTCCATCTTACAGCTGGTGCTGTAAAATCTTACGCTGACCGCTACGCTAATGGCTGCAGATCAAATCAATGACAGTACAAAACATATACACAGTTTAACGCCAAATATAATCAGAATCTAGCTTCCAGGCACAGATACCTGCATGCAAACACCAATCGTAAACAGTGGCTGGTTACATAATTTAAACACTGGCATATTTCAACAGAGTGCCTAATGTTTGCTTCTTTCAACACGGGTGCCCTGCTGCAAAGAACATCTGAGGCCCAACTGTAGGTTACTTAGCTCGGGGCAGAGTATCTGCTGAAATATAATATTGAGTTTTCAGTGAATATGCTATACACAGAGCAAAAGTAGCAACAGAAATGGATTGGTTTGGAACAGTATTTTTCTGAAGTACATTTGCCCATTAACTATGACTACTTTCCATTGCCTAGTGGATCCAACAGGTGTGGTGGTATTGTTGCTGAGGGATAGTTTACAGTGAGGTCTTCTAGCTTCTGACCCGAACACGCCTGGACTAAGTGCTTTTCTGTATCAAAAAACTCGACACCATACAGCAGCCCACTTAATCAGCATACCACTCACCAATCTAGGCATATTTTTGCTCTGAGGTCAGCTTTACTTGTCACACGCACATCAAAACATACAGTGAAATGCACCTTTTGCGTTTGTCCAAGGAGGTGCTGGGACAGCACGCAAGCGTCATACCCTATAATCAACATAGCATCCTGCAACTCACTACCCCTAACCGTACAGCACTCTGGAAAAATCTTAGGCATAGCCAGGGTGCCTAGGACCTCTGCACAGTACTGTATTTGTCAATGTGGAGCAGAGAGTGGGTTTGTAAATCTGGCGGGAGCAAAAGATGTTGGGAATGGTGAGGGTGGATCGCCACGGGGGAGGTGTGAGACAGCTGGCAGAGAAGGAGTGCCAGGGTGGGGGGTGGGGAGTGGCACCGATGCAGACACACCCAGCCCTGAGACACCAGGCAAGGTCATTTGATTCCAAACAGTCGGCTTATTGATCATTACAGAATGTCCCTCTGATGCTTCCCGCTCCTTCCCCCTTTCCCAACCGTGATTCCCCTCCCCCTGCCCCCTTCATTATTTATTATTATATTGCAATTTGCCCTTTACTGTGCCTGTTGTCTTGTTTATTAATTATTGTACTGTCTTGCACTGTTTTGTTCACTTTATGTAGTCCTGTGTAGGTCTGAAGTCTAATGCAGTTTTGTGTTGTTTCATGTAGCACCAGGGTCCTGGAGGAGTGTTGTTTCGTTTTTACTGTGTATTGTACCAGCAGTTATGGTTGAAATGACAATAAAAGCGACTTCCCACTCTCAGTCCACAATAGAGACCCACATCAGAATCAGGTTTATCATCACTCACATTTGCCATGCATTCTGTTTTTTTTGTGGCAGCAGTACAGTGCAATACATTAAATTACTACAGTTCTGTGCAGAAGTCTTAGGCACCCTAGCTATATGTATGTACCTAAGACTTTTTGCACAGTATTTTACAATATGGGAGGAAACAAGAGCATGGTCACAGAGAGAACATACAATCTCCTTACAGACAGCCGCAGGAATTGAACCTGGGTCGCTGGCACTGTGCAGCATTACATTAGCCTCTACACTACTGCGCCGTCTGTGCCACAGATGCCTCATGGCCACAGTGTGCACCAGTTGCAAAATTCACAGCAGTGACATAATATAACTATTCTAACAGCTCCTCCCGAATTTCAACCTCTTCTACCAAGGACAAATGCAATCGTTACTTGGGGACACAATGAAGGTTCCCTCCTTGGCCTGAAAATATATTGCCATTGTTTCATCATTGCTGGCTCTGATGCCTGGAATTTCTTTCCCACTTGTTCTGTGGGAACAATTTCATCAGAAGGACAGGAGTAATTGAAGAATGCTTCTCACCACTTCCTTCTCAATGGCAATTAACAATGTATAAGAGAATTCTAGTCTTGCCAGGATGCTCATATTCTGTAGCCAAAAACAAAATTGCTCCAAATGTCTACTGACATCAGTGTCCTAAATCTTTTCTATCTTCACTCTGTGATGCCAAATTTCAGATTTTCAGATTCTCCTTCCTTAGCTTGGCGGTGGCCCAAGTACTGGTAAATGGGATTAACCCTGTTAGATCCTTGATGGTTGACATGGATACGGCGGTCTGACTGGCTTTTTTCTGTGCTGTGTGACTCTGTGATTCTGTGACTAATGAAAGGCTCTACCCCACAAGGGGTATTCTGGGGTTGAGTGAGAAAGCTGCAGGGCATTGGTGAGAATGCTTTCTGGGGCATGATAGCTTGTTCAGCTCAACTGTGGATGCGTGACTATACATAAAACAAGTGTGAGCATTTTACATGACTCCACGGCGAATTGAGGGTGGCACGGTGGGGTAGCGGTTTGTGTAATGCTTTACAGTGCCAGCTGTAAGATTGGAGTTCAGTTCCTGCCGCTGTAAGGAGTTTCTCCCCGTAACCACGTGAGTTTCCTCTGGGTGCTCCAGGTTCCCCCCGCACTCCAGAGATGTAAGGGTTAGCGTTAGTGAATTGCAGGCATGCTACGTTGGCACCACCAACACAACGACAGTAGTGGGCTGCCCCCAGCACATAATCGGATAGTGTTGGTCATTGACGTGAACAACACATTTCACTGTAAGTTTCAATGTACATGTGATAAGTAAAGCATGTACATAAGTACATAAGTACATATAAGTACATGTGAAAATATAAACGTGTGCCATATTTCAATTCTTGCAAGCAGTCCTGATCTTCCAACTGGTTCCCTTTCATGTCTTTCACCCAAAACTCAAACATGAGCTTGGTAAGGAAAGTAGTGGTTAGATTTTATAATGATGTGAAACTTTGATGTTTTAGAACTCAAATTTACTTTCTTTTTCCCTTATTACCCTAGCAACTAGCCGTTTCTCAAGTCAAGAACATTTGGTTAGGGTGGATGGACGGTTTGATGGCACTTGATTTCCTAGGGGACCTCTGGGAACAGAACATCTCTGAGCTGGATACATGGAGGATAACAGCTTGTTCTCTGATTTGTAGAATGGAGGTCATTGTTCTACAGATCCCTGGGATTTTGTCTGCTTTGTATGCAACTTCACTGCCAAAGAAAGCACAACCAGAGCCTGATGTTGGCAAACGTTTAACATAATGTTGCTGAATGAGCATGTAGTGTGGTAGATGTTAGGTATTCCAAAGCAACACACACACAGTGCTGGAGGATCTCAGCATGTTAGGCAGCATCTATGGAAATGAATAAACTGTTGATGGTTTGGACTGAGACCTTTCTTCAGAAGGGTATTCCAAGCTAGTTGGAGCACTCAAAAGGAAGAAGCTGAGAATATCTCAACAGCTTTGGATATAAGTACATGCTATATTAACCATTCAGGTATTGCCTCAGTTTTCCATCATCTTAGCCCTATTTCTATGACTGGCACATTCCAGTTTGCAGAGCACATGCTGAGGGATGCACTAAAGCTTGGTGCGGCCACAGCAATGGCTTGATTGGGAAGAACCACAGTGTAGGATTCTTCTCCGACTGAAGGGGGAGAGGTGAGGTTTGGGAGGAAGTCCCTCAATAATTATTGCTGTGGTACACCCCTCCGGAGTGTCACATGTGTGGCAGACATGCAATACAATAGTACGGAAAGCTTTGACTATGAATATAAAGAATGAATAGGCATTGAATGGTATATTATTGTAAATAATGTTTTTATGATGAATCCAAATGATTTTGTTCCAAAAAATTTGGTTAAAAGTGTGTGGAGAAAGGGCCTGTGTTGTGGTTCATCATAAGCAGCTGCGTGACAGAGGATCCTCTGGTCTGCGGGCCGTTCCCAGAGACTGACATCGAGTGCTGCTGGCAGATCATCAACTCAGTGAAAGACACCCTTTGGTCTGCCCGATGGATGTTGGTCTGCCAGCACGTTGAGACGCCTGTAGAGAAACACTACCGACTGGCACATTCCAGGCTGCAGGAGTACAGTTATGTGCTGAGGAATGCACTTAAGCTTGGTGCAATCACTGCAAGTAGTCGGTCAAGAAGGACCACAGTGTGAGGCGCTGAGGGAGGGGCCATGCTGGGTGAGGAAGCCCCTCAATTATTGTAGTAATGTATCACCAGAGGGGGCCACGAGTGGTCCTATTGTTTTTATGGAATGTAATTCAACACTACAGAACGTGTTGACTATGAATGTTCTTGTAAATAATTTTTAAAATTATGAACAAAGTTTATTTTGATAAAAAAATCTTTTTTTAAAAAAGTTCCAGGGTGTGTCCTATTAGTGTTAGTTTATTAATGTCACATGTATCAAGACACAGTGAAAAGCTTCTCTTTCATACTGTTCATACAGTTCAAATCATTACACAAGTGCTTTGAGCTAGAATAAGGTAAAACAATAACAATGCAGAATAAAGTGTAAAAACTACTGACAAAGAGCAGTGCAGGTGAACGATAAAGTGCAAAATCATAACCAGGTGGATTGTCAGGCTGGGACTCTATCTTATCCTACAATGAGGCCACCATTGTTGGAGAGATATGGTCAATTGGATTACATGCTGCAGACTTAGATGCTGAAACTTGAAACTTCTATTTCAATGTAGTTTGCAAAAAGAGGGAAAAACACTGATATGGTATTGTTAACATCTATATTTTACATTCATCTGTGGAACAGGGCTGGAATTCCTTTGTGGGAACCTGGTATTTTCAATTCTGCTAATTCAGAGTATTTATTTTCAGGAAACCACAATGATTCAGATCTCCTACTGAGAATCGAGGCGAGAATTAACTAACCTGCCTTCATGATTCCAAGCAGTCATGAGACCAGTCGAAAGCAAACAACACCAGAACTGATCTAATTCATTGAACAAAGTCTGCCAGTTGCAATAGGCAAGCTGCTGGAGGAACCCAGTGGATCGAGCAGCATCTATGGGGGAGTGGGGGGGGGGGGGGTTGGTAAAGGAATTGTTGTCATTTTGAGTCGAAACTCTCATCAGAGTGATGACAACTTCCTCCCCCCCACAGATGTGGCTCTGAGATTGTTTGTTGAGCAAGATGCCAGCATTTGTGTCTACCAGATATTGTCTTGTATATTCTTTGGCCCTGGTTAAGTGTAGCGAATAGACAGCACTGAAGATTGATGAATGTTTCACTGAAGGATGGAGCTCTGCTGAACTCTGCATCTCCCAGGAGGTCAGAAGCATTGAATGCTATAGGATCAGCCCAAAGACATTGCCAGGCACAGATTCTTCAGATTGAGAGACTGATGGAGATTATTTCAGAAAACAGAGGCCAGATGAGAATGAGGGAGGGTTGGGGCATGATTTGTGGGCTATTCAAAGGTCACTATGGGATTGAGGGAGAAATTGGTAATTGGTTTATTACTCTCACATGTACAGATGTACAATAAAATAATTGCTTTGCATGCCATCCACAAAGATTATTTCACTGAATCAGTGCATTGACATAGTACAAGGAAAAAACACTAACAGAATGCAGAAAGAAGTACGACATTTGCAGAGAAAGTGAAGTGAAGTGCAGGCAGACAATAAGATGGAAGACCATGATGAGATATGTTGAGAGGTCAAGAGTCTATCTTATATGATAGGTCCATCCTGTAGTCTTAGAGCAGCAGGAAGGAGAAGCTGTTGTGCCTAGTGATGAGCTTTTTTTAGACTTTTTTTATCTTCTGCCCGATGGATTGCATAGCATTAAGGGTGGCACAGTCATGTAATGGTTAGTACAATGCTTTACAATACAGGGCACCTGGGTTGAATTCCCACCACTGTCTGTAAGGACGTGATGAAACGAGTTTCCTCTGGGAGTTCTGGTTTCTTCCCACTGTCCAAACACATAACAGTTGGTAGGTTAATTGGTCATTGTAAATTGTCCTATGATTAGGCCAGCATGGGACAAGTTACAGGGGGTGGCTGGGTGGTGCAGCTTGGAGGGCTGGAAGGCCTTTTCTGTGCTGTATCTCTATAAATAAGTTAATAAATAAAATTTAAAGATCACCCACCACAGCTTTGAACTGATTCTATAACAGATGGGCTTACTTTCTAGGACTCTACAGCTCATGGTCTCATTATTTATCTCTCTGCCTATCTCTCTATTGATCTATCTATATTTATTTATCCTTTTTGTATTTGCACAGTTTCTTTCCTCTTGCACTTTGGTTGTTTGTAGTTTTTCACTGATTCTGTTGTACTTCTTTATTTTACTGTCAGTGCCCTCAAGAAAATGAATCTTAGGGTAGTAAATGGTGACCTATAGACGTGCTTTGATGATAAATTACTTAGAAATTTTAACTTTGATTGAAAATTATGAACTTTGCAATCCACGTGACAAAGCCACAGTTTCCATTAATGGGACACTTTCACAAAGATTCAGTTATATATTTTACTTAACCAGTGTGCTACAAAGTAGAAGATTTGGATCAAATCTGCATTAAAATCATTTTATACAGGTGTCCCCCGCTTTATGAATGTTTGCTTTACACCACTTCGCTCTTACAAAAGACCTACATTAGTAACCTGTTTTCGCATTACAAAGATGATTTTCGCTTTTATGAAAATTTTTCCCATATAAATTAATGGTTCTTTGCTTTACTCCATTTCGGCTTAAGAAAGGTTTCATAAGAGCGCTCTACCTTTGTAAGGGAGGGAGAACACCTGTATTTGAATACATCATTTAATATTTATTTTTTGTCAATTTTTTTATCGTTCTCCTTCAACTTTAGCCTCATGGATTAGTTTTACAACTTAAACTGTGAAATGTTAAATGGTGGTTTAGGAAACTTGAAAGAACATGAAGTGTATTTAATAAACCGTGCCAGAAATAAATTAGAGAGAAAATCACTGTGAGTCCAAAGGCTGTTGACTTCCCTATGGACACCCACAGAGTCAAAACCAACTCCAACCCCCTGTATGCTACCCCACACGTCCCTCCTCTGGAGGACTTGACCACAAGAAAAATATTACAGCAACCATCTGCCAGGCACTGAGCAGTGAGATGATGTGTTTCCAAATTTGTTTCAATGACTACCAAGTTACACAGGGGAAGGATGTGACTTCACCTCCCACCATCCTTCCCACACACATGCCTCTGAGAGACTGCCAACCAGCATTAAATGCCCATCCGGGGCACCTGGCTGCAGGATGAAGGCATCACCACCTCAGCTCAGCTCTAAATCTGAAACTGAATTCACGTCCACCTGCTCTGCTCCAGTGAATCAATCCAGTCACCTGGTTCCTGTCTGAATATCCAGGTTCAGTTCTCTCACAGCATAATCAGAATCAGAATCAGGTTTAATATCGCTGGCATAATCGTTGGATTTGTTCCTAGGACTTTTGCACAATACGGCAGTTGTCAACATGAAGCTGAAAGTGAGTTTGTAAATCTAGCCGGAGCAAAGGATCATGGGAATGGTGAAGATGGAGCACCCTGGGAGCAGTATGGGACAGGTGGCAGAGAAGGAGTGCCAGGGACAGGGGGTGGCATCTATGCCAGACACACCAGGCAAGGTCATTTGATTCCAAGCAATTGGTTTTCTTGATCATTATAGAATGTCTCACAGAAATACACACTTTACCAGGTGGTCATTATCCATAACTGCTAGTCAATTCTGAATATTATTTGCATTTCTCTGTTTAGACTTCAGAGAAGTTTGGTGATTGTGCCAGGTTACTCTCCTTGTGTGATTGAGGAATGAATCCAAGTTTTCAGAGTCCAGTTAATCGGCAATGGCATGCACATAGGCTTGGTTGCCACTAGAAAGGTGAGCACTTGTTTGTGAACAGTGCATTTGAGCACTTGTGAACAGTGTTTGTGATGTTTGAAGTAAGGTGTACCATCTTAATCTGATGTTCTGGCTCTCTGTTAATGTCCTGTAGGTCACACTTAGTGCATGACCACCGTGTTCATGCTCGAACTGTACTTCAATCACACTTTGAGTAGTAAGAACATTGCTGGTTAGCCACTTTCAGGAGACTAAAGACAGAGGGGTCAGAGTGGAAGTGTGGAAGACATTCAAGGTCATGGGCCACTGAGAGGTTGACACACAAGAGTCTGCAGATGCTGGAATCTTATTGGATCAAAGGTTCATTTATTATCAAAGTATACAACTCTGAAATTCTTCTTCTCCAGATAGCCACGAAACCAAGAAAGAAAAGAACGGCAGTGTGATTATCAACCCCCAAATCCCCCTCCCCACACTAAAAAGAACAAAAACGGAGCAGGCACATCGACCCCCAAATCTTCCTCCCTCGTACAAGAAAAATGAGAAAGATTGGGTGAAAAACACACAATATAAAAACTATAAGACTGGAAAAAAAAGTCCATAATCCAAACCCATTTCCAAAATGCAGAAAAGTCCTGAGTAACATTCTCTGAGCACAGTAGCAGGCAGCAGAACAATCCCACTAGCGACCAGAAGGCAGGGCGAACATTTGAAAGGTTAAACTCATCCTCATGGACTGAATGAGATCTTCCATAAAGTGGGTGTCCGACCGGAGCTTGGGGTTCCCGGTATAGAGAGGTTCATATTGTGTTTCCTGAGTACAGTATGCTGAATTGAAACAAGTACTTCTTCACCCTGAGCTCTATGTGACGAGGTGAAATGGCAGGTGTTGAACCTCTAACCTCAGAAAAGTAGCGAAGGAAGTTGGGTGGGGGGGTGGTGTGTATTGGTAATGACTCGCACAGTAATGAGTGTCCCTTTGGAATGCATAGAAACATAGAAATCTACAGCATATTACAGGCCCATGTAACCTACTCTAGAAACTGCCTAGAATTTCCCTACTGCATAGCCCTCTGTTTTACTACGCTCCGTGTACCTATCTAAGAGTCTCTTAAAAGACCCCAAAGTTTGTTAAAGGGGAAAGAAAGATGTGCTTTTTCTGTTGACATCATAAAGAAGCCTATAGAAATAGTGTTGGATGAGGTGGGGTGCAAGAGGAGGAAGAGTATAAGCTGTCGTGTTAAACAGTCCACTGCACACCCACAAGCACATTCTCTGACAGGCTATGAACTCAGTAAGCACAAGAACAGAAAAAGCAGGAATTGCTCAGCATGGAGGTATACAAAATTATGAGGGTTTATAGATAGAGTATTTGCTGGCCGGTGATGTAGTGGAATCAGCACTGGACTTCGAAGCGAGTAGTCCCGAGTTTGAATCCGGCCGGCTCCTTGAATGGGTCTCAACTCCCCTTCTGTGCCGGTTCCCTTAACTATTTTCAATCTTTCATATATTTATCTATCTCCACCGTAAAGTTATGTAACACTCTGTCCTTCAATGGGGGAAGAGAATTACAAATATTCACATCCACACCCCCAGCCCCGAGGAAAGAAGTTCCTACTGTATGTACCTCAGTTTTAAATGACAACACCCTTATTTTGTAGCAATGTGACTCTCCCATGAGTGAAGACTTCTCAACACCTACCCTGTCAAGCATCCTTAGGGTTAATAAACTCCAAGGAATACAGACACAGACTTCCAGCCTCTCTTGATAAGGTAAGCCTTCCATTTTAGGAATGTAGGCTGAATCTAATTCAGATTGCCTCCAGTGCCACTTTAGGTAAGGGGACTGTGGACAGTCCTCCAGGTGTGGCCTCCCTAACACACTGCATAATTGGAACAGAACCTCTCTATTCTTAAACCTCAACACTCATGCAATGCCAATTTGCCTTTTTAACAGTTTTTTGGATCTGCATCCTAACATTTTGTGATTCATGCACCAGAACAACTAGAGCCCTGTGCACTTTACTCACGTGCAGTCTCCTTCTGCCTAGGTAATAGCCTGCCCCTGAATTCCTCTCGCTGAAGTGCAAGACCCTATATTAAACTCCCATTTTCCAGGAATTTTGTTCAATCACTCAGTCTATCATTATCCTTTACAGATGTTATGTTGATGAGGCCAAATTGGAGTATTGTGTACAGGCCAGTTAACTACTTCAGGAAAGATATCAATAACATTGAAAGAATAAGGCCATATGGCATGGAGCAGAATTAGGCCATTTGGTCCATTGAGTCTGCTCCATCATTCCATCATGGCTGACTTATTACCCCTCTCAACCACATTCTCAACCCCATGCTCCTGTAACCTTTGGCGTCCTTACTAATCAAGAACCTGTTGACCTTTGCTTTAAATAAACTCAATGACTTGACCTCCACAACCATCTGTAGGAATGAATTACACAGATTCACCACCCTCTGGCTGAAGAAATTCCTCCTTAACTCTATTCTAAATGGACATCCCTCTATTCTGAGGTTGTGTCTTCTGGTCTTAGTCTCATCCACTCTCCACATTTACTCTATCGAGACCTTTCAATATTTGATAGGTTTCAATGAGATCTCACCTCATTCTTCTAAACTATCATCCCAGAGCTATCAACTGCTCCTCATACATTAACCCTTTCATTCCCAGAATCATTCCAACGCTAACACTAGACCAATGCCAGCACAGCCTTTTATAGATAAAGGACCCAAAACTGCTCACAATACTCCAAGTGTGTATAGACCAGTGCTTTACAAAGCCTCAACATTACATACTTGCTTTTATGTTCTAGTCCTCTTGAAATGAATGCTAACATTGCATTTGCTTTCCTCACAACTGATTCAACCTGCAAGTTAACCTTGAGGGACTCCCAAGTCCCTTTGCACCTCTGAGTTTTGAACTTTTTCCCTGTTTTGAAAACAGTCTATGCCTTTATTCCTTCTATCAAAGTGCATGACCATATACTTCCCTACACTATATCCCATCTTCCAATTCCTTGCCCAATCTCCCAATCTATCCAAGTCCATCTGCATATTCCCTGCTTCCTCAACACTACCTGCCCCTCTACCTACTTCTTCATCACCTGCAAACTTGGCCACAAAACCATCAATTCTGTGATCCAAGTACATTGAGAAAAGAAGTGGTTCCAATACTGACCCCTGCAGAACGTGACTAGTCACTGGCAGCCAATCAGAAAAGGCTCCCTTTATTCCCACTATTTGCCTCCTCCCAATCAGCTACTGCTTTATCAATGCTGGCATCTTTCCTATAGTACCATGGACTCTTATCTTGTTAAGCAGCCTCATCTATGACACCTTGTCAAAGGCCTTCTGAAAATCCAAGTAAACACCATCCACTGGCTCTCCTTTGTCTATCCTGTCTGTTATTTCCTCAAATAATTCCAACAGTTTTGTCAGGCAAGATTTCCCCTTGAGGAAACCATGATAACATAGAGAAAATTGACAAGGATGTTGACAGGACTTGAGGGCTTGAGTTACACTGGAAGTTTGAATAGGTTAGAACCTTAATCCCTGGAGCATAGGAGACTGAGGGGAGATTTGATAGAGGTATGTGCAATTATGAGTGGTATAAGTAGGGGAAATACAAGCAGGTTTTTTTCCACTGGAGCTGGGTGAGACTAGAACTAGAGGTCATAGGTTAAGGGTGAACGATGAAATGTTTAAGGGGAACATGAGTAGGAATTTCTTCACTCAGGGCACGATGAGAGTGGAATGAGCTGACAGCTGAAATGGTAGATGTGGGTTCAATTTCACTTTTAAGAAATCTTTGGTTATGTAGATTGATGGTTAGGGTATGAAAGGCTATGAACAGGTGCAGGTCAATACGCCTCAGCAGAATAATAGTTTGGTAGACACTAGATGGGCCAAATGGCACATTTCTGTGCTTCTAGTGCTCTATGACTCCATGACTTTGTAAGAAGGTGTTATTCAGTAATGTAAAAATGGCAGGCTTGTAGAAAGAACAGCCTTCTGCAGCTGTCTGGCTGACCCGTAAAGAACAAATAAATCTACCCAATGCACTAGTGTGTGGGAAGAGCCATAAAGTAATATTGTTTGTAGCCTTGAGAAGCTGCCACAGCTCAGTCAGATGAATTTCAGCCAATGAAATCGAAATGGAACAGATTGATCCGATAAGGAAAATGATAAGAATAGATGATTTCAGGAGCTTGGGCAGTGGAGACCAAGCATTGCAGAAGTAGATGACCCCACATCGGAAATGTGGAATGCCCGGCCAGAGTAGACACCTTTTCCCGGATATTACTTTTTCCATTCTTTGACTGTTCAGAGAAACCAGGTAGTTAGTTTTGTTGTTAACAGAACCAGTAAAGGTATTTGTCAGCTAATACAGATGTTCTCTGTCTTACTGATCATTATTGTTCATTCTTAGGCACCCTAGCTATATTTATTTGCCCAAAACTTCTGTACATCAAAACACTGTTCAGTAAACAAGAGTAACACACGCAAAGTGCTGGAGGAAGTCAGCAGGTCAGGTAGCATCTATGGAGATGACTAAACAGTCAATGTTTCAGGCTGAGAACCCCCATCAGGAAACGTTGCTTCTTTGTTCCTTTCCAGAGATGCTGCCTGATCTATTGAGATCCCCCATCATTTTGTGTGTGTGTTGTTCTGGATTTCCAGCATCTGCAGAATACTTTGAGTTTAGTAAACAGGAGAGGTTTCCGGTGTGGAGATCTATAGTGTACAGATCAGGTTGACTAAACACACTCTGCTGGCCAGGTTCTCTTTGAGACTGGAGCATGCATGTGAACTTCTGGTCAAGATGGTGCCAACCTACAATGTCTGGAGAGGTCACGGCTCAGACTTATTTCCTCTTTTAGGCTTGTAGAGATGGAGGCAGAGCAGGGACTTAGGGGATCAGATGAGTATTTAGGGAGGAAGGGGAGTTGGAGGTCAGGCCAGCTCCAGGTTGGAGCACTCCATGGTCGAAGACCTGTAATCCACATGAATCGATTTCAAGTTGGCAAGCGCTGTGGATGAAGACCATTGATCCCCATGGTCAATAGTTGAGCTGGAGGGGGGCAAGTAGATGAAGACTTGTGAACCCCAGATCAGTTAGTATGTCGCCCCCCCAGGTTGGCGAGTCCTGAGATCAGAATTTATGTGGGCAGAATGGCACAAGGGTTGGTGACCCTTCCCCAGATCAGCGAGTCCTGGGGTCGATACTGAAGATTGAAGCTAATAGGTCCAAGACTGATGTTGGCAAATCCTAAAGTTGAGGCCTGATGTTCAAAGTCCTGGGTTGGGATGTCCAGTAGTTGGAGACCCAATGTCTGTGAGTCTGAAACTCCACTAGGAAATTTGGTGGCTTGACATCTGTGAGTATGAGAGTCCACTAGAGGCTGGAGGCCTGGAGATGGCCTGTCCTGAGGTTGGAGGCCTGTCTGTGTGTGTGAGTGAGTGAGTGGGTAGGAAGGAGGAAAGGGGTTTGTTTTACTATCATTTTGTTTGGATGCAGTTGTTATTCCTTATGTTTTTCTGCTGAGCATTGAGGAAATGCTACGTTGGTGCTAGATTGTGTGGCAACTCTTGCAGCCTGCCCTAGGCAAATCCTTACATTGTGCTGGGGCAGTACCTCCTATACCTAATAGAGTGGCTACTGGTTGTATGTTTGTGGTCTTTGACTGCTGTAGCCCATCCTTGTTAAGGTTTGACGTGTTGCCTTCTGCACACTACTATTGTAATTTGAGGTTTATTTGAGTAAGTGCCGCCTTCCTGTCAGCTTGAACTAGTCTGGCCATTCTCCTCTGACCTCTCTCATTAACAAGATGTTTTCACCCACAGAACTGCTGCTCTCTGGCTGTTTTGTTTTGTTTCTCGCACCATTCATTGTAAATTAGACTGTTGTGCATGACAATCCTAGGAGATCAGCAGTTTCTGAGATACTTAAACCACTCTACCTAGTACCATCAATCATTCCACAGTCAAATTCACATAGATCACATTTCTTCCCCATTCTGATGTTTGATCTGAACATCTGAACCTCTTGACCATGTCTGCATGCTTCTATGCATTGAGTTGTTGTCACGTGATTGGCTGATCAGATATTTGCATTAATAAAGTGGCCGCTCAGTGTTTCTTGAAATACATGCAATAAATAAATGAATCTGACATCTAATATGAGATGTCCAGCAAAAGTAAATATACTGAGGTGGAACTGTACAGAGCTACAATAGAAATGAATGTATCCTAATACTTTTAACCAAGGTGACTTAAATTATTTCATACACATCATTTCCAGAAGAAGCTTAAAAGAAGACAATAGGGAATGCCTTCCACAGTAAGCAAGTTAGTGCTTCACCATAATGAAGTGTTTCAAATAGAAGATTTTTCAAACAAGTGTTGCAGGTACCAATAGAATGAGATTTTCTTTCATTCTTTCAATGTGTTTTTTGAGAAAACTATTCATTGTTGTGCTTTGTGCATTCCTTTTCAAACTAAACTCTCCTAAGTGGGTGTTATTGAGATATACCTGGCCCCTAAAGGAGGTATTTCACACTGCTTAACTAAAAATTGTTATTGCACATGTGTGAAATTATTGCACAATGGCTGTGTGCAATTTTCCAACATTTACCCTGAGAATTTGTTCCTTTTATTAGTGTATGTGGTGTTAGCTACTCTTCCATGCAACATTTTTGAATTCTGCAGTATATAATTCAGAGCCTATACTCAGTCCAGTTGTTGAAATTCAATCAACCAATACAGCAAGACCAAGGAATTGACTGAGAACTTCAGGAAGGGGAAGATGGAGAACACACACTAGTTCTCAATGAGGGGTCATTTGTGGAAAGCGTGAGCAGCTTCAAGTTCCTTGGCATCAACATCTCAGAGGATCTATCCTGGGCCCAACACACGGATGTAATCATGAAAAAGGCATGACAATGGGTATACTTCAATAAGAGTGTGAGAAGATTTGGTATGTCACCAAATACTCTTGCAAATATCCATGGATTACAGTGACTGGTTGCATCACAGCCTGGTATGGAGCCACCAAACACAGGATGGCAAGTGTCTGGAAAGGTTTGTAGACTCAGCTAGCTCCATTAGGGTCACCACCCTCCCTGCCATCGAGGGCATTTTCAAAAGGTGGTATCTAGAGGGTGGCATCTGTCATTAAAGACCTTCACCATTACTACCAACAGGGAGGAGGTCAGAGCCTGAAGACACACACTCAATATTTTAGAAACAGCTAATTCTCCTTTTCGTAGAACACTTCCTCGCTACACCTCTTTTGCACGATCTGTCTATATATGTATAGTACTGTGCAAAAGTCTTAGGCACATATATATGGCTAGGCTGCTAAGAATTTAGCACATTATAGATGTGCACCAAAGACAGTTGAAGAGTACTGTATCTCATACATCTATCTATCCAATACATATATCTACCTCACACATCTGTCTATATCATCCTGCCTCAACTCATTCCATCCCATCCCATCTCATCCCATTCTATCCTATCCCATCCCATCTTATTCCAGCCCATCTATCCGATCAGATTCCATCCCATTCCATCCCATTTTTAATCCCAACACATCCCATTTCATCCAATTCTGTTTCACCCCATCCCATCTCACCACATCCAATCCAATCACATCTCATCTGAATCCATCCCATCCCATCTCACAAATCTATCCCATTCGAGCCCATTACATCACATCCTATCCCAGCTAAACCCATCCCAATACATCCCATCTCATCTTATTTCATACGATCCCATCTCATTCCATGACATCCCATCCCATCTCAACTTATTTCATCCAATTCCATCCCTTCTATTTCATCCCATCCCCATCCCATCTCATTGCATCACATTTTATCTCACTGAATCATGTTTCATCCTATCCCATCACATCCAATCCATTCCCATCTCGTTTCATCACATCCCATCCTATCTCATCTCATCCAATCTAATCCCATCCTTTCACATTCCATCCCACCCTATCCCAGCCTATTTACACCCATCCCATCTCATCACATCTCATTCCATCCTCTCATTTCATTCTATCCCATCTCATTTAATCTGATCCCATCACATCCCATCCCCATCCCATTTCTAGTCCCATCTAATCTCACTTCATCCTATTCCATCCTATCCCATCTCATTTCATCCCACCCCATCATATCCATCCCACCCTCACCCCCATCCCCATCCCTTCTCATCTCATCACTTCCCATCCCATCCCATCCCATCCCATCCCATCCCATCCCATCTCATCCCATCCCTTCCCATTTATTACATTAGATTAGATTCAACTTTATGGTCATTGTGCTGAGTACAGATACAAAGCCGAATGAAATGCAGTTAGCATCTAACCAGAAATGCAATGAAGAGTGTTATTGGCAAAATAACTGCAAATAAAAAGTGCTAATTAAACACATTGAAAGAATGCAAATATAAAAGTACTGAGACAGTACAATATGGGTGCAATACTGCTTAGCGCTGTGATGTGAGGTTCAGCAGGGTCATAGCCTCAAGGAAGAAGCTCTTCCTGTGCCTGCTGGTGTGGGAGCGAAGGCTCCTGTAGCGCCTACCGGATGGGAGGAGCGTAAAAAGTCCATGGTTAGGGTGAGATGAATCCTTGATAAAGCTTTTCGCCCTGCCCAGGCAGCATTCTCAATGGTGGGCAATTGAGTGCTGATAATCTGCTAGGCAGCTTTCACCACACGCTGGACTGCTTTGCGGTCCGATACGGGACAATTGCCATACTGCACTGAGATGCAGTTGGTGAGTATGCTCTCAATGGTACAGCGGTAAAAGTCTGTCAGTATCCTGGGACAGAGGTGAGCTTTCTTGATGCTCTGCAGGAAACAAAGGTGCTGTTGCGCCTTTTTGATCAGAATGAGGAGTTCAGGGACCAGATGAGATCCTCAGAAATGTGGACACCAAGGAATTTGAAGCTATTCTCATCTTGTTTAATGTCATCCCATCCTATTTCATCCCGACCATCCAATTCTGTCCCTATTCCATCCCTTCTCATCCCATCCTATCCCATTTCATCCCAAGCCATCCCATCCCAACTTATTTCATCTATCCCATCCCATACCATCACCTCTCATCCCATCTCATCCCAACACATCCCATCACATCCCATTGCATCTCAACTCATCTCATCCCATCCCTTCCCACCCCATCCCAACTCAAACCATCCCATGCCATCCCATCTCATCCCATCCTATCCTACCCCTTCCCATCCTATGCTATCCTATCTTTGGACTGGGTGTGAATTCCTTCCTGAGAAGCAATTGATTGCCAGAGTTCTTCCCAGAGTAAGTTGAAACTGTAGTCACACTATTTTCCAGTGACAGGACGCATCCTTGGGCAACAAACAGAACCAACATTTCCAATCATTTATCATTTTGGGAATTGCAGTAAGCTCCAGGTTCCACAATGTAATTATTACGATCAGGTCCAGTTCCAGTTTGAATATCTGGATAATTTACTTTTCTGTCTGCTATGGATATGTCAAAGCAGTACTGTTTTGGCTAAAGCTTCTTTCTCATCAGAATGCTTACAATAACTTTGACAAACTTTAAGCTTTATTAGATAATTAAGGGAGGAAAAGCACTTGTAATAGAGGCCATATGTGGTGCTGTCGGAGTGATTAATTGGATACGTTTACTCCTTGAGGGGGTTTCAGTGACATTTTAATGAATTCTTCATTCTGATGCATCTTCTGCTGTCAGGCATTTTCATTCTGGTGGGACACAGTCTTTCAGACAGGTGAATGCTGGAAGATTTGAAATCCTATTTATCATGCAGGAAATGCCTTTCTTCCATCATCATGAGTGTGTGAAGTCACTGGCACAAACCTTCCCACCACTGAGGACATCTTCCAGAGGCAGTACCTTAAGAAGATGTCATCCATCATTAAGGACTCTCACCTCATTATCCAGGACGTTACTATGTCCCCTCTTCTCATTACTATGATCAGGGAGGTGGTACAAGGGCCTGGAAAATACACTCATTGTTTGAAGAACAACTCTTTCCCTCTACCATAGGATTTCAGAACAGGCAATGAACCTCATGATTCCAAGTTTTACACTCTTTGTTTATATTTACAATTTACATTTTTTATGTCCTCTCGTGTACTGCTGCCACAGAACAACAAATATAATGACACACGTTAGTGATAATAAACCTGATTCTGATTCTGAAAATGAAACATTCTCATGACCCAAAAACCATAGCCCAATTTTGCTGGTTCCCTCTGAGTTGAATTTTTGATGAGTGGCTGTGATTTTAAGAAATTTCTTCTGAAGATTTCAGCTCAATTGAACCAGGAGAACCACAGAACCTGCTTATGTGAATCAAAAAGAAATAATATTGAATCACAATCAGGAGAAAATCTGCAGATGATGAAAATCAAGGTAACACCCAAAATGCTGGAGGAAATCAGCAGGCCAAGAGCATCTATGGAAAAGAGTAAACATTCAACATGTCAGGCCGAGACCCTTCATCAGGTTCAATAAATGAAATGTATCTACCCACCCTGGATATCCCTCATCTCTCCTTCCCCAATGAGCAGAGAATTCAAGAGCCTGAAGGCATGTCCCACTCAAGAACTGCTGTAGTTATTATTCTACAGATATATTGAGTATCCCCTCAAGAAAATGAACATGTGTATGGTGATATATATGCATTTTGATAATAAATTTGTTTGGAATTTTGAACATTCTCTTCTATAGATGGAAGCATCTCGAAAAGTGCTTTAACAAAAGGAGCATGAACAAAGAGCTCCTTACTATGATGTTCACTATCATTCAGGAGGCTGAAGGGGTGATAAATGGGAGAAAGAGAGAGGTAGTTACACCCAAGGTGCAGGACACAGGAAACTGTGTGACAGTCAGGAATGGGAAAGGGGTTAAAGAGCCAGTGCAGAGTACCCCTGTGGCCCTCCCCCCTCAACAACAGGTATATCACTTTGGACACTATTGGGGGGGGATGACCTAACAGAGGAGAATCACAGTGGTCGGGTCTCTGGCACTGAGTCTGTCTCTGTGACTCAGAAGGAAGGGGGGAGAAAAGGCAGACTGTTGTGATGGGGGATACGTTAGTTAAGGGAATGATCAGGAGGTTCTTTGGGTGAGAATGGGATTCCCAGATGATATGTTGCCTCCTGGGTGCCAGAGTCTGGTTATCTCAGATCAAGGAGTCAGCATTCTCCTTGATATTCAGTCCCTTGCGAGGGGGGACATAGAATCAGGGGATGTAGAGTCAGTATGGATAGAACTGAGAAATTCTAAGGGTAGAAAGACCCTAATGGGAGTTATCTACAGGCCCCCAAACAGTAGTCTGGATGTAGGGTGTAAGTTGAATGAAGAGTTAAAATTGGCATGTCGCAAAGGTAATGATACAGTTGTCATAGGGGATCTCAACATGCAGGTAGACTGGGAGAATCAGAATGGTACTGGACCCCAAGAAAGGGAGTTTGTGGAGTGCCTCCGAGATGTATTCTTAGAACAGCTTGTACTGGAGCCTACCAGGGAGAAGGCAATTCTAGATTTAGTGTTGTGCAATGAACCGGATTTGATCAGGGACCTCGAGGTAAAGAAGCCATTAGGAAGTAGTGACCATAATATGATATGTTTTAACCTACAATTTGAGAAGGAGAAGGGAAAATCGGATGTGTCAGTATTACAGTTGAACAAAGGGAGCTATGGAGCTATGAGGGAGGAGCTGGCCAAAGTTCAATGGAACAATACCCTAGCAGGGAAGACAGTGGAACAATGGCAGGTATTTCTGGGAATAATGCAGAAGGTGCAGGATCGGTTCATTCCAAAGAGGAAGAAAGATCCTAAGGGGAGAAAGGGGCAGCCATGGTTGACGAGGGAAGTAAAGAACAGTATAAAAATAAAATAAAAGAGAAGTATAACATGGCAAAGATGAGCAGGAAGCTGGAGGACTGGGAAGCTTTTAAAGAGCAACAGAAGATAACAAAAAAGGCAATACACGGAGAAAAAATGAGGTATGAAGGGAAACTAGCCAAGAATATAAAGGAGGATAGTAAAAGCTTCTTTAGGTATGTCAAAAGCCAAAAAAAAAGCTAAGACCAAAATTGGGCCATTGAAGGCAGAAACGGGTGAATTTATTATGGGGAACAAGAAAATGGCAGATGAGTTGAACAGGTACTTTGGATCTGTTTTCACTAGGGAAGACACAAACAATCTCCCGGATGTAATAGTGGCCAAAGGAACTAGGGTAATGGATGAACTGAAGGAAATTTATATTAGGCAAGAAACGGTGTTGGGTAGACTGTTGAGTCTGAAGGCTGACAAGTCTCCAGGATCTGATGGTCTGCATCCCAGGGTACTTAAAGATGTGGCTCTAGAAATCGTGGATGCATTGGTAATCATTTTCCAATGTTCTATAGATTCAGGATCAGTTCCTGCAGATTGGAGGGTGGCTAATGTTGTCTCACTTTTCGAGAAAGGAGGGGGAGAGAAAACAGGGAATTATAGACCGGTTAGCCTGACGTCAGTGGTGGGAAAGATGCTGGAGTCAATTATAAAAGAGGAAATTACAACACATTTGGATAGCAGTAGAAGGATCAGTCTGAGTCAGCATGGATCTACAAAGGGAAAATCATGCTTGACTAATCTTCTGGAGTTTTTTGAGGATGTAACTATGAAAATGGACAAGGGAGAGCCAGTGGATGTAGTGCACCTGGACTTCCAGAAAGCTTTTGATAAAGTCCCACATAAGAGATTAGTAGGCAAAATTAGGGCACATGGTATTGGGGGCAGAGTACTGACATGGATTGAAAATTGGCTGGCTGACAGGAAACAAAGAGTAGCGACTAACGGGTCCCTTTCGGAATGGCAGGCTGTGACCAGTGGGGTACCGCAAGGTTCGGTGCTGGGACCGCAGCTGTTTACAATATACATTAATGATTTAGATGAAGGGATTAAAAGTAACATTAGCAAATTTGCCAATGACACAAAGCTGGGTGGCAGTGTGAAATATCAGGAGGATGTAGGGTGAATTGGACAGGTTGGGTGAGTGGGCAAATGTATGGCAGATGCAGTTTAATGTGGATAAATGTGAGGTTATCCACTCTGGTGGCAAGAACAGGAAGGCAGATTACTATCTAAATGGAGTCAAGTTAGGAAAAGGGGAAGTACAATGAGATCTAGGTGTTCTTGTACATCAGTCAATGAAAGCAAGCATGCAGGTACAGCAGGCAGTGAAGAAAGCTAATGGCATGCTGGCCTTTATAACAAGAGGAATTGAGTATAGGAGTAAAGCGGTCCTTCTGCAGCTGTACAGGGCCCTGGTGAGACCCCACCTGGAGTATTGTGTGCAGTTTTGGTCTCCAAATTTGAGGAAGGACATTCTTGCTATTGAGGGAGTGCAGCGTAGGTTCACAAGGTTAATTCCCGGAATGGCGGGACTGTCATATGTTGAAAGATTGGAGCGACTGGGCTTGTATACACTGGAAATTAGAAAGATGAGAGGGGATCTAATTGAAACATATAAGATTACTAAGGGATTGGACACGCTAGAGGCAGGAAACATGTTCTCGCTGATGGGTGAGTCCAGAACTAAAGGCCACAGTTTAAGAATAAGGGGTAGGCCATTTAGAACAGAGATGCGGAAAAACTTTTTCACCCAGAGAGTGGTGGATATGTGGAATGCTCTGGCCCAGAAGGCAGTGGAGGCCAAGTCTCTGGATGCTTTCAAGAGAGAGTTAGATAGAGCTCTTATAGATAGTGGGGTCAAGGGATATGGGGAGAGGGCAGGAATGGGGTACTGATTGTGTATGATCAGCCATGATCACAGTGAAAGGCGGTGCTGGCTGGAAGGGCCAAATGGCCTACTCCTGCACCTACTGTCTGTTGGCTATTGTCTATTCTTAAGTGGGAGGGTGAACAGCCAAAAGTCATAGTCCATGTAGGTGACAATGGCATGGGTAGGACGAATGACAAGGTTCTGCAAAGTGAGTTCAGGGAGTTAGGTGCTAAGGGCAGGACCTCCAGGGCTGTGATCTCAGGACTGCTACCCATGCCACGTGCTAGTGAGGCCAGAAATAGGAAGATTATACAGTTTAACACATGGCTACAGAGTTGGTGTGGGAGGGAGGGCAAAATATTTTTGGATCATTGGGCTTATTCCAGAGAATGTGAGACCTGTACAGAAGGGACGGTTTGCACTTAAACTGGAGGGGGACTAATATTCTAGCAAGAAGGCTTGTTAATGCTGCATGGTTGGGTTTAAACTAGAGTTGCAGGGGGATGGGAACCAGAGTGCCAAAATAGTTAGTGGAGAGGTTGTGGAGCCAGATGTTGGTAAGATATTCGACAAAGTTAGGAATCAAAAGGTTGAGCATGGTGTGATTAGTGTCCTGAGCTGCGTATATTTCAATGCAAAAGTAGCATAGGGAAGGCAGATGATAGTGATGAAGATGAGGGAGCTGGTTTTCAAACAGAGGCAATGTATAGTAAGAAGAGGCTGTTGATAGGGCAAAATTGCAGTCAGTAGGATGAGATACAATGTAAAAGGTGGACAAAATTGACAGGGCTGAATATACTGTAGTTGAATGCACACAGTATACAGAATAAGTTAGATGAACTTGCAGCACCGTTGCAGTTTGGCAGATATGATATTGTAGGCATCATGGCTGAAAGATTATAGCCGGGAGCTTAATGTTCAAGGATACACATGGTATCGAAAGGATGGTCAGGAAGGCAGAGGTGGTGGCATTGCTCTGTTAGTAAAAAATGAAATCAAATCATTAGAAAGGTGACACAGGGTCAGAAGACGTTGAATCATTGTGGATAGAACTAAGGAACTGCAAAGGTCAGAAGGTATACAGACACCCAAACAGTAGTAAGGATATGGTCTGCAAATAACAACAAGAGATAGAAAATGCATGCCAAAGGCAGTGTTACAATAATCATGGGGACTTCAATATGCAGGTAGATTGGGAAAATCAGGTTGGTGCTGGATGACAGGAGGGGGAATTTCTAAAGCTCCTACAAGATAGATTTTTAGAGCAGCTCATGTTGAGTCCACTAGAGGATCAGCTATTCTGAATTGGGTGCAATGAAACAGAATTCATTAGAGAGCTTAAGGTAAAAGAACTCTTTGGGGAAGTGATCATAATCTGATCAAATTCACCCTGAAATTTGAGAAGGAGAAGCTAAAGGCAGATGTATCAGTATTACAGTGGAGTGAAAGGAATTCCAGAGGCATGAGAGAGGAGCTGGCCAGAATTGATTGGAAAAGAACACTGGCAGGGATGACAGCAGAGCAGCAATAGCTGAAATTTCTGGAAACAATTCAGAAGGCACAGGATATATACATCCCAAAGAGAAAGACGTATTCTAAAGGAAATATTACACAACTGTGGCTCACAAGAGAAGTCAAAGCAAACATAATAGTGAAAGAGAGGGTATATAATAGAGCGAACATTAGTGGGAAGTTAAAGGGTTGGGAAGCTTTTCAAAACCAACAGAAGGCAACTAAAAAGTCATTAAGAAGGTAAAGATGGAATACAAAAGTAAACTAGCCAATAATATTAAAGAGGATACCAAAAGTTTCCTCCAATACCTAAAGTGTAAAAGAGAGGCGAGAGTGAATATTGGACTGCTGGAAAGTGATGCTGAAGAGGTAGTAATGGCAGACGAACTGAATAAGTAATTTGCATCAGTCTTCACTGTGGAAGTCACTAGCCATATGGAGGAAGTCCCAGGTGTCAGGGGACATGAAGTGTGTGAAGTTACTGTAACTAGAGAGAAGGTTCTTTGGAAACTGAAAGGTCCAAAGTCGATAAATCTGCTGGACCAGATGGTACACACCCTAGGGTTCTGAAAGAGGTGGTTGAAGAGTTTGTGGAGGCATTAGCAATGATCTTTCAAGAATCATTAGATTCTGGAATGGGTCTGGAAGACTGGAAAGAAGGGAGAGAGGTAGAAGTAAGGAAACTATAAGGCAGTTAGTCACACGTCAATGGTTGGGAAGATTTTGGAGACGATTATTAAGGATAAGGTCTCGGAGTACTTGGAGGCACATGATAAAGTAGGCCATAGTCAGCATGGTTTCCTCAAGGGAAAATCTTGCCAAACAAATCTGTTGGAAATTTTTTGAAGAGATTAAAAAAAGGATAGAAAATGGAGAATCGTTGACGTTGTGTACTTGGATTTTCAGAAGGCTTTTGACAAGGTGCCACACATGAGGATTTTTAACAAACTACAATCCCATGGTATTACAGGAAAGATTCTAGCATGGATAAAGCAGTGGCTGATTGGCAGGAGGTAAAGAGTGGGAATAAAGGGAGTCTTTTCTGGCTGGCTGGCAGTGACTAGTGGTATCCATAGGGGTCTGTGTTGGGACTGATTCTTTCTGTGTTATAAGTCAATGATTTGGATGATGGGATTGATGGCTTTGTTGTAAATTTGGCAGATGATATGAAGATAGGAAGTTAGTTTTGAGGGATTAGAGAGGCAGTTGAAGGACTTGGACAGATTAGGAGAATGGGCAAAGAAATGGCAGATGAAATATTGTGTCGGGCAGTGTAGGGTCACGCACTTTGGTCGAAGAAATGAAAGGGCTTGACTATTTTCTAAATGGAGAGAAAATACAAAAAAACTGAGGTACAAAGGGACTCGGAAGTCCTTGTGCAGATTCCCTAAATGTTAATTTGCAGGTTGCGTCTGTGGTGATGAAGGCAAATGCAATGTTAATATTCATTTCAAAAGAACTAGAATAAAAAGCAAGGATGTAATGTGGAAACTTTATAAAACACTGGTGAGGCCTCACTTGGAGTATTGTGAGTAGGTTTGGGCCCCGTTTTAGAAAGGATGTGTTGACACTGGAGAGGGTTGAAAGGAGGCTGATGAAAATAATCCCAGGATTAAACGGCTTGTCATATGAAGAGTACTTGATGGCTCTGAACCTGTATTTACTAGAATTTAGAAGAATGAGGAGTTTGAATCTAGCAAAACCTCATTAAAACCTGTTGAACGGTGAAAGGTCTTGATAGAGTGGATGTAGAGAGAATTTTTCCTGTGGTGGGAGAGTCTAAAACCAGAGGATACTAGCTCAGAATAGAGGGGCATCCTTTTAGAATGGAGATGAGGAGGAATTTCTTTAGCCAGAGAGTGATGAGTCTGTGGAATTCTTTGCCACAGGCAGCTGTGGAGGCCAATTCTTTATGTATATTTAAGGCATAGACCATAAGCCATAGGAGCAGAATTAGGCCATCTGGCCCATCAAGTATGGTCTGCCATTCAATCATGGCTGATCCTTTTTTTATCTCTTCCTCAACCCCAGTTCCCGGTGCTCTCCCCCTAACTTTTGATGCCATGTCCAATCAAGAACCTATCAATCTCTGCCTTAAATACACCCAATGACCTGGCCTCCACAGCTGCCTGTGGTAACAAATTCCACAAATTCATCATCCTCTAGCTGAAGAAATTGCTTTCCATATCTACTCTGTCTAGGGCTTTCAACATTCAAATGAGATCCACCCTCATCCTTCTGGGTCAGTAAGTACAGACCCAGAGCCATCAAACATTCCTCGAATGATAACCCTTTCATTCCTGGAATCATTCTTGGAGGCTCCTCTGGACCCTCTCCAATTTCAGCACATCTTTTCTAAGATGGGGGGCCCAAAACTGTTCACAATACTCAAGGTGAGGCCTCACCAGCACCTTATAAAGCCTCAGCATCACATCCTTGCTCTTGTATTCTGGACCTCTTGAAATGAATGCCAACATTGCATTTGTCTTCCTCACCACCAACTCTTTAGGGTGTTCTGCACAAGAACTCCCAAGTCCCTTTGCATCTCAGATTTTTGGATTTTCTCCCCATTTAGGAAATAGCCCACAAATTTGTTTCTACTACCAAAGTGCATGACCATGCATTTTCCAGATGTTGATAGCTTCTTGAGTAGTCGGAGCATGAAGGGATATGGGGAGAAGGCAAAGATTGAAGCTGAGAGGAAAATTAGATCAGACATGATGGGCCAAGTGGTCTAATTCTGCTACTATATCGTATGGTCTTGAGGTCTTATGTTATTCTGTTGTCAGCCACCAAGCAATGGAAATTTATACAGGAATAACATCAGAGGAACAGCTGATTTTTTTTGTTCATTACCTCAACCACAGTGGCAAGTATTCTGCAAACAAATCTCGCTGATTTGCAAATTTGACAATTAAAGTTCAAAGTAAATTTATTTTCAAAGTGCATTTATGTTACCACATCCTATATTATCCCGAGGTTCATTATCATGCAGGCATTCACAGTAAACACAATAGAATCAATGAAAAATCATGCACATCAAGACAGACAAACAACCAATGTGAAAAAGGCAACAAAATGTGCAAATACAAAAAAACAAACAAAATAATAAATAATAAATATATAAATAAGCAATAAATATTAAAAACATGACATAAAGAGTCTTGAAAGAGAGCCCATAGGTTGTGGGAATAGTTTAGTGTTGGGGTGAGTGAAATTGAGTGAAGTTGTCCCTTCTGGTTCAAGAGCCTGATGTCTGAGGGGTAATTACATAATTTTCATAAGAACATTATTACCCTGGGGAAATTCCTAACCTTACTTAAAATACAGTAAGAATTGTTGGATTACTGTGTAGAATTGTTATTTTACTTGTATATTTTTCTGTACTTTAACTTTTCTATACTTGCTTGTATTTTATATAATCACCCATATATATGGATTTGTTCAGGAAATTTTCCAGTAATTATAGCACAGTTGCTTCTGGATTTTTCTGGAAGCTTCTCAGCTTTTCTGTAGCAGGTATCACACTCACTTGAATCTGACTATTTTATAGGTTGATTTTTATCATTGGAATGTTGTTATCTACAGTCTGAGTATAAGACAACCACATCTTCATTTTCTTTGTCTTTGATCATTCTTCGTTCTTGTAACACTTAATAAAATGCTGATAAGTAATTGGCTTTAGGCCTTTTGAAGAACCTTTGGATTGCAAAGTTACTAGAATCCAACAGAATCTTCAGAGGCACATACTGTTCCTCTAACAGCACAGCACCTTGTCTGCGCTCAGCAAATGGTCTTTAACTTTGCCATGATCTTACTTTTCCAGTCCTTCAATGAATCGTTAAATTGGGGTTTATTTCCCTGCTCAAGGACTTCAAAAATCTCTCTGTACCATTGAAAGAGCTGAGAGCTCCTACAGTGTCTTAGCCAACATAACACCAGTGAGTAACCATTGGGCATTACGGGGTAGTGTTGGCACAGAATGGTTGCCAAATTTGCCAACCTATCAATTACCCTGAGCAGTAAAAGTTGTTCAGTGTGTGAAGTGCTCTGAAGTATTTTTACATGATAAGCTGATGTATAAATGTTTCCTTTCGATTCATCCAAACAGTGATTATTTTTGGCTATTTTCATTATCTATTGTTCATAATTTTATTAGCTCAGAATTGCGCAATTTGTTAAAAATCTTCTGTGGCTAAGTTTCTTTGAAACATCATACTTGGACATGGTGTTACCTGGGCAAGCACCTGCCCATCAGTATCAAGTCTTTTGAGGCTATAAGCTGCATCATCAGCCCAACTTCCTGTTAGTGAGGGACCACAGGCAGTATCTCTGCAGTACACAGCAGCACACACAAAACGCTGGAAGAACTCAGCAGGTCAGGCAGCATCTATGGAGAAGAGTAAACAGTCGACGATTCAGGCTAAGACTGTTCATCATGCCTCAGCTCAAAATAGGTCGGCTGGTAGCGCAGTGACATCAGCGCTGGACTCCGGAACGGAGGTTCTTGGATTCGAACCAACTGCCTGAGTACGCTTTCCATCTGTGCTGGGTTGAGTGTTCAGCTCACAACTCAACCTCATAAAGTTAAGAAAAATACTGCAAAATGTCTGTGTGAGGAGTGGCACGCCACTCATGGCTTGTAAGGCATGAAAATGGCCGACGCTAGCCTCTCAGGCCTGAGTCAACGTCAGCATCATCATGCTTTGGATTTCCAGCAACTGCAGATTTTCTCCTTTCTGCAGTGCAAGCCAGTGAAAATAGCTGGGAACAAGCTCCACAATTTGGCTCTTTAGGTGGTTCAGATGTGCAGAGTCTGATGTCCATCCAACTCAAATTCAAAGAGTTCAAAAAAGAGACTGCAATGCTGGAATCTGGAGCAACAAACAATCTGCTGGAGAAACTCCATGGGTGGAGCTGCAGCTGTGGGGGGAAGGAGGGGAAAGGATTTGTCAGCATTTCGGGTCAAAACTCTGCTTTAGGACTTAGACTCATGGAATCATAGGGAAGTACAGCACAGAAACAGGCCCTTCATCCCATCTAGTAAGTGCCAACCGTTTTAAATTGCTCATTCCCATCAACCTGCATCATGACCATAGCCATCCATGCCCCTACTATCCAATCTTCTCCTAAATGTTGAAATCAAGCTCACATGCACGACTCGCGCTGGCAGCTCATTCCACACTCTCGCAACCCTCTGAGGGAAGAAGTTTCTCCTCTTGTTCACCTTAAACTTTTTACCTGGTCTTTGATTTCCGGCTCTGATGCAGGTCTTTGACCCAGAACAACAATTCCTTTCCTTTCAGAAATGTGGGTTGACCTGCTGTTTAATGGTTAAAAAGAATTAATTGTTTCATTTTGCAACGTGGAACTTTAATTTGAGTTCAATTAGCCGTTTAAATCTTTTTGTGTTTTTTGCTCCCCTTCCATCCCCATGAGCTGGAGAATGCCTGTTACTTGGCATCACTGTGGTGACACACAGAACCATTTTTAACAACTCGTTTGTTCGACCACCAGCACACAGTGTCTGCAGTGTGCACCAGCTATAAGATGTATGACAGCAGCTTGCCAAGGTTTCTTTGAAAGGACCTCCCAAAACCATGACCTCTACCTCTTCAAAGTATTAGGGAATGAGGTTATACCACCACCTGTGATTGCCCTCCAAGTTACGAACTGACTTGGAAATATGTCACTGGTCATTCATCATCGCTGGATACAAACCCTGGAGCTTCCTCCCCACAACAGTGTGGGAGGACCTTCACCAGAAGGACTGCAGCAGTTCAAGAAGATAGCTCACCACCACCTTCTCAAGGGCAATTAGTGCTAGTAGATTAAATCTTAGGGGTTCTAAAAGCATGTGCATCCAGACACTAACAGCATTCTGTGTGGGAACATTGGCAAGGTGCTGTGGCCAGGAATGAGGTTTAGGAAAGAACTAGTCGTAGGACAATTTCCAGACTGTTGGGGTGGTGTTTCTCAGATTTAATGGGCTTTTGGTTGGCTTCCCAGATGGAGAGAAATGAACTGCCCATAAATCACATTGTTACATGGTCATTCATGCCAGTAATTCTCAGTCTGATAGTGTAAATCCAGAGAATTGTCTGTGGCCGTTGATTACACAGAGCTGAGCAATGAGAAAAGTTTGATATCAGCTTTAGCGAGGTTAATGGTGGAGCACTGTAAGTGTGCCAGCAAACAATGGGATAGCACAACTTGATGCATAATGTGGATACTTAACTATATCATATCCTGTAACCTTAACATACTGACCACAGTGCAGGACATTAACACTGTACATCATTAGAGTGATTCAAGTTCCTTCCTTACAACTTACATTTTAGAAAAACAACATCCACTCAGTGACCACTTTATTAGGAATACATATACACCTGTTCAGTAATGCTGATATTAAATCAGCCAATCATGTGGAAGCAACTCAGTGCACAAAAGCATGCAGACATGGTCAAGAGGTTCAGTTGTTGTTCAGACTTCAGAATGGGGAAGAAATGTGATCTAAGCGACTTTGACTGTGGAATGATTGTTGGTGCCAGATGAGATGGTTTGAGTATCTCAGAAACTGCTGATCTGCTGGGATTTTCATGCACAACAGTCTCTAGAGTTTACAGAGAATGGTTTGAAAAACAAAAGAAAAACATTTAGTGAGTGGCTGCTCTACGGGCAAAAATGCCTTGTTAATGAGAGAGGTCAAGTTTCCAGGAAAATGACAGTAGCTCAAAAAACTATGTGTGACAACAGTGGTGTGCAGAAGAGTACCTCTGAACACACCACACATCAAACCTTGAAGTGAATGGGAACTGAGCAGAGGCCAATAAACATAGACTCAGTGACCACTTTATTAAGTACAGGAAATATCTAATAAAATGACCACTAAGTGTAAATTGAATGAACTTGCTATAATTTACCCAGCATTTCATAATGTTGCTGTTATTGATCTAATTTTACACCTGAAATCTATTATGTCATTTGCCAAAGGATCAGTGAAAGACCCTGCTCATTGCTGTAAGCAAGCAATTGTTGGAAATCTGAAGCAAAATCAGAGAATTTTGTAACTGATGCATCATAGCCTCCCCAGCAGTGAGGAAGTCTACAACAGGCAAAAACTCAAAAAGGCAGCATCTGTCATTCAGGATCCCATCACCCAGGACATGCCCTTTTCTCATTACTACCATCAAAGAGGAGGTGTAGGAGCCTGAAGACACAAACTTAACATTTTAGGAACAGCTTCTAATCCCCCACCATCAGATTTCTGAATGCTCCATGAACCCATGAAGTTCTTTGATCTCGGTTTGCACTACCTATTTATTTTTATGTCCTTCTTAAAGTAATCTTTTTATGTACTGCACTGCACTGCTGTTAGAAAACAACAATTTTCACGGCATGTGTCAGTGATATTAAACCTGATTTTGATTCTGATTCTGCACCTCTGTTGACTTATTTGGCCAGGACTTAAGAACTTTTTAAAAGCTATTATTAATGCTTTTTGAGATAGTGATTTAGATGCATATCATATTTTTTACTGAGTTAAGTATTGTATGTAATTAGTTTTGCTACAACAAGTGTATGGGACATTGGAAAAAAGTTGAATTTCCCCATGGGGATGAATAAAGTATCTATCTATCTATCTATCTATCTATATATGCACTTGGATAATAAAATTTACTTTGAAATTTACTTTCAACTTTGAGACTTGGCATGCCAACTGACTGCAGAATATACTGATGTATCCTTAAGGATGTGAACATGGATTTGGAATAATTTTTACTATAGTATCTTTGTGATAGAGACAAGTTGGAATGCAGATAGTTATATACGATAACTTACCAAAGTTTTATAGACAGCATCTTGTAAATCTATGAGCTCTTCCACCTAGTACTATATCACTGACATTATGGCAGAAATCTATGGAAATTAAAATCATGAATATTATACTAAATTCAGAATTAGAATCAAGTTTATAATCACTGACATACAATCAATGGCCTCTTTATAGGTACACCTGTACACCTGCTCATTATTGCAAATATTTAATCAGCCAATCATGTGGCAGCAACTCAATGTATGAAAAGCATTCAGACATGGTTGAAAATTTCAGCCGTTGTTTAGACCAAACATCAGAATGGGGAAGAAGTGTGATCTAAATGACTTTGACTGTGGAACGATTGTTGCTGCCAGATGGGTGGTTTGAGTATTTGAGAAACTGCTGATCTCCTGAGATCTTCATGCATAACAGTCTCTATAGTTTACCCCACGATCTCCTATATATATATTTGTGTGTGAGAATGAAGGGATATTGGATAAAGCTATACAAGATTATGAGGGTCTGTTACTATGCTGTATTACTTAATGAGTCTATGTGACTGATGTGGAATTAGTGTAGATGTGCAAAAAAGGTTGACAAGGGCATTTGGCATGTCATTGAACTCTCTAGCAAACTTCTACAGATATAGTGCTGAAAGCAGCCTATATGGTCTGGTATGACAATTCAATGATTTAAAGTACATTTATTAAGTATGTTTGCAGTAAATAATCCTGAGATCATCTTCCCACAGACAGCCATGGAACAAAGAAGACCATGGAACCCGTTCAAAGAAAAAACTTCAAATCCCCAGAAAGCTGAAAAAAATTACTCAAACAGCAAAAAAAAGAACAAAAAACACAGAATATAAAACACCAACCCACAAAGTCATTGAAAGAGTCCAGGCAGATTCAATACAGCTCGGTTCAGTTTGAATGCGCAGGAATGTGAGAAGCTGCAGAGAGTAGAGGACTCTGCACTTGTCTCCACACCATCAGGAGGTGCTGTCTTAAGAAGGCAACACCTGCAAGCAAATGAATCTCAAGGTAGTGCATGGAAGCATACCTATTTTGATAATTACTTCGACTTTAACTTTGACATCTATCATCAACGATCCCCACCATCCAGGCCATGACTTCTTTTCATAGCTATCATCAGGAAGGCAGTACAGAATCCTAAAGTTCAGGAACAACTACTTCCCTTCAACTCTTCATTTCTTGAAGCATCCTGCACAACCCTATTCACTATGTCAGTACATCAAAACTACTTTCCACTACAATCATTTTTTCTCTACTTGTGTTCTTTCTTGTATAATCTTATTTAATTGATGTTTTTCTTGTGAATGCTGCTTGTATGATGCTATGTGCTTGAGATGCTGCTACAGCAATTACGTTTTTCATTGCACCTGTGTATGCGTGTACTTATTCTCATGACAATAAACTTGACTTTGACTTTGAAGGTTGATGAGGCTGCTATACAATTCTCTGACTCTACGAGTGTTGCAATGATGATCGACAGCAATTTCTGTGCAGCCTTTGAGAATTAGCAGTGGATACGCAAAAGTGGTTCATAACCAGCAGTCAAATGACACAGAAATGTTTGCCGCCATGTCTCACTCCATCCACGATGTACTCCCATCACGTACCATTGAAATAAACAACATTTCCCAATCCACTCCTTCAAAAGCATTCCTGACTCGAAGGAATGTTCTGAGATATTGCCATAACAGTACAGACAACCTCTCTGAAAAGGTTGGCACATTTCACACTAATCTGCAGGATAACCAAGTGAAGGCTGATGTATTATTGATAAGCTAAATAGAGTTAAATTAAGAGAGAAACATGCAAATTAACCTTTCTGTGTCCCTGTTCTGACCTTTCACTGACAGTCAGCTTGACGAAGAGTTGCAAACTTGTTGGAAGTTTTTCAGACATTCTGAGCTGTAACATGGAAAGCACGTTCTAGCTGTGAAGTGGAGAGGGTGTGGGTAAAGTTCTCACACTGAGCGAGAACCACAGGGTTCTCCCCAAAGAATCCAGCTGATTTAGCAATTCCTCTGGAAATGCAGATTCCTGAGAATTTTGGAATAAAAGCACGGCCACATTTCTGGCATCATTTAATATCCAAAATGTCTCAACTTCTGAAGGACAGTCTGTCCACAAGTGTGTCAGGGGTGGCAGCAGATCATTGCGAACCCTGCTGGTGGTTTTATAGGAAAGCAGATGTCTGTCTGCTCTCCCTTCTAAAGCGGTGGACATTTGCTGGAGTTGCTTACACGTGTAGCCTTATTGACGATCTCTGATCAAAGTCTGGTTGAAATTGACTGTTGGAAAGGGAGGGGTATCTTCTATCAGAATTAGATTCATTTATTGCATGTACAACACTGTGCAAAAGTCTTAAGCATATATACATACAAGTAGCTTGGGAGCCAAGTACTTTTGCACAGTACTGTAGTAATTTTATGTATTGCACCGGACTGCTGTCACAAAAAAAACAAATTTCATGAGATATGTGAGTGATGATAAAGCTAATTCTTATATGAGTTCTGTGGACTGAGAGTGAGAAGGAGGCAGGGGAGAGGGGAATCATGGTTGGGGAAAAGGGTAAGAGAGAGGCGAGGGAGAGGGAAACACCAGAGAGGCATTCTGTAATGATCAATAAACAAATTATTTGGAATCATAGAAAACATAGAAAATCTACAGCACAATACAGGCCCTTCGGCCCACAAAGTTGTGCCGAACATGTCCCTACCTTAGAAATTACTAGGCTTACCTATAGCTCTCTATTTTACTACGCTCCATGTACCTATCTAAAAGTCTCAAAAAAAACCCTATCGTATCCGCCTCCACCACTGTTGCCAGCAACCCATTCCACGCACTCACCACTCTCTGAGTAAAAAACTTACCCCTGATATCTCCTCTGTACCTACTCCCCAGCACCTTAAACCTGTGTCCTCTTGTGGCGACCATTTCAGCCCTGGGAAAAAGCCTCTGACTATCCACACGATCAATGCCTTTCATCATCTTGTACATCTCTATCAGGTCACCTCTCATCCTCCATCACTCCAAGGAGAAAAGGCCGAGTTCACTCAACCTATTCTCATAAGGCATGCTCCCCAATCCAGGCAACATCCTTGTAAATCTCCTCTGCACCCTTTCTATGGTTTCCACATCCTTCCTGGATGCAATAATCAAATGACCTTGCCTGGTGTCTCAGGGCTGGGTGTGTCTGAACCCCCTGTCCCTGGCACGCCTTCTCTGCCACCTGTCTCCATCCGTCTCACACCCCCCCCCCCACGGTGCTCCACCTTCACTATTCCCAACATCCTTTGCTCTTGCAGGATTCACAAACTCATTCTGCATCCTACATTGACCAATACAGTACTGTGTAAAAGTCTTTGTCACCGTAGGAATAAATAAACAAACACACACACACACACATATATATATATATACACCTAAGACTTTTGCACAATATTGTATATTGAAGCATACAGCAAAATATGTAATTTGCGTTAACAGCCAACACAACCTGAGGAGGTGCTGGGAGCAGCCTGGAACTAGTGACACTGGGAGCTTGCTAAGCACAATTAGATTATCAAGGATCGAAGCACAAGAATCAGCTTTATTTGCCATATACGTGTTATTGGGTTCCTTACATTATAAATGTGGAAAGTCTTGAAAAGTTCAGCTGAGCTTATTGCTAGATGCACAAGTATGCTGAGATACAGGCATCACAGACATGTAACTACAGTCAAAGACAAATCACAGTTGTGTAAGAGGTGGTCCATAGTATTCCATTGTTGAAGTAGCATTTGAGGTATCAGAATTAGTTCAAGAATGAAGTGCCTGTAGAAAAGCTGCTGCTTCTGAATCTGGTGGTGTGGGACTTTAGGCTTCTGACCCTCCGTTCTATAGAAATGCAAACTTCTTCTCTGAGTCAGAGTCATAGAAACAGGCCATTCAGCCCATCATCCTTGCTGAACGATTAATTTGCCTCATCCCATTGACCTACACTCATACAATAGCCCTCCTGTGTGCTGACTGGCTGCATTGGGAACACCAATGCTTTTGAGTGGAAAATCCTACAAAAGGTAGTGGATTTAGCCCGGTACATCACAGGTAAAACCCTCTCAACCATTGAGCACATCTACATGAAACATTACAGTAGAAAAGCAGCATCCATCATCAGAGATCCTCACCACCCAGGCCATGCTCTTTTCTCACTGCTGCCATCAGGTAGAAGGTACAAGAGCCTCAGGACTCACACCACCAGGTTCAAGAACAGTTGCCATCCCCTCAACTTTCAGGCTTTTAAATGAAAGGGGATGACTACCCTCATTCTACTCCTGGTGTTCCCACAACTGATGTTTCTCTTTATAAGAACTCTTTATCTTATTATTTCATGCTTGTTATTTATTTATATTTGCATTTGCACAGTTTGTTGTTCATTGATCCTGTTACAGTTACTGTTCTACAGATTTGTTAAGTATGCCCGCAGAAAAAGAATCTCAGGGTTGTATGTGGTGACATATATGTACTCTGATAATAAATTTCACTTTGAACTTTGCATCCAGTGACCACAATGCCATTAGTTTCAAAGTAAATATGCAAAGAGATTAGTCAGGTCCGTGGATTGAGATTCTAAATTGGGGAAAGGCCAATTTTGATGGTATCAAAAATGATCTGGCAAGTGTGGATTGGGACAAGCTCTTTTCTGGCAAAGGTGTACTTGGAAAGCAGAAGGCCCTCAAAAATGAAATTTTGAGAGTACAAAGCTTGTATGTGCCTGTCAGAATAAAAGATAAATATAACGTGTTTTTAAGAGATATTGAGGCCGCGGATAAGGGAAAAAAGGAGGTGCATAAGAAAGAAATCATGAGGACTGAAAGAAAGCATGATGTTGCTCTAGCAGACAAGGTGGAGGAGAATCCTAAGGGATTCCACAGGTATGTTAAGAGCAAATGGATTGCTAGGGGCAAAATTGGTCCTGAAAGATCAGAATGGTAATCCATGTGTGGATGAGCAAGATGTTAAATGCAATCTTTGCATCTGTATTTACATGGGAGATGGATACAAAGTCTATAGAAGTGAGGCAAAGTTGCATCAACTTCATGGACAATGTACAGATTACACAGGAGGGGGTGTTTGCTATGGGTGGATAAATACCCAGGGCCTGTCGAGGTGTTCCTTTGAACCCTATGCAGAAATTGCAGGGGTCCTAGCAGAGATACTTAAAACATCCTTACAGACAGGAGGGGTATCAGAGGATCGAGGATAGCCAATGTTGTTCCATTGTTTAAATAGGTTCTAAATGGAAACCAGGAAATTGTAGGCCTGTGGGTCTGACATCAGCAGTGGGAAAGTTATTGGAATGAACTGGATATGTAAGCATTTGGATAGACATGGACTGATTAAGAATAATCAGCATGGCTTCATGCATTGTAACCAATCTTACAGAGTTTTTTGAAGAAGTTACCAGGAAAATGGATGAAGGTTATCTACCTGGACTTTAATAAGGCAGTTGACAAGGTCTTGCATGGGAGTCTGGTCAAGAAGGTTCAGTTGTGCAGGATAATAAGAGTCAACAGCTGTTTGTGAATGATTTGTGGGTGGCATCAATTCTGAGCGTGAAATTTCGGACAAGAATAACTTGAGCCAGTGCAATGTAGAAAAGAAAAAGGAACAATGCTTTACAGTAGCAGCGACCAGCATTCAATTCCCATTGCTGTCTGTAATGTGTGAGTTTCCTCCCACAGTTCAAAGACGTACCAGTCGGTAGGTTAATTGGTGATTGTACATTGTCCCATGGTTAGGCTAGGTAACTCTAGCCTAATCTGGGTGGCAAGGCTTGAAAGGCTGAAACAGCCTCTTCTGTCCTGTGTCGCAATAAATGAAAACGTTTACCCTTGCAATAGTACTACAACCACAAACACATAGCAATGGGATTAGCATCCGTGATTCACTCAGAAATTACTGATTTCCATCCATGAGACCAGATACTTCCATCAGGGAGGAAATTAGTTGGAACTTGGCTCAGCTTGTTGCTGTTGCCTTTGGGGGAAAGGAGTTTCATTAAATGATATAAAAAGACTTAAAAGTAAACACAATGAAATATAATTAGTTTTAAAGCACTTTGCAAAACAAAGTTTACAGGTGTAAAATTACCAACTGTTCAAAGTTGCACACATTACAAACTTTTTTTTATATTAGAAGGTTTTATTTTAAAATAGGAAATAATGACCTGGCCATTAAAAAGGAAAAACAATGGAAAAAATTGTTCTTAAAGAGACTGCACTCGACTTAAGTAGAAGAGTCAATGCTGTCTGTGGATGATTTGTGGGTGGCATCAAGTCTGAGGATGAAATTTCAGACAAGAATAACTGGAGGCTGAGGAATCTAGAAGAGAAAAAAAATAGTTTTGTACGAGTGGCATTATAAATTGGTAGTTCAAATTTAAAGTATAAAGTAAACATACTATCATAGTGTGTATATGTCATCATATATTGCTGAGATTCATTTTCTTGCAGGAAATTACAGGAAAATGAAGTAATGCAATAAAATTTATGAAAAACTGTACATAAACAAAGATTGACAAACAGCCAATGTGCAAAAGAAGGCAAATTGTGCAAATAATTAAAAAACAAATAAATAGTACTAAGAACATGAGTTGTAGAGACCTTGAAAGTGAATCTAAAAGTTATGGAATCAGTTCAATGTTGTGGAGAGTGAAGTTATCCATGCTGGTTCAGGAGCCTGATGGTTGAAGGTTCATAACTGTTCCTGAATTTGGTGGTGTAAGACCTAAGGCTCCTGACCAATGGTATTTGCGAGAAGCGAGCATGTCCTGGATGATGACGGTGCTTGATGATGGATGCTGCTTTCTTGTGGCAGTGCTGCTTGTAAGTGGGCTTATTGATGACGAAGGCTTTGCCTTTGATGACTAAGCACTTTTGTAGACTTGTTAGCCTTTCAGTTCTCTGGTGGACAGTTTCAAGGCAAATTTATTATACTATTTCATTTCTTATTGCATGTACTGAATAGAAATCACATAAATTCTTTGAAACTTACCTTAATCTTGATCCAAGAAGACTTATTTCTTCATGTGGCTGTTTAGGTGAGCTGTTCACTGAATCTCAGAGTGGTTATAGTATGGAAGGAGGAGATTTGTGCCTTCAAACATTTTCAGACTTTGTGTAAGGGATTCAATCACCTGTGCTCTACCCACAGTCTTGCAAATTCTTGCCTTTTAATTACATGCTTTGAACTCTTTTAGTAAGAGCAATGAATTGATTGTGGACTTCAGGAATGAGGCCCACATTAGTCCTTATCGAGGGATCAGCAGTGGAAAGGGGGAGCAGTCTCAAGTTCTGTAGGTGTCAACATCTCTGAAGATCAATGCTGGGCCCAACATAGCGATGCAATTATGACATGGCTATATTTCATTAGGACTTTGAGGAGATTTCATCAAAGACTCTAGCAAATTTATATCTATGCTTCGTGGAGAGCATTTTAAATAGCAGCATCACTGTCTGGTACGAAGGTCCACAGGATCGGGAAAAGCTGCAGAGGGTTGTAAATTCAGCCAGCTCCATCATGGACACTAGCCTCTCCACTATCACTGACTCTTCACCAGGTAATTGCTCAAAAAAGAGGCATCCATATGAAGGATGCTCACTACCCAGGACATGCCCTCTTCTCGTGACTACCATCAAGGAGGAGGAGGTACAGAAGCCTAAAGACACACACTCAGGTTTTGGGAACAGCTTCTTTCCCTCTGCCATTAGATTTCTGTATAGTCTATGAATCCATGAACACCACCCTCACTATTTTTCTTTCCTTTTGCAGGACTTAATTAAATTATATATATTTTTATTTACACTTAGAGTATTGGTTTTACATCTTGCATGGTATTTCTGCCTCAGAACAACAAATTTCATGACACATATCAGTAACTATAAACCTGATTCTGATTCTGATTCATGTTTGGGAAGAGTTATAGCCCCTCAACTATCAGGCTCTTGAACCAGAGGGATTACTCCACTCAACTTCACTTGCCCCAGCACTGAACTATTCCCATAACCAATGGACTCACTTTCAAGGAATCTTCATCTCATGTTCTCGATACTTATTGTTATTATTATTTTGTTTCTTTGTAATTACTGTGAATACCCACAAGATAATTAATCTCAGGAATGGTGATGTATATAATAATAAATTTACATTGAACTTTGATTCTTTATAATTCAATCTGCCTCCGCCACTTTCTCAGCTGTACGTTCGAGATCCCAGCCACCTTCATGTGAATTTTGGGAAAATATTCTCCCAGTGCCACCCTGAGTTGCTTTTGTACTGTCCCTTCAAAGTTTCCAGTTTGAATACAGTTCGATGAGTTCTGTTCGTCTCATTGTAGGAAGGATGTCAAGGCTCTGGACAGGGTGCAGAAGAGATGCAGCCTGGTTTAGAGGGAAGTATAACAAGAAGTTGAACAAATTTGGGTTGTTTTCTCTAGAGTGGCAGAGGCTGAGGGGAGATCTGATAAAGGTTTATAAGATTATGAGAGGCATAAAGAGATTAGACAGATAATATCCTTTTCCCAAGCAACAGATACAAAATGCTGGAGGAACTCAGCAGGTCAGGCAGCATCTATGTAAATGAATTACCAGTTGGCGTTTCAGGCCGAGACCCTTTTTCAGAGCTAGAAAGGAAGGGGGAAGACACCAGTATAAAATGGTGGGGGGGGGGGGGGCGTGGGGAAGAGGACAAGCTGGAAGTGACAGGTGAAGCCAGGTGGGTGGGAAAGGGAAAGGGCTGGAGAGGAAGGAATCTGGTAGGAGAGGAGAGTGGACCATAGGAGAAAGGAATGGAGGAGGGGACCCTGGGGGAGGTATTAAGCAGGTGAGAAGAGGTAAGAGGTCAGAGTGGGGAATAGAAGATGTGAGGTGGAAGGACATTTTTTACTGGAAGAAGAAATTAATATTCATGCCATCAGTTTGGATACTACCCAGATGGAATATAAGGTGTAGCTCTTCCACCCTGAGGGTGGCCTCTTCACAACAGGAGACCATGGGCTGACATGTCGGAACAGGAGTCAGAATTGTAATGTTTGAACGCCGGGAAATTCACCTTCTCTCATCAAATAATGTTGTGGACCAAGAACAATAATGAAGTAGAGAGATGAAACATTATTGTTTGTAATGGTACGTGCTGGGCAGCTTACATAGTGGTAGCTGAGACGACAAGACATGCGCGCTCGAAAACCCACTCAAAAAGAGAGAACCCTCTGCGTATCGGAGATCCAGTCAGCTCACTGTGGTGAACTAGATATACCTGTCTGACTGCTCCTGTGGCTCCTCCCAAGACCCTGCTGACTACCCCTGTGGCTCCTCCCACAGACCCCTGTATAAAGGCGACTGTGGCCTGCTGCTCTCCCTCATTTTCCCCAGGATGTAGTGTTGTTCTTCAGTCAATAAAAGCCGATATCTCACTTCCTAAGTCTCGGCGTGAGTTATTGATGGTGCATCACTCACTGCACTGTCAAATGGCTACATGGGCACCTGCCATGTTCTCCCAATAGATCTGATACAGTACACAAAGTCACTGGTAACGGTATTGGTTTATTATGGTCACATGTACCAAGATACAGTGACAAACCTATCTTGCCGACTGTTCACACAGATCAAATCATTAGACAGTGCTTTGAGCTAGAATAAGGTAAAACAGAAACAGAAATAAAGTGTAAAAGCAACTGAAAAATTGCAGTGTAGGTAAATGATAAAGTGCAAGATCATAACAAGGTAGGGTGTGAGACGAAGGCCTCATTGTATCATACAAGATGTCCATTCAAGATCTGATAATAATGAGATAGAAACTGTTCATGAGCCTGGTGCAACATTCTTTCAAGTTTATGTATCTTCAGCCCAGTGGAGATGGGAGAAGACAGAATGTCTGAGGTGAGTAAGGGTTTTGATGATGCTGCTTGTTTTACTGAGGCAGCAAGAAGTATAGACAGAGTCCATGGAGGAGGAGGGTAGTTTCTGTGGTGTGCTCATCTGTGTCTTTAACTGTACTTTCTTGCGGTTGCATGCAGAGCAGTTGCTGTACCAGGCAATGGTACATCCAGATGGAATGTTTTCTATGGTGCATTGATAAAAATTGGTGAGAGTCGATGGGGACATACTGAATTTCTTTAGCCTCTTGAGGAAATAGAGGCATTGATGAGCTTTCTTGCCCATGACATCAACATGGTTGGACCAGGAGATGTTTACACCAAGGAACTTGAAGCTCTCAAACCTCTCAATCTCAAGATCATTAATGTAGACAGGTGCATTAATCTTCCTTCTGAAGTCAACATAACATAACATAAGAACATAAGAAACAGGAGCAAGAGTAGGCCATCCGGCCCATTGACCCTGCCCTGCTATTCAATAAGATCATGGCTGATCTTAAATATATTTAGTGAAGAAGCTTCAACTGCTTCTCTGGGCAGAGAATTCCAGATTCACCACTCTCTGGGAAAAATAGTTTCTCCTCATCTCCATCCTAAATCTTCTCCCCTGAATCTTGAGGCAATGTCACCTAGTTCTAGTCTCACCTACCAATAGAAACAACTTTCCTACTTCTATCTTATCTCTCCCTTTCAAAATTTTGTATGTTTCTCTAAGATCCCCTCTCATTCTTCTGAATTCCAGACAGTATAGTCCCAGGTGACTCAATCTCTCCTCATAGGTGAATCCCTTCATCCCTGGAATCAATCTTGTGAACCTCCTCTGCACTGCCTCCAAAGCCAGTATATCCTTCCTCAAGTATGGAGACCAGAACTGCACACAGTACTCCAGGTGCAGCCTCACCAGTACCCTGCATAGTTGCAGCATGACCTCCCTGTTCTTGAATTCAATCCCTCTAGCAATGAAGGCCAACATTCCGTTTGCCTTCTTAATAACCTGTTGTACCTGCAAGCCAACTTTTTACGATTTATGAACAAGCACTCCTGTCCCTCTGCACAACAGCATGTTGCAATCTTTCACCATTTAAATAATAATCTGCTCTTCTATTATTCCTTCCAAAGTGGATGTTCTCACATTTACCAATGTTGTGTTCCATCTGCCAGACCTTGGCCCAAACACTTAACCTAATATCCCCCTGCAGTCTCTCCACATCCTCTGTACAATTTGCTTTTCCACTCAGCTTAGTGTCATCAGCAAATTTTGCTACGCTACACTCAGTCCCCTCTTCTAGATCATCAATGTAAATGATAAACAGCTGCAGCCCAGCACCGATCCCTGCAGCATCCCACTCACCACTGACTGCCAACTGGAGAAACATCCATTTACACCAATTCTTTGCCTTCTATCGGTTAACCAATCCACTATCCATGCCAATACACTTCCTCCAACTCCACACATCCGTATCTTGTTTATAGGTCTCTGTGTAGCACCTTAACGAATGCCTTCTGGAAATCCAAGTATACGACATCCACCTGTTCCCCTCTATCCACTGCACTCATTATGTCCTCAAAGAACTCCAGTAAGTTTGTCAAACAGGACCTGCCCTTTCTGAATCCATGCTGTGTCTGTCTAATGTAACTACTCCTTTCTAAATGTTTCACTATTTCTTCTTTAATAATAGCTTCAAGAATTTTCCCAACTACAGATGTTAAGCTAACTGGTCTATAGTTGCCCGTCTTTTGCCTGCATCCTTTTTGTAAAAAGTGGCGTGACAAAGCACCCGAGAGACATTCTGTCATAATCAATAAACCAATTGTTTGGAATCAGTTGACCTTGCCTGGTGTCTGCGGGCTGAGTTTATACCTGCACCACATCACACCCGGGCATTCCTTCTCTGCTGCCTGTCACGCACCCCACCCTTGCTATTCCCAACGTTCTTTGCTCGCACCAGATTTGCAAACTCACTCTCTGCTCCATGTTGACAAATATAGTACTATGTGCAAAGGTCTTATGTATATGTGCCTAAGACTTTTGTACAGAACTGTACACAACAGAGTCATGCTGGGGTAAATGCAAATTTAATAAAATACTTGCAGATGCTACAAACCTGAAACAAAGACATTCAGAAGGTCAGGCAGCATCTGTGGAAGAGAAATAGAGTTCAGCCAGACAACCTTTTGGTTTCTATTATTTATTTATTTTTTAAATTTATTTGTTCAATTTGTCTACTTTTGCACATTAGTTGTTTGTCAGCCTTTGTTTATGTATAATAATTTTTCATAAATTATATTGCATTTCTTTATTTTCCTGTAAATGCAGACATATTTTGTTCACATTTAATATATAGTGAGTAGTTTTGGGCCCCTTACCTAACAACAGATACGTTGATATTGGAGAGGGCCCAGAGTATGATCCCAGGAATGAAAGAGTTAATGCATGATGATGTTTGTGACTCTGTGCTTGTACTCACTGGAGTTTAGAAGAATGAGGGGAGCTCTCACTGAAACCTATGGAATATTGAAAGGCTCAGATTGAGTGCATGTAAGGAGGATGTTTCCTTTGCTGGGGAGAGGTCTAAGACCAGAGGGCACAGCCTCAGAAAACAAGGACATTGCTTTAAAACAGAGGAACTTCTTTCAGTGGTGAATCTATAGAATTCATTGCTACAGATGGCTGAGGAAACAAAGTATTTCAAATTATTGGAACTCTCTGGTAAGCTGGCCAGGAACTGTAAAGAGATATTAGGGCTGATGACCAAATGTATCCCTGGAAACTCCAAATTTTGGATCAAATTGAAGGGAGAAGGTCAGAGAAGATTGGGGAAGGATTTCCAGCCTTCTTCCATAAATAATATACCCACCACCTGTCTGCGGACTTTCCAGATGGACAGTTTGAATGAGTGAAGGAATGGAAACGTGTCTGTACAATGCTTTTCCATCACTCTTGGTACCCCAAAGCATTGTGCAGCCAGTGAAATATTTCTTGAACTCAAAAAACACCTCAAGATCAGCCTGGGTAGCCACCAACCTAATGACATGTGTAGGAGCCATGTATCTGTTTTCTGTCTGTACTGTATTTTGTGTTGTGTGTTTATTATAGGTAGTTAGTCACGTGGGTTGGGGCATGGTAGAAGTAAAACGTTTAGTTGTGTATTCATGCTGTGTCTTTAGTTCAGTTTAATTTGGGTAGCGCTAGGGAGTGGGCCAGGGGGTGATATTATTGCATTGATTGCTTGAATATTCTTAAATATGTTTAAGAACGCTTGGCTTAAGTATGTTTAAATACCCTAAGGCTGATTATTTCGTTATATTGCTAATTTTAGTTTCAACATTTTTTATTGTTTCCAGGTTGCTCATTTTGCTAGATTCTTAACAAAGGATCAAATACTCTTTCATCAGCTTTGGAACTTCAGTATTGTGGATAGCACGTCATACAGTGCCAACTCCTTGTGCTCAAACTTTGAGCGGTTTTGGTTTGTTTTCCAGTAACCTCTACAGCAAGAAGATCAACCTCTAACTTCCAGTAATTTCTCCTCCCCTCCTCCTTCTCTCCCTTTCCATTCACCATTCTGGCTTCCCTCTGACCCCTTCTCTTCTCCTCACCTACCCAACACCTCCCTCTGGCAACCCTCCTCCTTCCTTTTCTTTCATTGCCCACCATCCTCTCCTATCAGATTCCTTCTTCTCCAGCCCTTCATCTCTTCCATCTATTACCTCCCAGCTTCTCACTTCCTCCCTCCCCTCCCCCCATTCACCCACCTATTCACCATTGCACCTGGTCTCATCTAACAGCTGCCAGCTTGTACTCCTCCCTCTGTCCATTTCCTTTCCAATCCAGATGAAGGGGCTTGCTGAAAAAAGTCAACTATTATTCCCCTCCATAGATGCTGCCTGACCTGCTGAGTTCCTCCACCATTTTGTGTCTGTTGCTCTGGATTTCCAGCATCTGCAGAATCTCTTGTGGTTTTGAAGAGTAGTCACTCTTGCAGTGTTGAGGAATACAATTTGTTTCCACCCATGAACATCACAGCAAGCAAACATTCCACTTTCAGCGACAGTGATTAAGTGACAGTGAAGAACTCCCTTGCTTTTTTTTAAAATAGAGTTTTGGAGCATCAAACCATCCTGTTCTGACATGACGGTCATTTTAATTCCCATTCCCATTCCCAATCCGACAAGTTGGTCCATGGCCTGCTCTTGTGCAAAGCTGAGGCCGTTGTCAGGGTGGAGGAATGACAGCTGATATTCCGTCTGGGTAGTCTCAAACCTGATAGCATGAATATTGATTTCTCTTTCTGTTTTTTTCCTCCCCCTCCCTTCTTCTTCTATTCCCCACTCTAGCTTTTTACCTCTCCTAGCCTGCTTATCACCTCCCTCCGGTGCCCCTCATCCTTCCCTTTCTCCTTTGGACAATTCTCTTCTCCTATCAGATTCCTTCTTTACCAGCCCTTGACCTTTCCCTTTCACTTGGCTTCACCTATCACCTTCTAGCTATGCTCCTTCCCCTCCCCCCCATCTTTTTATTCTGGCATCTTTCCCCTTCCTTTTCACTCCTGAAGAAGGGTCTCAGTCTAAAACATTGACTATTGATTTATTTCCATAGGTGCTGCCTGATTGGCTGAGTTCTTCCAGCAATTTTTGTGCGTTGCCTAGGAGTATGGTGCTCATTATAGGAAGGATGTGGAAGCTTTACCAAGAGAATTTAATAAAGATAGGCTGAGCGAGCTAGGACTTTTCTCTTTGGAGTGAAGGAGAATGAGAGGTGATAAGAGGTATAGATTAAATATATAGTCAGCCAGAGTCTTTTTCCCAGGGTGAAAATAGCTAAAATGAGGGGGCATAAGTATTTGGAGGAAAGTTTAAGGGTGATGTCAGAAGTAAGTTTTTTACACAGAGAGGTGAGTGCATGAGGCACACTGGAATTGGGAGGGTGGAATTGCTGACAGAGGCAGATATATTAGGGACATTTAGGGAGTTCTTAGACAGGCACATGGATGATAGAAAAATGGAGGGCTGTGTAGGAGGAAAAGGTTTAGATTGACCTTAGAGTAGGTTAAAAAGTTGGCACAATGTCATGGGCCAAAGGGCCTGCACTGTGCTAAAATGTTCTATGTATCTACATGAGATGAATTTGGCTTGATAGTGCAGCAGTCCCTCAGTGAAACTCTGGAGTGTCTGGACAGAAAGAGACAGAGGTGATGTGCAGGCAAATGAGATTAGTTGAACTTGTCATCATGGTCAGCAGGGATGCAAAGGATCAAAGGGCCTGTCTTGTGCTTTACTATCCAATGCTTCAATGTTTTCAGGTATCTTAAAGCCAAACCTTGAGGCAGATGTGCCATACTCAGCCAAGGTAAGTTCTTCACCTTGTCCATGCTACTGACCCACAACTGCACTGCCAGTTCAATTGAAACCAATTCATCAAGTTCGCTGATGATACGACTGTGGTTGTCCTCATCATCAACGGCAAGGTGGCTTATAGAGAGGAGGCAGGGCAACTGCTAGAATAGTGTGAGCACTACTACCTGAGTCTCAACATGGACAAAGCCAAAGAGATAATTGTGGACCAGGAAGGTGCAGGCAGACCACAGACACGTCCCCTCCATGGAGAGAGTTACGGGCACCAAGTTTCAGAGAGTACATATAATGGACGATCTCACATGGTCTCTCAACACCACCTCTTTAGTTAAGAAAGCACAGCAGCATCTCCCCTTCCTGAGAAGGTTGCGGCAATTTTTGGCTTCCCTTCCTCATTTTAACCAATTTTTATAGGAGCACCATTGAGAGTGTCCTGACCAGCTGCACCACCGTCTGGTACATGAACTGCAAGGCATCTGACTGCAAGTCCCTACAAAGGATTGTGAGGACTGCTGAGAAGCTCATTGGGATCACTCTACACTCTTCACTTTTCACGTGGTCAACACACTCGACCACTGCTATACGATGATTAAAAATGCCTATTGTTCCATGCCTAGACCACATTTGCCTGTCCTCCTCCTGCCTGCATACAGACAGAGGCTAAAGAGCCTCTGAAGTAAGGACAATGAAAATGTGGTCACGGGAGGTGGAGAGTGACTATGGGACTGATTCAAGTCAGTGGACTGGGCCACGTTCAAGGACTCATCAGAGGATTTGAATTAATACACACCATGGTTGTCACAAACTTTATAAAAACAGATGTATGTGAGTGTGTCCCCACAAAATCATCCAGTCTTCCCCAACAAAAAGCAATGGATGAACCACAATCTGCTGAGGGCCAGATCAGAGGCATTCAGGTCTGGTGACTAAGCAAAATACAAGAGGTCCATGTACGACCTCTGGAAAGCCAACTCACATGTGAAGTGGTGATTTTGGACCACATTTGAATCACTCAGGGATGCTCGGCATCTGTGGCAGGGCTTCATTGCTATCACCTCCTGCAAAGCGAAACCAAGAGACATAGTGGGACCAAAAGGTTTCACTCCCAGATGAGCTCAATGACTTTGATGCTCGCTTTGACCTTCAAAACATGGCGGCACCTTCACGAACTCCCACAGAGCACCCAATTTCAGTCTATGATTTTAGTCTTTGAGACTGATGTGAGAGCATGGTGAACCCATGGAAAGCATCCAGCCCAGATGGGGTACCTGGCTGAGGACTAAAGTCATGTTCTGATAAACTGGCTGGAGTGGTCACCAATATCTTTAACTTCCAACTTCAACAGTCTGAGGTGCCCACCTGCTTTAAGCAGGCTTCAATTACACTGGTGCCCAAGAAGAACATGAGGACCTGGTTCGATGGCTATCATCCTGCCTCACTTACATCCACTGTGCTGAAGTGTTTTGAGACTTTGGTGGTGAAGGGTATCAGCTCTTGCCTGGGAAGCAATTGGATCAATTCCAATTTGCCTACCATCACAGCAGGTCATCAACAGGTGTCATTTCATTGGCTATTTATTTATTCCACCCTGGAACATTTGGACGGTGAAGAGCAATGCTCTTCATTGACTACACTCTGGCATTCAATACTATTATTTATTTATCTATTTGGCAATACAGCACAAAGAAAACCCTTCCGGCCCTCCGAGCCATGCCAGCCCAGAAACCCCACAAAGCCAATTAACTCTAGACCAATCACAAGACAATTTACAATGACCAATTAACCTACCCGTATGTCTTTGGACTGTAGGAGGAAACCGGAGGACCCAGAGAAAACCTACGCATTCCATGGGGAGGAGGTAAGGAGATTCCTGCGGAACGATGCCAGAAGTGAACTAATGTTAGTGTTGTGCTACTCGCTATGCCTCCATGGCGCCCAAAACTAATCAAATTATTGGCCAAATCATCTCCTCAAAACCAATCAATAAGCTTCAAAATCTAGTCTTCAGTACCTCCTTGTGCAATTGGATCCTCAATCTCCTCATTTGCAGACCCCAGACAATTCAGATTGGCAGCAATATCTCCTCCTCAAACACCAGCAGCAGAGGTGTACCACAAGGCAGTGTGCTCAGTCCCCTGTTCTACTCGCTTTACACTTATGACTGTGAGGCTAAGCACAGCTCCAATGCTATAGTCATGTTTGCTGATGTTGGCCAAATCAGAGGTGGTGATGAATCAGCATATAGGAGGGTCATTGAAAATCTGGCTGAGTGGTGCCACAACAACAACCTCTCACTCAATGTCAGCAAGATGAAGGAGTTGGTTATTGAACTTCAGGAGAAGGAAACCAGAGGTTCATGAAAAAATCATTAACGAGGAATCAGAGACGGAGATGGTCAGCAGCATTTAATTCCCTGGTGTTATCATTTCAGAGGATCAGTCCTAGATCCAGCATGTAAGTGCAATTATGAAGAAAGCACAGCAGTGCCTCTATTTTCTTGGAAGTTTACAAAGAGTTGGCATGTCATCTAAAATATTGACAAATTGCTATAATTCTGTGGTGGAGACTATATTGACTAGTTGCATCACGACCTGGTATGGAAACATCAATGCCCTTGAATGGAAAAGCCGACAAAAAGTTATAGATAAGGTAAAGTAAAATGGATAAAGCCCTCCCCACCATTGAGCGCTGTCACAGGAAAGCAGCATCAGGGACTCCACTACCCTGGCCATGCTCTCTTCTCACTGCTGCCATCAAAAAGGAAGTACCCGAGCCTCAGGACTCACACCACCAGGTTCAGGAACAGTTATTACCCCTCAACCATCAGGCTCTTGAACCGGGGGGATAACTTCACTCACCCATCACTATCTATGAATTCACTTTCAATGACTCTTCATCTCACCTTCTCAAAAGTTATAGCATATTTATTTATTATTATTATTTATTTTTTCTTTTGTATTTCCACAGTTTGCTGTCTTTTGCACATTGGTTGTTTGTCCATTCTGTTGGATGCAGGCTTTCATTGATTCCATTATGTTTGTGTTATGTACTGTGAATGCCTACAAGAAAGTGAATCTCAGGGTTGTATATGGTGACATATATATACTTCAATAATAAATTTACTTTGAACTTTGAACCCATCCAGGGTAACTAGTGGTGTGCCTCAGGGATCTGTACTGGGTCCAATGTTGTTTGTCATATACATTAATGATCTGGATGATGGGGTGGTAAATTGGATTAAGTACACAGATGATACTAAGGTAGGTGGCGTTGTGGATAATGAAGTAGGTTTTCAAAACTTGCAGAGAGATTTAGGCCAGTTAGAAGAGTGGGCTGAACGATGGCAGATGGAGTTTAATGCTGATAATTGTGAGGGGCTACATTTTGGTAGGAATAATCCAAATAGGACATACATGGTAAATGGTAGGGCACTGAAGAATGCAGTAGAACAGAATGATCTAGGAATAATGGTGCATAGTTCCCTGAAGGTAGAATCTCATGTGGATAGGGTGGCAAAGAAAGCTTTTGGTATGCTGGCCTTTATAAATCAGAGCATTGAGTATAGGAGTTGGGATGTAATGTTAAAATTGTACAAGGCATTGGTAAGGCTGAATTTGGAGTATTGTGTACAGTTCTGGTCACCAAATTATAGGAAAAATATCAACAAAATAGAGAGAGTACAGAAAAGATTTACTAGAATGTTACCTGGGTTTCACCACCTAAGTTACAGGGAAAGGTTGAACAAGTTAGGTCTTTATTCTTTGGAGTGTAGAAGGTTGAGGGGGGACTTGTTAGAGGTATTTAAAATTATGAGGGGGATAGATAGAGTTGACGTGGATAGGCTTTTTCCATTGAGAGTAGGGGAGATTCAAACAAGAGGACATGAGTTGAGAGTTAGGGGGCAAAAGTTTAAGGGTAACACGAGGAGGAACTTCTTTACTCAGAGAGTGGTAGCTGTGTGGAACGAGCTTCCAGTAGAAGTGGTAGAGGCAGGTTCGGTATTGCCTGTCAGGGTCCGGTCCGGTCCGGAATCCGCGTTCCGGGTCTCGATCCGGTCCAAGGGCTCCAGACTCCGGGTCCTGCAGTTGTCCCTCCTGTCACCCGTGAACTAGTTAGGACCCTCCTGGCTCAAGGAGGCACACCTGTGACTCATTGAGCTGCAGGTGTTGACAAGGGGCCTTGGGACTGGGACCAGGCGGGTGGTCGTTTTGTTTTGTTTCCTGTTTCACCACCGGCTCTGAACTCTTCTCTGCATTCTGTTATCCTGCCCGGGGTCAGATCTACTCCTCATCATGCTTCTCTGCCCCGTACCAGTACTGCCAGGTTGGTCTGCTCCCCCACCTTTCTTCCCATGCGCTGGTCCCGCTTCTCCGCTCGTTTGTGTTGTTCGTGCAGTCGCGCTGTCTGCCGGCCTTTTCCGATTTTCCTGCTATCATGGCTGTTGTGTTGGTCACCCTAGACCTATGCCCGTTCCTACCCCTTGCCTCCGTCGGGCAGGTCTGGCCGGTCTGCCGCTGCCTGGCGGTGGTTCTGCCCGTTCCTATCCCTTGCCTCCGTTGGGCAGGCCCGGCTGGTCTGCCGCTGCCCGGCGGGGGTTCTGCCCCGTCCTTCTCTTCCGCCCGAACTCTGGGATTGTGCCCCGCACCTGCCTAGGGGTGCACGTCGTGCCCAGGCCTCCGGTGTTTTCGCCTGGGAGGCGGCCCTACCCGGGACATATGCGGCCCGCCCAGGGAGGGCTCTCCTCTGCCCCGTCCTCCTCTTCTGCCCGAACTCTGGGATTGTGCCCCACACCCGCCTAGGGGTCGGCATCTTGCCCAGGCCTCCGGCGTTTCCGCCTGGGAGGTGGCCCTACCCGGGATATATGCGGCCTGCCCAGGGAGGGCTCTCCGCCAGCTTATCTAGCCACCTAAACCTGCCTGCCTGCCTGCCTGAACCCCAGGAAACTGTCTACCTGAACTCGAACTCCGGGAGCCCGCTCCGCTCTGCCTGCCTGAACTCCAGGAGCCTGTCTGCCTGCCCGAACTCTGGGAGCCCGCTCCGCTCTGCCTGCCCGAACTCTGGGAGCCCGCTCCGCTCTGCCTGCCCGAACTCCGGGAGCCCGCTCCGCTTTGCCTGCCTGACACTCTATCTACCTGAACCCCAGCTCTATTCTTAAATGCCATGGCATCCCCATCCTGTCCTCCCCCTAGTACTTCAGTGTCTGTGTCCTGCGTTTGGGTCCATCCGGCCCCGTTCCTGACATTGTCAAAGTAATATTGGATAGGTATATGGACAGGAAAGGAATGGAGGGTTATGGGCTGAGTGCGGGTCAGTGGGACTAGGTGAGAGTAAGCGTTCGGCACGGAATAGAAGGGCCGAGATGGCCTGTAATTGTTATATGGTTATATGGTATTCATCAGGCGTGCTGCATGCACAGGCCCTTTAGAGTCATAGAGTCATAGAGAAGTACAGCACAGAAACAGGCCTTTTGGCCCATCTAATCCATGCTGAAACCATTTAAATTGCCTACTCTGATCGACTTGCACCATTATCACCATCTCTTAAATGTTGAAATAGAGCTCATATGGACCACTCTTGCTGGTAGCTCACTCTACACTTTCACCACATTCTGAGTGAAGAGGTTTCCCCTCATGTTCCCCTTAAGATTCTCACATTTCACCCCTAACCCATGATCTCTGGTTGTAATCCCACCCAGCCTCAGTGTGAAAAGCCTGCTTGCATTTACCATATCTATACCCCTCATCATTTTGTATACCTCTATCAAATCTGCTCTCAATCATCTATGTTCCAAAGTCCTAACCTATTCAGTCTTTCCATATAACTCACGTTCTCCAGATTCGACAACATCCTTGTAAATTTTCTCTGTACTCTTTCAACCTTGTTTACATCTTTCCTGTAGGTAGGTGACCAAAACTTCACACAATACTCCAAATTAGGCCTCACCAATGTCTTGTACAACTTCAACGTAACATCCCATCTCCTGTACTCAGTACATTGATTTACGAAGGCCAACGTGCTAAAAGCTTTTTTTTGACCCTTTCAATCTGTGACGCCACGTTCAACAAATTATGGACCTGTATTCCCAGATCCCTTTGTTCTACCACACCCCTCAGTGCCCATCCTCACTGTAAGACCTACGCTGGTTGGTCCCACTGAAGTCCCACACCTCAGAATCAGAATCAGGTTTATTATCACTGGCAAGTGTTGTGAAATTTGTTAACTTAGCAGCAGCAGTTCAATGCAATACATAATATAGAAGAAAAAACAAAATCAAATAATAATAATAATAATAATTAATTAATTAATTAAATAAATAAGTAAATGTTGCACTTGTCTGCATTAACTTCCATCTGCCATTTTCCAGCTGATGCAGATCCCTCTGCAAGCTATGTTAGTCTTCTTAACTGTCCACAATCTTAGTGTCATTCGCAAATTTGCTGATCCAGTTAAACACATTATTATTTAGATCATTGATCATAGATAACAAACAACAAAAGACCCAGCACCTATCCCTGTGGTGCACTAGTCAGAGAGGCAACTCTCTTTCTGCCTTCCCCACAAGGCCAATGTCTAATCCAATTTACTACCTCATCCTGAATGCTGAGCGACTGAACCTTCTTGTGGGACCTTGTCAAATGCCAGTGGATGTTGTCCATTAGACAACATCCATTGCCATGCCTTCATCCACTTTCTGGTAACTTCCTCAAAAAACTCTGTAAGATTGGTTAGACATGACTTACCACGCAGAAAGCCATGCTGATTATCTTTAATTAGTCCATGTCTATCCAAATACTTACATCCAGTTGCTTAGAATACCTTCCAATAACTTTCCCACAGCTGCTGGCTATAATTTCCTGGTTTCTGTTTAGAAACTTTTTAAACAGTGGTACAACTTTGGCCATCCTCCAATCTCCTGGTACCTCTCCTGTATGTAAGGGTGTTATAAATATCTCTGCTCGGACCCCGGCAATTTCTTCACTTGCCTCCCGTAGGGTCCATGGGAATGCCTTGTCAGGTTCCAGGGATTTATCCACCCTGATTTGCCTCAGGGTACCAAACACCTCCACCTCTGTAATCTGTACAGTGTCCATGAAGCTGATGCCGCTTTGCCTCACTTCTATAGACTGTATCCATCTCCTGAGTAAATACAAATGTGAAGAATGCATTTAAGATCTCCCCCATCTGTTTTGGCTCCACACATGGATTACCATTCTGGACTTCCAGGGAACTAGTTCTGTTCCTAGCAATCTTTTTGCTCATAACATACCCATGGAATCCCTTAGGATTCTCCTTCACCTTGTCCATTAGAGCAAACTTGCGCCTTGTTTTAGCCCTCCTGATTTCTTTTTTATGTATTCTCTTGCATTTCTTGTACTCCTCATTTGTTCCTAATTGCCTATGTACCTACTTGTTTGCTATACACCTTTTTTCTCTCAAGCAGGGTCTCAATATCTCTCAAAAACTAAGGTTCCCTACGTGTTATCTTTACTTTTTATTCTGACAGGCACACACAAGCTTTGTACTCTCAAAATTTCATTTTTGAAGGCCTTCCACTTTCCAATTATACCTTTGCCAGAAAAGAGCTTGTCCCAATCCACACTTGCCAGATCATTTTTGATACCATCAAAATTGGCCTTTCTCCAATTTAGAATCTCAACCCACGGACCCGACCTATTTCTTTGCTTATTTATTTTGAAAATAATGGCAGGGAGGCCATTGGAAGCAAAGTGTCCCCGTATACAAATTTCTGTCACCTACCCAGTCTCAATCCCTAATAGCAGCTCTAGTATTGCACGCTCTCTCATTGGGATTTCTACGCACCGATGAAAGAAGCTTTCCTGAAAACGTTTGGCAAACTCTATCCCATAAACACGCAGTAGGACCATGTTTATTTGCTTGAGCCATTCTCAGCTTTTGTCGAGAGAAAGGTGAGACCATTGATAGTTAATGAGAGCTGTATTGCACAGAGGGGAGGATGGTAGGCTGGTAATTGGTAAGTGCTGTTTTGCAGGGAGGGGAGGACGGTAGGCTGATAATTTATGAATGCTGTATTGCACAGCAGGGAGGTTTGTAGGCTGATAAGGAGTGTGAAGTGCATTGAATAGACTCTCCCAGCTTGGGCTGTGATGTCAGCCTCCTCCTGCAGAATTATCTCCCCCAACTTCCCCTTACATGCCACCAGCTGACTTATGGGAGTGAACAAGTTCTACTGGTGTAGCAAAAAATGGGAGGAAATTTTCATTCTAAAGACAGTCCAATGTGGTGATTTTTGAAGAGCAGGTGTGTGATGGAATAGGAGGATTCTAGGCCTAGGCCTATAGACAATTCTGATAAGGCTAATGATGACGAATTACAATTTTCTGAGTCATTTCACTGCACCAGTGCAACAAAGAACTCATCTTTTTTTTTTACAAAGCCATAAAATCTTATTTATACAACAAACACACAAAGTACAAACATTAAATAGTTACAAGACAGTAAAATATGATTACTACTGTCTATAAAACAGTCATTTCCCTGCGGGGGCAACCTCTCTTGGAAATTCCCCAATGTACTCACTGGGATTGCGTGCTCCCTCTCCAAGGACAGCCGGGCACGAACGTATCCTCGGAAGAGGGGCAGGCATTCAGCCCGGGCAAAGCCTGTGACGTTCAGCCGCCCAGACTCGTGAATGGCCATCTTGGCCAGGCCTAGGAACAAGCCCACTAGGATATTCTCCTTCCGACCCGCTCCCTATCTGAGGAGCGCGGGACTAAAGTGCAGCCAGAACCCGGGCAATCATTTCAGATACTCAAACAGGGGCTGCAACCTCCCACACTCCATATCAGCGTGGTACACCGACTCCTCCCGGACACAGAGTGGACAGGTGGACAGGGTGTCAGTAAACCTGTTGCACGGTACCACCCTATGCAACACCTTCCACTCCCAGGTCCCCAGTGTACAGGGGAAAGACCCCTGCAGTAAGACATTTCCACTGGGGGAATCCTCTGCTGCCAGGTGGTAACACGGACCGCCAGGGCGAGTCCGGTCGGCGGACAAACCAAGGGAGTGAAAGGTGTGCGGGAGCAGCCCGTGCAAGAAACACTTTGGGGTGTCATAGTTGCCATCCACGTGAGACGGCTCACATTGTTTGGGACCGTCTCCTGTGTGGTATCCCGAGACCTGGGTCCAACGGGCAATTCTGACCGATCAAGTGGTGGTGGTGGTGCAGCCGGAACCCCTCTACTACCCGGTGCCCCCCCCAACACCCAGCATGATATGTGGGGAGCAGTCCTTGTCTCTATGAGAGCACCGTCCCCCACTGGCACAGGAACACCCTGTCTGGATGAGACTAGACCCTATACCCTCAACAGCTCTCGGGAAAAGCGAGGCAGTTCCCTCAAAACGGAGCAGCTGGTGCTGTCCACGGGAAATCCTGTGCCCTCCTGCAGGCAGTGCCCCGGCGGAGAAAGTGCATCTCCAGCGCACGCCATCTCGGAGAGTGGTCACTATGCAGGTATCTCTGCAGGGTCCTGAGGTGCAGAACCACCAGCTGGGTGCACACACACACCAATGACTGGCCGCCCTCTGTGATCGGAAGACTCAGGACTGTTTCCCCAGAAGTCCACCAGCCTCTTCTGGGTCCTGGAGATAAGAGGAGTAATCAGCCGGTACCACATCTATACTTCTTTTACATGGATTGGTTGTCCATGTTGTTCTATTCCATTGTGCCTAGTCTGTAGCAAACAACTAACAAATGCAGGAATGCCTCCAGCAACATTGAAAAGTCACCTAACTACAAATCACAGCCAACATATTGCACGTAAAAGTACTGATGATTTTAAACGATTATTAGAATCTCAAAACAAACAGATTGAAGCTTTTGAAAATAAAGCCGCAGTTAGTAAAAGGTACAGGAAGCAAGTTCTTTAGTAGCTTTAAGACCAGTTCACTCGAGAATGCTTAAAAAGCCGTGTGAAAATTTGGACGAAAAGCACCAGACTCCTGCTATATACAAAAATTCAGTGGCTCAGCAGAGGAAATGTTCTCAACAGCGTGTTTGAGCTGAAAGGTGAATTGCAGGAGTACTTTCAAGAAAATACTAGGCCAGATTTTGCTAAGTTTTGAAGATAGAAATATAAAAACATAGAAAACCTACTGCACAATACAGGCCCTTCGGCCCACAAAGTTGTGCCAACCATGTCCCTACCTTAGAAGTTGCTAGGTTTACACGTAGCCCTCCATTTTAATAAGATCCATGTACCTGTCTAAAAGCCTCTTAAAAGACCCTACCGTATCCGCCTTCATCACCATTGCCGGCAGCCCAGTACACTCACTCACCACTCTCTGAGTAAAAGATTTACCCCTGACATCTCCTCTGTACCTACTCCCCAGCACCTTAAACCTATGTCCTCTTGTGGCGACCATTTCAGCCTTGGGGAAAATCCTCTAACTATCCACACGATCAATGCCTCATCATCTCATCCTCTGTCACTCCAAGGAGAAAAGACTGAGTTCACTTAACCTATTCTCATAAGGCATGTTCCCCAATCCAGGCAACATCCTTGTAAATCTCCTCTGCACCTTTTCTATGGCTTCCACATCCTTTCTATAGTGAGGCGACCAGAACTGAGCACAGTACTCCTAGTGGGGTCTGACCAGGGTCGTATATAGCTGCAACATTACCTCTCAGCTTCTAAATTCAATTCTACGATTGATGAAGGGCAATACACCATAAGCCTTCTTAACCACAGAGTCAACCTGCGCAGTTGCTTTGAACGTCCTATGGACTCGGACCCCAAGATCCCTCTGATCCTCCACACTGCCAAGAGTCTTACCATTAATACTATATTCTGCCATCGTATTTGACCTACCAAAATGAACCACTACACACTTATCTGGGTTGAACTCCATCTGCCACTTCTCAGCCCAGTTTTGCATCCTATCAATGTCCTGCTGTAACCTCTGACAGCCCTCCACACTATCCACAACACCTCCAACCTTTGTGTCATCAGCAAACTTACTAACCCATTCCTCCACTTCCTCATCCAGGTCATTTATAAAAATCACGAAGAGTAAGGGTCCCAGGACAGATCCCTGAGGCACACCACTGGTCACTGAACTCCATGCAGAATATGACCCGTCTACACCCACTCTTTGCCTTCTGTGGGCAAGCCAGTTCTGGATCCACAAAGCAATGTCCCTTTGGATCCCATGCCTCCTTACTTTTCAGGTAAGCCTTGCATGTGGTACCTTATCAAATGCCTTGCTGAAATCCATATACACTAACTGCTCTTCCTTCATCAGTGTGTTTAGTCACATCCTCAAAAAATTCATTCAGGCTCGTAAGGCATGACCTGCTCTTTAAAAAGCCATGCTGACTACTCCTAATCATATTATACCTCTCCAAATGTTCATAAATCCTGCCTCTCAGGATCTTCTCCATCAACTTACCAACCACTGAGGTAAGACTCACTGGCCTATAATTTCCTGGGCTATCTCTACTCCCTTTCTTGAATAAAGGAACAACATCTGCAAACCTTCTATCCTCCGGAACCTCTCCTGTCCCCATTGATGATGCAAAGATCATCGACAGAGGCTCAGCAATCTCCTCCCTCACCTTCCACAGTAGCTTGGGGTACATCTCATCCAGTCCCAGCAACTTATCCAACTTAATGCTTTCCAAAAGCTCCAGAACATCCTTTTTCTTAATATCTACATGCTCAAGCTTTTCAGTCTGCTGAAAGTCATCACTACAATCACCAAGATCCTTTTCCATAGTGAATATTGAAGTAAAAGTAAAGTAAACTGCTATTTCCTCCAGTTTCATACACACTTTCTTGCTGTCACACTTGATAGGTCCTATTCTTTCACGTCTTATCCTCTTGCTCTTCACATACTTGTAGAATGCCTTGGGGTTTTCCTTAATTCTGCCCACAAAGGCCTTCTCATGGCCCCTTCTGGCTCTCCTAATTTCCTTCTTAAGCTCCTTCCTGTTGGCCTTATGATCTTCTAGATCTGTAACATTACCTAGCTCTCTGAACCTTCTGTAAGCTTTTCTTTTCTTCTTGACTAGATTTATTACAGCTTTTATACACCACAGTTCCTGTACCCTACTATAACTTCCCTGTCTCATTGAAACGTACCCATACAGAACTCTACACAAATATCCCCTGAATATTTGCCACATTTCTTCCGTACTTTTCCCTGAGAACATCTGTTTCCATTATGCCTCCAATTTCCTGCCTGATAACCCCATAATTCCCCTTACTCCAATTAAACGCTTTTCTAACTTGTCTGTTCCTATCTCTCTCCAATGCTATTCTAAAGGAGATAGAATTATGATCACTATCTCCAAAATGCTCTCCCACTGAGAGATCTGACACCTGACCAGGTTCATTTCCCAATACCAAATCAAGTACAGCCTCTCCTCTTGTAGGCTTATCTAATACTGTGTCAAGAAACATTCCTGAACACACCTAACATGCTCCACCCTATCTGAACCCCTCGCTCTAGGGAGATGTCAATCGATATTTGGGAGGTTAAGATCTCCCATCACCAAACTGTCATTATTACACCTTTCCAGGATCTGTTTCCCTATTTGCTCCTCAATATCCCTGTTACTATTAGGCAGCCTATAAAAAACACCCAGTAAAGTTGTTGACCCCTTCCTGTTCCTAACCTCCACCCACAGAGACTCCGTAGACAATCCCTCCATGGCGTCCACCTTTTCTGCAGCCGTGACTCTATCTCTGATCAACAGTGCCTCGCCCCCTCCTCTTTTGCCTCCCTCCCTGTCCTTTCTGAAACATCTAAAACACGGCACTTGAAGTAACCATTCCTGTCCCTGTGCCATCCAAGTCTCTGTAATGGGCACCACATCACAGCTCCAAGTACTGATCCACGCTCTAAGCTCATCTGCTTTGTTCACAACACTCCTTACATTAAAATAGATACATCTCAAACCTTCAGTCAGAGCGCGTCCCTTCTCTATCACCTGCCTATCCTCCTCCTCGCACTGTCTACAAGCTTTCTCTATTTGTGAGCCAACCTCCTCTTCCCCAGTCTCTTCAGTTCAGTTCCCACCCCCCCCCCCCAACACTTCTAGTTTAAACTCTCCCCAATAGCCTTAGCAAACCTCCCTGCCAGGATATTGGTCCCCCTGGGATTCAAGTGCAATCCGTCCTTTTTGTACAGGTCACACCTGCCCCAAAAGAGGTCACAATGATCCAGAAATCTGAATCCCTGTCCCCTGCTCCAATCCCTCAGCCAGGCATTCATCCTCCACCTCATCCTATTCCTATTCTCACTGTTGCGTGGCACAGGCAGTGATCCCAAATTACTAGCTTTGGGGTCCTGCTGCTCAACTTCCTTCCTAACTCCCTGTACACTTTTTTCAGGACCTCTTCCCTTTTCCTACCTATGTCATTGGTACCAATATGTACCATGACCTCTGGCTGTGATGAAGAATGGCTGCAGAAACTAGCCTACTTAGCAGGCACTTTTCATCATATGAACCAGTTGAACAAGTCTCTGCAAGGCCCTGGAAAAAATGTTTGACTTCAAGTGACAAGATTCCTGGATTTAAAAAGAAACTCAATCTTTGGAAAAATCACATTGCAAAAGGAAATCTTGAAACGTTTCCACTGCTGCTTGGGCTTGAGAGTGAGGATGGATATCGGAAAGTCTCGAGTCTTATTGGAAACCACCTGGAAGAATTGCAGAACAAAACTGAACAGTGTTTTTCCTTCCTTTAAAGGCAAGTGTACGACTGGGTGAGGGATCCTTACCCTAATCTTCTGCCCAGCCTGAGAACTTGACTTTGAGCAAAGAGGAAGAACTTTGTGAGTTGCACTCTGATTATGCAATCAAGATGAGATTTACTGACCTGCCCCTGGACAAGTTCTGGATTTAGAAACATAGAAAACCTACAGCACTATACAGGACCTTCGGCCCACGAAGTTGTGCCAAACACGTCCCTACCTTAGAAATTACTAGGCTTACCTATAGCCCTCTATTTTAATAGAAACATAGAAAACATTTCTGTGAAAGAAGAGTATCCTGCCATTCACAAGAAAGCAACAAACATTTTGCTGCAGTTTTCAACTTCTTACATGTGTGTATGCAAGCTTTTTCTCATTTCAGTTGAAGTTGAAATCCATGTGTGCTTATCTCAAGTTTGACCTAGAATTAAGAATTTTTTTTTCCTTATGAGTTAAAAAAATTTATGAAAGAGAGAGTAAGAGTAATTTCACGAAAGGTAAACTAAGCTTAACTATCTGTATTTTTTCAAGAAAGGTTGGCTATAAATTAATTCTCTACTCAAAAGACCATTGACAATTATTTTTGGATTATTATATCCAGAACTTGCTGATCATGCTGATGTATTGTGAGCTCTGGATATAATAACTTTTATGCTGGGGTACCCTGAGACCTGAAAATTAATTCAAGGGTTCCTACAGGGCAAAAAGGTTGAGAAAGACAGCGTTAGACTGTTTATGGTAACTTAATCTTTTATTCTTTCTACTTCTCTTCTAATATTTATATTTGTGCACTTCTAATGCTAATGTGAAACTGTAATTTCCTTTGGGATCGATAAAGTATCTATCTATCTGTCTGTCTATCTATCTATCTATCATCACTTCATCATCCTGATCTCTATTACTCTGTCAAGCATTGTCAATGATCCTTCCCACCCATCCAACAATCTCTTTGACCCCCTACATTAAAGAGGACATGTCGTAGCATTAGGGCAAGGACTGTTATGATGGGAAACAGCATTTTTCCCAAGGCCATGAGGCTACTAAACTTTCTGCCACCATTTAGGTCTCATCACATATGAGGCGCCAGTAGCGTTATACTGTTTACATTTAACTTGTGTCATAAATGAACCTTATTATTTGTGAAGTTATTTCTGCTAATATTACTTTATGCATTATGTGTGTGAGTTATATGTACTGTGTTGTGTAGCTTGATCCAGAGGAACGATGTTTCATTTAGCGGTATACTTTATGTATTGTTTGTGTGAGTTAAATGTACTGTGTTGTGTACCTTGGTCCGGAGACACATGTATACGGTTGAATGGCAATGAACTTGATTTTGAACATTTATCACCATTCCAGTTATTGCATAAACACGCATTACAACAGTGGTGTGCAGAAGAGCACCTCTGAACATACAACATGTCAAACCTTGAAGTGGATGAGCTACAGCAGAAACAGACCACAGGCTTATTAGACAGAGGAGGTATCTAATAAAGTGGCCACTGATTGTAGACTCCAATCTTTACCTACATATATTTAGTCTTCTGAACAAAATTATGCATTTCAGTGTGCCAAAACCAGTTGGCTATTAACCTGGCGATGGAGAAGTTTCTTTTCTCGCTCGATATGGTTAGAAACACTAACTGCTCCCCTGGTGGTCCTTACATCCAGTTGCATCTTCCAAATCTAGTGAATGGAGTTGTTTGCTGGCCTTCAGGGCACACTGTAGAACAATGCTTCCTCAGTGATGTTTAGTGGCAGGGCTTGTGAAAGGCACATTGTGCACTGCAGTGTTTAACGCTTACGGCTGTCAACACCCTGACAATACTGCTGCTTTTCTCGTTTAATTATGTCAGGTGTCGGAGGAGAAAAAAATCATTACTTTTAACACTTGGCTTGTGTTTCTAATTAAACTTTTTTGCTCAGGAGAGCAGACATTTTAACGTTAACAGCACCACACGTTTCTGCTTCCTGATTATTCTTGTGAGTTAAGAGCACAGTATTCTCTTTGTTCGATGCAAAGCAGTGTTGGTTTTGGGCTGGAGGTGCAACGTAGGCCCTTCACAACCACAGGTCACCTTCTTGTAACTGTGTGGCTGAATAGCGTTATGAAGCAAGATACAGCAAGTGCAGATCACCTGAAATTTAAAAACGATTGCTCAACAGGCCAGGCAGCATCTGCGGAGAGAGAAACAGGGTTAATATATAACAGGGTCATAAATGCAAGTGATCTGCAGATGTTGGAAATCCAGCATAACACACACAAAATGCTGGAGGAACTCAGCAAGTCAGGCAGCATCAGGACTCATTAAGGGTCCTGATGAAGGGTCTCAGCTCAAAACATTGACTCCCTATTCCCCTTCATAGATGCTGCCTGACCTGCTGAGCAAACCCAGGCAGTGGGGTTATTGTTTTGTTATTATCACAGCTGATGAGGTACAGTGAAATATTTAGTTTTGCTTGTCATCAATACAGATTATTTCATCACAGCAATGCATTGAGGTACAGTACTGTGCAGAAGCTATATATATATACACACACACACACACACTGTACATAGCTAGAGTGACTTTTGCACAGTACTGTATTAGTCAATGTGGAGCAGAGAGCAAGTTTGTAAATCTAACAGCAGCAAAGAATGTTGGGAATGGTGAGGGTGGAGCACCGCAGGAAGGGTGCAGGACAGGTGGCAGAGAAGGAGAGCCTGGGGGGGGGGGGGGGGGTCGGTGCGGGTGCAGACACACCCAGCCCTGAGACACCAGGCAAGGTCATTTCATTCCAAACAATTAGTCTATTGATCATTACAGAATGTGTTATCTGGTGCTTCCTGCTCCTTCCCCTCTCCCTTCTTTTCCCAGACATGATTCCCCTCTTCCTGCCCCTTCCCCACTCTCAGTCCACAAAAGGGACTCATATCAGAATCAGGCTTATTATCACTCACATAATATCGTGAAATTTGTTTTTTCTGCTGCAGCAGCACAGTGCAATACATAAAATCACTGCAGTGCTGTGCAAAGGTCTCAGGCACCTTAACTATATCTATATGTGCCTAGGACATTTGCACAGTGTTGTAGTACAAGGGAAAAGCAATCATAAATGAAGAATGAAGTGTGACAGAGAGCAGTGTAGATTGGAAGGTCAAGGGTCCATCTCATTGTATTTGGGGACCATACAATAGTCTCATAATAGAGGCATAGAAGCTGCCCACAAACCGGTGATACATGATTTCAAGCTGTTGTAACTCCTGCCCGTAGGGAGGAGTGGATAATAGGTTATGCAACACCACAGGAGGGGTTATATGGGAGGCAGGGTTTGAGGGTCGGTACAACATTGTGGGCCGAAGGGCCTGTAATGCGCTGTACTATTCTATGTTCTATGTTCACAGTGAGCCTGTTCAGTATTATACTACTTCTGTCCTTGAACCTGCACAAGGCAGCCACTCCTCAAAGCCTCAGGAAAAGTACACAGTGACTGATGAATGTGCACCCTGGCCGAGGGACCTGTCAGCTGGAGAACATGATATTAGAAGGGTTAGATGGAGAGGGCTGGGAGACACTGGAACCCCAGTGTGAACAGCTGGGTCAAATGCTTGCTTCTACACTATATATGTTACCAGGCTGTGATGCAACTGGTCAGAATGCTCTTCACATTACATCTGTAGACATCTGCTGGGCCAGCAGTGAATTATCTGTTCACTATACATTCCTTAACTCCACCATGGTCTACTTGTAGAAAGTCCAGGCAAATCCACATGGAACATAAGAAACTCAAAACGAGAAGTGCTACAATAGTGTAGCAGTTATCTTAAGCACTATTACAGCTTGGAGCAATCCACAGTTCAGAATTCTATTCCGGTGCTGTTATGTAAGAAGTTTCTGTACGTTCTCCCCATGGAATGCATGAGTTTCCTCCGGGTGCTCTGGGTTCCCACAGTCCAAAGACATACAAGTTAGTAGGTTAATTGGTCACTGCAAATTGTACAGTGATTAGGCTAGGTGGGTTGTTGGACTGGAAGGGCTTGATCCTCACAGTACCTCTAAATCAATTAATAAACACAGTGATGAATAAAATCAATAAATAAGCCAGGCAAATGTTAAGGGAATATTTGTGTGGTGTTCTGTATAGGTACATTCCAATAAGACAGGGAAGTTATGGTAGGGTACAGGAACCGTGGTGTACAAAGGCTGTAATAAATCTAGTCAAGAAGAAAAGAAAAGCTTACAAAAGGTTTAGAGAGCTAGGTAATGTTAGAGATCTAGAGGATTATAAGGCCAACAGGAAGGAGCTTAAGAAGGAAATTAGGAGAGCCAGGAGGGGTCATGAGAAGGCCTTTGTGGGCAGAATTAAGGAAAACCCCAAGGCATTCTACAAATATGTGAAGAGCAAGACGATAAGACGTGAAAGAATAGGACCTATCAAGTGTGACAGTGGGAAAGTGTGTATGGAACCGGAGGAAATAGCAGAGGTACTTAATGAATACTTTACTTCAATATTCACTATGGACAAGGATCTTAGTGATTGTAATGATGACTTGCAACAGACTGAAAAGCCTGAGCATGTAGATATTAAGAAAGAGGATGTACTGGAGCTTTTGGAAAACATCAAGTTGGATAAGTCACTGGGACTGGATGAGATGTATCACAGGCTACTGTGGGAGGTGAGGGAGGAGATTGCTGAGCCTCTGGCGATGATCTTTGCATCATTAATGCGGATACGATTGGGTCATTTAATGGGTGGTTGTAGACGGGTCATATTCTGCATGGAGGTCGGTCACCAGTGGGGTGCCTCAGGGATCTGTTCTGGGACCCTTATTCTTCGTGATTTTTATAAATGACCTGGATGAGGAAGTGGAGGGATGGGTTAGTAAGTTTTCTGATGACACAAAGGTTGGGGGTGTTATGGATAGTGGGAGGGCTGTCAGAGGTTACAGCGGGACATTGATAGGGCTGAGAAGAGGCAGAAGTGTGAGGTGGTTCATTTTGGTAGGTCAAATATGATGGCAGAATATAGTATTAATGGTAAGACTCTTGGCAGTGTGGTGGATCAGAGGGATCTTGGGGTCCGAGTCCATAGGACGCACAAAGCAGCTACACAGGTTGACTCTGTGGTTAAGAAGGCGTACAGTGTATTGGCCTTCATCAATCGTGGAATTGAATTTAGGAGACGAGAGGTAATGTTTCAGCTATATAGGACCCTGGTCAGACCCCACTTGCAGTACTGTGCTCAGTTCTGGTCGCCTCACTACAGGAAGGATGTGGAAACCATAGAAAGGGTGCAGAGGAGATTTACAAGGATGTTTCCTGGATTGGGGAGCATGACTTATGAGAATAGGTTGAGTGAACTTGGCTTTTTCTCCTTGGAGTGACGGAGGATGAGAGGTGACCTGATAGAGGTGTGCAAGATGATGAGAGACATTGATCGTGTGGATAGTCAGAGGCTTTTTCCCAGGGCTGAAATGGTTGCCACAAGAGGACACAGGTTTAAGGTGCTGGGGAGATGTCAGGGTTAAGTTTTTTACTCGGAGAGTGGTGAGTGCATGGAATGGGCTGCCAGCTACGGTGGTGGAGGCGGATACGATAGGGTATTTTAAGAGACTTTTAGATAGGTACATGGAGCTTAGTAAAATAAAGGGCTATAGGTAAGCCTAGTAGTTTCTAAGGTAAGGACATGTTCGGCACAACTTTGTGGGCCAAAGAGCCTGTATTGTGCTGTAGGTTTTCTATGTTTCTTTGTTTCTAAGCCGTTTTTTATTTAAAGGCTGCCTGGATCTGTCTATCTTCCATGACAGCAGCTATTCAAGAGGCAAAATCTTTAAAGTGGTAACAGGCGTAAAGAGACAATTGTTGTCCACACACGCTGTAAAGACGTCATTTGTAAAGGCACACCGCACCACTCCCAACCCTCTTCACATCAGCAGTACAGTTTCAAACTCCTGGGAGTGCATATCTGGCACAGCCTCTTGTGGTCCAGGAACACATCCTCCACAGTCAGGAAAGCTCACCAATGCCTCCACTTTCTGAGAAGGCTGAAGAGAGCTGGACTATGCATATCAAAACTCATGACCTTCTACAGATATGCAGTGGAGAGCACCTTAACATGCTGCATCACTGTGTGGTATGGAGATGGCGCTATATTTATTGTGTGTTTTTTTGTATTCCTTTATTATGTACTTTATGCTCCATTGGATCCGGAGTAACAAGCATTTTGTTCTCCTTTGCACTCGTGTACTGAAGAATGACAATAAACAATCGTGACTCTTCAATATAATGACTTGTTGGTGTCTAGGAAGTCAAAGAATTGATGAAGTGCCCATGTCCAATGGTTACATGAACTGCCTTGATTTGTGTTGTCTGATTCTTAAATCTGATAGCTGTCCCATTTATTAAGTGATTTGTAAGAAGGTTAAAATCATTTCTGATGGATGGATCTTGCCGAGTCCAACTTTAAAAATCATCTGTCACTCCTGTAATTTCCATCTTTAAACTCTGAAGAAATACATCTCGTTAACACCCACAGTGCTTACAAGTGCCATGTTAATTTGAATGCAATCAGATATAAACTTGACTTTGTTTTCTGTACAGGACTGAAGTTCATTTCAAAAACATAAGAGATTCTGCAGATGCTGGAACTCCAGAACAACACACACAAAATGCTGGAGGAACTCAGCAGGTCAGGCAGCATCTATGGAGAGGTATAAAGATGAAATGTTTTGAGTCAAGGTCCTTCATCAGGCCTGGAAGGGTAGGGGGAAGAAGCATGACTAAGAAGATTGGGGGAGACTGAGGAAGTCAAGCTGGGTCGGTGAAGTCAGGTGGGTGTGGTGGGAAGGTGGAAAAGCTAAAGGGCTGGGGAAGAAGGAATCTGATAGGAGAGGAGAGTGTACCACGGGAGAAAGCATAGAAGGAGGGACACCTTGGGGAGGTGATAAGCAGGTGAGGAGAAGAGAAGAGGTAAGAGGGACAGAGTGGGGAATTGACAAAGAGGGGAGGAGAGAAAGGGAGAAATTACCGTAAGTTGGAGAAATCATTGTTCATGCCAATCGGTTGGAATTCATTTGATAGCTCAATGGGGAGAAGACTGAAGAACTCTGAGCAACACATACAAAATGCTGGAGGAACTCAGTAGGAGAGGCAGCATCTATGGAGGGGAATAAACTGTCACTTTGGGCCAAGGCACTTCATCGGAACTCCCTGCATAGATGCTGTCTGACCTACTGAGTTCCTCCAGCATTTTGTGGTTTTTACTCTGGATATCCAGCGTCTGCAGAATCTCTTGTGACTCAACAACCCTGCTAGGTTAAGGTTATCCCTGAGCCTCTTCTGGATGCCAAGTTTGGGCTCACGTTGAATGGTCACTTCAAGTGCGTGAGATCAGACGTATCCTTCTTCAAGACATTGAGTCACACCATCTGAAAAGCAGGAAGCTTTGGTGCACATGACTCATCTGAGACCCCAGTTGCAGCCAGATGTGGATTGTCCCAATGAAACCCTCTTGAAAGAAATTGTGTTTGGTTGCTGGAACTGGCTCTTGCTCTTAAACAAACACATGGATTGCAATCATATCCACCAGTGTAATCTGCGACTTGCTTCCCCAGCAACACTGTTGAACTGCTATCAATCAGTGTGGCGGTTTTCCCATCAGCTCAATAAATTACTGAATGTTTTTTCTGTGAAAATGCATTAACTGGAAAAGTAATTTATTTATGATGTAAGTGGGAAAATGAAGGAATACTGTCCTCAGACGAGGAGATTGTGTCTCTGTAGCACCACGTGACCTTTAAAATTTGGTCCATGGATAGAATGGGTGGCATGGGAGGTCAGTGGTTAGCGCAATCAGTGACTGATTAGGGTATGATTGCCATCACAGGTTGTAAGAAATTTGTACTTTCTCTCCGTGACCGTGTTGGTTTGCTGCAGGTGCTCTGGTTTCCTCCCACATTCCAAAGAAGTACGGGTTAAGATTAGTGAGTTTTGGGCATGCTATGCTGGGGCTGGAAGCTTGACAACACTTGCTGGCTGTCCCCAGCACAATCCCCACCGACTGGATTTGATGCCAATGATGTATGTTTTGATGTTTTGATGTACATGTGACAAATAAAGCTCATGCTATGTGTAACCTATTATACGATATACAAGGGGTGATTGATAAGTTTGTGGCCTAAGGTAGAAGGAGTCAATTTTAGAAAGCCTAGCACATTTATTTTTTAACATAGTCCCCTTCTATATTTACACACTTAGTCCAGCGGTCGTGGAGCATACGGATCCCTTCTTTGTAGAAGTCGGCCAGAGCAGGAGTGATTGATGTTCATGCCCTAATGTAGAAGGAGATGAGTTATACAGCTCTCGTTACATGCACATGCAGGTCAGCTCTTTGAGTGATTATGCAGAAAGTTTGAAGTTAATAACTCATCTCCTTCTACCTTAGGCCACAAACTTATCAATCACCCTTGCTGTGAATCACTTCGGGAGGTCCAAGATGCCCACTTCTACAAAGAAGGGATCCGTATGCTCCACGACCGCTGGACTAAGTGTGTAAATATAGGAGGGGACTATGTTGAAAAATAAATGTGCCAGGTTTTCTAAAATTGACTCCTTCTACCTTAGGCCATGAACTTACCAATCACCCCTCGTAATATAATCCAAATTAATCTAATCTAAAATTCATTGATCATTTTTATTAATCTCTGTTATTTCTATAACAATGGGGCCAACAATATGAAGTTTAAATGAGTGAAAACTATTTGACATCATGCAGAGCAGATCTGATGTGTTTTAGTCTAAATGACACTGGAATTACTATAGAGTGGGAGAATCAACTCTTACAATGGAAGAGTTTCACTGTGATAGCGCGCAGTACAGACCCTTATCCTTCAGACCACAGATGTACTGTCAGTAGGGGTAACTGTCAATAGACAAGTTAAATTTATTGTCATATACGCAAGTACTTGCATGAGAAACATACTTGCAGGAGCATCACTGGCACATAGTACCAGATGCACAATATTCACAAGAAAAACATACATTAAACCTAAATAATACACAATTATACAAGAAAAAACACATTCAGAACAAAAAGGTAGACGTTAGTGAAGACTGCTTGAAATGGTCATAGTGATGCAAAATTGTAGTGATTTCTGAACGAACACTGAACCCATTTTATTTCTAATTTTGAATTACTTAATTAATTTAACTCATATGTGTGTGTGTACTTCTGTAATTCACACTTTTTTCTATTATTATGTCTTGCATTGTATTGCTGCTGCAAAGACCACAACATATGTCAATGATATTAAACCTGATTCTGTTTCTAATTAGTGTTGTGCAGGTTGATTGAAGGAAAGTAGCTGTTCTTGAATCCGAAGTGAAGAACATTAGAGAAACACACAAAATGCTGGAGAACTCAGCAGGTTAAGCAGCATCTCTGAAAATGAATAAGCAGTCATGTTTTGGGCCAAGACTCTGTGTGTGTGTGTGTGTGTGTGTGTGTGTGTGTGTGTGTGTGTGTGTGTGTGTGTGTGTGTGTGTGTGTGTGTGTGTGTGTGTGTGTGTGTGTGTGTGTGTGTGTGTGTGTGTGTGTGTGTGTGTGTGTGTGTGTGTGTGTGTTGTCTTGGATTTCCAGCATCTGCAGAATCTCATGTGTTTATAGTGTCGAACATCAGTCATCTTTACATCAATATGTAGCAATAGGAAGGTGGCATGGATAATTACTATTTCTTTACTGTGACAAAAAGAAAAAGAAAAAGAAATGCAAAAATGGGACGGACTTAAAGTCAAAAATCTCATGAATATTCACGATTCCAGTAGCAAATTGCTGTAATAACAGGCAACAAGGTGTTATGAAAGTATACAGACAAGTAGAATTAAAATGCCAATCAAATGGATATTTTTGCAACAATAAGCAGTCTGCAGGCAGATTCACTCTTTAACTTCTATACAACCGAACCTCCACATTTCAATGGTTCAATTGTTCCATTTCATATCAGAGAATGTATACAGTTTACAACCTGAAATTCTTACTCTTTGCAGACATTAACAAAACAGAAGAAAAATTCCAAGAATGAATAACAGGAAAATGTTAGAACCCAAAGACTGATTGTTCTTCCAGACTACATTCAGCATCCTGCACTATAGTTCATTCCCCATAGGCTGTCTTCATGCTTGTGAATTCCGCAGGTAACTTCTCTGAACTTCAACTGTGAATGCATTCCACACCCTATGGACTCACTTTCAAGGACTCTACAAATCATGTTCTTAGTTTGCTTGTTTGCTTTACTTGTTCATTTATTTACTTGTTTATTTACTCCAGCGGGTGGTGAAAACTGCCCAGCGGATTATCGGCACCCAATTGCCCACCATTGAGAACATCTACCATAAACGCTGCCTGGGCAGGGCGGAAAGCATTATCAAGGATGCATCTCACCCTAACCATGGACTTTTTACTCTCCTCCCATCCAGTAGGTGCTACAGGAGCCTTCGCTCCCACACCAGCAAGCACAGGAAGAGCTTCTTCCCTGTGAACCTGTGACCCTGCTGAACCTCACATCACAGCGCTAAGCAGTATTGCACCCATATTGTACTGTCTCAGTACTTTTATATTTGTGTGCTGTAGCACTTACTTTTTGTTCACAGTTATTTTGTCAATAACACTATTCTTTGCATTTCTGGTTAGATGCTAACTGCATTTCATTTGGCTTTGTGTCTGTACTCAGCACAATGACAATAGAGTTGAATCTAATCTAATTTATTTATTCATCCATTTATCTATCCATCCATCCATTTACCTATCTATTTGGCTTCTTTTGCACATTGGTTGTTACAGGTCTTTGTGTAGTTTTTCCATTGATTCTATTGCATTTCTTTGTTTTTACCATGAATGCCTGCAAGAAAATGAGTCTGGAGGTAGTATATATTGATGTATATACATTGATTATAAATTTACTTTGACCTTTGGAATTTATTTTCCATTTCCCATAGAGTTCTCCATGTGGCAGGGCAGAGTGGATGTGAAAGGGCTCAGCCAGATGTGAGGCTACCGTTCAGAAAATATATAGGGCTAGATCAAACTGTCATTTGTTGATGTTTCTGTAGCAGAGTCAGAAATGATGGGAGGTGGGATACTGGTGCATCTGATGTCCAAAGTTCAAAGTAAATTTATTATCAAAGTATATATATGTCACCAAATACTACCCTGAGATTCTTTTTCTTGCAGGAGTTGGTTGTCCTTCGTTGTTTCTGAAGATGAGGTTTGTCTGTACATCTCATAGAGCTGCATGGAGAGAAACCTATACGGGAGGAGTTTTACAGTGAAAAAGCCGTTGTACTGGGGCAGCTCCACTCTCTCAGCCTCAGAAATGTTGGTCCAATGGTACAAAAATATTGTCATGATTCAAGACTTCCTCAGCTGCATTGGATAGCCATGATGTCTTCTGTGCCTTGTCATGCCCTTCGCTCCCCACCACCACCTTCTTGACCGTTGGATCTTGTAGTTGATCTCATCTGGCCAGTCTGCTGAGGTAGGCATATCCTTGTCTTACCAGAGTTGGAGGTTCACGGTTACCCTCACCTGGTTCAGCCTGCCTGTCGAAGCAATGTACTGGGGTGTGGTCACTGTCGCATGCAACAGCTACTTGGAGCCACAGGAGAGAGCTCAGTGGCAGGTGTGGGCTGAAGATCGATGAGCTGTCCCTGGGCGGAGCATCAGAGGTGCTACCCCTCCCTGCACCCCTCTCTTGCAGCTATTCACAGTACAACAAAGAAATTCAATGAAAAACTACAGCCAAAGACTGACAAGTAACCATGGTGCAAAAGAAGACAAACTCTGCAAATGCAAAATAAAAATGAAATAATAATTATGAATAGTATCACTGCTGACATCTGTGTGTGTTCTTTTTCCTCCCTAATCCAGCTTGATTTTTGATTGTACGTCATCCTGTTTGACCAGATGTTAGACCAAGGATTCATTATCTCTGTATTTTTGGCAACTCTGTGCTAAGGTTGGTGACATTTTGGTATGTTGAATTTAGTTTCAGTGTCCTGTATAAACCTTTTTCATTGTTTCTGAGCTGATAACCCACAACTGGAAAAGCACCAGCAGTGATAATATTCATAAAGGGGAAATCACAAAAGACCCATCAAAATATCATCCTATTACTTGTTTACAAATTATATATAAAATTGTAACATCACGTATCTCACAACTAATCACCACTCACTTAGATAACCACAATATACTTACAGAAGGGCAAAAAGGGTGCTGTAAGGGTATAAGAGGGTGTAAAGAACAACTGAAAATAGATTCTGTAATTCTAAATCAAGCCCGGCAGTAAAGTAGTAATTGTTAATGTTGTTATATTGACTATTAAAAAGCATGTAATTCAGAAGGTGCGTCAAGATATAATTTGTTTTATTTTTTCTGATTTGATACCCTATGTTCATCTGATTCAATAATTAGAGAGCAGCTTTAAATCTAGACAAAACCAGAGCGGGCTTAAAGTCACCCTGAAAAATACCTTGGTTTATTTTGATAGAAGAGGTTGCTATTTTTTGGTTATTAATAGATGGGGTGATTATAATATCAAATTAGAAACCACCAAACGAATTATACCTTGACACATCTTCTGTACATGTATGATTTGAAATTATATGCTCCTTCATCAGTAAAGCTAAAGCATTTAATTCAAATAATAGAACTATTTTCTAAAGATATACACATGAATTTTGGACTAGATAAGTGCAGAACATTCAACATAAAGAGAGGGGCAACAGAGCTAATAGTACACAAAACAGAGCAGATACAATACAACCGATGGATAAATATGAAACATAGAAGTATCTGGGATATCAACAGGCACACTTAGTGTGTGATACCATCTTAAAAGTTTCTTCCCCCATTGAAAAAAAATAGATCACAGTGTGATAAAGGAAAAACGTTTGTCAGAATTTTCTTCAAGACTTAAGAAAATCTGTCAAACAGAGCTCAATTGTAAAAATATAACAAAGGCAATAAACACTTCCCCTATACACATATTAACATATTCTTTTGGCATAATATCTTGGTCCAAAACCAATCTGGAAAATTTACAAAGAAAAATAAGAACTAAAATGACAGATTTTAGAAAACGCAATATACACGCGAATGCAGTTAGATTTACACTATCTAAGACAGAAGGACGAAGAGTAATAACAGATGTAAACATTTACACCACAGTTGGATAAAACTTCTAAGAATATGTTTTTATCAACAAAAACAGGAATCAGACTCCACGCAAGCATATGTAATTCTGATAAGAAGTATACACCACTAAACTTAAATGAAAGCACAACACAGCAAAATGAAGACATTATCACTATTGAAGTTAATGGAAGAGCATGACCCTCCATGGAAGACTCCCCATGATCTGAACAGACTAGATGTCGACAAGGAAGCGTCTAATTCATGGCTCAGAGTTGGAGACTTCTTCCCAGAAACAGAAGGGTTCCTTGTAGCAATACAGGACCAGGTGGTTCACACAAAAATTTCAAAATACATAATAAAAGACTAACAAATTCAAGACGATAAATGCAGAAAATTCCAAGGGAAACCAGAAACAATCCAACACATTACAGTATCCTGCAGCAGTTTAACTAAATCTAATTACTTACACAGGCACAATCAAATGCCAAACATCATTCAGCAAAATCTTGCTTTTAAATATAAACTCATAAAAGTCACCAGGCCTTACTATAAATACAAGCCTGATCCAGTTTTAGAATCAGAGTCCTACAAATTACCAATCAGTTATTACAGATAGGACAATCCATAATAACTGTTGAGGTATAATAATACAGGATAAACAAGCAAGAACAACTTACTGAATAGATATAGCTGTTCCAAACACACATAACATACAGAAATCAATGCATGAAAACCACCAGAAATACTTTGAATTAAAAGAGGAAATTGAAGGACTATGGAACATGACTATTGTCCTAATAGCAATATCTACAACTGGTGTCATCCCAAAGTCCCTACACAAGAGCATTAAATAATTAGGGCTACACAGTAATATCTATGTAAATCTTCAGAAAGCCACAATACTAAACATCATGAGAATAGTCCCAAAGTTCCTAGTAATTGAGAAATGAGTGTGCTTGGCCATGCCAGTACCTCAGGTTTTACCAGCTTGAGCTGAAACAATAATAATAACTAAGTAGATAAGATAAATAAATAGATAAATGAATAAATAAATAAATAATACTGAGAATATGAGTTGCAGAGTCATTGAAAGGACTCCAGTATCCTCGCAAGGTTACTGTGTCCATCAACAGGCAGAACGCTGTGATGGGTTCTGTTTTACTCCACTAATGGCTGGTGGAGATAATGTGACTTAATTCACTCAATGCAAATGTCAATCTAGGCATGGCTTGTATTTTAAACTTAAAAATACCCCAATGCAACAGAAATTAATGAAAGATATCTCTATTAAATATTCACAATTTTGTATTTGAATATTTGCACAATTTGTTTGTGTTTTTGTGAGGGGGGTTGGGTTTTGATGTCTTTGTTGCCATCTGCACGATTTGTTCTTGCACATGGGGAGGAAATTAATGTTCTTGTTGCCATTGCCGTTATTTGTTTTTTTTTGCGCGTGGGGTTTGTTATTTTCCTTTGAACGGCTTTTGTTTCATGGTTGTTTGGAGAAGACAAATCTCAGAGTTGTATACTACATACATGTTTTGATAATAAACCTTGCATAGTTGTAAAAGTCACTTCTGTATTCACTCAGGAGATGAGGGCTTCACAGGCTGAGCCAGCATTTAATTGCCCTTCCCTTCCCCGATAGCCCTTCAGAAGGTGTTGGAGCTGTATCCACAGCACTCTGAAGTTTCTTGCAGTTATGTGCAGGGCAGGTGATGCAACATATTGTCAGTACAAGATAGTTTTGATATATTGTTTTACAACACTACCTGTTCTGGATGATAACATTTTACAGAATTTTACAGAATTACAGATTCGGCCATTGCTGAGTCTTTATAAAGTGTTGGTCAGACCACATTTAGAGTATTGTAAGCAGTTTTGGGCCCCTTATCTAGGAAAGGCTGTACTGGCATTAGGGGGGACATACGAGGAGCATTTGATGGTTCTGGGATTGTACTCACTGGAGTTTGAAAGAATGGGGGGAATCTCATTTAAACGGATTGAATATTGAAAGGCCAAGATAGAATGGATGTGGAGAAGATGTTTCCTATAGTGGGGGGAGTCTAGGGCGCAGGGGGAACAGCCTCAGAACAGAGGAATGTCCATGTAGAACAGAGAGAAGAAGAAATCTTCTCAGCCAGAAGGTGGCAAGTCTGCAGAATTAATTGCAGTACACTATGTGCTTATTTTACTGATCCAGAGATACAGCATGGAACAGGCCTTCCGGACCAATGAACCACAATGCTCAGCATCCCACGTAATCACAGGACAACTTCCAATGACCAACTAACTTACTAACTGGTATGTCTTTGGAATGTGGGAGGAAACTGGAGCACCCGAAGGAAATGTATGCGATTACGGGAAGGACATACAAATTCCTTACAGAGGACATTGGAATTGAACTTCAAACCCTGACAACCTGAGCTGTAATAGCTTCACACTAACCACTATAATACTGAGGCAGCATACACCATGTGGAGGCCAAGTCATTGGGTATATTGAAGCAGACATTGAAAGGTTCTTGATTAGTATGACTGTCCAAAGCTATGTTGAGAAGGCAAGGAGAAAGCTATGATCACATGACTGGGCAGATTCAAAGGGGTAAATGGACTAATTCTGTTCTTATGTCTTATTGTGAGCTCTGCTGCTTGGAAGGACCTCATTTAACCTCCTGAAGATCGAGAGCCTTGGCCACTACTGTGGAATCCCCATGGTGAGTAAGTAGATGCAGCTCAACAACAGGAATTAATATTTACCAAACATAGGATAAGCTGTTAAATTCTGCAGGTGACTTTACAATGGGCTCCATTCAGTACAAATGCAAGTTAAAGCTAATTTGTCCCAAGTGCAATACAGTTTGGTATTGATTGTAACTTACAACTTAGAGCCTTTCACTACTGGTTAAATCTTACGTCAATTTTACAATGGGTTTAAATTTTATATCAATGATTATTGGAAGTTACAGCTAACATGAACATCAGTATCAAAGCATGAGGAGTGAATTCCAATCTGTGTCTTAAACCAGACCTTTTAACCCACAACCAGCTTTGTGCCCTACCCTTATTTGATTTAAAAGATTACAATTTAATTTTACACGCAATAATTTCAATGTACAAAGTAAACACATCCTTTAGAGTAATGCAATATCCTTAACATGCTCTGATATGTGTTTGAGAGAAAAGTGAAAGCTTTAATAAATTATGGTGCTTCTGTGATACTTCTGTGGGTACCTGACCAAGTACTAATGACCTGCATTGATCAGCTGACTGGAGTGTTCACCAATATCTTTAATCTCTCACTATGACATTCCTAAATCATCCTTTCTGAAAAAGTATTTTTAAAAACAGTTAGTAGTCAATGTAGTTAGTTAAATTCCTCAGCTGCCTCAGGATGAATCTGTGTGTTAGGAGTCCACTGACATCACCTGAGTGTTACTTTACCTATTTCAATACTTATTTTGGTTTTTGTTGAGCAAATAAAGTTCCTGAAATCATTTGGTGCGATGGAGGAAAACACAGCAGGATCTTCAGCAGAATTCAAACTTCAAAGTTCAAAGTGTTGTGACTGACTGCTAGATATGGTGGACATGGAGACAATGTTTCCTAGAAGGGAAGAGTCTGGGCCCAGATGGCACAGCTTCAGAATACAAAGATGTTCAACATTCAAAGTAAATTTATTATCAAAGTATATATATGTCACCATATACAACACTGACAGCACAAAAAACATACACAATAAGATAAAGAACACAATAATAAAAAGCACAATATATATAAATACACAAGATAGCTTATGTACATAGATTGATTGTATGTCCATAAAGTGACTCTGGGCACAGGAGTGTCTGTACATAAGGTGACTGACAGGAATTGATAAAGTAGTGGTGGTTGGGGGTGTGGAGTGGTGGGTTAGTGGGTGGAGGTGTTGATCAGTCTTACTGTTTTGGGAAAGTGACTGTTTTTGAGTCTGGTGGTCCTGGTGTGGATACTACGTAGCCTCCTCCCTGATGGGAGTGGGACAAACAATCCATGAGGAGGGTGGGTTGGATCGTTCACGATGTTACTGGCCTCGTAATGTCTCTCTCTGCCAGGCTCTGGCACTCAGGAGGAAACAATTCAAGTTTGTCCAACCTCTCCTTATAGCTAATACTCTCTAATCGAGGTAACATCCTGTTTGATTGCTCACATACAGTCAAGGCCTGAACACAAAGGATGGACAAAGTCCTGGAGGACTGCTGGAATCACAGCCTGAGGCTCCCCTTTTACTGAAGAACAGCCAAAATTTAATTTAATCAAACACAGAACTCCTAACAGCTGAAGAAGTGTTTTACAATACTAAAATAGAATCTATTAGACCGCAAAAGAAACACAAGATGTTAAAGATTATGGACCAATTGAGAGAAAGAATGATTGTGCATATGTACTCTGGAATTTGTCACTGAAGTCCTTCTGTAGCTGGAGACCACAGTCAGTGCAGATCAGAAATATATCCAATCCTCCCTGACGATCAACACTGGTGCACCTCCAGGATGTTTGCCTAGCCCACTGCTCTACTCTCTCAACACTCATGACTGTGTGGCCAGGCACAGCTCAAGTGCCATCTATATTTTTACCAGGGAAACAGCTGTTGTGCAGTAGATTCAGCCAGTTCTATCATGGTAACTATCCTCACCACTATGGAGGACATCTTCAAATGGTAATGCCTCAAGAAGGCAGCATCCATCATTAAAAACCATCACCATTCAGGACAAAAACAAGAGAAAATCTGCAGACGTTGGATATCAGAGTACGCACACAAAATGCTGGAGGAACTCACAGGCCAGGCAGCATCTATGGAAGAGTTTTGGCCTGAAATGTCCACTGTGCTTTTTTTTTCCATAGATGCAGCTTCTTCCCCTCCACCTTCAGATTTCTGAATGGTCCATGAACCCCTAAACACTACCCCACTATTTTGCTATCTTTGTGTACTATTGAACTATTTGTTTACATACTACTTTTGTAACCTACAGTAATATTTTATGTATTGCATTCTACTGCTGCCACAAAACAAAAAAATTCAAGACACACAGTACTATGCAAAAGTCTTAAGCACACACACACACACACACACACACACACACACACACACACACACACACACACACACACACACACACACACACACACACACACACACACACACACACATATAAAACTAGGGTATCTAAGATTCTTGCACAGTACTGCATGTGTCAACGTGGAGTAGAGAGTGAGTGTAAATCCGGTAGGAACAAAGGATGTTGGGAATGGCGAGGGTGGGATGGGTTTGGGACTGGTGGAAGAGAAGGAATGCCTGGGGTGGGGGTGTGGGGCAGGTAGTAGAGCTGGAGTGCCAGGGGTGGGGGTCACTGCTGCAGACACTTCCAGCCCTGAGACACCAGGCAAGGTTATTTGATTCCAAACAACTGGTTTATAGATCATTACTGAATGTCTCTTTGGTGCTTCCCACTCCTTCCCCTCTCCCTGCTCCCTTCCCACTCTCAGTCTATAGTAGAGACCCAAATCAGAATCAGGTTTATTATCACACACATATGACATGATTTTTTTTTGCAACACATTACAGTGCAATACATAAAATTACTACAGTACTGTGCAAAAGTCTTAGGCACCCTACATGTGCCTGAGACTTTTGCACAGTACAGTATATCAGTGATAAAAAAAAATCCTGATTCTGATTCTGGTAGAGATCATGTGCAGACAAATGGGTTGAAATTGGCATCTAGGTCAGCACAGTCCTTGCGATCCAAAAGCAAAATTTCCATTTGTATGTTTCCTTCCTTTAACGATGGTACAAAAGCCAGAGGCAGCACAGAGACCACAGTTGTAGTTACACTTAATGATCAGTCTCCGGAACCAAACAGCAGTCAATAGTTGGTTCATAAGGACCACACACTTACCATCGGAGGAGATCAGAGGATATGTATAATGCTTAAAAATTATATCTTTTCTACTGCCACCAGGGAGATAGTACAGGAGTCTGAATACATTTATTAATTTTAATATATTTCTTATTGTAAAATATATTATTTTTCTGTATTGCACTGTACTGCTGCCACAAACCAATGAATTAAATGATATATATCAGTGATAAAGTTTAGCTTCATTTGTCATATGTACATCAAAACATCAAATCATACAGTGAAATGAATCAAAGATTCAAAGTACATTTACTATCAAAGTATGTATGCAGATACAATCTGAGATTCGTCTTTCCGCAGACAGCCACAAAACAAAGAAATACCGTGGAACCCATTTTAAAAAATACCGAACACCCAACACTCGAGAATGAACAAATTGCATAAACAGACAAAAGCAGCGAACAACACATAGAATATTAAACATGAAACCAAGAGTCCTGTAGTTTTTAGTTGAGTTCAATACCGTGCTGCATTGCTAGCCCACTGCAGGTCGCGAGGCCCAGTCCACATCGATCCCCCCAATCAAACAACTCCGAGGCCACAGCCTCGCCGATCAATCCTTGCAATACGGATGCTAAGACTCCTGCACTTTCCTCCGACAGCAGCCTGTGAGAGGGAGGACTCCACAGATCAGGTAGAATCTATGCAGAGGAATAAACAGGCGATGTTTTGGGCTGAGACCATTCATCAGAACTGGCAAATCAACCTGATTCTGATTCTGAAATTATCTGCAATGGAAATGTGTTTATGTTCTTTATCCACACGTTAAAATATTGCATGTGTAATGCATAGAACAAAGGGCTTTGGCATCTCTTTTATGCACGTTGACTGAAAAGCTAACATGTGAAAGGTCACCTTGTATCTCTTATACAATGAATGAGATGAGTGATGAATGTAGCTAGTAGTCGGTGAACGACTGGCCCAATATCATCATGCCCAGATTCACTTGCATTCTGCTGTGGTTTCCTCCAACACAGTAACTGATTTCAGCAGCTTTACTTACTCAGGTGATCTATAATGGGTGCCATAACACTGGGGAGATATCAATGGACCCCTAATACACAGATTCATCCAGAGGCAGCTGAGTAATTCAAATTCAGCCAATTGAAGAGCCTGGAATTTATTTTCAGTAATGATGATTCAGACTTGTCATAAAAACACTTGGATTTTCCAGTGACTTTCAAGGGATCTGGCACAGGTTGGCTGATATACGTAGTTACATAGGACAGTAAAGCACTGATACAGGCTCTTTGGCCCATCTAGTCTGTGCCAAACTGTTATTCTGCCTAGTCCCATCGACCCTCACTTGGATTATAGCTCTTCATATTCCTCCCATCCATGTAGCTATCCAAACTTCTCTGAAATATTGCAACTGAACCCATATCCAGTACTTCCACTGGCAGCTCATTCCACACACACTGCTCTTGGAGTGAAGAAGCTCCCCCTCAGGTTTCATTTAAACATTTCACCTTTTACCTTTAACCTATGACCTCTAGTTCTAGTCTTACCTAACCTCAGTGGAAAAAGCCTGCTTTCATTAACTCCATCTATACCCCTCATAATTTTTATGCCTCTATCAAATCTCATTACCCTTATTCTCCTATTCTCCAGGGAAAAAATATCCTAACCTATTCAATCTTTCCCTATAATTCAGGTGCTCAAGTCCTGGCAATATCTTGTAAGTATTCTCTGTACTTTTTAAATTTTATTGATATGTTTCCTGCAGGTAGGTAACCAAAATTACATATAATACTACTCTCTATAATCTGCAGCCAGTTAAGGAATAGTTGCTAGTCATTTGCAGAGAAGAAGAGGAGGATGCAGTGATATTGTTGTTTCATCACCAGAAGCTGGTTAACATAGGGCTCTATCTGCAGGTACACTGGGATGAACATCCAGTGCTACCTGAGGATACACAGCAAGATAGTGTAGCTATTGGAGTGCCAGTGACCTTCAATTCCCATCACTGTCTGTGAGGAGTTGGAATGTTCACCCTGTGACTGCACAGGTTTCTTCCAGATGCTCCAGTTTCCTCCCACATTCCAAAGACGTCCAGGTTGATTGGCCACATGGGTGCAATTGGGCTTGTTGGCTGGAAGGGCCTGTTACCATTAAATAAATAAAATAAAATTCGCACTCTGCATAGACATCAGTTTCCTTAACACAAAGGTGGGCATGTTGGCACAGATTAGTAAAGGTACGCCTCACATCTCTAGTGATCTGGGTTTAATCCTAATGTCCAGTGCTATGTGTGTGGAATATACACATTCTCCCCTGCAACTGCATGGGTTTCTTTGAGAAGTTCTGTCTTTCACCTTAGTCTTACTAATGTGCTGCAAGATTAACATTTGCACATAATTCCTGGAAGAAGGATCAAAGAAAGGATGTGCTGGCATTGGAGAGGGTCCAGAGGAGGATCCCAGGAATGAAAGGGTTAACATATCAGGAATGTTTGATGGCTCTGGGCCTTTACTCACTGGAGTTTAGAAGAATGGGGGGGGGTGGGTGGGGAATCTCACTGAAACCTATTGAATACTGAAAGGCCTACATAGAGTGTATGTGGAAAGGATTATTCTGATAATGAGGGAGTCTAGAACCAGAGGGCACAGCTCAGAATGGAAAGATGTCCTTTTGGAACAGAGATGAGGAGGAATTGCTTTAGCCAGATGGCAGTGCTGTGGAATTCAGTGCCAAGTCATTGGGTATATTGAATAAATAACTCATTGAAAGTTGCAGTTTGGTCTCCTGGAGACTTGCTGGTTTTCATAGAAAACAGAACAAAGAACAAGCTCTTTGGCCCACGACATTGTGTGACTCTTTAACCTACTCCCAATTTTATCTTCCCTCCCAGGAAACCCTCCATTTTTCTTTCATCTGTCTGCCCTATTCAGAATCAGAATCAGGTTTAATATCACTGGCATTTATTGTGAAATTTGTTGTTATGCAGCAGCAGTACATTTCAGTACATAATAATAAAAACTGTATTTTATGGTAAGAAGTATATGTATAGGTAAATAAGTCGTGCAAGAAGAGAAAAAAGTAGTGAGCTAGCGTTCGTAGGTTCAATGTCCATTTAGGAATTGGATGGCAGAGGGGAAGAAGCTGTTCCTGAATTGCTGAGTGTATATCTTCCGGCTCCTGTACCTCCTCCCTGATGGTAGCAATGAGAATAAGGCATGATCTGGGTGATGGGAGTCCTTAATGATGGACACCTCCTTTTTGAGACATCACTCCTTGAAGATGTCCAGAATGTTAGGGAGGCTAGAGTCCATGATGGAGCAGGCTGAGTTTATAACTTTCTGCAGCTTATTTTGATCCTACCTTACCAGTTAGCATATTCAGCACTTGTCATCTCGGCGGTGGTAAAATAATGCACATTTACACTGGAACAGAGCTTTCTTTCCCTCGTGCAAGTTGTGGCAAGGCAAGAGTTAAGCAGACAGTGTTCAGTCAGCCCAGGTAAGAAAGCAGGGGAGCGGAGCCATCACTAGGACAAGATAAAGACCAACCAAGGGACAATTATGGTCTTATAGGAAATTGGGGTTGAGAGGGAAATGGATCAACCATGATGAAATGTCAGAGCAGACTAATTCTGCTCCTATATCTTATGGTTTTATGGTCTTAATTACTTTACCAACTTCAAAGTATCTGTTGTTAGTTTGTAGTTCCTATTGACTTTTAACACCTGCATGATGAATGGTGAGTGACCTTGCAAATGAGGAATTTGAACATAGTTTATCAAATAGTCAATATAGCAGTCAATATCAAGGCAATTCTGTATAAAAATGTTCAGATTTCAGGGCAGTGTGGTGACCAGTTCCAGACTGTTCTCCATGTGCACAGTAAAAAAAAGTGTGATTGAGGAATGAGTGTGAGCTTTCAGAGTCCAGTTAACTGATAACAACATCCTGACACTTTACTGTCCATCGCACTCAGGGACCTGAGAGATAATTCTGTTACTCTTTCAGAGACATTACCACTTTTGAGAAGTGGACAGTTTAAACCCATTCATTGTCCTCTGAAGGGAAGAAGTTGAAGTGATAAATCCAGATTAGAGTTCTTGGCACCATCACATATTTTGACCATATTTGTGTCAAAGAATAAGATGTCTAAATCAAGCTACAAACAAAACATGTCCACTCATCAAATGAGCTTAGGCAGAATCAGAACCATCTGGACCTGTAATAAATAATAGATTTAATTAAATTTTATTTCAGATAATTTCAGATAAACAAAGAACAGATTCCAATATAATTCTAAGAGTTCCTGAGAATTCCTGTCGACAAAACCACTTCCAATCAATCTCTTTTGTTTATGATTGTAGATGCAAGCATAACAATTGCCAAAAAAGTCCTAAACTCTGTCTGTTTTAAACATAGAAACATAGAAAATAGATGCAGGAGTAGGCCATTCGGCCCTTTGAGCCTGCACCACCATTCAGTATGATCATGGCTGATCACCCAACTCAGAACCCTGTACCTGCTTTCTCTCCATACCCCCCCCCCGATCCCTTTAGCCACAAGGGCCATATCTAACTCCCTCTTAAATATAGCCAATGAACTGGCCTCAACTGTTTCCTGTGGCAGAGAATTCCACAGATTCACCACTCCCTGTGTGAAGAAGTTTTTCCTCATCTCAGTCCTAGAAGGTTTCCCCTTTATCCTTAAACTGTGACCCCTCGTTCTGGACTTCCCCAACATCGGGAACAATCTTCCTGCATCTAGCCTGTCCAATTCCTTTAGAATTTTATACGTTTCAATAAGATCCCCCCTCAATCTTCTAAATTCCAGCGAGTATAAGCCTAGTCAATCCAGTCTTTCTTCATATGAAAGTCCTGCCAACCCAGGAATCAATCTGGTGAACCTTCTTTGTACTCCCTCTATGGCAAGAATGTCTTTCCTCAGATTAGGGGACCAAAACTACACACAATACTCCAGGTGTGGTCTCACCAAGGCCTTGTACAACTGCAGTAGAACCTCCCTGCTCCTGTACTCGAATCCTCTTGCTATGAATGCCAACATACCATTTGCCCTTTTCACCACCTGCTGTACCTGCATGCCCACTTTCAATGACTAGTGTACAATGACACCCAGGTCTCATTGCACCTCCCCTTTTCCTAATCGGCCACCATTCAGATAATCAGTTTTCATGAACTCTGAATGTGAGCCTGTGGCCTTCTAACCATTCAGTAACTCCTTCTCGAAAGGTGATATGGAAACCTCCGATCTGAAAGAAACTCTACTGAAATCATAGCTACCTGCAATATCTAACAGAAAGCTTGTGAGAATGCTATTTCAGAAGCACCACCAAAAGTGTGCACACCCACAGTTACTACTTATCATTGTGCCTCCAGCTAGATTTAATCAAGGAGGTGGCAAAATTCAAAGTTCAAAGTACATTTATTATCTAAGCGCAGTATGTATTGTTACGGATTCAGCAACAATAAATATATGAGTGAGGCAGGGTTTTTTATAACAAATAAAACATTTATTAAACACTGAAAAACAACCCCCCAAAAGTAAACAAACCACTAAGGTAACCGGAAATCAGCTGCTGTGCGGCAGCTTAAACAGTTCTTAAAGGAATAAAGCGATATTGTAAAAACAGTTTTTCAAAGTAGTATTGCAAAAGTTCAAAATGCTTACAGTCCATTAAAGGAGAGACTTTTTAGATGATTTAAATTCTCTTTCACGTCGTGTTGTTGCGGTTCCCAGTCGAACTATACTTTTCCTGGAGAATTTACGAAGATGAAAATGAAACGGCTTAAAGGCACTGACCTTTCCTTGACAAAACTGTACCCAACCCTTTCTGCTATTATTCGCAGGGGTTACCAGGGGACAGCCAACAAATTCCTTCCGAATGAGGATCAAACAAGGTCAAACCTGTTTCACGGTCGAAATTGAATTTCCTTGATCTTTTAACTCCCGAACTCCGATCTTCACTCTCCACTGATTTTTAACTGGCAGTATTATAAAGAAACTGCTGGCAATGACCTTTTAAACCTTAGGCATTAAATAAAACTCCACCTTTCAACCAAACTGCATCATAATATTGGACCACGCAGTGGTGTGGAGACAAAATGGCAAATCCAGCCACGAACTGCCCCTCCTCACAGGAAGGGGTCTTCTTTTTATACCTGTAAAAAAAAACCTGTCACATGACCTCTACTGGCGGGAAAATGACGTCACTCCACCATCACAAGACCACTACCTTAAGTCCAGTATAGCTTCAACACCACTGTCACGTGACAAGTACAAGATACCCATGGGTACGTAACAGTATACATTATAGAACTTTGATGTGTGTCTCCTTAAATGCAGCCACAAAACAAGAAACCCAGAAGAAGTGATTAAAAAACATTCATCAAACACCCAATGTGCAGTAAGAGGAAAGAACAAATCGTGCAAACAATGAAAGAAAAAGAACAGCATTCAGAACAAAAGTGAGTCCATAGGCATAAGGCCCGGAGCAGCCGGAGCAGGCCCACAACCTCAGCCTCAGTTCATCACACAGCAGAGCAAAACGTCGTGGAGCTAGCATCCCAGGAACTATTGTTGTGTATCTTCACTGCACACTCTCTGTTACAAATACATCCTTTTAGAATCATAAGACCATATGACCTAGAAGCAGAATTAGTCCATTCAGCTCATTGTGTCTGCTCTGCAATTCCATCAAGGCTGATTTATTATCCCTCTCAATCCATTCACTTGCCTTCTTCCTGTAAAATTTGGCACCCTTACAAATCAAAGACCTATTGAATTCTGATCTCCTCCTTATTCTACTCTGACCTCCCTCATAACAAGGCATTTTCACCCACAGAACTGCTGCTCACTGGATGTTTTTTTGTTTTTCTCTGTAAACTCTAGAGACTGTTGTGCGTGAAAATCCCAGGAGTCAGCAGTTTCTGAGATACTCAAATCACCCTGTCTGGCACCGACAATCATTTCCGGGTCACAGTTACTTAGGACCCATTTCTTCCCTTTTCTGATGTTTGGTCTGAACAACAACTAACTCTCTTGACTGTGTCTGCAGGATTTTTAGGTTTTGAGTTGTAGTTACGTGATTGGCTGATTAGATATTTGCATTAACAATCAGCTGTACAAGAGTACTTAATAAATAAAATGACACCATATATGAATGATGTTGGGTCTCATATTGATTCTCCGCATGTCTTATTTTATTTCATCCATTCATCATCTGCGGTCATATTGTTTTTGGATTGTTACTTAAATAAACATTTCATTGAAAACATTTTTTATATGCTTCCCAGATGTCTTATGCATGAATATCATGTATATTTTTAGTGGCAAAAGGAACATTGTGTAATTAATGTATTAAACACATTGTCACTTTCACCGCTTTTTTTATTTTGTGCTTTTTATTTACATGAGGCATCAGAATTGCCCAATAGGACCAATATGTCAATGTTTTTTTTATGATTCTACTGTGCTTCTTTACGGTAAATACCAAAAAGAAAATGAATTTCAGGGTAGTATATGGTGACATATATGCACTTTGATAATAAAGTTGCATTGAACTTTGAACTTTCTCAATCGTTGAATATTTTCATAAGTGGCATTTTTCATTCAGCAAAGGAATGATTAGGTTCAGGAATATTTTTATACTATCAGAGAGAATGGTGAAAGCCCCTTTAATTTTTTTTAAATTAAAAAAAAATTCTTCCAGTCCCCATTCTGCCTCTCCTTTTACCTCCTCTCTTCTCCTCACCTGGCAATCACGTCCCCCTGGTTCCCCTCCTCCTTCCCTTTCTTCCATGGTCTACTTTCCCTTCCTATCAGACTTCTTCAGCACATTACCTTGTCCACCTATCAACTCCCATCTTCTCACTTCATTCCCCCATTCCCCCACACACCCACCTTCCCCCCTCACCTGGTTTCAACTATCGCCTGCCAGCTCGTACCCCTTCCTCTCCCCCCAACCTTCTTATTCGGAATTCTTCTCCTGTCACTTCCAGTCCTGAAAGCTCTTGGTCCAAATTGTCAACTTATTAATATTCTCCAAGATACTACCTGCCATGCTGAGTTCTCCAGCATTATGGGCTTGTTTCACTGGATTTCCAGCTTCTACAGAATCTATCAGACCATAAGTCATAGGAACAGAATTAGGCCATTTGCCCATCGAGTCTGCTCCGCCATTCAATCTCAGCCACACTCCTTGGCCCTCTCCCCATAACCTTTGATGTCATGTCCAATCAAGAACATATCAATCTCTACCTTAAGTACATCCAATGACCTGGGCTCCACAGCTGCTTGTGCTAATAAATTCCACAAATTCACCACCCTCTAGACTCCCCCACCATGGGAAACATCCTTTCCACATCTACTCTGTCCAGGCCTTTCAACACTCGAAAGGTTTCAATGAGATCCCCCCTCATCCTTCTAAATTCCAACAAGTACAGTCCCAGAGCTATTAATCGTTTGTCGTAAGATAACCCTTTCATTCCCAGAATCATCCTTATGAATCTTCTCTGAATGCTCTCCAATGCCAGCACATCTTTTCTTAGATGAGAAGCCCAAAACTGTTCACAAAACTAAAGGTGAGGCCTCACCAGTGCCTTATAAAGCCTTAGCATCACATCCCTGCTCTTGTATTCTAGACCTCTTGAAGTGAATGTTCACTTTGCATTTGCCTTCCTCACCACTGACTCTACCTGCATGTTAACCTTTAAGGTGTTCTGCACAAGGATTCTCGAGTCCCTTTGCATATCATATTTTTGAATTTTCTCCCCACTTAGAAAATAATCTGCACATTTATTTCTTCTGCCAAAGAGCATGACCATGCATTTTCCAACATTGCATTTCATTTACCACTTTCATGTCCATTCTCCTAATCTGTCTATCTTCCTGCAGCCTACCCGTTTCCTCATCACTACCTGCCCCTCCTCCAATCTTCGCATCACCTGCAAACTTGACAACAAAGCTATCTATTCCATCATCTAAATCATTGATATACAGCATAAAAAGAAGTGGTCCCAACAATGACCCCTGCGGTACACGACTAGTCACTGGCAGCCAACCAGAAAAGGATCCTTTTCTTCCCATGCTGTCTCCTGCGAATCAGCCAATGCTCTAACCAGTAACTTTCCTTAAATACCATGGGGTCTTAACATGGTAAGCCACCTTGTCAAATATCTTATTATACAACATCTAGTGTAAGTCCTTTATCTATCCTACTTGTAGTCTCCTCAAAGAATTCCAACAGATTCATCAGGCAGGATTTTCCCAGAAGGAAACCATACTGACTTTGTCCTATCTTGTCCTGTGTCGCCAAGTACTCCATAACCTCATTCTTAACAATTGACTCCAACATCTTCCCAAACATTGAGGTCAGGCTAACTGGTCTATATTTTCCTTTCTGCTGCCCTCCTCCTTTCTTGAAGAGTGAAGTGGCATTTGCAATTTTCCAGTATTCTGGTACCACCCCAGAGGTCACTGTTCTTTGAAAGATCATTACTAATACCTCTACAATCTCTACCGCTACCTCTTTCAGAACCCTAGGGTGCAGTTCATCTGATCTGGGTGACTTTGTACCTTTAGGTCTTTCAGCTTTTTGAGCACCTTCTCCCTTGTAATCGTAACTGCACCCACTTCTCTTCCCTCACACCCTTCAACATCTGGCACACTATGGTGTCTTCCACAGTGAAGACTGAAGCAAAAGACTCATTTATTTCATCTGCCATCTCCTTTTCCCCCTTTATTATTTCTCTGGCCTCATTTCTGGAAAGAGAATTTAGACAGCTAGGCAGAAAGCTGAGAAGCAGGACCTCCAAGGTAGTAATTTCTATATTGCTATCTGTGCCACTTCTACTCTCACCACTGGCCTACTCCCAACAAAGGCTGTCTCGCTTGCTCCTTCTGTACTTTTATTTAATTTGCTGTGCTCTGCTCCTGCCATTGATTAGTCTGCTGGAATGAGCCCGAACGCCCGCGAAGATCCCCTTTTAAACAAGCGTCGCCGACCTGCGAGAAACCTCCTCGCTGTGCAATGATTGGGCCTCCAGAATCTGTTGTGTTTTAAAAAACTTTTTTTTCCCAGCCTCAGAATAATGATTCTTCAAGTATATTTCCTGCATAATCCTCTGTTCTCTGTGTTGATACTTTGATGATATTCATTTTATTTAGAGATACAGCACGGTAAAAGGCCCAGTGAGCCAGAGCTGAACAATTACATCCATGTGACTTTCTAACCTATATGTGTTTGGAATGTGGGTGGAATCCAGAGCACCCAGAGGAAATCCACACAACCACAGGGGTGAATATACAATCTCCTACAGGCAGCAGTGGGAATTGAACCTAGGTCACCAGCACTTACACTAACTGCTACACTACATTGAAAACAGCAACAGTGAGATTTGGGAGCAATTAACGCTCCTATGAAATAGCTGAGACTTGAATTTAATGAGTGGTAAGTTGGTCCAAGTGCATGTGGATCATTAGCCCAGAACCATCAGGCTCTTGATACCTTCACCCCACTTCACTTGCCTGTCATTGAAATGTTCCCACAAGCTATGGACTCACTTTCAAGGACTCTTCATCTCATGTTCTTGATATTTATTGCTTAATTATTTATTATTATTATTTCTCTCTTTTTTACATTTGCACAGTTTGTTGTTTCCTGCACTCAGGCTGGACACCCAGTTGATGCAGTTCTTCATTGATTCTATTGTATTTATTATTCTATTATTAATTGATTGAGTATATCCAATAGAAAATGAATCTCAGGATTGAGTATGATGACATATATGTACTTTGAACTTTGATCTTTGAAGAGACTTGTGCGTTCCTGAGATCATGAGAATGATGCTGCCTGGAGCTTAGCTCCTGGTAGGGTCACCCAGACGTTAAGGTCCAGGAGGAGGTTTCAGACAAACAGCGATCCAAACAAGATCTCAGTAGCGGAGCTGGTGGAAGATGATGACACATCACAATGGCAGCGAAGGTGCAGAAAGGCTGCAGCAGTGAAGGGTCCCCAGTCATTTTGCAATACTTGCTACTGGACTCTGACTCCAATCTGTCAAAGATGGTGTGCATTGGCCTCCCTATGTTAAACAAAGTCACGCACATTAAGGGAATAACCTTTTGGGAGAACGGCATACTCAGTTTGAGTTGAGTTGATCACACAACTACTGCTATGTAGATGGCATAAGAGTCCGTGGTGTGTTAATGCTGAGTGTGGTGGAATAGGTCACAAGGAAATAAAAGTGGGGAATGGGACTGATGTGAGCTGGCATAGATTTGATGGGCCAAATGGCTTTCTTCTATATTGTGAAGAGGTATGAAAATATGTGAAATATTAACTAGATTTTTTTTTGAAAATTGTCAATAATTAGCTTGGCATGGTGTTACAGAAGATTAAGAGGACAGCACAATTCAACAAAGCTTAATCCCTTTCCATAGGTGCTGCCTGACCTGCTGAGTTTTTTTTATTAAACAAAATATACTTTATTCCAAAATAAAATTATATACAATAACCATTCAAAGACTTTCAATTCTTTACAGTTGGTACCATTACTGTCCTTACATTTTCAAAGTTCTAATGTTTTGCCACCCACGTGGCACTTTGTTCTTTCATATTTACATTCAGGGGGTATACCCCAACCCCCCGCTCCTCAACTCCCACGGGAGAAGGACCCTAGACTGTGGTCCTTCCCCACCAGGCCCTTGCAGTGGCTGCACCAAGTTTGAGTGCGTCCCTCAGCACGTACTCCTGCAGCCGAGAATGTGCCAGTCAGCAGCATTCCCCCACGGACATCTCTGTGCGCAGCCTGACCTGCTGAATTGTTCCAGCATTTTATGTGTGTTACTCTGTATTTCCAGTGTCTGCAAGGAGTGCCTCTCACCTCCTCCTTCCCTTTCTGTCATTCTTCTCACCCCCTCTCCTATCTGATTCCTTCTTCTCTAGACCTTTAACTTTTCCACCTATCACTCCCAGATTCTCACTTCAACCTCTCCCCTCCCCCACACACCTGGCTTCACCTATCACCTTCTAGATTGTCTTCCTTCCCTTTCCCCAGTTTCTTCCAGTCCTGAAGAAGGGTCTTGGCCGAGAACATTGTCTGTTTATCCACCTCCATCGAAGCTGTCTGACCTGCGGAATTCCTCCAGCATTCTTTGTATGTTACTCTAGATTTTTAGCATCTCAAGAATCTCTTGTGTTTACAACCTAGCCCAAAATGTTTCTAATCAATTACAAAACAATTTCTTTTTGTTTTGGTGACGTCTGTAATTAAGGTAGAATCACACTATGCCCATCCTTTTTATGTGAAATCCTGGATAAGTGTTGTTGGAGCTTAGACAGCGTCCCAGAAAGTCTCTCTCCTTCTGTGTGAAGACCCAATCTCGCTACAAGTAAGAAGGTACCTCTATCTCCAGATCCACCAATTTTATTAACCCTTAGTTGATCTCCAATATCTGGGAAAACCACTTAGTTTTGAGGTATTTGGGAGGGAAATGAAGTTTGATTTAACCTGTGGCAGGGGTGTATGTGGTAGCAACTCTGGTGAAAGGGCTTGTCGGGTCCATTCTTGGACAGCTCACTCACCTTTGGTCCTCACTGAACACTCAGCTCTCACCTATGTCTTCAAGCAGCTGTCTGCATGCGGCAGTGGCCATACCCTGGTGCACCGTTTCTACAGGTGGGCTAAATCTGGCAGCCTCATACCACAGTGAGATATTTCTGTCCTAGCATGTGTTACTTTAGATTTCCAGCATTTGCAGAATCTCTCGTGTTTACAACCTAGTCCAAAATGTTTCTAGCCAAAAGCAAAAACATTTCTTTTTGCCTTGGTGACTTCTGTAATTAAGCTGGAATCACACGATCCACACTGGGCGGAGGAGATCAATAGTGAGATCCAACAGCCAGGAAGGTTGTTTCTCCAACAGTCCGTGAAGGGCATGGCAAGGCTCAGATGAAGTCATGATCATCCACTGCAACCAAGGAAGACCCCAGTCCTGATGACTACTTGTACCACTGGACCTGGACTTCCGCGGTTGAGAGAGTGGAACTGTCCCAGTGCAACGGCTTTTCCACTTTAAAAGTTCAAAGTTCAAAAGTTTGCATTCATTATCAAAATATGTACAAATTATACAATCTTGAGATTCATTTCCTTTTAGACAGCCACAAAACAAGAAATTCAAAAGAACCAATGTGCAGAGAGAGAAAAGAAACACAAATTGTGCAAGCAATAAAAGCATTCAGAAAGAAGTTTGTCCATAGACAGGAAGCCTACAGCCTCAGCCTCAGTTCATTGCACAGTGAAGCTCACAGACATGAAGCCCGGAAATGCCACCATGTTGTGGCCCATACTCAAGCTTTCCAAATCGGCCCAGTGCTCAAGTCGATCAAAATTCACTCTCGGTTTAAGTGGATGGGGCTCCGTATCTTCTCCACTCCAACTTTTCTCCATTTTGCACGCGTCGACTGTGTCTCAACCATGTCTCGGCCTCGCTCCGACCGCTTCTCCTTGAACATGCCTCGACCTCATTCTGATTTTGCATCACACCCCCACGCCTCGACCCTTGAGTCAGCCTTGCCTTCGCTTGCCTCGTCATTGTTTGCAATGATCATTTAACACAAAAAAGTGTTATTAATGAAGTACTTAGTTACGGTTCTTGCTTTATGAACAGCCAGTAAGTTGTCATTCTGTCCTGCACTAGTTTCCTTTTCAGATATGACAGACAACCACCACCACCACCACCACTAACCTGTGACATCAATTCTCCATGGATAAAAGAGAAAGTGAAAGGTGATACATTTCACTTTCCAGGGCCCAAGATGCTTATTGCTAACCTCAGCTTTCTAGCACAGCAGCATGACTTTTCCGAAGCATCAGAGTTGTTGGTGATTAAGTTAAACGTCTAACAAATATTCTTTTCTCAGCATTTTGTTGTAAGCAAGAGCCAATCTCCAGTTTTTAATGTAAGTTGCAAGCAGCAATCATTTTGAAGTTGGAGTCGCTCAGCTTTGCAAAGTAAAGTGACCAGCAGACTTCTCCATTATTTATTTATTGAGATACATTGAGAAACAGGCCCTTCCAGCCCTTTGAGTGTGCTGCCCAGCAATCACCCAATTTAATCCTAAACTAATCATGGGACAATCGACAATGATCAATTAACCTACCGACCAGTATGTCTTTGGAATGTGGGAGGAAATTGGAACACCCACAGGAAACCTACATATTCACAGGGAGAATGTACAAACTCCTTACAGACAGCAGTAGGAATTGAACCCGGGTTGCTGGTACTGTAAAGCATTGTGCTAACCACTAGCCAATAACAAGGGGCCATGCCACTTAGCACATCAAACATAGTTCAAGTTCGGATGTTTGTGTAGTCAGGGGGTCAGCCCTCAGAGCATTAATTGTGGATGTTTAGGAACTCTGTTGCCAGAAGCTTTGAAGACCATCTGTATGAGTTTGTTCATCCCAGCAAAGGTATCTGGGAAACATCGCATGCAGATGATGTCATGGAGTAGAAAATAGTACAAATGCTGTATAGTTTGGGGATTATTGGGGAATAACATGGGGAACAACAGAAAGATGGGTGTGGTAACTTCTACTTTACAAAAAGACCACTCGACAACTTGATGGCCAAAAGAGCATCTTTATCTGGGACGGCAAATGATATTTACAATACAGAGGCTTCCTGGTACCTCGTGCGGCATGGGTGGAGGAACTATATACAATGCATACTGGGAGTAAAAAGAGCGGAAGTAAAGACCCCGCCAACCCCGGATCCCGCCTCTTGCTACCAACAGCTTCCCGATTAGTATTAACTTACTTTTAATAATACTCACATTACAACACTTCTCCCCCTTTAAAATCCAACATTCCCCAAATATAGAATTGGGAAATAAAAACAGTGATATCATCAGCAACAGGTTACCAATACAAAAACACCTTAAAAAAGCATGGCAAATTCAACATTCAATCTAACACCAAAAGAAACTATCCAATCAGAGATTCAGTCTGTCAGGAGGTTTGCGAGGGAGCTGCGATCTACGCACTACCCCCGGTGACCCAGCAGGCACCGCTGGTGAGGATGTTTTGGGTGGCTCTAGTGTTGGGGACACGAGAGGGGTCTGTGTGTCCGCGTGAGAATGTCCCTCCTCTTCAGGGGACTTTGCCCCCTCTGCCAGTGTCTCTCCCTCTAGCAAAGTCACTGGTGGACATGCTTCCCCAGTAGTCTGTCTCACCATTGGAAACTCCATGGAACTGTTTACCTCTGAGCCGGAATCATGACGCAGGTGCACATGGTCCTGATGTCTGCGGAAAACACGCCCATCAGTCAGCTTAACAACATAGGAGACTGGACCACTCTGCTCAAGAATAACACCAGGTAGCCATTGCTGATTGTTCCTCACATAGACATTGTCATCCGGTTCTAACTGTCTCTCTCGCGCATGTTGATCATGTCCCTCCTTCTGCTTTTCCTGCTTTCTCTCCACTTTTGCCTTCGTGTCCGGGCGCAGCAGGTCCAATCTTGACTCAGGCCTACGTCCCATCAGCATCTCTGCTGGAGTGCGTGCAGTCGTAGTCTGTGGAGTGAGGCGGTATTTAAACAAGAAACGTGAAAGCTGGGTACTAAGAGAGTTCCCTGTCATCCGCTTCAGGCCTTCCTTCACTGTCTGAAGAGCCCGCTCCGCCAAACCATTTGAGGCTGGGTGGAAAGGGGCCGTCCGAATGTGACGAATGCCATTCTGCCGCATGAACTCACCGAACAGCTCACTGGTGAATGTCAGGCCATTATCAGTGACCAGAGTGTCAGGCAACCCGTGGACTGCAAACACTTGCCTGTGTTTGTCTATGGTTGAGGGGGCTGTGATGTTGCTCATGATGTGAGCTTCGATCCATTTGGAATGCGCATCTACCATTACAAGAAACATTTGCCCCATAAAGGGGCCAGCAAAGTCCAAATGTAGCCTAGACCAGGGGTAGACTGGCCACTCCCATGGGTGCAAAGGAGCTGGTGGTGGCATGTTCTGATTGGTCTGACATTGTGTGCATGATTTTACCTTGTTCTCCAGATCCTGATCCATTCTTGGCCACCAGACTTTTAGGATCTTGCAAGGCTTTCCATTCGAGACACTCCTGGGTGAGTCTCATGAATTTCCTCTGCAATCTGTGAGCGGCTAGGGGGAGGCACGATGACCCTCACCCCGCAGAAAATGCAACCATCCTGCAGACTCAGTTCGGTCTTGCGTTTGGCTTAAGGTCTCAGTTCCTCTCCTTCCACGACTCTGGGCCAACCTTGTAAAAGGAAAGTCTTGACTTGAGACAGGACTGGGTCCCTCTCTGTCCATTGCTTGATCTGGGTCGCCTTTACAGGTGTCTCGGACAGCCTCTCCAATGAAAACACAGTCTCTGGAGGCACATACGTAGTAACAGGCATCTCAGGTAAAGGGAGTCGACTCAGGACATCGATGTTTGCATTACCCCCACCCGCTCTGTACACGATAGTATACTGGTAGGCTGACAATGTGAGAGCCCAACGCTGTATCCTGGCTGAGGCTAGCGGTGGGATGCATCTGGTCTCCCCAAAAAGGCTCACCAGTGGTTTATGGTCCGTATAAATTGTGAATGCACGCCCATAGAGGTACTGATGAAAGCGTTTGACCGCAAAATCAATGGCCAGACCTTCTTTGTCTAGCTGTGAGTATCCCTTCTCAGCAGCCATCAGGGTACATGAAGCAAAACCAATAGGCTTCTCTGAACGGTCCTCCATTACGTGCGAGAGAACTGCCCTGATTCCACAGGGCAAAGTGTCGCATGAAAGAGTGATCTCCTTGTCTGGGTGATAGTGAACAAGCAGCATCACTGAGTGGAGGAGTTCTTTCACTTCATTGAAAGCTTCCTCCTGCTCTTCACCCCACTGCTACTTAGTGTCATTGTGAAGCAGCTTATACAGTGGGGCCAAAACCTTTGAGAGGTCCGGAAGAAACTTGCCATAATAATTCACCGTGCCCAAAAATGATCTGAGTTCAATGACGCTCTTGGGGCTTGGGGCTTCCTTGATAGCTCTCACTTTGTCCTCCACTGTGCAAACCCCCTCAGCTGTAATCTTGTGTCCCAGGTAGATAGATAGATAGATAGATAGATACTTTATTCATCCCCATGGGGAAATTCAACTTTTTTTCCAATGTCCCATACACTTGTTGTAGCAAAACTAATAACATACAATACTTAACTCAGTAAAAAATATGATATGCATCTAAATCACTATCTCAAAAAGCATTAATAATAGCTTTTAAAAAGTTCTTAAGTCCTGGTGGTTGAATTGTAAAGCCTAATGGCATTGGGGAGTATTGACCTCTTCATCCTGTCTGAGGAGCATTGCATTGATAGTAACCTGTCACACTTGGAGCCAGGAACACACATTTTCCGTGTTTCAACCACAGCCCTGTTCTAAATTAGCCAGATGCTCCCCCTCCGTGGCTCCCGTGATCAAAATATCATCAAGATACATTACTACATGTGGAATCCCCTGCAGCAAAGACTCACTCCATTGTCCTTTGGAAAATGGCGGGGCTAGACGCCACTCCAAACACCAGGCGATTGTATTTGAATAATCCCTTGTGCGTATTGATGGTGACGTACTCCTTTGAATCCTCGTCGAGCAGCAGCTGGTGGTAGGCCTGGCTCATGTCCAGCTTTGTGAACAGCTTACCCCCTGACAGGGTTGCAAACAGGTCATCCACCCATGGCAATGGGTACTCCTCCAGCTTAGAGACCCGATTCACCGTAAGCTTGTAGTCCCCGCATATTCCCACCATTTTATCCGCCTTCAAAACTGGAACAATAGGAGCCGCCCACCTTGAAAACTGGACGGGCTCAACGATGCCCAGCCCCTGTAAACGTACCAGCTCTGCCTCGACTTTGCCTTTCACGGTACAGGGCACTGACCTGGGCTTAAAAAAACGTGGTGTGGCCTCAGGGTTGACATAAATTTCAATGTCACGCCCTTCAGTGTGCCCAGCTCGTCGTTAAAAACGTCACTATACCACTGCAGAATGTCCTCTGTCGTGCATGCATATTTAATTTCGTGCCCGTTGAGCCGGATTTTGCGAAGCCAATTGCGGCCCAGAAGACTGGGCCCACTGCCCTTAGCTATCACCAGCCTGGCTTCAGCCTTCTGACCCGCAGCCGAAATATCCACATATAACGACCACATATAAATGAGGTATGGGCTGCCCCGTATAGGTCCTGAGTTGGAGCTTAGATGGTCTGATGGGAGGCAGGTTGGATCCCCATGTCCTCCTGTAGGTCTCTTCACTAATGACCGATGCAGTAGTCCCTGAATCAATCTCGAACTTAATGTCCTTTCCCTTGACAGTGACTGTGGCATAAAATGGTTCAGGTGGTCCCTCATCCGTTTCCACCCCAGACATGTTGTAGGCACACGCTGCCTCCTCGTCTGCTTCTCCTAGGTGGTGTGTGGCTGCCTGAGCCTGTTGAGCTTTCCCCTGCCCAGGCTTAACCTTACCCTTTATGCTCCTGCACTTTTTAGCTAAATGTCCCTTTTTGCTACAAGCATGACAGACAGTATCTTTGAATTTACAAACATTTGCACAGTGCGTTCCTCCACACCGAAAACATTCCACCCGCTTTGCCTGTCTACCATTCTCCCTCCTGACTTGGAGCACTGCCGTCGACTGCGACCTCCGATATCCTTTCTGTATATCCTTGGCATTATCAGCAGCCAACTCCATGCCTTGAGCAATCTCTAGGGCTGTCTTGAAAGTCAACGGTGGGGTTTCCCCCAACAAGCAGCATTGTACAGCGTCATTATTAATGCCGCATACTAATCTATCATGGAGCATGTCATCCAACACGGCTCCGAAATCGCAATGCTCCGACAGCTGCCGAAGCTCGGCCACAAAATCACCCCCAGACTGACCTGGCTTCCGGACATGGCTGTGAAACTTGAACCGTTGAACTATCACCGAAGGCTTCAGGTTGTGGTGGTTCCCCATGAGCTTGACCAGTTTGTCGTATGGAATTTCTCCCAATTTCCGCGGAGTAGCTAAGTTCCGTATCAGCTTGTATGTCCTTGCCACCCACACACTCTGGAGAACAGAGCGCTTCTTAGCCTCCTCAGTAATTCCATTAGCACAGAAAAAGTGGCCCAACCTTTCCTCGTACACCGGCCACTCCTCAATTTGCTCGTCGAACACACCGACCGTTCCGAACGCAGCCATCCGAACACGAGGCTCCTCGCCCGCTCACAGCTCCTGATCGAAAACGGGGCCGACCCGTCCACAAAACCAGTTTACCTCGTCGCCAAAAATATGTGGTAACTTCTACTTTACAAAATGACCACTCGACAACTTTATCTGGGACGGGAAGTGATATTTACAATACAGAGGCTTCCTGGTACCCCGTGCGGCATGGGTGGAGGAACTATATACAAAGCATACTGGGAGTAAAAAGAGCGGAAGTAAAGACCCCGCCAACCCCGGATCCCGCCTCTTGCTACCAACAGCTGCTCGATTAGTATTAACTTACTTTTAATAATACTCACATTACAACAGTGGGGTTACAGAAAGAAGAACTATAACTTATTCCTCTGTGATGGACAACTTGACCATCAGAGGTACAGTAGGAGCAGGATTAGGCCATTGAACCTATTGAGTCTGCTCCCCTATTTTACCATGACTGATCCATTTTCCCTCTCAACCCCTTTCTCTAAGACCATAAGAGATAGGAGTAGAGTTGGGGCATTCGGCCCATCAAGCCTGCTCTGCTATTCCATCATGGCTGATCCAGAACTCAGTAGTATGTTTTTTTTAGTTTGTAGGAATTGCACCTGTGTTTGGAACTCCTTTGTAGTATGTAACTCTTTTCTAATTCAGAAATCTTCTATAAATTAGAAATTCCCTGTGAGTGTTTCATATGTGTTATGAATTATTTGTCTGAATTTAAATAAGTATCATTAAAAGTAAAACAACTGTGTTAAATCTGCTTCGTTGGCTGGAAGTACCCTTTCCTTTGTAGGGGAACTGAAGCAATAGGTATTGGCAGGTAAATCTCACCGCTGAGCCTAGACAGGGAAATAAGCTAGTCTTTGAGGAGTTGATAGATACACGATAGCTTCCCTAAATTTACTATTTATTATAGGCCCAGATTCTTTTAATTCTGTCTGAACATTTGATGAGTGAATGCGTTTTGTTTGTGGCTTAATTTGGATGCCTTATTATTTGACACAAATATGATCAAAATATGTGACGAGTGATTATCGTTAGATTTGTATGAAGTACAGTCCACAAGAAATCTAATCTGGTTGCCATTTCACTTCAAAGTTCAACAGTCAGAGTAAATGTTATTATCATAGTACACATATGTCACCATATACAACCCTGACATTCATTTTCTTGTGGGCATACTCAATAAATCTATAGAATAATAACCATAACAGAATCAATGAATGGCCGCCCAACTAGAGAGTTCTACCAGAGTGAAGAAGACAACAAACTGTGCAAATACAAATAGAGAAAAAAAATTAATACACAATAAATATCAGGAACATAAGATGAAGGGTCCTTGACAGTAAGTCAATTGGTTTTGGGAACATTTCAATGATGGAACAAATCAAGTTGAGTCAAGTCATCTCCTTTGAGGTTGCCTCTGATCAGGGTCATGTGAAGCCATGGCAGCAGATGGCGGATGGTCGTATGAGCAGCCGGTGTATATCACAAATCCTGGTTATGCGACCACTGACACCAGGCAGACAATCTCTGAACAGTATTGTTAATGGCTGGGGTCACCCATCTTGTAAAGACACTGCCCAGAAGAAGGTAATGGCAAACCACTTCTGAAGGAAAGTTTGCCAAAAAATAATCATCGTCAAAGACCATGATCACCCACGTCATACGATGCGGTACATAATGATTGTGATGAGGATGATGATAGTCAGTGTGCCCATAGATATCTATATCAGATAGGGCTTTGTGGACAGTGATCTCAACATCATCACAGAATATGCCTTTAAACAGCTCTCAAAATAGTCTCCACTCACCTGTTAGTGCTTAGTCAAATACCAGACACACAAGTACTGTACAATCTCCTTACTAATCAGAATTGTCTAACAGACCTCAGAAAATGCTCCAGGCAATTCCTAGTACGTACACGTCTTTCATCAAAATGTTATCTTCTGCGTCTGTGGTCTGTATGGATGTTTTCGTTTAGGACTCTAATCCAGCCACCACTTTGGGTCTTTAGTGCTTTAATTATCCAGGGAAAATTACACTTCCCCCCCAGCCTGTGATGTTTGGACCACAACAGAGTTGATTTTTGAACAGAGCTTGCCAAATTTAACAATCAGTTGTATGTTATGTCCGATATCATCTGAGACAGCAAAATCCTCCTGTGACACTATCATAAACGCTATCATAAATTGAAATGTATACCAGGATCAGCCACGAGGTTTGAAGAAAGACCATCCATGCGACACCCACTGCTTATCCTTCCAGTAACAATGCAGGCGAGTTATGCTTAGCGTTATCTTAATTTACATTGCTTACTGATAGTTGTGACATTTTTCATTTAAGCCAAACAGTTTACAATTACTTTAGGATGGCGATTTGGCAAACATGTTCCCAGCCCACACAGTCAATGCAGATTTATTCTGTGAATCAGACTCAGGCTAAAATCACTGGCATATGTCATGAAATTTGTTGTCTTTGTGGCAGCAGTACAATGCCATACATAATAATAGAGAAGAAAATGTGACTTACTGTAAGTATATATATGTCTATATATAAAATAGTTAAATTAAAGAAATAGTGTAAATTACAAATTTAAAAAAAAGTAGTGAGGTAGTGTACTTGGGTTCAATGCCCATTCAGAAATCGGATGGCAGAGGGGAAGAAGTTGTTCCTGAATCATTGAGTGTGTGTCTTCAGGCTTCTGTATCTCCTCCCTAATGGTAGCAATGAGTGCAGGGCATGTTCCAGGTGATGCAGGAATACTTAATTATGACTTCTTCAATTACCATTCCACTCATGATTGTTCAATTTTGCGATTTAATTTTTCCTGCATTCACCAATCTAGTTACCACAGTTACTTATTTAATCTTATTTGGAATTACAGCATGATAACAAAGAACCCATTTCATCCAATTGCACTCATGCTAACCCGTAAGTCTTTGGGAGTAAACCAGAGCACCCGGAGGAAACCCACACAGTCATGGAGAGAACGTACAACCTCATTACAGACAGCAGCAGGAAATGAACTCCATTCACTGGCACTGTAAAGTGTTTGTTACGCTAAGCATGCCATTCCTGTTACTTTCTAAAAATTGCAAACTTCAAGGAATCAGAATCAGGATCACTTTATTGCCAGTCTGTGAAACATTGATTGTGGTTTGGTGCCAGGCATAAAACACAGGACAATACCATAACAGACTACACAACAGCAACCAAAAATTTACAAGACAATCAAACTTAAATAAATGTGAACATATGAACAGACACAATAATTATCAACAGAACAGGGAGAGCAGGAAAGACTGTTTAACAGGTGTTGTGCAGGGACAGTTAGGGTGAGTGAGTTTGGTTGAGAAGCTGAATAGCTGCAGGGAAGAAGCTTCGGAGATGACGTGTAGTCCTGATGGTGATAGACTTGTAGCATCTCCCTGATGGCAATTAGGTGAAGTGGTGACTGTTTGGATGGGTGGGTTCTGAGCTGGCTGCTACAGGTTTAGGTACTCCCATTCTTGTTTAACTCAATGAAAGAAACAGGGCTAAGAATTCATCTGCAGTCATCAGCATTAAAGAGGCAATGCAACACAAAATGCCTATAATCCTCACGTCCAATAATATTGCAGCTTAGAACTGTTTTGGTAGACGATCATGATATTTATTTGTTTGTTTATTCAGATACAGTGCAGAACAGGCCCTTAATGCAAATACCTAATCATCCAATCACTTGGCAGCAACTGGATGCATAAAAGCATGCAGACACAATCAAGAGGTTCAGTTTTTGGTCAGACCAAGCATCAGAATGGGGAAGAAATGTGATTGATGAATGTTGATGCCGGATTTGAGTCTCTCAGAAACTATTGATCTCCTGTGATTTTCACGACTGCCTCTAGGGTTTACAGAGAGTGGGCGATCTATGAAAAAAATACAATCAGCATGTGGCAGTTCTGTGGGCAAAACTCCTTGTCGCTGAGAGAGGTCAGTGGAGAATGACCAGACTGGTTCAAGCTGTCAGGAAGGTGACAGTAATTCAAGTAACCAAATGTCCTAGAGAGGACACAAAGATATTGTTCAAGGCCTACCCCTTTTCTTGCCACTCTCAATAACCTGGGGTAACTCCCATTAGGCCCTGAGGACTTATCCACTTTAATGCACTTCATTTATTTCTATTGACATACAGGCCCTTCCAACTCTTTGAGCCACACTGATCTAACCCTAGCCCAATCATGGGACAGTTCACAATGACCAATTAACTTACCAAGTGGTACATCTTTGGAATGTGGGGGGAAGCTGGAGCACCTGAAAGAAACCCATGCATTCCGTGGGGAGGACGTACAGTCTCTACAGATGACATCAGAATTGAGTTCTGAACTGTGACGTCCTGAGCTTTGTGCTAACCTCTATGCTACCATGGCACCCGACACTAAAACTCCTTTACCTTATACTGAAGTGCCCCAGTATATCAACACCAGTCTCCCTATCCTTCTTCTTGATAAATACTGATGTAAGGTACTCATTAAGGATCTCACCTCTGTATTCAGGCAAATGTTCCGTCCTTCATTTTTGAGAGATTCTACCCTCTCCCCAGATCTATCATAAACATGAGAAATTCTGCAGATGCTGGAAATCCAGAGAAACACACATACAATGCTAGAGAATCTCAGCAGGTCAGTCAGCATTGATGGAGAGGAATAAACAGTTGACATTTCTGACTGGGACCCTTCTTCAGGACTGGAAAGGCGAGGGGAAGATGCCAGAATAAAAAGATAGGGATAGGGGAAGGAGGGTAGCTAGGAGGTGATAGGTGAATCTAGGTGGGTAGGAATGGTAAAGGGATGGAGAGGAGAGTGGACCACAGGAGAAAGGGAAGGAGGACGGAAACTGGGGGAGGTTATATGCAGTTGAGGAGAGCTAAGAGGCTACAGTGGGGAATAGAAGAAGAGGGAAGGGGGAGGGATTTTATTTTAGCTGGAAGGAGAAATCGATATTCACTCCAGCAGGTTGGAGGCTACCGTGGTGGAATATAACATGGCACAAGAGGAGGCCATGGACCAACATGTCAGAATGGGAATGGGGTTGGTAATTTAAATGTTTAGCCACCGGGAAGTTTTGCTTTTGGCGGATGGAGCGGAGGTGCTCGACGAAGCAGTTCCCCCAATTTACTATGGGTCTCACCAATGCAGAGCAGGTAGCATTGGGAGCACAAGACACAATAGACAACTCCAACAGATTTGCCGGTGAAATGTTGCCTTACTTAAAAGGAATATTTGGGGCCCTGAATGGAGGTGAATGAGGAGGTGAATGGGAAGCGGTTAAAACATGTATGTATGTATGTATGTATAGAACACCTTGAGATTCTCTTTAGTCCTACTTTTCATGGCCCTTCTTGACTTTTCTAATTCCTATTTTGAGTTATTTTCTGGCTTCTTTATAATCCTCAAGGGCTCTGGTTTTAAAAAATTCTGGTTTCCTAAGCTTTACATACATTTTCTTTTACTTCTAGTCTAAATTCATTACCTCTCTCAACATCCAAGGTACTCTTACCTTACCTTCCTTGTCCTTCAATCTGACAGGAATATACCAGTCCTGTACTCTGTGCAGTTGGTCTTTAAACACCATCCACATGTCAGAAGTGGACTTGCCCAAAAACAGCTGTCCCCAATTCATCCAACCTAGTTCCTGCCTAATACTCTTGTAATTTGCCCTGCTCCAATTTAGTACTTCCCTGCAAGGTTCTTACTTTTGCTAATCTTCAAACTTAAGGAGCTGTTCCCCAACTGTTCACCTGCTGAAGGGTCAATCAGCTAGCCAGGCTCATTACCCAACAACTAGCGAATCTGTTCAAAAGGAGTCAAAAAATAACATCCTTATAAATTGTTTCCTTGTGTTCATCAAAGTACCCTTCAGGAAAATTACCTTAGACATCTGTGGTTCTCTGAACAGTCTGGTACACTGACAACCTCAACCACAAGATGAGAGATAGAACATTTGAAGCAAAACCCCTGAATATTTGGGACTGAGGCTTATTGTCAGGTCAGCACCAAAGTTCACTGACTGCTGAAAAAGGATCTAGTGCTTTCCTGGTGTATATGACAGATAAACTCTTGTCAGGCTTCCAGCTGGGTGCAGATATCGATTATAACCAATGTTTTGATAACAAACTCTACAACTTCATTGGGGATGATGCCTAGGCATGTCTAGTTCAGTGATATTTATATATAGATAGCGGGGTCAAGGGATATGGGGAGAGGGCAGGAATGGGGTACTGATTGTGTATGATCAGCCATGATCACAGTGAATGGCGGTGCTGGCTAGAAGGGCCAAATGGCCTACTCCTGCACCTACTGTCTATTGTCTATTGTCTATTGTATTTATACCTCTGTCATCCGTCCCTCCTGCTTGGTTAGACCTCATCCAATCAGGTTTCCGCTCTCCCACCTTATTTACAATTGAATTCCAGTTCTTAATTAGAATGAGACCTTTGTCTCTGTTAAAATTCTTTTTCTCTAGTTTTATTTCAATGGCTTCCTTCACCAGGTGGTCCCAAAAGTGGTTGCAATGGCCATAGGAATGACTTTGATGGCACAAAACTACTATGCTGTGCCAGTGGCTTTTGGGACCACCTGCAGGTCACCCTTGGGCAAGGTGTAGCAGAAGTGGCTAATAGAAACATAGAAACATAGAAAATAGGTGCAGGAGTAGGCCATTCGGCCCTTCGAGCCTGCATCGCCATTCAGTATGATCATGGCTGATCATCCAACTCAGAACCCTGTACCTGCTTTCTCTCCATACCCCCGATCCCTTTAGCCACAAGGGCCATATCTAACTCCCTTTTAAATATAGCCAATCAATTCCACAGATTCACCACTCTCTGTGTGAAGAAGTTTTTCCTCATCTCGGTCCTAAAAGGCTTCCCCTTTATCCTCAAACTGTGACCCCTCATTCTGGACTTCCCCAACATTGGGAACAATCTTCCTGCATCTAGCCTGTCCAATCCCTTTAGAATTTTATACGTTTCAATAAGATCCCCCCTCAATCTTCTAAATTCCAGCGAGTATAAGCCTAGTCAATCCAGTCTTTCTTCATATGAAAGTCCTGCCATCCCAGGAATCAATCTGGTGAACCTTCTTTGTACTCCCTCTATGGCAAGAATGTCTTTCCTCAGATTAGGGGACCAAAACTACACACAATACTCCAGGTGTGGTCTCACTAAGGCCTTGTACAACTGCAGTAGAACCTCCCTGCTCCTGTACTCGAATCCTCTTGCTATGAATGCCAACATACCATTTGCCCTTTTCACCGCCTGCTGTATCTGCATGCCCACTTTCAATGACTGGTGTACAATGACACCCAGGTCTCATTGCATCTCCCCTTTTCCTAATCAGCCACTATTCAGATAATAATCTGTTTTCCTGTTCTTGCAACCAAAGTGGATAACCTCACATTTATCCACAGTAAATTGCATCTGCCATGAATTTGCCCACTCACCTAACCTATCCAGGTCACTCTGCATCCTCCTAGCATCCTCCTCACAGCTAACACCACCACCCAGCTTCGTGTCATCCGCAAACTTGGAGATGCTGCATTCAATTCCCTCATCTAAATCATTAATATATATAGTAAACAATTGGGGACCTAACTTTATGGTGATTGGAGGGAGGTCAGAGGTAGCTTTTTTATACAGAGAGTGGTGAGTGTGTGGAACATGCTGCCAGGGGTGGGCAAGAGGTAGCTACATTAAGGACATTTGAGAAACTCTTAAATAAGTACATGGACAATAGAAAAATGGAGGGCTATGGGGAAGGAAGGTTTAGATTGATCTTAGAGTAGGTTAACTGGTTGGCACAATGGCGTAGGCCAAAGGACATGTACCATGCTGTACTGGTCTATGTTCTAAGTCCTGGAGCTCCCTTTCCAGTACCAATTATGGAAATATCTACAAAAGAAACACGAGGACATGATTTGAGAGTTAGGGGGCAAAAGTTTAAGGGTAACATGAGGGGGAATTTCTTTACTCAGAGAGTGGTAGCTGTGTGGAATGAGCTTCCAGTAGAAGTGGTAGAGGCAGATTTGGTATTGTCATTTAAAGTAAAATTGGATAGGTATATGGATAGGAAAGGAATGGAGGGTTATGGGCTGAGTGCGGGCCAGTGGGACTAGGTGAGTGTAAGCATCGGCACGGACTAGAAGGGCCGAGATGGCCTATTTCCATGCTGTAATTGTTATATGGTTATAAAGGTCTGCATCTTTTCAACATGACGGTTCCTAACCAACTTCAGCTTCAGAAGGGTAACAAGGAAAAGGCAAGAAAAGTCTGACCAATGAAGCTTAATTTATGTGAATGCATACAGTACTGTGCAAAATTTTTAGGCACCTATAAGGAATGGAGGGTTATGCGCTGAGTGCAGGTTGGTGGGACTAGGTGAGAGTAAGCGTTCGGCATGGACTAGAAGGGCTGAGATGGCCTGTTTCCGTGCTGTAATTGTTATATGGTTATATATATAGCTAGGCTGCCTAAGACTTTTGCACACAGTACTGTAGTAATTTTATGTTTTGCACTGTAATGTTGATGCTAAAAAAATACAGATTTCATGACATCTGGGAGTGATGATAAGCCTGATTCTGATATGGGTCTCTATTGTGGACTGAGAGTGGGAAGGGGGGCAGGGAGATGGGAATCATGGTTGGGAAAAGGGGTAAGGCAGAGAGGAAGGAATGAGAAGCACCAGAAAGACATTATGTAATGATCAATAAACCAATTTTTTTGGAATTAAATGACCTTGCCTGGTGTCTAAGGGCTGAGTGCATCTGCATCTGCACTGACCCACACCCTAGCTCTCCTTCTCTGCCATCTGTCCCACACCCCTCCTGTGGCACACCAATCCCAACATCCTTTGCTCCCACCAGATTTTAAAACTCGCTTCCGCTCCACGTTGACAAATACAGTACTGTGCAAAAGTCTTAGCTACCTATATGTAAGTAAAGATTTCAAAAGAGAACATTAGGGGCATTTAATAAACTCTTGGATAAGCCATGGATGATTGAAAAATGGAGAGCTATGAGAGAATGAATGAAGAGGCAATACATGTCTGGCCATTGAAGCTGAACTTACACAAATACATAAGTAAAGATTTCAAAATAGAAGGTAGATACAGTTTTGACATTGATAGTGTTTGTTTGCTCTGTATTTGCTTCAATGTCATTTCTTTGTTGAAAATACCAGTGATTTTAGTAGAAATTTGAGCAGCGTATACACGTGTCTTTCATTATATTCTTGCAGAATACATAGCAACCTGAACCAAGCCCTGAAAGAATGCAAAAGAAAAATCTTGGACCCAGAAGTTAATTTTTACTAAAGTCCTGCGGTGAATTCATTGTGCTGTTAAAAAACAGAGCAGGGCATGTCATACTTAATAGCACATCATTGAATTCAATAATAAATGACTTCATAAACTATTAAAATTAAAACCCATGTATTGAATAACATACTTCCACCAAAGAGAAACCGACAAAACATTCCCCGTAATATGATGCAATTCTTGTATTACATTTTTTGGATAAAACATCACATAAATTATTACAGATTTAGATTTATCCAGTAAGACTGTGCTTGTTATTTAAGGGAATTCATTGCTCTGTGTCAGTCCCATTTTGGCCCATGGTTTTCAGTCAAAATAACACTGAACCTGGTTTGTGGTCGCAGTTAATGCTTTACCACAAGGTGCAGCTTAGTGGTAATGGCAAGACTCCAAAAATTGCTGCTGAAGTCCCATCGCCAGCTTCACAACAATGGGACCTCACCAATTCCCCTCCCCATTAAGCACTTTGGCCTGATGTGACTATAAATCAAAGTTCAAAGTAAATTTACATTCAAAGTATATGAATGTCACTATATAAAAACCTGACTCAGAATTTCTCACGGGCATTCACAGTAAATACAAAGAAACACAATAGTCAATGAAAATTCACACACAAACAACCAATGTGTAAAAGGCACTAAATTGTGCAAATACAAAAATGAAAAACAAAATAATAATAATAAGCACATAATAACTAATTTTGAGGACATGATTTGTAGAGCCCTTGATGTACTAATAAAGTGGCTATCAGTGTATGTGCATTGAGTCTGGGTTTACAGAGCATTATTATTAACACTAAACAACATGACAAAGTTCAACATAAATTACTATTAAAGTATGTATACATTGTACAACTTTGAGATTTCATCTCCTTTCAGGCAGCCACAAAACAAAGAAACCCAATAGAACCTATTAAAAATAAACCGTTAAACTCCCAATGTGCAGAAAAAAAACAAATCGTGCAAACAGTAAAAGCAAGTCAGCGACTGAATTTCATGGGAGTCCACCGCCACAAAGTCAGTCATCACTGCAGCCAGTCCAGTACAACAAAAAGAAGAAATAATAATAATAATAATAAACATGAAATAAATTGGATAATTGGAACATGTACAGGGTTCTCCCAATAGTATATCTGTATTACTTTAATAATGTAAATCTCCAGAAAGCCACAATACTAAACACAACTAGAATAGTCCGAAAGTTCCCAGCAATTGAGAAATGAGTGTGCCTTGGCTATGCCCGTACCTCAGGTTTTACCAGCTTGAGCTAAGAAAAGATAAAAATGCAATAATAATAATAATAATAAACAATGAATATTGAGAACATGAAATGAAGAATCCTTGGAAGTGAGTCCATAGGTTGTGGGAACTGTTCAATGAAGTGAAGTTGAGTGAAGTTATCCCCTTTGGTTCAAGACCCTGATGGTTGAGGGGTAATAACTGTTTCTGAACCTGGTGGTGTGAGTCCTGCGGCTCCTGCACCTTCTTTCCAATAGCAGCAGTGAGAGTCGAGCATGTCCTTGGTGGTGGAGGTCAATGTAGCATATCGTTTTTGATGACATTACCCTGATGGTTGAGGGCATTTTACAATATGTTTCGATGTCTCCATGTACAGGTGACAAAGAAAGTTAATCTTTAATCTTTAAGTCTTTATCTTCCTTCTCTTCTCTGTAGGACAAGTGTAAATCAGATGGATTGATATGACAAGCTACTGGGATCACTCCTATTGTCTATGTTTTATATCTGGTATAATTAACCGGCTGTAAGTTTGATGGTGGGATTTGAACTCATGCTTTTGGAACAATAATTCAGTAACTTGGTTACAAAACCTGCAAAACTTAGCAGTTAAGTTTTATTATATATTTTTCATATTCATTTATTGTTTGGCCATTATATGTTGAACAGCTAAGTTCTGGTTGAGTAATGGCAGATGATGACTAATAAGTCCAGCACATGAGTTAAATGTCACCATAGCAGCTGTGAAATGTAAACTTGTAAAAAATAAAATAAACCTGGAATTAGAAAGTTGTTGTCAATAATGGTAACATGGTTGGAATCCCATCGTGTTCACTGATGCCTTAAGGCCATAAGATACAGGAGCAGAATTATGCCATTTGGCCCACCAAATCTGCTCTACTATTCCATCATGGCTGATTTACTTTCCCTCTCAACACCATTCTCCTGCCTTCTCTCCATAACCTTTCACACCCTTACTAATCAAGAACCTATCAACCTCCACCTTAAATAAACCCAATGACTTGGCCTCGATGGTCATCTGTGACAATGAGTTCCACAGATAGTGCACACTCTAGCTAAAGAAATTCCTCCTCATCTCCATTCTAAAGGTCATAGTATTCTGAGGCTGTGTTCCCTGATCCGAGACTTCCTCACTTTTAGAAATATCCTCTCCACATCCACTCTATCCAGGCCTGTGAATATTCGATGTTTCAATAAGATACCCCCTTCAGTCTTTTAAACTTCAGTGAGAACAGGCCCAGAGCCATCAAATGATCTTCATAACTTTAGAAACTTCTGGGATTTAAATAGGGTCACAATGTTTAATAGCTAAGCATGAAACTAGATTAAACTGAGCTTCCACAGACTGTGCAGAGCAGTTAAAACTGAATGGAAGATGTTTTGATTATGACACATTTCACATAATGTTTCAATGTTTTGATGCACATGTGGCAAATAAAGTTAAGTTTTAATGTTTAATGTTTAGAAGCAATTTACAGTACTCTGCAAAAGTCTTGGATACATATAGGGTGACTAAGGCCTTTGCACGAGACTGTAGTAATTTAATGTATTGCACTGTACTGCTGCCAGAAAAAAAAATCATGACATATGTGAGTAATGATAAACCTGATTCTGATGCGGGTCTCTATATGATGTAAAATGAGAGTGGGAAGGGGGCAGGGACAGTTGTATCATAGTTGTAAAAAGGGGAGTGGGAAGCACCAGAGAGACATTCTGTAATGATCAATAAACCAATTATTTGGAATCAAATGACCTTGCCTGGTGTCTCAGGTCTGGGTGTGTCTGCACCCTCGCCACCCCGACCCCTGGCACATCTTCTCTGCCACCTATCCCACACCCCTCCTGCAGAGCTCCACCCTTGCCATTCCCAACATTCTTTGCAAGATTTACAACCTCACTCACTGCTCCATGTTGACAAATATAGTACTGTGCAAAAGTGTTAGGCATCCTAGCTATATACAGTATATGTGCCTAAGACTTTTGCATAGTATTGTAGATTCAGATTGTTTCAAATGTATATTGGCTGTGGAGCCCAAATCACTGGGTATATTTAAAGGGAAGATTGATAAGTGATGATGTCAAAGGTTATAGGGAGAAGGCAGGAGAATGGGTTAGAGAGGGATAATAAATCAGCCATGACCAAACAGTGGAGCATCCCTGAAAGGTGAAAAGGCCTGATTTTGTTTTTATGTCTTATGGCCTTATATGTCCTCACAGTTTAACAGCATGTTAAAAATATTTTATTTGATTTCAGATTTGTGAAAGTGAATACCATATGGCTGGCAATGTTGCAACATTTGTAATCACAGCACAAAATTCAAATTCTCACAGAGTGCTTCCAATAGACTGATGGCTGGAAGAAAGGTTGGCTACAGGCAATATCAGAAGTTTTACCCAGTGTTGAAATATCTAATACCAGAGGGCTGGGATGCATTTAAGGTGAGAGGGGGTAATTTCAAAGGAGATGTGTGGGGCAAGTTTTTTTTTCTGCACAGAGTAATGTGTTCCTGGACTGCACGGCCTGGGATGGTGGTGAGGCAAATACAATGGAGGCATTCAAGAGTTTCTTAGATATACACATGAATGCGCAGAGAATGAAGGGATATGAACATTGTGTAGGCAGAAGGAAGTTGTTTAGTTTGCCATTTGATTACTAATTTAATTAGCTTGGCACAAAATTTTGGGCTTAAATGTCTGTTCCTGTGCTGAACTATTCTTGTTCTGTGTCCTGACTCAACTCGTCTGCAATACTGCAATGAGTATGTTATGTTTCAATGTTATGTTTCTGTTCTTGTCAAACACAAGGGGAAATCACTTACTCAACACCTCAATATATGTCTTTGTATGAAATAATCTTGAGTTCATGATGGCATTATGGAGTAAAACTTTTGCTTTCAATCTGAAACCAATTTAAATTATAGATGAAAATCACCATATGATCTGTTTATTAATTTCACAATAAACTCAAGCCAAACATATATCCTGTTGCAAAACATCAAGGCAATTTTCACAAACTAGCATTATGTCAGTCCTGACAAATGGTTTTGGCCCAAAACATTAATTTTTCATTCCTCTCCATAGATGCTGAGTTCTCCCAGCAGTTTATCTGCATTACTCCGGATTTTCAACATCTGCAGAGTCTCTTGTATTTAGTAGAGGTATTAATTTTGATTTTCCTTTACAAAATTGGTATTGGTATCGCACCACCAGGTTCAAGAACAGTTACTACCCCTCAACTAGTGGGCTCTTGAACAACTATTGAATTGAATTTATTTAAAACTTACATCCATCCCACAATGTGAGGGAGTAAAAACCTTTGCGTTATGACTCTGTTGAAATGTACTGACATGTGAATTTATAAGTCCAATGGCTTGTAGAAAGAAGCTGTCCCATAGCCTGTTGGTCCTGGCTTTAATGCTGCGGGGCCGTTAGCCAGACGGAAGCAGTTTATGGTCGGGGTGACTGGTGCCCCGATGATCTTCCAGGCCTTCTTTACACACCTGCTGCTGTAAATGTCCTCAATGGAGGGAAGTTCACATCCACAGATGCACTGGGCTGTCCGTACCACTCTCTGCAGTGCCCAGCGATCAAGGTTGGTGCAGTTCCCGTACCAGGTGGCGATACAGCCAGTCAGGATGCTCTCAATGGTGCCCCTGCAGAAGGTCTTGAGAATTTGGGGGCTTGTGCACAACCTCTTCAGTCACCTGAGGTGTAAGAGATGCTGTTGTGCTTTTTTTCACCACACAACTGGTATGTACAGTCTAGGTGAGATCTTCAATGATGTGTATACCGAGGAACTTGAAACTATTCACCCTCTCAACTGCAGTCCCATTGATGTTGTTTGGGCAAGCCTGTCTCCGTTCCTCCTGTAATCCACGACCAGCTCTTTGGTTTTTTGGACACTGAGGGAGATCTTGTTATCTTGGCACCACTGTGTCAGAGTGTTAACCTCTCCTCTGTAGGCTGTCACATCACCACTAGAAATAAGGCCGATCAATGTTGTGCCATCTGCAGATTTGATCAGCATATTGGAGCTGTGTGTGGCAGACCAGTCGTGGCTGTAAAGGGGAGTAGAGGAGGGGACTCAGGACACAACTTTGGGAAGCACCTGTGTTGAGGGTCAGAGGGGCAGAGGTGAGGGAGCCCACTCTTACCACCTGTTGGCGATCTGATAGGAAGCCTAGGATCCAGCTGCACAAAGCAGGGTGCAGACCGAGGTCTCTGAGCTTCCTGTTGAGTCTGGAGGAAATTATGGTGTTGAATGCTGAACTGTAGTCCAGTGACAGCATTCTAATGTTTGCATTCCCCCCTCTTCTCGAGGTGAGTGAGGACAGTGTGTAGGGCTGTGGCTATAATGTCATCAGTAGACAATAACTAAACTCACTTGCCCATCCATTGAGATGTTTCCACAACCAATGATCTCACTTTAACAAATCTTTATCTCAATATATCATGTTCTCATTATTTATTGCTATTTATTTATATTTGCATTTGCACAGTTTGTTGTCTTCTGCACTCTAGTTGATCTTTCATTGATCCTGTTATAGTTACTATTCTAAAAGACTTGCTGAGGATGTCTGCAGGAAAATGAATCTCAGGGTTGTATGTGGCATGTCATATCTTCCAAGATACTTCTGATCTCAGCCCCGAGGAACCACTTTCTTGCAGTTACTGGTCAATGGTTGGTTGGTTGGGCAGTTTGTTTATTATTGACGCCTGCACCGAGATACAGTGAGGAACTTGGTCTTGCACACTGTTCATACCGATCAAACTGTCAGACAGTGCAGTGAGCTAGAATAAAACAATATCAATGCAGAATAGAATATAATAACTAATGAAAATGTGCAGACAATAAAGTGCAAAATCATAGTGAGCTGGATTGTAAGGCCAAGAGCCCACCTTTTCATAGAAGTGGTCTGTTCATGAGTCTGACAGCAATGAGACGAAAGTTGTCCTTGAAACTCGTAGCACGTGCCTTCAGACTTTTCTACGTCTGCCCGATGGGGGAGGGATGAAGGGAGAATGTCCGCAGTGGGTGGGGTCTGGCTGCTTTACTGAGGCAGCAAGAAGTACAGACAGAGTCCATAGAGGGGAGGCTGGTTTCTGTGATGCACTGAGTGCAAAGTGCAGAACAGTTGCCATAGCGAGCTGTTCTGAATCCATGCAGAATGCTATCTATGGTGCATCGATAAAAACTGATGCTGTATGATCAATGAGAAGATGCTGTATGTCTTTATCCTCCTGAGGAAGTCGAGGCGTTGGTGAGTTTTCTTGGCTGTGACATCACTGGATTGATGTGTGAACCATTCCCAATGAGTACCGCTGGTGAACAGCCAGATCACATTCTACAGTACAACATTCCAAAAGACGGATAACTTAATCAGGAAGCAGCAAGTTATCGCTTCCAAACCTGGCATTAAAATCCGGATGATTATAGAAAGCAAGTAAATTTTAGCAAAAGTAAATTAAATCAAAATACTGCAGATTTTCCAGGCTAAAAGCAGAAAAATCTGAAAATACTCAGCAGCTCAGGCAGCATCTGTAAGGAAGAGGACATGAATTAATGTTGAACAGCACAAAATGCCGCAGGAACTCAGCAGGTCAGGCAGCATCTATAGAGAGGAATAAACGGTCAATGTTTCAGGCTGAGACCCTTCATCAGGGCTGGAAAGGAAAGGGGTAGATGCTAGAATAAGAAGTTACGGGGGAGGGGATGAAGTACAAGTTAGCTGGTGATAGGGAAGACCAGGTAAGGAGGAGGTGGGTGGGTGAGGGGAATGAAGTGAGAAGTTGTGGGGGGGTGGCGGAGAGGAATAGGTGGAAGAGGTAAAGGACTGATGAAAAAGAATATGATAGGAGAGGACAGTGAATGATGCTTCTTCATCATAAATGGAAAAAACTGGGGAGAAAAAGCATGCTTCAGGTTTGCTGGAGAAGGAGGAGGGGTAGAGAAGGAACTCTGACAGATATTTATTGCTTTCTTTAAGGGAAATAATATTCTACAGTCATAACCAACTGGGATACATCAGTAAGAGATGCCATGATATGTTGTGACAAATAGATGTTGGGTTTAAAGGGTTATAAGGCATCTTTGAAGGTTAGTGAAGATAAAGTAAAAGGTAAATTTATTATCAAAGTATGTATGTAATGTATGTATATGTCACTGCATAGAGCCCTGAGATTCATTTTCGCACGGGTATACTTGATAAGTCCATAATAGAATAATAACGTAACAGAATCAATGAAAGACCAAAAAACATGGGCGTTCAACCAGTGTGCAAAAGTGTGCAAGTACAAAGAGAAAGAAATAATGATTTATTATTATTGGATTGATACCTGTAAATATGATGTTGTAGCTATTAGTGAAACATGGTTGCAGGAGGGGTGTGATTGGCAACTAATTATTCCTGGATTTCGTTGCTTCAGGTGTGATAGAATCGGAGGGGCAAGAGGAGGAGGTGTTGCATTGCTTGTCAGAGAAAATATTATAGCGGTGCTTTGGCAGGATAGATTAGAGGTCTCATCTAGGGAGGCAATTTGGATGGAATTGAGGAATGGGAAAGTGTAGTAACACTTATAGGGGTGCATTATAGACCACCTAATGGGGAGCGAGAATTGGAGGAGCAAATTTGTAAGGAGATAGCAGATATTTGTAGTAAGCACAAGGATGTAATTGTGGGAGATTTTAATTTTCCACACATTGACTGGGAAGCCCATTCTGTAAAAGGGCTGGATGGTTTGGAGTTTGTAAAATGTGTGCAGGATAGTTTTTTGCAGCAATACATAGAGGTACCGACTAGAGAAGGGGCAGTGTTGGATCTCCTGTTAGGGAATGAGATAGGTCAGGTGACAGACATATGTGTTGGGGAGCACTTCGGGTCCAGTGATCACAATACCATTAGTTTCAATATAATTATGGAAAAGGATAGGACTGGACCCAGGGTTGAGATTTTTGATTTGAGAAAGGTTAACTTTGAGAAGATGCGAAAGGATTTAGAAGGAGTGGATTGGGACAATTTGTTTTATGGGAAGGATGTAATAGAGAAATGGAGGTCATTTAAAGGTGAAATTTTGAGGATACAGAATCTTTATGTTCCTGTTAGGTTGAAGGGAAAGGTTGGAGGTTTGAGAGAGCCATGGTTTTCAAGGGATATTGGAAACTTGGTTAGGAAAAAGAGAGATATCTACAATAAATATAGGCAGCATGGAGTAAATGAGGTGCTCGAGGAATATAAAGAATGTAAAAAGAATCTTAAGAAAGAAATTAGAAAAGCTAAAAGAAGATATGAGGTTGCTTTGGCAAGAAAGGTGAAAATAAATCCGAAGGGTTTCTACAGTTATATTAATAGCAAAAGGATAGTGAAGGATAAAATTGGCCCCTTAGAGAATCAGAGTGGACAGCTATGTGTGGAGCCGAATGAGATGGGGGAGATTTTGAACAATTTATTTTCTTCGGTATTCACTAAGGAGAAGGATATTGAATTGTTTAAGGTAAGGGAAACAAGTAAGGAAGTTATGGAAACTATGACAATTAAAGAGGAGGAAGTACTGGCACTTTTAAGGAATATAAAAGTGGATAAATCTCCAGATCCTGACAGGATATTCCCTAGGACCTTGAGGGAGGTTAGTGTAGAAATAGCAGGGGCTCTGACAGAAATATTTCAAATGTCATTAGAAATGGGGATGGTGCCGGAGGATTGGCATATTGCTCATGTGGTTCCATTGTTTAAAAAGGGTTCGCAGAGTAAACCTAGCATTTATAGGCCTGTCAGTTTGACGTCAGTGGTGGGTAAATTAATGGAAAGTATTCTTAGAGATGGTATATATAATTATCTGGATAGACAGGGTCTGATTAGGAATAGTCAGCATGGATTTGTGCGTGGAAGGTCATGTTTGACAAATCTTATTGGATTTTTTGAAGAAGTTATGAGGAAAGTTGATGAGGGTAAAGCAGTGGATGTTGTCTATATGGACTTCAATAAGGCCTTTGACAAGGTTCTGCATGGAAGGTTAGTTAGGAAGGTTCAATCATTAGGTATTAATATTGAAGTAGTAAAATGGATTCAACAGTGGCTAGATGGGAGATGCCAGAGAGTAGTGGTGGATAACTGTTTGTCAGGTTGGAGGCTGGTGACTAGTGGTGTGCCTCAGGGATCTGTATTGGGTACAATGTTGTTTGTCATATACATTAATGATCTGGATGATGGAGTGGTAAATTGGATTAGTAAGTATGCAGATGATACTAAGGTAGGAGGTGTTGTGGATAATGAAGTAGGTTTTCAAAGCTTGCAGAGAGATTTAGGCCAGTTAGAAGAGTGTGCTGAACAATGGCAGATGGAGTTTAATGCTGATAAGTGTGAGGTGCTACATTTTGGTAGGAATAATCCTAATAGGACATACATGGTAAATGGTAGGGCATTGAAGAATGCAGTAGAACAGAGTGATCTAGGAATAGTGGTGCATTGTTCCCTGAAAGTGGAATCTCATGTGGATAGGGTGGTGAAGAAAGCTTTTGGTATGCTGGCCTATAGAAATCAGAGCATTGAGTATTGGAGTTGGAATGTAATGTTAAAATTGTACAAGACATTGGTAAGGCCAAATTTGGAGTATTGTGTACAGTTTTGGTCACCAAATTATAGGAAAGATGTCAACAAAATAGAGAGAGTACAGAGAAGATTTACTAGAATGTTAGCTGGGTTTCAGCACCTAAGTTACAGGGAAAGGTTGAACAAGTTAGGTCTTTATTCTTCAGAGCATAGAAGGTTGAGGGGGGACGATAGAGGTATTTAAAATTATGAGGGAGATAGATAGAGTTGACGTGGATAGGCTTTTTCCATTGAAAGTAGGGGAGATTCAAACAAGAGGACATGATTTGAGAGTTGGGGGCAAAAGTTTAAGGGTAACATGAGGGGGAATTTCTTTACTCAGAGAATGGTAGCTGTGTGGAATGAGCTTCCAGTAGAAGTGGTAGAGGCAGGTTTGGTATTGTCATTTAAAGTAAAATTGGATAGGTATATGGACAGGAAAGGAACGGAGGGTTATGGGCTGGGTGCGGGTCGGTGGGACTAGGTGAGAGTAAGCGTTCAGCACGGACTAGAAGGGCCGAGATGGCCTGTTTCCGTGCTGTAATTGTTATATGGTTATATTAAATAACAAGAAAGGAGAAGTTCAGAGATGTCTGGAAGTCGAGCCCTGAAGGTCAAACCTATGATCAGCGAGCCCTGGGGTTGAAGCCTGAAGATCAAACCTATGAACGGTGAGTCCTGGAATTGATCCCCAGAAGTCGGTGAAGTCCGGAGGGAAAAACCAAAGTTTGAAATCCGGAGCTTGGCAAGTCTGGAGTAGAGGACTTTCAGCCCATGATGTTGCGCTGAACTTTAAAGCTACTGTCAGATCAATCTAACCCCTCCCTCCATCCCACATAGACCTCTGTTTTCTTTAGCTTCTTTTAGATTTCCATGGCAATATGGATATGGCTGGTTTAAATGGACAAGTTTAAAGTGATCTTTCCTTTGTCCAGACTTTATTTTCAGAAACAGACTGCAAGGTTGTTCTAAGAAGGCAACATTTTGTAGAGAAACATGTGAAATGATTTAGTCAGTAAACTATAACTGGTAAAACAGCAGAGAGACCAATATCAGGAGAATCTGATGAATGAGCGACCACCAAATGGTGTTAGAGTTAGTAAACATTTCATCCTGTCCATACACTATTACAGCCCAAGAAGTGGTTAATACAAGTGTTCCATCTGACATTTAATCATAAACATAAGAGCCCAATTTTCTTTTTGCATCATGCAAACACAAGTGTGTGTGTAAAGTCGTGGCCAAGAGCACACATGGTGGAAATTTATATTCTTCTCTGTGTGATTTAATGATGCATATGGAATTACTATGGCCAACTGACTACCTGGGCGTTTAGTGTCCTGAATACCAAAGGAATGGACTTATAGAACACTACAGCACAGAAATAGGCCCTTCAGCCCATCTAGTCCATGTCAAACCATTAATTTGTCTAGTCTTATTGACCAGCACCTGGACTATTGCCTTCCATATCTCTCTCATCCATGTACCTATCCAGATGTCTCTTAAATATTGAAATCAAACCCTCATCCACCACTTCTGCTGACAGCTTGGTCCTTCATTAGGCTTCTGATGTTCACTTGAGATTTAGCCCCTTGTTACCAATTCATCAAACTGCAAACAACTTTGCCCACCACAGCCTATAAACATGAGAAACTCTGTAGATGCTGGAAATCCAAAGCAACATACAAAATGCTGGAAGAACTCAGCAAGTCAGGCAACATCTATGGAAATGAACAAACAGTTGACATTTCAGGCTGAGACCCTTCTTCAGGACTGGAAAGGAAGGGGGAAGACACCAGAATGAAAAGGTGGGAGAAGGGGAAGGAAGATAGCTAGAAGGTGAAAGGTGAAGCCAGGTGGGTGGGAAAGTGAAAGGGCTGGAGAGGAATAAATCTTATAGGAGAGGACAGTGGACCATAAGAGAAAGGGAATGAGGAGGTGACTCAGGGAGAGGTGATAGGCAGATGAGAAGAGGAAAGAGGCCAGAGTGGGGAATAGAAGAAGAAGGGAGAGGGATGGGAATTTCTTTTGACCAGAAGGAGAAATCAATATTCATCAGTCTATTTTATCTTTTATATGTCACCTTAATTTACATTAATAAGTATTGTTTGTCTTTTTCTAAGCCTCTGATCTTGACCATGGTGAGAAATTTGACTAATTTCCCTTCATGATCAAACTCCTGTCCTGCCCATTTAAGAACAGGCAGTAAGTTATAAATTATAACTTGTAAGTTGATAAATTATATCAATTTAATTTATCTACACAGAAGCTGGAAAGTTGCAAAACAATGCAGAGCTATTCAAACTAGCACCTCTGTTCTCTGAGATCCTGGTATGGTTAATGAAAATTGATCAGTGCTAAATTTATCCTGATCAATGGAACTGACACCAGGTTTTATATCATACTGTATGTCGTGAAATTTGTTGTTTTGTGGCAGCAGTACAGTACAAATAAAATACTACAAATTAAAACAAAAAATATATATGTATGAAAAATATTTAGTGCAAAAAGAGAGCAAAAATAGTGAGGCAATGTACATGGTTCACTGTCCATTCAGAAATCTCATGGCAGAGGGGGAAAAGCTGTTCCTGAAATGTTAAGTGTGTCTCTTCAGGCTCACTCAAAAACAAAGTCCTCTATCTTATTGGTCCTCCCAGCACAACGAGTCCACACCCACGTGACTAATTATCCTACTAACCTGTGTGTCTTTGAATGTGGGAGGAAACTGGAGCCCCCAGGGAAACCCACGCAATCAAAGGGAGAACATTCAAACTTCTTACCGACATCGTTGGAATTGCACCTGGGTTGCTGAAGTTGTAATAGCATTACTATCACCACTGTGCGACTGTGCCAAACTTACGAAGGTAATTTCATAAACTTCTAATATCCAGGAAGCACAATCAATCTTGTGGTATCTCTTCTCATAATGTAAATAGTATCCAGGTATCATTGTTAAATCCGTGTTTCCTGCCCCTCAAAGATCTGCTTATGCTTCTAACGTGTGACGCCCAGAACTGCTCACAGTGTCTCAGGTCAGGGATAACCACAGCTTTGTTTTACGTCGTTCCATCCACTGACCTCTGATCTTGTATTCCAGTCCTCTTGACATGAAGGCCAGCACTCCATATAGTTCCCAGATTATTCCAGCTGACCAACCAATTGCTCATATACATGGAACTCCAAATCACTCCAGAAAAGTCAAGGGATATCCCTTCACTTCTCCTATCTCCCCCTTCAGTTGTAACTCTGTTCATGCCCTCACCTTATCAAATGGGGGCTTGCCCATTGCTTGGACATTTTGCCCAGAGTGGCACACAACATCCTGGAAGAGCTCAGCAGGTTAGGCAGCATCTATGGGAAAAGAGGCGATCAGGGCCAGGAAATTGAAAACTGTTGAAGAAATCAGAAGTTCAAAGTTCAAAATGAATTTATTATCAAAGTATGCATATAATACTTATTTATTTATTTACTTACTTATTTTATTGAGATACAGTGCCGAGTATGCCCTTCCTGCCCTTTGAGCCACACTGCCCAGCAACCCCTAATTTAACCCTAGACTAATCAGGGGACAATTTATAATGACCAACTAACCTACCAGCCGGTATGTCTTTGAACTGTGGGAGGAAACCAGAGCACTGGAGGAAACCCACACTAACATGGGGAGAATGTACAAACTCCTTACAGGCAGCAGTGGGAATTGAACCTGGGTCGCCGGTACTGTAAAGTGACGTGCTAACCACTACGCTAACATACTAGTTTGAAATACATTTTACACAAAATAATAATAATTAATTTAATAACTAAATGAATAATGCTGAGAACATGATTTGTAGAGTCCTTGAAAGTGTTGTGGTTGTGGTACAATAGGTTGTGGAATCAGTTCAGTGTTGAGGTAGTGAAGTTATCCACACTGATTCAGGTTGAGGGGTAATAACTGTTCCTGAATCTGGTGCTGTGGAACTTAAGGCTCTTTTACCTCCCTCCCAATGGCAGCAGCGAGAAGAGAGCATGGCCTGAATGGCGAGGGTCCTCGATGATGGAAGCAACACTTGTAGATGTGCTCAATGGAGGGCTTTTCCTGTGATGGTCTGGACTGTATCCAATACGTTTTGTCAGGTTTTACATTCTTGGGCATTGGTATTTCCATACCAGGGCGTGATGCAACCCAATCTAGAGCATGAGAAATGTCATGGATGAAGGTGAGAAGGAAATGAAGGGGCATTTTGTCCAGAGCCCATTTGAAAACCCTTGCAAAGTGCACAATGAAATTAGATAACATTCAATAACATTGTGCCACATATCATGGTGTCAGTGCTGAATAGCGACTACTCTTCAAGTATGAAAAATTATTTCCAAAGTTTTTTTTGCAAGAAAGCCATTCCCACCCCCGCCCCGTTTTATGTAAAACATAGTACAGTTGTTAATCTCAGAACATTTATCACACTTTTCAGTTTCATTCAGTTTTAAAGCAGCAACTTAATCCCTATTTGAATGTTTGATCTTCGAAGTTATAAGCTGCAGTTACATTATTGTACTGAGAGTTTGTTATTGTGTTTTCAATGCAAACTCATATGGAATGAGTTAATGCTATGTTTTTAATATAATTAGAAGCAAAGGAAACACATAAAAGATCTAGAAATCAAAGTTTAATGCACATTTTAAACCCCTCTGTCCCCTCTTTTAAATACAATCTTGTTGAATGCCATCTGTTACACTTTAATGGTTGAACGTATTTGAAACAAGCACACAGCAAACACTTGTGGTACTGATTAAAATTTAGCAATTGTTCAATACTGGCTTTTGGCAAAGAGCATTTCCTCTGAGATTCCGCTCCCAATCCTTGCCAAACTTCCATTTGCCAGAATGAACCAGAATTCCAAACCCCTCAAACACAGTTGCCTCGGGTTTTACAGAAACATCTTTCACATCCATAAATGGTCTCAGCCTAAAATTGTACCTGCAAACTCAATAGACTTGATATATATGGAAAATGTCTGTAGAAGTAAGAAATGTTTCACAGAGTGTTTTGAATGAATTAAGGACATTGGCACTGTTGCATACAGTAATGAAATTCTTAACATTTTTAGCACATATTATCACTGAATGCAAATCACTGCTTTCACACTCAGCTTTTGCCTTGTTTGTGTCAGCTGTAGAACTGAGTCCTCACACTGTACATTAAAACAAATGATATTTATGTTTGTCTATGGAAAGGAATGAAGCACCGGAGCAACAACAGCTCTGGCTTCAGAACAAGAAAAGTAATTCCCAAAGGTAGCTCAGGAAATGTTCCACACTGACCCATCCATAACCAAGACACACATTTGAGGAACATTACCTCACTCAGAGAAAAAGCGAGGTTGAGGATTAAAGGACCTCTCAAGAGCTTAGACATAAATGAAGGGTTGTGAAGATTTTAAGCCCCTGGAGTGACAGCTGGGTTGCAGTTTCATAAGGATTAGACACTGAAACACAAAGAAGAAAGAATAACTGTTCACTCTTGATATTAAAAGACAAAGACATTCTTATGATTTTCAATTTAAGATGGTTTATTTCAGTTCCATATGGATTCAGAAAAAATATGTGGATGCATATCAATAAAATATAGCTTATCTATAACTTATAGTATATAACTTATTTATGTAATTATTTAACTACTTTTATTTTGTTTTCTTTTTGTATTTGTTCAATTTGTTGTCTTCTGCATATTGGTCCTTTGTCTGTCTTTGTGATTCTATTATGTTTCTATGTATTTACTGTGGATGCTGGCACGAAAATGCATCTCGGGGTGGTATATGGTGGCATATATGTACTTTGATAATAAATTTACTTTAAAGTTTGAACAGACAATGAATTTAAATTTATTTTGAACTTTGAACAGACAATAAACTTAAAAATAAAACACTCCAAAGTTTGATGATTCAGTTTCTGAACAGCTGAGTAGAACAAAATACATTTTAAGTTTGAATCCACTTGGATTAAATTATATTTTTTATAAAATTGTTGCTAAGTTTTCTGGGACAAATCAAAATGTATTGTTAAAAAATTAAGTAAGGATTGAACACGCAAAGTATCAAGCATCTACAGGGAGATTGTGAAAAGTCAAGTTCTTGCCAAATGACTATTGATTTTACTTAAAATAATCTACAGGTAACACACAAAACAGATTTCCATTTGTGAATTCATTTAAACTTTGCTATTTGAAACATTTCATTAGATTGCCAAGTGCATGACACTACAGATGTACTGTGGTGAGCATTCTGACTGACTGCATCATCGTCTGGTGTGGGGGGACTACTGCACAGGGTTGAAATAAGCTGCAGAGAGCTGCAAAATTAGTCAGCTCTATCATGAGTACTGGCCTTCGTATTATTCAAGACATCTTCAAGGAGCAGTACCTCAAAAAGGCGGCGTCCATCATTAAAGACCCTCAGCACCTAGGACATACCCTGTTCTCATTGCTACCATCCGGGAGAAGGTACAGAAGCCTGAAGGCACACATTCAGTGTTTCAGGAACAGCTTCTTCCCCTCTGCTATCCGATTCCTAAATGGACATTGAACCCCTGAATACTACCTCACTACCTTTTTTATTTCTGTTTTTGCGCTACTTATTTAATTTAACTATTTAATATATGTATATACTTACTGTAATTTACAGTTTTTTCTATATTTATCATATATCATGTATTGTAGAGCAAAGTCAACAAATTTCATGACATATACCAGTGATATTAAACCTGATTCTGATTTTCTGTTTCTAAAATACTGTACATTTCAATTATAACAAAGATGTTTTGATCAGAAACATTAACTGCTTCAATTTCTACAGATGCTGCCTGATCTGTTGAATATTTGCAGTATTTTTGATTTTTATTATGAACATCTATTGTTCTAATTCATTGCTGCTTGGCCACATTGTGAACACTGTCCAATCTGATAAACACAGCACAAGTCTGGGTCAAAATACATTGTGAACACTCCACCCCTGACCACACATGCAATTACTCAGCAGTGGTCCTTCTACTCAACAAGTGCCGATGATAAAGTGAGGTATGTAACGGACACTTGGAACCACACACGGTGGCCATTTAATTAGGTACCTCCTGTACAAAGTAAAGTGGCCACTGAGTTGTCTGCTGCTGTAGCCCATCCACTTCATGGTTCGATATGTTGTGCGGTCAACGATGCTCTACTGCACACTACTGTTGTAACGTGTGGGTTTTTGAGTTACTGTCACCTTCGTATCAGCTTGAACCATTCTGGCCATTCTCCGTGACCTCTCTCATTGACAATAGCTCAATAGTTCAATTTAATATCAGAGAATGCATACAGTATTGAACACTACACTTCACAGACGTCCTTGAAACAGATGAAAAACCACAAAGAATGAATGACGGAGAAGCATTAGAAACCCAAAGCCCCCTTCCCCCTCCAATGCACAAGCAGCAGCAAAGCATCGACACTCCTTTCTGCTCCTCAACCTCTTGTTCCAGCAGAAAGCAACAGCCCCCCCAACCACCATCCAACCAAAAGCAAAGCCCCCAAAGAGACCATGATCTAGAATCCATCAAAAAAAATCCACTGTTCATCCCAACAGTTCAACGTGCCACAGGCTCTCTTACTAACAAGGGAGAGAGTGGTCACAGTGACAGGGAGACCAGCAGCTCGCTGTTTTGATGTTACAGTCTGCAGCGTTGTTCTATTTCAAGCTCCTCCGTCTTGAGAATCAGCAGCATACTCTCTCACTATTTCTCAGCAAGGCATTTAAACTCCAGAGACTGCTGTGCATGCAAGTCCCAGGAGATCAGCAGTTTCTGAGAGATTCAAGCTACCCCGTCTGGCACCAACAATTATTCTACAGTCAAAGTCACTTAGATCACATTTCTTCCCTGTTCTGATATTTGGTCTGAACAACAACTTTGACACGTCTGCATGCTTTTGTGCATTGAGTTGCTGCCACATGATGGCTGATTAGATATTTGCATTAATGAGCTGTTAGAAAGGTGTATTTGATAAAGTGGTCACTGAGTGCACAATACAGCAGAGAAGGAAGATGACAGGTGACTTGATACAGGTGTACAAGATTGTAAGAGGCATAAATTGAGTGGACAGCCAGAGAAATTCTCCCAGGGCGTAATTAGTTAATATGAGAAGGCGTACTTTTAAGGTATTTGGAGGAAAGTAGAGTGGGGGCTGTAAGAGGTAGATTTGTTACACAGAGAGTGGTGGGTGCTTGCAGCACACTGCCAGGGCTAGTGGTAGAGGCAGGTACATTGAGGGATATTTAAGAGATTCTTAGATAGACACGTGGAAGAATGAGAAATGGAGCAGGTTAAAAGGTCGGCACAGTATTATGTACTGTCAATGTTCTATATTCCATGTTCACCTGTCCCTCTTTACCTTTTTTGTTCAGCAGCTCATGAACCTTTGCACTTGCCACTACAGTGCAGGTATTGGAGGTGAAATGTCCATGGATGTGACCCTCCACCCCCCTCCCCACCCCTCGATCTACACAGAATGATTTCTGATCTTACTGAGCTGAGGGACCAGACACACTTGACCACCCCTCTTCCCCCACCCCGGGCTTCAGTTTATGCCACTTGTTGCTGCTGTATCCAGTGTGGCTTAATTCAACTGAATGGGAGAGCTGATACTCAGTTAAAGAGTAAATCCAGGTTAGGCTTTGTTTTAGCTTAATGTATATTCATGCATATAATGAAATTAGAGTAGTTTATTTTCTCTAATATCAGATTCACATGAAGCAGCAATGATAACTTTGAGAAATATCAGAATCAGGTGATGTGAACTTTGTTGTTTTGTGGCAGTAGTACAGTGCAAGGCTTAAAAACACTAAGCTATAACAAAAATAAATGGTGCAAAAGAGGGATGATGAGGTAGTGTTCATGGGCTGTTCAGAAATCAGGTGGCAGAGGGGAAGAAGCTATTCATAAAATATTGAGTGTGTGTTTTCAGGCTCTTGTACCTCCTCCCTGATGCTAGTAATGAGAAGAAGGCATGTCCTGGGTGGTGAAGGTCCTTAATGATGGATGCCACATTCTTGAGGCATCACCTTTTGAAGATGTCCTTTATGACGGGGAGGCTCGTGCGCACGACGGAGCTGGCTAAGTTTACAATCCTCTGCTGCTTTTCCAATTCTGTGCATTGGAGCTTTTGTACCAGATGGTTTAAAGTTCAAAGTTCAGAGTAAATTTATTCTCAGAGTACAAATATATCACCATATACAGCCCTGAGATTCATTTTCTTGTGTGCATACTCAATAAATCTATAGAATAATAACCACAGCAGAATCAATGAAAGACCGACCAACTAGGGCACTCAGCCAGAGTGTAGAAACGAGTAGACTGCAAATACAAAAAAGGAGAAACAATAATAATAAATGCCGAGAACATGAGATGAAGAGTCCTTGAAAGTGAGTCCAGAGGTTGTGGGAACAGTTCAGTGATGGGGCAAGTGAAGTTGAGTAAAGTTATCCCCTCTGGTTCAAGAGCCTGATGGATGAGAGGTTCTCAAACCTGGTAGTGTGAGTATCTTTCTCCAATGAGTCAACGTGCTCTCATTGATGAGCCCTTAGGCTCCACTGACCGAGATCTGGTCATCATTCCTTATGGAGCAGCTGTGGGGTGTTAACGCCTCATGAAGGGGCGATTCTGCAAATACTGCAGCAAGTCGGTCCTTGTCAGTGCGGGCGGTGGGTCTGAGTGCCAATCCTGGTCAACCTCCAGCTGTCATTGACTTCTTCATTTTTGTTCACCCAAAGAACAAAGAACACCTTTTATACTTCCGTATCATAGAACATGGAGCAGTATAGCACAGGAACAGGCCATTCAGCCCATCATATCTGCACCAACCAAGATGCCAATTTAAAGTAATCCTATCTGCTTGTACATGGTCCATCTGCATCAATTGCTTGCCTGTGCATGCACCTAATGCATATACAGTAGCACAGTCACATAGTGTTTAGCGTAATCTCTTTACAGCACGAGCGATCACCGACAGGGATTCAATTTCTGTTTCTGTCTGTAAGGAGTTTCTACATTCTCCCAGTAACTGTGTGAGTTTCTTTCAGGTGCTTCAGTGTCCTACCACATTGCAAAGACATACGGGTTAGGGGTTTGGAGTTGTGGGCATGTAATGTTGACACTGGAGGCGTGGTGACCAGCCAAATCTTCACTGATTTAACTTGATGATAATGATGCATTTCACTGTATGCTTCAATGTGCATGTGACAAAAAGTGATGCCTCAAAAAGGCGGCATTCATCATTGAGGACCCCCATCATGCCGTCTTCTCATTGCTACCATCGAGGAGAAGATACAGAAGCTTGAGGACTCACACTCACCTCCTTTTCAGGAACAGCTTCTTCCCCTGTGCCATCAAATTTCTGAATGGACATCGAACCCATGAACAGTACTTCACTATTTCTTTCCTCTCTTTTTGCACCAATGATGTGATTTATTTATATATATACAGTCCATTTAATTGGGACATATTGGGACAAGTACATTTTAGGCCAATTAAACGGCTGTCCCAGTTAGTCAAAGTTTTGTGGAATTAGCTAAAAAAGGCATTAAAAGGACAGACTACTGTTTAGCTGCATAGAAAATTAGGTATTTAAATGAAATGCAGTATAAATTAGAATACTATCAATACTACTACAGTACTATAAAAATGCGTATTACTTCTTAATAGTTGGTTTGGTGGTTGTGCCTCATATCCAAAGATGACAGAAAACCTGTGCGGGAGAGTTCTTAAAATGGAAAAGCCATTGCACTGGGGCAGTTCCTCTCTCCCGACCTCAGAAGTCCAGGTCCAGTGGTACAAAGGTCATCACATCCGGGGTCTTCCTTGGTTGCAGTGGTTGAACATGACGCCTTCTGTGCCTCGTCATGCGTTTCACTCTCCACTGAGCATTGCAGAGCTGCCATTGTATCTCACTGTTAATCTTACCTGCCCAGTCCACTGGAGTTGATTTCACACGCTGGGACAGGAGTGTCCCTATTTCACTAAGGTATGAAGCTGCCAGCTTCCGTCACATGCCTATTGAAGCAGTGTACTGGGTTATGCTTGCTCCCCGAGCCACTGAGTGAAAGCTGCCATGTTCTTTTGATTGACTGTTAATCAACAAAATCAGTGCAGACACCTAGAATAGATAATGGACTTCCTGTATTGACGATTGCATCCTGTAAATCTTCATTTTCATCGTAACATTCAAGATGATTTTTGATACCTTCAAATTCCTAGCTTGTTGAAGTAATTAAATCATTTCATTTTCACTCCTGGCCATTTCTGGCGTCTCCAAGCCCGAATGCTGGAAACCGTAGTCAGCAAAGCAGTTCTGAATTGTCTCACTGCTTATTTCTCACCAATTATCAGTGAAAAAATCACTGCTTTTTGAACACAAACACACAATTGATGTTATTTAAAAACAGTTTGCTCTAAGCTCGGTTTAGTGTCTAATGGCCACAGAAGTGCTTGCAACTGACGCTAGTTAGAAACAGTCTCCTGCCCCAATTAAGCAGCATAATGTCCCAATTAAACAAAGGGTATCCCAGCTACTTTCTCGATTAGTTTTTGTTCTTTAAGAGTTTGTCCCAAATTAGCAGCTACCCCAATTAACCAATGGCCCAATTAACCAGAAACCTCTGTACATACTTATAGTAATATATAGTTTAAAAAATATATTATGTATTGCAATGTACTGTGCCACAAAACAACAAATTTTATGACATTTGTCAGTGATATCCAATCTGATTCTGATTTTCATTCTGAAATAAAGCTAGTATTTTAACCTTTTGAACATTTCAGCCCAAGAACAGGCCCTTCAGTCAACCATGCATGAGCTAAACAAGACACTAGTCCAAATTAATCCCATCTGCCAGCGCAATGGCCCATTTCCCTCCATTGTCTAAATACCTCTTAAACATTTTTATTGTATCTGTTTTCTACCACTTCCCTGGCAGTGCATTCAGGCAGTAAATACTCTCTGTGCAACAAAAAAGGCCCTCATTAATCTCCTTTAAACTTTCCCTTTCTCACTTTAAAACAATGTTCTATAAAACTTGATATTTCTGTCCTGGGATAATATCTCTATCTACTCTATCGGGTGGCACGGTGGAGATACATCTCTACCAAAGGAGGTACAAGGCGCTCCTTCCCTCCCCTGACCTGCAGGTCTGCAAGGTGTAGCCCCTGCCAATCAAGGTTCCTTGGATGGTGGTATGAGCAGCCGGTGCATATCACAAGTCTTGGTTATATGACCATTGATGCCAGGCAGACAATATCTGAAGAGTATTGGTAACAGCTGGGGTCACCCGTCTTGTAAAGACACTGCCCAGAAGAAGCCAATGGCAAACCACTTCTGTGGAAAAATTTACCAAGAACAATCATGGTCACGGGAAGACTATAATTGCCCATGTCATATGATATGACAAATAATAGGCGTATGAACAATCTACTGTATCTATGCCTTGCACACAATGATTCCATAAACATCTGTCAGATGACTTCTCAGCCTCGGATGCTCCAGAGAAAGTGATCTGAGAAAAACGCTTTCTTTCCTTTGCACCTTCTTTCCCTCATCCTGAGTTATTCCGGGGACAGATCTGCTCGCAGTGTTTAGCTTTCCTCGCTGGTTTCTCCTGCGTATCAAAAGTCAGCTTTATTTGAATAAAACTGGCAAGATCAAAGGATCATAACAGGGGAGGGAAGATCTTAAGATCAAGAAAATGTCAAGTAATAGCTTGTCATTTCAAGCTTGAAGCTGGACACCGGTACCATCAGGCAGGAGGAGCAGAAACCTGATTTCCCACACCACCGGACTTGACCTGAGTTATAGGGAAAGGTAGAATAGGTCAGCACTTTATTCCTTGGAGTGTAGGAGAATGAGGGGAGATTTGACAGAGGCATACACAATTATAAGGGATATAGATGCAAGCAGGCATTTTCCACTGAGGTTGTGTGAGAACAGAACAGGGGTTCCCAAACCAGGGTCCACTGACCCCTCGATTAATGAGAGCGGTCCATGGCATAAAAAGGCTGGGAACGCTTGGATTAGACCTGAGGGGGAACTTCTTCATTCAGTAGGTGGTGCAAGTGTGGAACAAGTTGCCAGTGGAAGTGGTGGATGCAGGTTTGATTTGAGCATTTAAGAGAGATTTGGATAAGTACATGGATGAGAAGGGCATGGTCTGTGGTCAATGTGCAGGCCGATGGGACTAGACAGAATAACAGCTTGGCATAGACTCGTTGGGCTGAAGTGCCTGTTTTTGTGCTGTAGTGATCTATGACTATGACTCTTTGACTCTATGGTCTGCTAGTTTCATGCAAACAATTGAAGTCAACAGTCAGGGAAACAATTCTGCCACGGGGCATTTATCCTTGGCAGTGAAGTATCCCCATATGAGAAACAGAAGTATACCAGTAAGGTTCCAGGATTACTAATTCACCAGTAAAACTCTTCTCAGAAATCAGATGTCAACACCACGATGTTAAGAGCAGCTGTCTGTTGTAGAAAATAGAAATATTACCATATTTTGTGGAAGGTCTAATTTTATCCCCTAAGGGATTTATGAACACAAGCAGCCCCTCCCGCCACCCCCTCCCCACCCTCCCACTGCCCACCACTTAGGGAAGGGCTGGAGGAGCAGGAATGCTGGCAGAAGCCATGGCTCTCCACACATTCTCAGCAAAGTTCAACGTAAAATTCATTATCAGAGTACATACATGTCATCACATACAACCCTGAGATTCTTTTTCTGCAAACATACTTAGCAAATCTATGGAACAGTGACTGTAAACTGTAAACATCAGGAACTGTTAACTGTGGGCAACAAATGCAGATATAAATAAATAGCAATAAATAATGAGCATGAAATAACAAGATGACAGAGTCTTTAAATGAGTGTAGCTGTCTCCTTTTGTTCAAGAATTTATCCAAGAACAAGATCAGTTGTTTTGGGAGCCAGATGCTTACTTCAAATGCAAAACAGTCTTAGTCTTCACCTGTCATTGGCCAAACATAGAGTGTCTCACTGCTAGTGTGTGGACACAGTGTACTAATAATGCTTCCTCTATCAAATGCACTAACCATGCAATGTGGTTTCCACGCACTGAGCAGTGCTTCAGAAATTCTTCTTCGTCCCCAGCCCAAAGAGCTCCTCTGCTTTGATTTTACTGAGCAGAGCAGCATTTGTTTTTTAGCAAAAAGAAAACAAAGTTCTAATGGAGGAATTCAATGGATTGAGCAGTGACTGTGGAGGCCAAGGGGTGTTTGATGTTTCGGGTCAATTTGATTTTCATTTCCACATTCTTAAACTGAATCAGAGTCAGAATCAGGTTTATTATCACTGACATATGTTGAGAAATTTGTGGCAGCAGTACAGTGCAATATATTAAAAATACTACTTTACAATTATTAATAAATTAATAGATAGATAACTAGATAAATAAGTTAATACATAATAGACTGATGGAGAGATAAATAGGTAGTGCATAGTAAATAGGTAGTAAAATAGTGAATTCACTACTTTGAGTAGTGAATAGTGATTCATGGTCCATTCCAAAATTTGATGGTGGGGGGGGGGGGAGATACCGTTCTTAAATCGTACCCTATTTCAGACCTTGTGAAGGCAAATTTACTTTGAACTTTGAACTTTGAAAGAGTTCCTGCAGCAGACTGTCTGTTGTTCCAGATTCCAGCATCTGTGTTCCCCTGTGTCCCTGCGTCTTTCAGTTATTCTCACAAGATGATGGAGTCATAATCTGTTGTTTATTTTCTGTCAATGAAACAGAAATAGAAGCTCTTTTCCATAGATGTTGCCTGGCCCCAAGTTCCTCCAGCATTTTGTGTATATTACTTAGAAACAGAAGATACTGGATTCACTCAACAGTCATGCAGCATCTGCAGAAAGGGAAACAGCTTTAACGTCTCGGGCCCAATGCTCTTCATCACAACTTGGGAAGTCAGAAAGCAAGTTAGTCACAGTTGTAGAGAGGACAAGGGATGTTGGGTTGGAAAAAGAAAAAAACCTGTGGTGTAGTGACAGGGTTCCTCAGCAGACCCCGACGTTTATGTGTCCCTCTGGTTCATGGATTAGTAAGAGTTGTTAGACAGAAAGTAAACACAAACAAAGGGATTGATAAAAGCCGAGAAAAGCAGGTCAGAGATATTACTTGTTATGTTCTGCAACTTCACAACTTTAAATTAATTCAAAGTAAAACATAGGGAGTCCGAAAATATGGGTCTATACTTCGGGTTTACTTTAGGTGAGGCAAACACGTATCACGTGGTAGCATGATGATGTGTATAATTACATATAACCCACAATGAACAAGAATTCTTAATCAAACAACATCTATACAAGATTACTCAATTACAGTATAACTGAACATGACTGATGCTGAAATAAAAAAAAGAGAATGTTGGAAATGCCCAGAAGATCAGTTGGTGTCTGCAGAGGAAGATCCAGCCAGTTTACTTATTTTAATACAGTACTGTGCAAAAGTCTTAAGCACTGTATATAGCTCGGGTGCTGAAGACTTTTGCACAGTCATTCATCATTATGTACTATATCTCACAATGATGAAGGTAATCATTGTCTTATGACCATGGTTGTTCTTGGTAAAATTTTTCTACTGAAGTACAGTAGTTTGCCATTCCCTTTTTCTGGGCAGTGTCTTTACAAGACAGGTGACCTCAGCCATTAACAATCCTCTTCAGAGATTGTCTGCCTGGTGTCAGTGGTCACATAATCAGGACTTGTGATATTCACCAGCTACTCACACGACCATCCACCACCTCCTCCCACGGCTCCACCTGACCCTGATCAGGGGAGCTAAGCAGGTGTTACCCCTTGCCCAAGGGTGACCTGCAGGCTAGCAGAGGGAAGGAGCACCTTACACATCCTTTGGTAGAGATGTATCTCCACCCTGACACCCATTTTGCACAGTACCGTAGTAATTTTACAGATTGCACTGTGCTACTGCCACAAAACAAAACTAATTTCATGAAATATGTAAATGATGATAAACCTGATTCTGATATGGGTTGGTGGCAGGGAGAGGGGAATCAATACACCAATTATTTTTTGGAATAAAATGACCTTGCCTGGTGCCTCAGGGCTGAGTGTATCTGCACCCATGCCTCACCCCACCCTGGCACTCCTTCTCTGCCACCTGTCCCACACCCTTCCAGCGTCGCTCCACCCGCACCGCTCCTAACATCCTGAGCTCCCACCAGATTTACAAACTCGCTGTTTGCTCCACGTTGACAAATACAGCACTGTGAAAAAGTACTGAGCAAAGGTCTCTCCAAGTGCTCCAGTTTCCTCCCATATTCCAAAGATTTATGTTAGTTGGTCACGTGTTGTAATTGGGCGGCACAGGCTTGCTGGTCTATTACTGTGCTACATCTCTAAGTAAAGATACCGTGCACAAGTCTTAGGCACCCTGGTTGTATATATGTGCCTAAGATTTTTGCACCATACCATATTTAGAGATTCAGCGCAGTAACAGACCATCAGTCCCAATAACCCCACAACACCGAATTACACCATGTGACCGATTACTAAGCTATACCTCTTGGGAATGTGGGAGGAAACCGGGGCACCTGGTGGCACCTCCACTCAGTCATGAGGAAGATGCATAAGCTTCTAACAGACAGTGGTGGAATTGATCCTGGGACATTGGCCCTGTAATAGTGCTATGCTAACCACTACACTACCATGCCACACCTGGTTCTAATACAAATGTAATAAAGAAAGGAGAGTTTTCATCTAGTAGATACTCAATAGCAGATGGAATTTAATCCAGCTAAATGTGAGGTGTTGGGGGATCAAATGTAAAATGATGGTACAGTGTTAATGGTAAGACCATTAACAGTAGGTATGTACAGAGAGATCTTGGGGTTCACCCCCATGGATCCCTGAAAGTGGCTGCACAGGTTGATAGGGTGGTTAAAAGTTATATGGTGTGCTTGCCTTTTTTAGTTGAGGAACTGAGTTCAAGAGTCAGGAATTTACGATATGTTGCAGCTTTGTAAAAGTTCAGTTAGACCACATCTTAGGTATTGCGTTCAGCTCTGGTTACCCTATTACAGGAAGGATGTTGAGGCTTTGGAAAGGATGCAGAAGAGGTTTACTCGGACTCTGCCTAAATTAAAGGGCATGTGCTCTATATAAGGAATGAGAGGCATAGACAGAGGAGACAACTAGGATTGTTTTCCCAAGGTCAAAATGACTAATACTAGATGGCATGCATTTAGGATGAGAAGCGGTAAGTTCAAAGGAGATGTGCAGTGCAATTTTGTTCTTACACAGAGAGTGGTGGGTGGTTGGAATGTGCTGCCAGGGCTGGTGGTGGAGCCAGATATGATCGAGGTTCTTAGATCAGCACATGAATGTGCAAAGAATGGAGGGATAGGGACGTTGTGTAGACAGAAGTGATTAGTTTAATTAGGCACTTAATTATTATTTTAATCAGTTGGCATAACATCATTTGATCTTGTTGCTGTGCTGTACTGTTCTATATTTGGTGCTTTGGTTTCAGGTTCAGAAAGAGTCAAGCTTTTACATATCGAAATGCACGCATTAATCTGTGAGCCAAATAGCTCTGGTAAACATGGGAATCCCTAAGCAGCTCTGCCCTCACCCTATTGGAGATATTCCTCCTCATCCTATCTACATTCTATAGATTGTAGTGGAGAGTATGTTGACTGTCTACATCACAGCCTGGTATGGAAACACCAAAGCCTTTGAATGAAAAATCCTACAAAAGTTGTACATACGGCCCAGTCCATCGCGGGTAAAGCTCTTCCCACCATTGAGCACATCTACATGAAATGCTGTCACAGGAATGCAGTGTCTATCATCAGGGACTCCCACCACCCAGGACATGCTCTCTTCTCACTGCTGCCATCAGGAAGGAGGTACAGGACCCCTCAGGACTCACACTGCCAGGTTCAGTCAGTTATTACCCCTTCAGCCAACTAAAGGGGATAACTTCACTCAACTTCACTGAAATGTTCACACAACCTATGTACTCATTTTCAAGGACTCTTCATCTCTTGTTTCTGATATTTATTGCTTATTTATTTAGTATTTTCTTTATTTTTGTATTTGCAGTTTGTTATCTGTTGCACACTGATTGTTCACCCCGTGGTTGCGGCTTTTCATTGATTCTATTATTGTTATTGGATTTATTGAGTATACCCACAGGAAAATGAATCTTAAGGTGACATACTGTATATAGACTTTGATAATAAATTTACTTGGACTTTAAACATTTCCCCCACCATCTCTGCAACTTAAAACTAGTCTATTTCCTGATTTTCCCAGTTCCGATGAAGAGCTGTCAGTCTGTAGCACTAATTCTGCTCACAGCATGCACTGCATTTGGCATTCTACCTCACTGCATGACTTGTGCGTGTCGAGGACAAAGAAGCGGGTGGGAAAAATCATCGCAGACACTACCCACCATCCAAACAGCGTTTTCCATAGCTCCCTTCTGGAAAGCACTAAAGACTATTAAAATATTAAAACAAAATAAAGTTCACACCATCTTAAAAGTATTTTCCCCCAGACAATTAATCTGATCAACCATTCTAGTTAGCTTCCCCACCCACTCTATCTATTACTACAGTCACTGCACTGTAACCTCCTTCAACCACTGTTTACATTGTAAATACGTGCTGGAATTTTTGCACATTTTATTCCCTATCCATACTTTTTTGTTGTGAAGTGGGTTGATGTTCTTGTTGCCATTTGGCGAGATATGTTTTTTTTGTGTGGAGGAGGTTGGTTTCAGGGTTGATGATCACATTGCTGCTCTTTTTTGTGCGCAGGAGTGGTTTTGATGTTTTTTCTTGAACAACTTACATGGTTTTCTTTGTTTTGTGGATGTTTGTGGGAAGATGAATCTCAGAGTTGTATACTGCACACATAGTTTGGTAATAAATAAAACTTTGAACCTTTGAACCTTTGGATCTTTGACCCTTGATCCTTTATCACTTACTTAGTATGGGTAACAGTGAGAAACAAGTTCAAGAGTCGATCATCCCTTGATTCTGTCATACTAGAACATAGAACAGTACAGTACAGCAACAGGCCTTTAGGCCCATAATGTTGTACCAACCCAATTAAATTAGTCATCAAAGGCTAACTAAATAATCCCTTCTGCCTACACAATGTATACATCCCTTCATTTCCCTCACATTCATGTGCCTATCTAAATATCTCTTAAAAGTCTCTAATGTTTCTGCCTCTAACACCATCTCAGGCAGCGCATTCCAGTTACCCACCACTTTGTGTAAAGAACTTGCTCCTCACATTTTCTTTGAAAATACCCCCTTTCACCTTAACTACATGTCCTCTGGTATTAGACATTTCAATCCTTGGAAAAAGATATCATCTGTCTACTCTATCTATGCTCTTAATCTTATAAATCTCTATCGCATCCTCCGTCGCTCCAGAGGGAACAACCTGTGTTTATCCAGCCTCTCATGATAGCACATGCCCTCTAAACCAGGCAGCTTCCTGGTGAAACCTCTTCTGCTCCCTCTCCAAAGCCTCAACATCCTTCCTATAATGAGATAACCAAAACTGTATACAATACTCTAGTAACTGAACCTCACACACCCCAATACTGAACTGTTCTCACATCTAATGGACTAATCTTCAAGGACACTTCATCTCATATTCTCAATATTTATTGATTATTATCAGGGAGGAGGTCTGGCCCCTGCACATGTAGCACACAGGCCCACTGGTGTGTGGACATGCCCTGGTGCTCGTGAACTAGATCCCCAGCTATGGGTAAATAGCCCCACTGCCTTGTGGTCAGCCTCAGGAGAGACAAAGGCTATGGGAGTAAACCCAGACAGCAGATCCGGAGTGGAACCCCTAAAGCGGCTGGATGTCATTGAACATCGTTCCAGCAGCTCCTGCAGCCAATCTGGTGCCAAATGTATTGCTTCATAAGCTTTCCTTTGGGCTACACTGGTGAGGCCAAGAGAGGGATCTTGGGCATCTCAGGATCTCCGTACTTTCCGCCCAAGTTTGTGACGATGAGGATGATCGCTCATTGTCTTTCGAGATAGACAAATGCCAACCACTTTTAATAATAATAATATTATTATTATTATTATTATTATTATTATATTTTTATTTTTTCTCAGCTCAAGCTGGTAAAACCTGAGGTACGGGCATAGCCAAGCACACTCATTTCTCAATTGCTAGGAACTTTTGAACTATTCTAGTGGTGTTTATTATTGTGGCTTTCTGGAGATTTACATAATACAGCAATCAGAGTTTTATTCCCACCGCTGTCTGTAAGGAGCTTATACATTCTCACGGTGACCATGTTAGTTTCCAGTGGGTGTTCCACTTTCCTCCCACATTCCAAAGATGTACAGGTTAGTGTTGATAAGCTGTGCGGATTTTATGTTGGCGCCCAAAGCAGAGTGACATCTACAGGCTGGCCCCAACACCTCCTCAGACAGTCTTAGTCATTGACACAAAAGACACATTTCACCATGTGTTTACATGTTTTGATGTATATTGTTACATTTTGTGACTCCAAAAGATAAATCTAATTGCAAGAGATCAACACAAGCTCAGGAGAACAGGCCTTAGTTTGTTTTTTCCTTTGTGAGACACACATATGTATTATGTGGTAACATCATGATGTATGCAATTCACTTATTTTTACATATAACCCATTATTTAAACAATCAACAATATATTTATAATATTACTCAAATATTAAATGTGCAACACTCTTCCCTGTTTAGCTATAAACTCCAATTCAATAGGGAATGCATCTCAACTATGTACACAGTATACTATATAATACAAGAGATATCCACAGCATAGTGCATTTTAAATTGTCCCATTCAGGCCAAGAGATTTAATCACTGTGGAAGATGTCTTACCCTTGTGGGATAACATCTTTCCTAACAGGAGGGATCACTCTGCATTGCAGGTGAGACTTGTGGCTGTGAAGTGATCTCAGGTTCTGAGGTCTCCTTCGTGGTGGTTGTAGGAGTTGATTCTGGGCCTGCAGAAAGTGGTTCTGACAGATTTGGATAGCTTTCTTCTTATTACTTTTCTCTTCTTCTAGTTTATGCATCTTGATCTTGGGAAGGTGTATTTGGTTCATTGGAAAACTCTCTTATGAATTCTTCTATAGTTTCTTTTACAATCTGATCTCTCCTGTTGGTTACCTCATCCACAACACCTGACAAATCCTGTGTTTTCTCATCTTCATTGCCTCATCTCTTTTTGACCTTCCATTCATCCAGCTGGGCTTTGGTCTTTGCATCTACTTTTCCAAACAGCTTTTTGGCTCCCACTTGAAGATCATTCAATATCCTTAGTGCACAAAGAGAAGATTCTGGTTCTTTATACTCACAAAAGACAAATGCTTGCAACTTTCATGAAGTTCCTTCAACTCGCTTCCAACTTAAAACCAAGCTGCATTTTATAAGTAACTGCCTGAAAATATCAGAAGCTTTCTCGGATATGTTGCCTACAAAAACTGTTGTAGTCAGACCAATGCTTTTGTCACTTTTACAATTCCTCTGAGCAGCATGGTCCTTCCTTGGTCCAATCACTTTCCAACCAGAGGCACAGAGGTTGGTACCAATGCTTGTTTGTCCTCTGTTGGGCAATGGTTGATGGTTTCCAGCATGGAGACAGTTGTGGCATCATCCATTACCTTTCTTAATTCACTTTTAGTTGACTATTACAGGGGATGTTGCATACAAATGGTAGATGAATCTCCAATCAAGTAGTAGCTGACTCAGTTGGTCACATCCTCCTGTTATAACTAATTATTACTGCATACTAGCCCAATATGGCTGTTGGTTGCTTTATTTCACTGTTACAAATGTCATTCCCACTGGAGTTATCTTTCCTCCAGTATATATTCTTAGTTGGATATCTGCAAGCTTCAGTTTAGTATCTTTGAAATGCTGTTCAAACTCAATTTTGTTGAATGACTGGAGCAGCTGAGCCAGTGCCCAATTGATTAATTTGCCATTCACTTCTGGTGTAAGTCACTTTGCTGGTCTCTGGTCATGCTGATTAGTGCTCTTCTGGAAATCACAACTTGACTTTTTATCTTTATCTCTTCTCTGTGCAGTCCATTTATTTTCATCTGTTCAACGTGCACTTTGGATGTATTCTACTTTGTTCCATTTTCTGCAAGTTTCACCTTTGAATCTGCATTGGTCTGGTGTATGTGCCCTGCCACAATGGTAACACAATTAGTTCGGCCAGGCCATTTTCTGTTTAGGCATAATTTTGTCCATGTTCACTTTCATCCCTGACTGCAACTCAATTGTGTTTCTGTCTGCTGCTCCCATTGAAACAGCAATTTCAACTGCTCTTTTAAATGCAAGTTGTCGTTCAGTTAAGAGCTATTTTTGACGATTTCTTGTAAGATCCTGCAGGATAAACAATTGGTCACTGTATCATTAAGCCTATCACTGAATTGACAATGCTCGGACAACTTCTTCAATTTAGCCATGTAGATGGAAACGGACTCTCATTCCTTTTAATTTCACTGATGAAGCCTAAAACATTCTGCAATCAACAACACTTCTGGTTCTACATGTTCCTGGATTACTTTCACAATATCAGCAAAGCTCATTTCAGTTGGTTTGGTTGGAGCAGTTAAACTTTGAAGCAAACTGTATACCTTTAAATCCAATGCACTCAGCAAAAACTGGTATTTTTATCACTGGCTATTTCATTTGCTTTAAGATGTTGCTCAATCCATTCAGTATAATAATTACATCTGTTGTGTAATCAAACACATCAATCTTTCCAATTTAGCCATTTCTGATCCTTTTTTTAAATGATTATTATCACCTGGAACTCACTGTTTATGAACCTATGAATGCTTCTGTTTTCTGCATTTTTAAGCTCAAGCATCTTTTCTTCCGAAGAAACGTGTATTGCACAATATTTTTTAACTTGAATGTTTCACTGTCCTTTTTTTTAACTCAAACATCTCGCTATGTTTTAACAAGTAAGTACCCAGATCAGGTTTGTTTTAAAAATACCTCATCACCACTGTCATGGTTCGTAACTCCGAAGCATTAAAAACTCATTGAAAGAAGCCGGGAGATGCAAGGATTGCATGTCTCAGTAACTGCTGATCTACTGGCATTTTCACAACAGTCTCTAGAGTTTACAGGAAATGGTGAAATAAACAAAAGAAGTTCAGTGAGCAGCAGTTCTCTGGGTAAAAATGTCAAAGGAGAACTGCAGACTGGTGAAGGCTGTGAGGAAGGTTACAATAATTCCGGTAACCATGTTTTACAACAGTGATGGGCTGAGGAGCATCTCTGAACCTCGAAGTGGATGCGCTAGGTTCCTCTACTGTACCTAATAAAGTGGCCACTGAAAGTAAGTCAGCGATAATAAACCTGATTCTGATTCTGTGAAGGAACTTGGTGCAGCTGATGGATCTTGCAATCTGTAAAGATCAAAACCACAGACAGGAGGAAGACCCCCAACCTGGGTTAGTATGTAGTTAGCTGTTTATGAGTGCAGAACAAGAAGCCAATATAAACAGGGGCGAAGGGTGAATGAGCACAAAAGGAAACAAACTGCGTCAAAGCAATGTTTAGAAGGGATTAGATTACAGTTCAGTGATCACATGTTCATTGTTAACAAACAACAAGTTTGCCAAAAGAAATGCTTTTGCTATGAAACAGAACTTGAAGGAGTGCCATGAGCTGTGCTGGACACATCTGCCGAGAAAGTGCATGACAGGTTAATGGGAGGGTTCGCAGTGGACCAATAAATGCCTGGTCCAAGAACCCTCACTGTAGGCTGGAATAGAACACAAGGCCCAAGGGCAGTTCTTCACTTTCTTCACCAAGTGTGCAGCACATGTAAGAACTCAGTGGCTTCCAGAGCCAGCGAGCAGTGTCTGGCTTCAGTGATCATACAGCCCAACATCATGGAAAGAGGCCCTCCACCCCACCAATTCTTTCAAGCACCCATTAAGACAAGACCATTAAATGCTCCCCATATCTCCATCAGCTCTTCCGAAGAGAGTGTGTATGAGGTTGGCTGGGGACTGTTGGAGGACATGATGAGGATCAGGGATGAAAGATAGTGAAGGAATTGGAGATGGTATGATATGATAAGGAAGGAATACAGGAAGATGTCTAAGTAGGTTATTGGAGGAAACTATAGGGGAGATGTCAAAAGTAAGTTCTTTTCACTGAGAATGATGAGTGCATGGTACGATCTACCGGGGCAGTCATAGAGGCAGCTACATGAGGGACATTTAAGAAATTTTTTGATAACCACATAGATGATATGGAGTGTTATGTAAGAGGGAAAGAATAGAGTAAACTTGTAGTAGGTTAAGTTGGCAGCACACATTGGGAGCCAAAGGACTGTAATATTCTATGGTCTAGGTGTAAAACAGAGAGTAGTTGTAAGGAATACAGAGAGATGTGTAAAGGAGTTGTTAGCAGGAGCCAAGAACTCAGTAGCTTGGAGGTGAGTGAAAGAGACAACGATAATTAATAATTCAATGAAGTTTATTTATTAATTAACTTTACTTGTCACATATACTGTATGTTGTGTATTTAATATTTCAGTAATATTTAAGTGAAAGTATCAAATAGTATTGTTTACCAAAGCAAATATTGTAAATACAGTTACAGAGTTCTACTGGTCTATTTCCCTAGAAGTGAATTAGGGAAGATCAAGGTAACAATTAAAACAGAAGACATATGGAGGAATTTAAGGTGCGGGGTTATATGGGAGGTAGGGTTTAAGGGTCGGCACAACATTGTGGGCTGAAGGGCCTGTGCTGAGCTGTACTATTCTATGTTCTAATGAGTAAATATGCTGTTGATTACATATTCTTTGTTTAAATAATTCATCACGGGTTATATGTAAAAATAAGTGAATTGCACACATCGTGACTCTAACAAATGATACATGTGTGTCTTGCTAAAGAGTAAACTAAAACGCATTCTCTTTTTCTTGTGATGAGACTCATGTTTTGGAGTTACAAAACATAACAGTGGCAGTGAGGTATTTTTAAAATGAAACTGAGATGATTACCTACCTGTGTAAGGGCATCAAGGCATTCAAGTTAAAAAAAAAAGCAGCACAGCACGTGTTCTTCAAAGGGAAGACATGATCGAGTTTTAAAAAAGGCAGAAAATGGATGAATTCATGGGTTCATAAACAGTGAGTACCAGCTGATGATAATCATTTAAAAAAGAGCAGAAATGGCTAGCTGTATTGGAAAGATTGATGTGTTTTATTACACAACAAATAATTGGATCTTATATATCGAACGGATTGGGCAGTATATTAAAGCAAATGGAATAGACAATGAGAAACAAGTCCCAATTTTGCTGAATGCATTGGATAAAAAGGCATACAGTTTGCTTAGAAGTTCGACTGCTCCAACCAAACCAGACAAAATGAGCTTTACTGATATCTTGAAAGTAATGCAAGAACATTTAGAACTAAAACCATTGTTGATTCTTCAGGTTCCTAAAGTAGAATCAAAAGGAAGGGGAGTCCACTTCAGTGTTTGTGGCTGAATGGCAAGTTCGATGATGGGATTAATGATGTACTGAGAGATTGTTTAGCTTGTGGAATCTTATACGAAAGCATTCAAAAATGGCTCGTAACTGAAGCACAACTTATATTTAAAAGAACAGTTAAAATTGCTGTATCAATGGAAACAGCAGACAGAGACACAATTGAGTTGCAGTCAGGAATGAAAGTGAGAGTGAACAAAATTGTGATTTCTAAACAGAAATCAGCATGGCCGAACAAACTGTGTTGCCATTGTGGCAGGGGCTTAAATTCACCAGATCAATGCATATTCAAAGGCGAAATTTGCAGAAAATGTAACAAAGTAGAATACATACAAAGAGCATGTTGGACAGATGAAAATAAATGACTGCACAGAGAAGTGATAAAGATAAAAAGTCAAGTTGTGATTTCCAGAAGAGCACTAATCAGCATGCTGTTGCTGAAATATCTTATAACGATGAGAATGATGTAGGACTGTGCAGCCTTGAGCTTTATAATGTAAAAACTATACAGAGACCAGCAATATGACTTGCACCGTGAATGGCAAATTAATCAATTGGGCACTGGCTCAGCTGCTCCAGTCATGCAACAAAATGAGTTTGAACAGCATTTCAAAGATACTAAACTGAAGCCTGCAGATATCCAACCGAGAATATGTACCGGAGAAAAGATAACTTCTGTGGGAATGACATTTGTAACAGTGAAATACAACGATCAATGAGCCACATTGATCTTGTACATGGTATAAACAGAAGGACCAGCATTGTGGGGGTGTGATTGGCTGAGATAACTACAACTTGATTGGACATCCATCTGCCATTTGCATGCCACATCCCCTGTGATAGAGTCAACTGAAAGTGAATTAAGAAATGTACTGGATGATGCCAAAAGCTATGAACCGTTGCCAAACAGAGGACAAACAGATGCCAGTGCCAATGTCTGCGCCTCTGGTTGGAAAGCAGATTGGACCAAGAACAATCCATGCTGCTCAGAAGAATCGTGGAAGTGACAAAATCAGAGATCTGACTACAGTTTTTGAGGCAGCATATCTGAGAAAGATTCTGATATGTTCAGGCAGTTGCTTGTGAAATGTGCTTTGATTTTAAGCCTGAAGAGTGGTCAAGGAGCTTCAGGAAAGTTGCAAGCATTTGGCTTTTGTGAATATAAAGAACCAAAATCTAGTCTGTGTGCATTAGATTATTGCATGAACTTCAAGTAGAAGGCAAGAGCTGTATGTAGATTCAGAGGTCAAAGTGCAGCTGGATGAATGGAAGGTCAGAAAGAAAGGAGTTAATGAAGAAAACTGAATACTTTACTTTATTGTCACCAAACAATTGATACTAGAGCGTACAATCATCACAGCGATATTTGATTCTGTGCTTCGCGCTCCCTGAAGTACAAATCAAAGTAAATATAATAAAAATTTAAATTATAAATCATAATTAGAAAAGGGAAAGTAAGGTAGTGCAAGTCAGGATCTGTTCAACAGTCTTATCACAGTTGGAAAGAAGCTGTTCCCAAATCTGGCCGTACGAATCTTCAAGCTCCTGAACCTTCTCCCGGAGGGAAGAGGGACAAAAAGTGTGTTGGCTGGATGGGTCGTGTCCTTGATTATTCTGGCAGCACTGCTCCGACAGCGTGCGGTGTAAAGTGAGTCCAAGGATGGAAGATTGGTTTGTGTGATGTGCTGGGCTGTGTTCACGATCTTCTGCAGCTTCTTCCGGTCTTGGAGAGGACAACTTCCATACCAGGTTGTGATGCACCCTAGAAGAATGCCTAGAAAAAATTCTTCAGCTTTCTCAAGAAGTAAAGGCATTGGTGGGCCTTCTTGGTAGTGGACTCTGCTTGGCTAGACCAAGTCAGGTCATTTGTGATATTCACCCTGAGGAACTTAAAGCTTTTGACCTGTTCCACCTGTGCACCACCAACGTAGACGGGGTCGTGCAGACCGCTACTCCTTCTGAAGTCAACAACCAATTCCTTCGTCTTGCTGACGTTGAGGGATAGGTTATTGTCTTCATACCATGCCACCAGGTTCTTAACTTCCTCTCTGTACTCAGACTCATCATTACCCAAGATACGGCCTACAATTGTGGTGTCATCAGCAAACTTATATAATGAGTTTGATGGAAACTTGGCTACACAATCATTGGTGTACAGTGAGTACAGCAGGGGGCTGAGTACACAGCCTTGTGGGGCACCGGTGCTCAGAGTGATTGTAGAGGAGAGCTTGTTCCCTATTTTTACAGCCTGGGTCCTGTCTGTGAGGAAGTTGAAGATCCAGCTGCAGATCTGAGTGCTAAGACCCAGGTTCCGGAGCTTAGGAATCGGTTTATTTGGAATGATGGTATTAAAGGCAGAACTGTAGTCAATGAAAAGGAGCCTTACATATGTCTCTTTATTCTCCAGGTGTTCTAAGGAGGAATGTAGTGCCAGAGAGATGGTACTGCAGTAGGTGAGTCTCCCTTTAAGATCATCCACCTTGTTCTCTATGATGAATACAGAGGATTCATCAAATAATGTTGTGGATGAGGAAACTGAGAGGAGAGATCAGGTTATAAAGGGAGCAATAGAAGGATTAATAAGAAAAAACTCCAGTGAACTAAACGCACCTTCCGAAGATCAAGATGTACATCCTAGAAAGAAGAAAATGGAAAAGAAGGAGGAAGATGACATCAGTGCTATGAAAATGGAAGAGGATACACGAGATCTGATTTGCTGAGAAATTAGCAAATTTAGGAATACTCACTTGGAGGGTGGTGAGAGTGTGGAACAGAAACAATATCTCCTCACTGGCAATCAACACTGGTGCACCTCAAGGATGCGTGCTTAGCCCGCTGCTCTGCAGTCTCTACGCCCACGACTATATTGTTAGGCACAGCTCAAATGCCATCCATAAATTTACCGATGACACAACTATTAATAGCAGAATTTCTGAAGGTGCCAAGGTGGTGTGCAGGACCAAGATAGATCAGCTACTTGAGTAGTATTGTAACAATAACCATCATCAGTAAGTCCAAGGAATTAATTGTTGATTCCGGAAGGGGAAGTCGAAGGAATGCGCGCGCGTGCACACACACACACACATTGAGGGGTCAGAAGTGCAAAGAGTGTGCAACTCCAATTTCTTGAGTGTCAACATTCCATACCAGGTTGTGATGCACCCTAGAAGAATGCTTTCTACAGTGCATCTATAAAAATTAGTGAGGGTTTTAGGGGACAGGCCAAATTTCTTCAGCTTTCTCAGGAAGTAAAGGTGCTGGTGGGCCTTCTTGGCAGTGGACTCTGCTTGATTAGACCAAGTCAGGTCATTTGGAATATTCACCCCCAGGAACTTAAAGCTTTTGACCTGTTCCACCTGCGCACCACCGATGTAGATGGGGTCGTGCGGTCCACTACTCCTTCTGAAGTCAACAACCAATTCCTTCGTCTTGCTGACATTGAGGGATAGGTTATTGTCTTCACACCATGCCACCAGATTCTTAATTTCCTCTCTGTACTCAGACCCATCATTACCCAAGATACGGCCTACAATTGTGGTGTCATCAGCAAACTTATATTTTGAGTTTGATGGAAACTTGGCTACACAATCATTGGTGTACAGTGAGTACAGCAGGGGGCTGAGTACACAGCCTTGTGGGGCACCGGTGCTCAGAGTGATTGTAGAGGAGAGCTTGTTCCCTATTTTTACAGCCTGGGTCCTGTCTGTGAGGAAGTTGAAGATCCAGCTGCAGATCTGAGTGCTAAGACCCAGGTTCCGGAGCTTAGGAATCGGTTTATTTGGAATGATGGTATTAAAGGCAGAACTGTAGTCAATGAAAAGGAGCCTTACATATGTCTCTTTATTCTCCAGGTGTTCTAAGGAGGAATGTAGTGCCAGAGAGATGGTACTGCAGTAGGTGAGTCTCCCTTTAAGATCATCCACCTTGTTCTCTATGATGAATACAGAGGATTCATCAAATAATGTTGTGGATGAGGAAACTGAGAGGAGAGATCAGGTTATAAAGGGAGCAATAGAAGGATTAATAAGAAAAAACTCCAGTGAACTAAACGCACCTTCCGAAGATCAAGATGTACATCCTAGAAAGAAGAAAATGGAAAAGAAGGAGGAAGATGACATCAGTGCTATGAAAATGGAAGAGGATACACGAGATCTGATTTGCTGAGAAATTAGCAAATTTAGGAATACTCACTTGGAGGGTGGTGAGAGTGTGGAACAGAAACAATATCTCCTCACTGGCAATCAACACTGGTGCACCTCAAGGATGCGTGCTTAGCCCGCTGCTCTGCAGTCTCTACGCCCACGACTATATTGTTAGGCACAGCTCAAATGCCATCCATAAATTTACCGATGACACAACTATTAATAGCAGAATTTCTGAAGGTGCCAAGGTGGTGTGCAGGACCAAGATAGATCAGCTACTTGAGTAGTATTGTAACAATAACCATCATCAGTAAGTCCAAGGAATTAATTGTTGATTCCGGAAGGGGAAGTCGAAGGAATGCGCGCGCGTGCACACACACACACACATTGAGGGGTCAGAAGTGCAAAGAGTGTGCAACTCCAATTTCTTGAGTGTCAACATCTTTGAAAATTTATCCTGGGTCCAACATACTGAAACAATTTGAAAGAAGGCACAACTGTGACTATATTTCATGAGGAATTTGAAGAGATTTGTTGTGTCACCAAAGGCTCTCACAGATTTCTACCGTGGAGAGCATTCTGACCGGTTGCATCACTGCCTGGTGTGGAGTCGCCACTGCACAGGATGGGAGAAATCTGCAGACAGTTGTAAACTCAGTCAGCTCCATCATTCAAACGACAATACCTCAAAAAGCTGGCATCCATTATTAAGGAACCCAATCACCCAGGACTTTCCATCTTCTCATCGCTACCATCAAGGAGGAGGTTCAGAAGCCTCAAGGCACACACTCAGCAGTCTAAGAACAGCTTCTTCCCCTCCGCCATCAGATTTCTGAATGGACAATGAAACCATATAAGAACGTAAGAACATAAGAAATAGGAGCAGGAGTAGGCCATTTGACCCATTGAACCTGCTCTGCCATTCAATAAGATCATGGCTGATCTGGCCATGGACTCATCTCCACCTACCTGCCTTTTCCCTAGAACCCTTAATTCCCCTACTATGCAAAAATCTATCCAGCCTTGTCTTAAATATATTTATTGAGGTAGCCTCCACTGCTTCATTGAGCAGAGAATTCCACAGATTTACCGCTCTTTGGGAAAAGCAGTTCCTCCTCATCTCCATCCTAAATTTACTCCCCGTACTCTTGAGGCTGTCCCCTAGTTGTAGTCTCACCTACCAGTGGAAACAGCTTCCCTGCCTCCATCTTATCTATCCCTTTCATCATGTTATATGTTTCTATAAGCTTTCCTCTCATCCTTTTGAATTCCAGTGAGTACAGTCCCAGACAACTTAATATCTCCCAAGTCTCTGCTTTCTATTAGTTAACCAATCCTCTGTCCATCACCCCCAACTCATTGCATCCTTATCATATGGATAAGTCTTTTATGTGGCATCTTATTGAATACATTCTGGAAATCCAAGCAAATAATGTCTATCTGTTCCCCTCTATCCACTCTGCTTGTTATATCCTCAAAGATCTCCAGTAAGTTTGTCAAACAGGACCTGCCTTTGCTGAATCCATGCTGCCACTGCATGGTAGATCCTGTTCTTTCCAGATGCCTTACTATTTACTCAGAGTGGTAGTTTTTACTCTGAGAGTGGTAACTTTTACTCAGAGAGTGGTAGCTGTGTGGAACGAGCTTCCAGTAGAAGTGGTAGAGGCAGGTTCAGTATTGTCATTTAAAGTAAAATTGGATAGGTATGTGGACAGGAAAGGAATGGAGGGTTATGGACTGAGTGCGGGTCAGTGGGATTAGGTGAGAGTAAGCATTCAACACGGACTAGAAGGGCCGAGGTGGCCTGTTTCCGGGCTGTAATTGTTATATGGTTATATATTTCTTCTTTAATGATAGCTTCAAGCATTTTCCCAACTACAGATGTTAAACTAACTGGCCTATAGTTCCTTGTCTTTTGCCTACATCCTATTTTGAACAGTGAACATTTGCCTGTTTCCACTCTATTTGGTCCTGCCCAGAATCTAGAGAATTTTGATAAATTATCACTAAAGCCTCTATTATAACCTCTGCCATTTCTTTCAGTACCCTGGGATGCATTCCATCAGGACCAGGGGACTTATCTATCTTTAGGCCAACAAGCTTGCTCAGTGCTACCTCTTTAGGTAGCAATTGTATGGAGGTCCTCACCTCCCATCGCATCCATAACATCTCTCTTTGGCATGTCAGATGTGTCCTCCACTTTCTCTCTCTCTCTCTCTCTCTCTCTCTCTCTCTCTCTCACGTATTGCAATGTTCTGCTGCTGCAAAACAACACATTTTACAACAAATGCCAGTGATATTAAACCTGATTCTGATTCCCAGAAACTGTTGATATCCTTGGATTTTCACAGTCTCTAGAATTTATAGAGACTGGTGTGAAAAACAAAAATTTCTAGTGTGTGGCAGTTCTGTGGGTATAAGTGCCTTGTCAATGAGAGGTCAGAGGAGAACGGCCAGACTGGTTCAAGCTGTCAGGAGGGTAACAGTAACTCAAATAACCACATGTTACAACAGTGGTGTGCAGAAGAGCATCTCTGAATGCACATGTTGAACTTTGAAGTGGACAGGCTACAGCAGCAGAAGACCAGGAACATGCAGAAATACACTCAGTGGCCACTTTATTAGGTAGAGGGAGTACGTAGTAATGTGGCCACTGAGTATATATCCATTTATAACACTTTCCTCTCCGTTTCAAATGTGATTTAAAACCATTTTTTGACATGTTAAGGGTTTGAATTGTGTTATTTTGATTAAAAACAACACTAACCAAGTCTCTTCAAAATCATAGCCGAGTTATTTGACACTCTACGTGCGATTGTGTTGAAAGGATTTATGATTTGGTAGTGAGCTTGGCAAGGCTCGTTAATCAAAGCCCACAAGAGAGTTAAAGGTTGCCCTGTGAAAGTTCAACGTTTCCATCATTATGCGGCCAGGCAGTTATATTTAACATTTTCCTAAACAAATAACACATTATTCCTTCAGGTATACATGAACTGGTAGATGGAAAGTGAAGGGAGCCACCAAGTGTAATTCAGTTTTGCAATGGGAGCAGAACAACATCAGGAACAAACCAATGACGATAATGCTTGAGGATATGGGATCATAGGATCACAGGATGTCCACAACAAACTATTATGCTGCCTATTTCCATTGACTTGTACCTGGGCCATCCATGTACCTATCCAAATTTCTCTTAAACATTTAAATTGAACCAGTATCCACCACTTCCACTGGCAAATCGTTCCACACACTTACCACCCTCTGAGTGAAGAAGTTCTCCCCCAGGTTCTCCTTAAACATTTTATCTTTCACCCTTAACCCATGACCTCTAGTTCTAGTCTCACCCAACCTCAGTGGAAAAAGTCTGCTTGCACTTACCCCAACTCTACCCTTCATGATTTTGTATACCGCTATCAAATCTCCCCCCATTCTCCTCCACTCCAGGGAATAAGGTCCTAACCTAGTTAACCTTTCCCTATACCTCAAGTCCTCAAGTCCTAGCAACATACTGGTAAATTTTCTCTGTACTCTTTCAATCTTATTGATATCTTTCCTCAAGGTAGGTGAACAGAACTGCACACAATACTCCAAATTAGGTCTCACCAATGTCTTATACATCTTCAACATAACATTGCATCTCCTGTACTTAGTACTCTTATTTATGAAGCCAACATACCAAAAGGTCTCTTAACAACCCTATGTAGACTAAGTGGGAACAGATCAGAGGGATATGTGGATGATATTTTGGCATGCAAAGAAGATTGTGTAACAGGAAGGATGCAATTACTGTAAATAGATGACTTTCTAATTGTCAAACTACAGTTGAGTCACGGAATATGCTTATGGCACAGTTACATTGATAGAGAAAGGTTACCAGCGGAAGGAAGGAAAATGGTGTCGAGGTTCCAGTAGATTGCTCAAGGGAGTAAGTGGTTCACTCCTTCCCCCTCCCCATCCCCCTCTTTTTTATCCTAGTGTCTTGCCCCTTCCTTGATAGCCCTGAAGAAGTGTCTCTGGCCTGAAACATTGACTGTTTATTCATTTTCCACAGATGCTGCCTAGGCCAGCCAGTGGCAGAGTAGCACGGGGCATCGAGGTGAGTGGCCCCGGGTTCGAATCCAGCTGGCTCCCTGCACGCTTTCCACCTGTGCTGGGTTGAGTCGAGCGACTTTATGACCTCATAAATAACAGACGAATGCTAAGGAAATGGCAAAAGGTTGCTGCCCGATGTGCCACAAAGTGTGGGGAGAAACAATAACAGGTGCTACCTGTCCTGCTGAGATCCTCCAACATTTTATGTGTGTTACAGAAGGATATGAGGGGTGTTTTCTTAGCCCAGAGAGTGGTAAGTAACTGGAATGCACTGCACGAGAAGCTGGGCCTCTGATAACATTTCAGAACACTTAGACATAAAGGCCTGTGGATCATTGGCAGGACTTGTATATGCCCATGACAAAACAGCTGCCAGGAAAAATCACCGTGCACATTACCCACCTTGCAAACTGCCTTTTGGACATAGCATAAATGGGGAGCTCTCCAGGGCATGCTGGAGTGGAACTATAATTGTCATGGGAGACTTTGAACAAACTAAACTGGCAAGGTTATCATAGAAGAGCTTGTGGATTGTGTCAGGAATTGATCTTTAGAACAATATGTTCTGGAAGTTACCCAGGAAAAGGCTATTACAGATGTGTTCGTGAGCGAAGGGGAAGCGTAACAGGAAATCTGGTGGTTAAAGAACCCCTAGGTGGCAGAGTCTTTTCTGAGTCACGAAAAGAGATTAGCAGATGGGCAAAGAGAGAAAAGTGTTCTCTGAGAATCCTTAGAGCATTTCAAATTCTCTCGAGAATCTCTGACAGAATCGAAAAGTGAAAATTGAAAAGAGGAATATTTCAATATAGTGCTGAGAATTTTGAATTCACGCAGTGGAAGCACAAAGGAGCTGAGTGCCAATAGCTGAAGGACTGTGCCGAACTACCAACACTGGACAGAGTTCTTCTCCCAGGATAAGGGAGTCTGGTTTCTGGTGAGAGGGAAAATAACACACACACAAAATGCCAAGTCTTGATAAAGGGTCACGACCTGAAACCAAGACTGTTTATTCCTCTCCATAGATGCTGCCTGACCTGCTGAGTTCCTCCAGCATTTTGTGCGTGTTACTCTGGATTTCCAGCATCTGTAGAATCTCTTACACTTAAAAAAATAAAAGGGTATCTGAGAGGTAGGTTTTTCACACAGAAGCTGGATGGTCATTTGGAACAAGCTGCTAGTGCAGGCAGTTGAAATTATAATATTTAAAACACATTTTGACAGTCAGGGTGTAGGGACTAGTCATAGAAAAGTACAGCATAGAAACATGCCTTTCAGCCCATCTATTCCATGCCAAACCATTTAATCTGCCTAGTCCCATTGGCCTGCACCTGGACCATAGCCAGCCATACCCCTACCATCCATGTACCTATCCAAACTTCTCTAAAATGTTCAAATTGAGCTGGTGTGCATCACTTTGGCTGGCAGCTTATTCCACACTCCCACGACTACTGTGCTTAATGTTGGCGTGAATTAATTGGGCTGACGGGCTTGTTTTTGTGTTTTACTGCTCAATGGTTCTATGACTTTACCTGCCTGTGGTAAATTCTGCAGATCCCATATTGACCTCAGGCCCCACAGACACAAACCACCCATGGATAAAGAGGAAGGTTGTAAGTAAGTGGATTCAGGTAGCTTTTTCTCTGAGTCTCTTTTACTTTGAAGTAATTGAATGGTGTCAGGACCAGAATTAGATTTTATTTATCACATGTACATAAAAACATACTGTGGAAATTGTCATTTGCATTAACAACCAACACACCTGAGGGTGGGCTAGGGGCAGCCCGTAATTATCGCCACAATTCTGGCGCCAACATTGCATACCCACCTTACTTGGCAGAATAACACAGAACATAACAAAATAGAACACAATAAGCAACAAAACAATAATAAAACAATACCCTTTCCTCTCACCCACTCTTCCTCCCAGCCGTACACAGACATGGCATTCATCCAGCTCCAGGATGACAGAAATGGTTGGGCAATATGAATATGTACACCAGCTACTGTACAAACACTGAAGTAGAAAGTTACTCCTCATTCTCTAGGAATAAAAAGGTCTGGTTTGATACACAGGCAATGCTGCATATGTTCTATAAGTCCATAAACTACAGGAGCAAAATGAGGTCATTCAGCCCATTGAGTCTTCTCTACAAGTCTGTTTGAGGTTCAGGCCATGGGAAGAGAGGAGTATGGGGAGTTCTCTCCAATTCACTGGCTGAAAAACAAGAGTGACGGAAAGGGAGATTCTATAGAATGGACCAGAGTGGGAGTCAGATGGAACCTCAAAGAACTGTGTGGACATATGTGTGGCTGTTCCAAGCATCTTGGACAACTTGATACAGTTCTTCTGCAGACTTTGGGAGTCTCACTTGCTTCTGTCTCTCCAGGTAATCACAGACAGCCTCGATGATGTTGCGATCAGGGCTCTGTGGAGGTCATACTATTTGAAACCATATAAAAAATCTACGGTGCCTAGGACTTTTGCACAGTATTGTATGATTTAAATTCTCAAAACTACTTACTTCGTACTTTAGTCATTCAGCATAATATAGGCCACCAATGGAGACCACTTCAACCAGTTGCATCACTATCTGGTATGGAGGGGCCACTGCACAGGATTGGAAAAAGCTGCAGAGGGTTGCAAACTCATCCAGCTCCATCATGGGCACCAGCCTCCCCAGCATCAAAAGGGAACATTCATCATTAAGAGCACCTTCAGGACCTGCCCTCTTCTTATTATTAGCATCAGGGAGGAGGTACAGTAGCTTGAAGACACACACCCAAAGATTTAGGAACAGCTTCTACCACACCAGCATCAGAACTCCTGAACACAACCTCACAATGTTTGCTCACTTTTAAAATATTTCATATTATTTAATCTTTTATTATATATTTCGTCTTGTAATTTATAGTATTATTTATGTATTGCACTTTAATGCTGCCATAAAACAACAAATTTCATGATGCATGTCAGTGAATAAAAACCTGATTCTGAATCTTACGTGAAACACAAGGACCCCCATCTGTTTGGGAACATTGCCCATGTGGTAAATGGAATGGATGTCAATGCTCCATTAAGTCTTAATTCATTAACTGGAAAGGTTTTTCATTTTGTTGTTCTGTAACAAACCTCAGAGTTAGCACATCTGTATTTGGTGGGTCACATACTTTACACATGTGTACAAGATGGCCATGGCTTTGTGTTTCTGGGGACAACTGTTCTATATAGCATTTAAAGCTTGAGTGAAATTAACAGAGGAAGCTCTTGGTTACATTTGATATTTTATTTTTATGAGACCGTGATCCTGCTTCATTCCAGCATGGGAAAATGAAATTCAATACAAGAACCAGGAAATGGATATTTTTGTGAATCCATGGAGATACAAAAGAAGACATTGACTAGGAAAGGGACTGGCATTTCCCCAATGTCCAATATCAGATGAATGTCCTGTCTGGATAGATATATGGAAACATCAATGCCATTGAACAGAAAAGCTTACAAAAAAGTGGTGGATACAGCCAGTCCATCACAGGAAAAATTCTCCCCACCATTAAGCACATCTACAAGGAGAGCTACCATAAGAAAGCAATATCCATCAGAAAGGACCCCACCATCCAGGGCATACTATTTTCTTGCTGCTGTCATCAACAAGGAGATACTGGAGCCTTGGGACCTACACCACCAGTTCCAGCAACAGTTAATACCCTTCAACTGTCAGACTCCTGAACTAGCATGGATAACTTCACTCATCTCAACACTGAAATGATTCAACAGCCTATTAACTCACTTTCAAGGACTCTTTCAATGACTATTCTCAGTCTTATCTATCTATCTGTTTATATATTTATTATGATTTTTTGTGTTTGTACAGTTTGTCTTCTTTTGCACTTTGGTATTTTGCTAGTCTTTTTGTGTTAATTTTTCACTGATTCTATTGTATGTGTTTTCTCTACCATGAATGTCTGTAAGAAAATAACATATACGTACTTTAATAATAAATTTATTTTGAACTTTGAATTTTTGATCTCTTCAACAACTTTTAGTTCCCTGGCCCTGATCGCCTCATTTTCCATAGATGTTGCCTGACCTGAGTTCTTCCAGCATTTTGTGTGTGTGTTACTCTAGACGAAATGCCCATGCTAATCACACAATTGATAAGGCATGGATAGAGGGAAAACTGAAGGATTTTCATGTCTGGAGGACTGGAATGCAAGATTGGAGGTCAGTAGATGGAAGTTGTGGCCCCACATAAAGCTGTGGTTATCCCTGATCTGAGATACTGTGAGCAGTTCTGGGCACACTGCACATTTGGAAGCATAAGCAGGTCTTTGAGAGACAGGCAGCACAGATTTATCAATGATACCTGGGTACTATTTACATTATGAGGAGAGATAACTACATGATAGATTGTGCTTCCTGGATATTAGTGCTGTTATTTATGCTGTTTGATGAATTGGTAACATGGGGAAAAGATCTCGTGTGAACATCAGAAGCATAATGGAGAAGGTCAGACAGGAATACTTCATGCAGATGTTTGTTAAAATATGAGACATTATATCAGCAATGATTTTCCCAGTGTTATAAACAGTATAAGAGGTCAGGGGTAGAAGAGTTTGCTGCCCTGCTCTCTCTATGCTCATGACTGTGTGGTTTGGCACAGCTCAAACACCATCTATAAATTTGATGACAATGCAACTGTTGTAGGCAGAGTCTCAAATAGTGATGAGGAGGTATACAGGAATGAGGTAAGTCCATGAAACCATAAAACATAGGAGTAGAATTTGGCTATTCTGTCCATCAATTCTGATACTCCATTCCATCACAGCTGATTTATTATCCCTCTTAATCAGATACTCCTGCCTTCTCTCCATAACCTTTGACACTCTTGCTAATCAAAAACCTTTGAATCTCCATCCAAAATATACCCAGTGACTTGGCCTCCACAGCTGTCTGTGGTAATGGATTCCACAGATTCACCACCCTTTGGCTAAAGAAATTCCTCCTCATTTCTGTTCTAAATAGATGCCCCTCAATTTTGAGGCTGTGTTCTTTGGTCCTCGACTCCCCCACTATCTGAAATATTCAGACCTTTCAATATTTGTTAGGTTTCAATGATATTTCCCCCACCCCAATTATTCTCATCTCATGCAAGTACAGACCCCGAGCCATCAAATGCTTCTCATATGTTAACCCTTTGTTAACAAGGGAATGATTCCTGGGATCCTTGAATCTTCTCTGGACCTGTTCCAATCCCAGCACATCCTTTCTTAGATAAGGGGCCCAAAACTGCTCACAATACTCCAAGTGCGATCTGACCAATGCCATATCAAGCCTCAGCATTACATCCTTGCTTTTGTTTTCTAGTCTGCTCTCACTATCAACTCAACCTGCAAGTTAACCTTTAGGGAATACTGCATAAGAACTCCCAAGTCACCTCAGATTTTTGAATTTTCTCCCCGTTTAGAAAATAGCCCACACCTTTATTCCTTCTGCCAAAGTGCATGATCATACACTTCCCTACATTATATTCCATCTGCCACTTCTTTACCCATTTCCGCAATCTGGCTAAGCCTTTCTGCAGACATCTTGCTTCCTAAACACTACCTGCCCCTCCACCTACCTTCATATCATCCACAAACTTGGCCACAAAGCCATCAATTCCTTCAACCTGACGTTCAAAGTGAAAAGCAGTGATCGCAACACGGACACCTGCAGCATACCACTGGTCACCGGTAGCCAACTAGAAAAGGCCCACTTTATTCCCACACTTTGCCTTTTGCCAGCCAGCCAATCTTCTATCCATGCTGGTATCTTTCCTGTAACACAACTGCAACAAGTTCTTCAGGCCTGTGTGGGGTACGTCTTTGGACTGTGGAAGGAAACCACAGCACTCGAAGGAAAGCCACACAGTCACAGGGAGAATGTGCAAACTCCTTACGGACTCTGGCGGGAATTGAACCCAGGTCGCTGATACTATAAATTGTAACACTAACCACTACAGTGCTGTGCTGCCCATAAGAAGAGAGGTATAAAGAGATAAAGATTAAAGGTTAGCCTTACTTCAAGAAGTGTAAAATACAAGAGCAGGGATGTGATGCTGAGGCTCTATAAGGCACTGTTGAGGTCTCAGCTTGAGTATTGTGAACATTTTTGGGCTCTTTATCTATGAAAAGATGTGTTGGCATTGGAGAAGGTTCAGAGGAGGTTCACAAGGATGATTCTGGGAACAAAATGGTTATCATACGAGGAACATTTGATGGCTCTGGGTCTGTACTCGCTGGAATTTAGAAGGATGAGGGGGGTTCTCATTGAAACCTTTTGAATGTTGAAAGGCCTAGACAGAAAGGATGTTTCTCATGGTGGGAGAGTCTAGGACAAGCGGGCACAGCCTCTGGATAGAGGGTCATCCATTTAAAACAGAGATACAGAGAAATTTCTTTAGCCAGAGAGTGGCGAATTTGTGGAATTTATTAGCACAGGCAGCTGTGGAGGCCAGGTTGTTGGGTGTATTTAAGGTTGAGCTTGATATTTTCTTGATTGGACATGGCATCAAAGGTTTTGGGGAGAAGGCTGGGGAGTGGGGCTGAGGAGAGGAAAAAATGATCGGCCATGAATGAATGGTGGAGCAGACTCGATGGGCCAAATGGCTTAATTCTGCTCCTATGTCTTATGCTCTTATGGTCTTACTTGTCAGATGCATATCAAAGCACACAATAAAATGTGTTGTTTGTGTCTAGTCAAAACAATGAGGATTATGCTGAGCCTGCGTGTGTTGCCATCATTCTTGCACTAACATTGCATTCCTTCACAGCTTAAACACAAGAGATTTTGCAGCGCCTGAAATCCAGAGCAACATGGACAGAATGCTGGAAGAACTCAGCAGGTCAGGCTGCGTCTATGAAGAGGAATAAACAGTGAATGTTTGGGACTAAGATCCTTCATCAGGACTGGAAAGGAAGGGGGAAGAAGCCAGAATAAGAAGGTGGAGGGAAAAAGTGCAAGTTGGAAGATGATAAGTGAAGCCAAGTAATGGGGAAGGGGAATAAAGTAAAAAGCTGGGAGGTGATAGGTGAAATTGCTGTAATTCAGGGTTTTATTTCTATATTTAATATGCATTGCACTTACTGCTGCCACAAAGTTAACAAATTTCACAACATGTGCCGGTGATATTAAACCTGATTCTGATTCTGTTAGTTATTGAGAAAAGACTGGAGCATGGGAGGAAGAAAAGGAGGAGGGGCACAGGGGGAGGTGATAAGCAGGTGAGGAGTAGAGAAGGGGTGAGAGGGAAATCAGAATGCGGAATGGAAAAGGGGATTAGAGGGAAAAATGACTGAAGTTAGAGAAATCAATGTTCATGCCCACAAATCTTCGATTTTTTATTTATATCTTTTTTAAAAAATTCTTTAATCTCTTATTTATTAGTTTGTTAGTAGAATGTAGAATTAGTAGACTTAGTAGAATTAGTAGAATCTTTAGTAAAATGTTAGTTCTTTACTCACTAAGTGTCATAAAAATGAGAGAAATGTCCATTTTTCCTATGTAGATTAACCAGCAAAATCTCTGAGGCTGCACAAATTAAAATCCGCTATGGAAGCTGTGAAATTTAAACTCAAGTTTAATTCGTTAGTAAAGAGGAATGAATTAAGCAGTAATAGTAACTAGGAATGGATTGATGCAAAATCTGCTCATTCAATGATGTATTCCAGAAAAATACTACCTGCTCTAGTTCATTCATGAACAGAGGTAATCTGCAATTAGCATTTAATGCAGGCCTTGTAAAAACGACTGATGAAAGATCATTGATCTGAAATGTTCACTCCATTTCACTCTCCACATGAATTGCCTGACCTGATGGGTATTTCCAGCTCTTTCCACTAAATTTCAGGTTTCTAGCATCTGTAGTTTTGGTTTTGCTTTTCAAGTCGTGCTTGGGTGTGTACGCAAATCATTTATGAGCATTTCAGGTCAAAACCATTTTTCTAATGACACTTCTTCCTCTGTCCAAGCGATGTTAGTAAAAGTACAACCATAAATGATGGAGAAGTACCTTTTGTTTTGGGAACTTCCCAACTTTCTTAGAAGGTTAACTTGTCATGGTCCGGATCGGTTCCCTTTTAAATTTAGTTAGGTTGCGATCCGGACCATTGACTCTTTGTTCCCTTCTAATTCCATTTCACGTGTCCCTTGAGCTTGGCCATTAAGGTAATTTACTCTCGACCCGAACCGGCAGCATACAAGTCCCTGGCTTTAGCCGTTCGGGGCGAGAGTGTTAAGAAGCCTTAGCAAGTCACCGTCACTACCACAAGCCAGAGTTATCGAGCCCGCATCGGAGTACCAGCAATTCGCCTGAGTTGAAGGCGGAGTCCTGGCTCGACGTTCATGCCCAGTGTCCGTGTCTATCCCTCGAAGAAGAGTCCCGGCTCGGTGCCTGAGTTGAAGGCGGAGTCCTGGCTCGACATTCCTGTCCTGCTTGTGGGTCCTCTCCCAGCACCCGTGCCCCCACCTTGTGACATAACTAGATTCGGGATGTCTTCAATCACTAACAAAGTTCTGCAGATGTATGATACAGTTGAAAGTATCCAGACTAGTTGCATCATGGTCTGCTATAGCAATTCAAATTCGCAGAATTCACCCCCACCATCTGGAATCCTCAAGTATATTGCATCTATAATTAAAGATCCCTAACCACTGGGCCATGCTATCTTCTTCCAGCTACCATCAGGCAGGAGGTACAGAACATTGCAGGCATGATACATTGGTGCTGGAATGTAAGATAACACTTGCAGGCTGCCCCCAGCACATCCTTGGATGTGTTGGTTGTCAATGCTGCTAAGATACATTCTAGGATGTGCTGGGACTCATCATCAGTCACCTGTGGTTACACACCACCATCGCCCACATAACCCAGCCACGGATGATCAGACCCCGGCGTGTCCCAGCAGCATTGATCCACGGGTCAACCTCTTGAATGCTGGAATGCTGTACTCATGTATAGTTAAACTTGAATTTGACTTAGTTTTGATTTAATTTGAACCATAGCCACCTGGAAGCTCGTTCAGCAGCCTCTGTGATGGTCCTGGTGTCTCTTTTCTTTGTAGCCCCATTATGCCAAGGAGGTTCTGCAGAGCGAGCAGCCAGCAAAACCTCTACACCCCACCTCGATAGACTCACATCGTGCCCTCTACCCCTGTCTCTGGCACCTGTACCAGCTCCTGCTATTAGGCTTTCCAACACTCAAACGCCTCCACAATCCGATCTTCCCAAGGCACTGTCAGTTCTATCATAACCACCTGCTTCAAGGTTTGCAAATGTCACATTTTACATGTCGTGTTGTACATGTGATAAGCCAATCTGAATCTGAGTCTGAAGTCTCACCACTCCCAATATCCTATGCTCCCACCAGATTTACAAACTCGCTCTCTGCTCCACATTGACAAATACAGTACTGTGTAAAGTCTTAGGCACTCTGTATATACTGTATGTACCTAAGACTTTTGCACAGTATTGTACAGCGTGACACTATTATAGTGCTAGTCACGTGGATTTTGTTAGTTCTCCCTATGACCATATGGGTTTCCAGGTGCTCCACTTTCCTCCCACATTCCAAAAGACATACAGGTTAGTAGGATAATTGGTCAATGAGTGTAATAAGACAATGAGACCACAAGAAACAGAAGAAGGCTATTCAGCTCATCAAGTATACTCTGTCATTCCATCATGACTTATCCATTCCCCTCTCAACCCCAGTCTCCTGCCTTCTCCCTGTAACCCTTCACGCCCTGGCTTCTTATCAACCTCTGCCTTAATACACTCAATGACTTGACCTCTGCAACAAATTCCACAGATTCACCACCATCTGGCTAATGAAATTCTTTCGCATTTCTCTTCTAAATAGATGTCCCTCTATTCTGAGGCTGTGCTCTCTGGTCCTAGACTGCTGCACCACAGGAAACATCCTCTCCACATCCACTCTATTGAGGCTTTTCAATATTCAATAGATTTCAATAAGATCCCCCTCATTCTTCTGAATTACAGTGACACAGACCCAGAGCCATCAAACGCTCCTCATATTATAAGTGTTTGTAACTGGGCAGCGTGGACTCCTTGTTACCATGCTGTACCTCTAAATAGAATGAAACTTATTCCTATTTCACTTAAGAAATGTTTTTTCTCAGGTTGCCATACAGCCCCTGCAAGACAGAGGGCACTGCCGTCTGGTGTGAATCTTTTTAATCAGCTGTGTAATGACCTGAGATTGGAAGGTCAATTTAAGTCTGATTCCTCCCTTTCCCCGTGGAGTTCTTCCTTCCTGCAGGGGGCTCCACCTTGTGGCCCATTCATTACATTGAATGAACAAACCTATCAGGGGTAAATCAGATAGATGTCACAGGTTAAACTCACCTTTAACTCACCAAGAATAATCTGGAGAGAGGGCATTGAACTCTCTGCACACTTACTAACTATTCCAGAGTGAAACATCTTGTAAATACTTTAACCACTTTCAGTTTTTCCACAAGTTCCCTTCTGGAAAGTGCTGTTAAGGGAAATCAGGTTTGTGGGTTTGGTGAGTGGGAACAGAGAGACTCATTACCAGTAAGTGGGTTAACTATTTATTTACAAGACAAGATGGACAATAACATTCAGTAAATCCTTCAAGCTAAACTTAGTTACAGATACTTATCCAAACTGAGCACCCAAAGTGGCAGGACAAAACAGACACTAAATATACACGCAGTGGCAAATACTTATTTAAAGTGTGTGCCCGGACCATCTGCACTGCAGCACACCCCCATTGTCTACCACTCCCACAGCACCCTCGTCTGCCTGGTCCATGCCAATCCGAGAGGAAAAGAGAGACTGCATGGTTACCGCACACTAGATTTAAACCCTATCGGCGCCGTGATGTCATCAGCTAAACAGAAGAAAGTGGGAGGAGCTGAAATCTGCAATGCTCCTTACACAGTCCACTCCCTGCTTCCCACAGGGGATTGGCTTTCGATGAGAAAGTAAGTTAAGACACTTACTGTAACAAGCTATTAAACATGAAACTTCACACTATCTTCCCCCCAGGCGGTTAATCTGATCCACCATTCTAGTTATCATCCTCACCCCCTCTATCTATTAGCTCAGTCATCACACTGCACTGTAAACATTTTAAATATCTTCTTATAATGCAGATTACATTGTTAGTACATGTCAGTAATTATGTATTATACACATTTTATTCTATATCTTTACTTTTACATTATTTCGATAGAAAGAAGCTACAGAAAGTTGTAAAATTAGTCAGCTCCATCTTGGGTACCAGCCTCCGTAGTATCCAAGACATCTTCAAGAAGTGGTACCTCAGAAAGGTGACGTCCATTATTATTAAGGACCCCCATCACTCAGGCCATGTTACCATCAGGTAGGAGGTACAGAAGCCTGAAGGCATCCTCAATGATTCAGGAACAGCTTCTTCCTCTCTGCCATCAGATTTCTGAATGGGCATTGAACCCATGAACACTACCTTGCTGTGTTTTAATATTTCTGTTTTACACTATTTTTAATCTATTTAATACACGCATATATGCTTACTGTAATTGATCTACTTATTTTTCCTATATGATCATGTATCGCATTGTACTGCTGCCACTAAGTTAACAAATTTCACAACACATGCCAGTGATATTAAACCTGATTCTGCTTCTGATTATTTTTATATAAATCTTTATTCTTTATAATAATTGAATGGTGTTTTTGATTTATGTGTGCACCAACACACCAGAGCAAATTCCTAACACATGGAAATATATATGGTGAATAAAGGTGATCTTTGACCCTTAATCCTTGACTCTTGATACTTGATTTAGTTTCCTCCAAAATTGTCCTTAAGTCTTGATTTTATGTGAACCAGGGACGTGGTTGGTCAGAGTCACTGGTCTAGAACAATACAACACAGAAGACACATTCCTTTTTTTTGCCAGATTTTAGAAGAAGCTCACTAATTATGTGGTTTTTTTGATTCCAGTTTCATACTGTAGAACAACCCAAACAAAATGTCTGAGGTCAGGCAGTGTGCATGGAGAGAAAGGACCAGTTGATGTTTTGGGCTGAAGTCCTTCAATAGGAAGGAGGCCAAGGCCATTCTTCCATGTTCTTTGAACTTCCAAATGCACCTCAAGTCCCTGGTGAAACCAAACTAATCTCAAGGCTCATTGCATTAACATCCAGTCCAAGTAAAATTTATTTATTTATTTAAAGGTACAGAGCAGAGCAAGCTCTTCCAGCCCAACAAGATGCACCACCCAGCAAAATCACCTATTTAACCTGTCCTAAGCCAAACAGGGCAGTTAACTATGACCAAGTAATTTACTAGCCAGTACACCTTTGGACTGTGGGAGGAAACCTGAGCAACCGGAAGGAATCTATGCACTCACGAGAAGAATGTACAAACTTCTTACAGAGGATATTGGAACTGAACTCCGAACTCCAATGCCCCAAACTGTAATAGCATTGTGCTAACCGTTATCCTACAATAAAGACCATAAGATCATGAGACATTGGAGCAGAATTAGGACATTTGGCCCATCAATTCTGCTCCGTCATTTGATCATAGCTGATCCAGTTTTTTCTCAACCCCATTCTCCTGTTTTCTCCCCATAACCTTTCACATGCTGACTTATTAAGAATCTATCAATCTCAGCCTCAAATACACTCAATGACCTGTGCCTGTCGCCTGAGGCAATTAATTCCACAGATTCACCATCCCCTGGCTAAAGAAATTCTTCCTCATTGGTGTTTCTAAATGGACATCCCTCTATTCTGAAGCTGTGCCCTCTGGTCCTAGACTCATCTATTGTAGCAAACATCCTGCCTACATCCACTCCATCTAACACCGTTCAATATTTCCTTTCATTCCCAGGACCTCTTGCTAAGTGACTGCCTATTTCCCTCCACAGACTTGACCTACTGAGTTCCTCTACCATCTTGCTTTTTTTCCCACCAGATTACAACATCCGCAGTCTCTCATGTCTTCCATCACTTCATCCACTGGTCCACAGTTTGTTACTAAATTCAGCAGAAAACTTGAAACGGAAGGAAGCCATCCAGACCCTCTAGCCTGTTCTAGAGTCATCAAGCCATGGAATAATATCTTCTGGCTCATAGCCTTCACAGTGACATCAAGCACCATTGACACTGATCCCGTTTATTTATTTATTTATTGACATACGGTGTGGAATAGGCCCTTCTGGCCCTTCAAGCCCAACTCCCAGCCATCCCCAAACTAATCACAGCACAATTTACAATGACCGGTTAACCGGTATGTCTTTGGGCTGTGGGAGGAAACCCACGCAGCCATGCGGAGAACATACAAACTCCTTACAGGCAGCAGTGGAACTTGGACCTGAGTGACTTGTACTGTAAAGTATTGTGCTAACCACTACACTACCATGCCACCGTACATCTCTGTTAAAGTCCTCTCCTACATTATTCTTCTACGGGTTATCTGCTCTAAGGGCTGTAAACAACAGTCCATAAACCTAAGAACCTTCACCTCTTTGGGATGTGGGAGGAAACTGGAGCAGCTGGGGGAGCCCTTACATGGTCACAGGGAGAATGTGCAAACACCAGAAGCCAGGCCGCTGGAGCCTGGAGGCAGCAGTACTACCTGCCGCATTTTTACCATTGGATGCTACTCTGACCATCACACAGAGCCTAGTCCATCTCCATCTTATTCCATCTCACCAGACCCGTGATCATTACCTGATTGGGACCGTTATTGATTGAATACTTGGATCCTGAAGCTAAAGCAAATGTGAATGTCAGAACAATACCAGCACAGGAAATGGAAAGAATCTGAGAGAAGCATTCCATCCACGTGGCTGATATTTTTGTCCAAGAATACTAAGCACAAAGATCCCACAGATAGGAGCTACAGAGACTGAGAAACAAAGAGCACTGGCACAAGCAAGCAACATCCATCATCAAGGACGCCCACCAGCCAGGTGACACTCTCTTCTTGTTGCTGCCATCAGGAAGGATATGTCTGTATATCTATCTATCTGTCTGTCTATTTATGTATCAGTCTGTCTGTCACTCTACCAATCAATCTATCTATCTCTACCTATCTATCTGTTTATTTAGCTATCAATTGATCTGCCTGTTTATTAATTTATCTGTGTGCCTATCTATCAATCTATCTACCTGTCTATCTATCTATCTATCTATCTATCTATCTACATCTGTCTGTCCATCTATCTATTCATCTGTTTATCAATCTGTCTATCTAAATATCTGTCTATTTATCATCCATCTATCTGCTTGTCTATCTATGTAAATATCTATCTACCTATCTCTCTATCTATTTATCTAACTATCTATCTATCTGCCTATACATCTGTCAATCTATCCACATGTCTATCTATCTATTTATCTATATATATGTGTGTGTATGTATGTGTGCGTGTGTGTGTATAATATATATATACATACATATATCCATTCATTTATCTACCCATCAATCTGTCTCTCTATCTATATATATGTGTAGGCCTCCATTAGTCTCGATAGACCATGGATTTGCACCTTGGAAAGTTTCCAGGGTGCAAGCCTGGGCAGGGTTTTTTTTTGTGGAAGACCAGCAGTTGCCCAAGCTGCAAGTCTCCTCTCTCCACGCCACCGATGTTGTCCAAGGGAGGAAGGGTGTCATCGCAGAGCAATGTGTGGTTAAGTGCCTTACTCAAGGGGTGTGTGTGTGTGTGTGTGTGTGTGTGTGTGTGTGTGTGTGTGTGTGTGTGTGTGTGTGTGTGTGTGTGTGTGTGTGTGTGTGTGTGTGTGTGTGTGTGTGTGTGTGAATCTATCTGTCTACCTATCTATCCATCTCTCTATTATATTTCTATCTACCTATGTATCTATCTACCTATCTATATTGCTTTCTGTTTCCATCTGTCTATCGACCTATCTATCTATCTATCTATCTGGCTGTCTATATACATATCTATCTGTCTATCTATCTCCGCCCATCTATCTATCCATTTGTCTATCTACCTATCAGTCTATCTATTGTACTATCTGTCTATCTATCTGTCTATCCAGCTATCCATTTATCTATCTATCTATCTATCTATTTCTTGCACAATTTATCTTCTTTACCATTTTCGTTGTCAGTCTTTACGTTTATATTTTTCTAAATTCTACTGTATTTATATTTGTTTTCCCATGGGTGCCTGCAATAAAATGAATCTCAGGGTTATATTTGGTAAATTTACTCTGACTTTGATTTTGCGTTAAGCTCAGCCTGAACATAAAGTTCATTGTAATGAAATAACTGATGAGAAATTTTGCTCTGGGCCCTCCAGAGAATAAGGCAAGCAAGAAGGCATGCATCTCAAATGTGGAATGTTCTGCATCTGCTGGAAACCTATAAATACTTTTACAGATGATATGTTATCTCAGTGTGAGGCACCGGTTTTACTGAGGTAGGTATGGGTTCCAGCAGAGGATTATTAGTTTGAATACTGACGTTCCAGGAATAACTATGCATTTGCAGTCTCATAATTGGTGAACCTTAGGGCTGATGTGTATCTAGAACTTTGGAATATTTGAGGCTGACTTACATTAACATTGTTTTTCGATATGAGAAATGACCAGATTTATTAAAAAGACAAACCATGGTTCAGTGTGTAAGAATTAAAGAGCAGGGCTTCACAACTGACGAGGCATTGGTCAACATGGACCTATGACACAAAATGGTGTCAGTAACCTTACATTTGTTGTAGATCTGATGCTTAAACCCAGGGCTTTTATTCAATTGGATTGTCCATAACTGAGTAACAGCCCAGAATGCAAATGGTTTTGCTATGGCTGCACATTATTTGATAATAATGTGAACGATCTTTGAGTTCAACTTTCACACCATCCTAACTGGATCTTGTTAGGCATGAAACAAAAATAGATGCATTTTGTGATGTTCAGCTTCTTAGTTTGTTGGCTCAATAAAGTGAGGCTTCGGGTGAAGATCTGCGTGTAAAAACAGGTTATTCTCACTTTATTTTGTTGTCTTTATTTAGAGATACAGCACGGCACAGGCCCTTCCAGCCCAACGAGCCCACACTGCCCAATTACACCAATGTCTATAATCAGTACATCTTTGTTATGGGGGAGGAAACTTGAGCACCCAGAGGGAATAGACAATGAACCCATGTCCTTATCTTTTGCTCTCTTATTGCACTACTTATATATGTACATATATAGATACAGTACTGTGCAAAAGTCTTAGGCATATAAATACATTTGCACAGTACTGTATTTATCAACGTGGAGTGGACAGTGAATTTGCAAATCTGGTGTGAGCAAAGGGCGCTAGGAAAATGGCGAGAGTGGAGCACAGCGGGAGGGGTATGGGACAGGTGGCGGAGAAGGAGTGCCAGGGACGGGGGGGTGGGGGGGGAGTTGGTGCAGGTGCAGACACTCCCAGCCCTGAAACATCAGCTCAGCTCATTTGATTTCAAAAAAATTGCTTAGTTGATCATTACAGGATGTCTCTCTGGTGCTTCCTTCCCTTTTCGCAACTATGATTCCCCTCTCCCTGCCCCTTTCCTACTGTCAGTCCACAGTAGAGACCCATATCAAAATGGTTTATCATCACTCACATACGTCAACTAAATTTGCTTTGTTTGTGACAGCAATACAGTGCAATACATAAAATTACTAGTGCTGTGCAGAAGTCTTAGGCTCCCTAGCTATATATATATATATCTGCCTAAGAGTTTTGCACAGAACTGTATATATTTATTATTGTAATTTGTAGTTTAACGATGTATTGCAATGTACTACTGCCACATAACAAGAAATTTCATGACATATGCTGATGATGTTAAATCTAGTTCTGATTCTGATTCTGATATGAGTAGAAGAGCTTCTATTGACATGCAGAAACTACAATTTACTCAGGGGGAACCACGGAGGGGCCATGCCATCTTCTCACAGCTACCATGGGACAGGAATTACATGAGCCTGAAGTCTCACACCACCAGGTTCAAGAACAGCAACTTCCCTTCAACCATTCGGTTCTTGAAGCAGTCGGCAAAATCCTAGTCGCTCCAGTTTAGCAGCACTTTGACCATTTCAGTCACTTTGCACTAAAGTGGCTTTTGCTTCCATTTTTATTTTTCTAAATCTGCTCTTTCTTGTAAAGGTTGTGTATAATTTATTGTTTAATCTATATATTTCTTGTGAGTGCTTCTTTCTTTGGTGCCATGTGCCTGGGATGCTGCTACAAGTAATTTCTTTGCTGCACTGTGCATACATGTGCATATGGCAATCAGCTCAATAAGTTTGAGAGTCATGCATTGGCTGAGTATATGCAGGACAAGCTTACATCATGTATGAAAAACTGTTAGCATGTACTGTGCCTCACAGGCCATGCAGATGTTACTCAGCTGAGCTTTGGGACTTGCAATAGTCTATGCAAAATTTAACTTCATCCTTCCATCCAGCATGCTCAAAGTCCTGTGACTGCTTACATCACTGCAACGGTACTTTTAATCATTGCCTATTTTGTGTGTGTGTGATAATTACACGTCTGTATGTGAGTGTGCATGTGTGTGTCAGTGTGTGTGAATGTGTGTGTGTGTGATAATTACATGTCTGTATGTGAGTGTGCATGTGTGTGTCAGTGTGTGTGAATGTGTGTGTGTGATAATTACATGTCTGTATGTGAGTGTGCATGTGTGTGTGAATGTGTGTGCGTGATAATTACGTCTGTATGTGAGTGTGCATGTGTGTGTGTGTTTGTGTATGTGTGTGTGTGTGCTTGTGTGTGTGTGTGAGTGTGTGTTTGTGTATGTGTGTGTGAGAGAGTGTGTGTGTGTTTGTGTGTGTGTGTGCTTGTGTGTGTGTGTGTGAGTGTGTGTTTGTGTATGTGTGTGTGAGTGTGTGTGTGTGTGTGTGTGTGTGTGTGTGTGTATGTGTGTGTGTGTGTGTGAGTGTGTGTTTGTGTATGTGTGTGTGTGAGAGAGTGCTTGTGTGTGTGTGTGTGTGTGGGGGGGGGGGGTGGGGTGGCATCCTTTTGGAAAAGAGAGTCATCTGATGTACCTGCTTCTCAAACTAGGTAACAGTTTCATCGACATTCAACTTTGCACCAGGAATTTAGGAGACTCAACAAATAAATTGTTTTAAAAGTATTGTTTATAAATAACATTCGATCTCCTTGGTTTGAATTTTGTCAAGTCTCAATACTTTCAAGGAGACATTACAATTCTGGTAAACTGGAGTCAGTTTGAAACACTGTTATACGTAACTAAACTCACACCATCCTCAACAGCGACCTCGGTTCTATTTCTACCACTGTCTGTAAGGATATGTTCTCCCTGTGACTATGTGGGTTTCCTCTGGGTGCTCCAGTTTCTTCCCACATTCCAAAGATATATGGGCACGTGGGTCTGTAGGTCAATTGATCACATGGACGGTGGGGCTCGTTGGGCCAAAAGAGTCTGTTACTGTGCTGTATCACTGAATAAACTAACATTCTATTCGCTCCTAAGCAAATACTGACTGATCATACTTGATTATTGTATAGCTGGTCCTTGGTTTCAGAATCATCATTCACACTTGTACGTTATCTCGATGGTTTAGCCCCTCTATGCCTGTGGAACTTCCCCCAGACTAAAAACTCACTCAGATCTCCACGCACCTTCAGTTCTGTCATCTAAAAGGTCCCTAAAGTCATTCATTCCACCACTTTTGAGAGTGCTTTAAGCTGCTGAGACCAGAGGCGCTGGAGTTTCCTCTCTAACTGTCTCCACCATTTTGTTCTCATTTAAGACCATAAAACATTGGAGCAGAATTAGGACATTCAGCCCATCAAGTCTGCTCTGCTATTTGATCATGGCTGATTCATCTTCTTCTCAACCCCAATCTCCTGCCTTCTCCCTACAATCTTTCACATCCTGACTTATCAAGAATCTATCAAACTCCGCCTTTAATACACTCAATGATCTGGCCTCTACAGCCGCCTGTGGCAATCAGTTCCACAGATTCATCACACTCTTGCTGAAGGAATTCCTTCTCATCTCCATTCTAATGGGTCACTCTATTCTGAGATGTGCCCTCTGGTCCAAGATTCCCCCAATATCGGAAACATACTCTCCACATCCACTGTCTCAATATTCGATAGGTTTCAATGAGATCCCCCTTCATTTTTCTAAATTGCAGCAATTATAAGCCCAAATGAACTCTCACCAGTGCTTTATAAAGCCTCAACATTACATCCTTGCTTTTATATTCTAGCCCTCTTGAAATGAAAGCTGACATTGCATTTGTCTTCCTCACCACAGACTCAACCTGCAAATTAACCTTTACGGAATCCTGCATGAGGACTCCCAAGTCCCTCTGCAACTCAGATTTTTGAGTTTTATTCCTATTTAGAAAGTAGTTTACAATTTTATTCCTTCTTCTGAAATGCACTTCCTGGCACTGTATTCCATCTGCCATTTATTTGCCCAGTCTCCTAATCCGTCTATGCCCTTCTGCTTTCTCAACACTACCTGCTCCTCCACCTATCTTCATAGCGTCCGCAAGCTTGGCCACAAAGTCATCAATTCCATCATCCAAATCATTGACATACAGGGTAAAAAGAATCAGTCCTAACACAGACCCCTGTGGAACACCACTAGTCACCAGTAGCCAACCAGAAAAGGCTCCCTTTATTCCCACTCTTAACCTCCTGCTAATGAGCCACTAATTATCCATGCCAGAATCTTTCCTGTATTACAATGGGCTCTTATCTTGTTAAGCAGCCTCATACGTGGCACCTTGTCAAAGGCCCTTTGAAAATGCAAGTACACAACATCCACCGATTCTCTTTTGTCTATCCTGCCAGTTATTTTGTCAAAGGATTCTAACAGATTTGACAGGCAAGATTTTCCCTTGAGGAAACTATGCTGACTATAGCCTATTTTATCATGTGCCTCCAAGTACTGTGAGACCTCATCCTTAGTAATCAACTCCAAAATCTTCCCATCCACTGAGGTCAGACTAACTGGCCTATAATTTCCTTTCTTCTGCCTCTATCCCTTCTTGAAGAGTGGAGTGACATTTGCAATTTCTAGTCTTTCAAAACCATTTCAGAATCTAGTGATTCCTGATTCTTGAAAGATCATTAATAATGCCTCCATAATATCTTCAGCCACCTCTTTCAGAACCCATGAATCTTGAAGTGGATGGGGTACAGCAGCAGAAAACCATGAACTTAAACTCAGTGGTTACTTATTAGGTATAGGAGTTACCTAATAAAATGCCCACTAAATGTATAGTTGTCTATTACTTCAAGAGTGACATATTGTTTGTTAGCTCAAAATTGCTACTTGTTTGGGGAAAAAGAGATCCTTTGTTTGTTTGTCTGGTTGTTGTGCTATTCTGGTGTTTTCAATGCCTGTCAATTGGCTGAATTATCCAAGATCTTAGAGTGAGCAAGCTGATGTTCTGTCCGCTTTTGGAGAGCAATTAGGATGAGTCTGGTTCAATACCAGGCCATTATTTTATTGAAAGTTAATGTATGCAAGTTTGAGTTAAGTGAAAGTTAACTATGATGAACACAAGAGATTCATGCAACTGTCAGAATTCCAGAGTTCCAGAATTCCAGAGCTCCTCCACAAAATGTTAGAGGAGCTCAGCAAGTCAAGCAGCGTCTATGGAGATGAATAACCAGTTGACATTTTGGTCTGAAATGAAGAGAGAGAGAAATTCTTCCACCAGGCCATCAGCCTGATTAATTTGTGCTGATACAATTGTATTTCTATTACACATACAATTTATGTATTTGTATTCATGTATGTGAAGGTTGTAAGAAATAAAGTCAATTCAATTCAATTCTTGATTTGGTATTGGAATTGATCTTGGATTGGTATTAGCATTGCTTTAATTGGTACTGGCATTGATATTGGTATTAGCATTGGCACTTGCATTGGCTTTTGTATTGGTATTGGAATTGGTCTTGGATTGGCATTGGTATTGTATTTGTATTGGTATTGGCTTTGGTTTATTACTGTCACATACACCAGGATACAAGAAAAGCTTACTTTGCACACTGTTCATGCATATCAAATGATTACACACTGCATTTGAGCTAGAATAAGATAAAACGTTAACAATGCATAATAAAGTCTAAAATCTACTGAAAAAATACACTGTATGTAAACAGTAAAGTGCAAGATCATAACAATGTAGATTGTGAGGCCAAGAGTCAATTTTATAATCCAAGAGGTCTATTTTAACAGTGTGATAGATGCTGACCTTGAGCCTGATAGTATATGCTTTCAGGCTTTTGTATCTTCTGCAATGAGAGTGGTGAGAAGAGAAAACATCCGAGGCACTTTGGATCTTTGATTATGCTACCTAAGTTTAATTGCCTACTGATTTATGGGTTATTAAGATGTGGGCATACTATGCTGGTGCCAGAAGCATGGTGACAATTGCAGGCTGTTCCCAGCACATCCTCCGACTGTGTTAGCCGTTCACAGTTCTCTGTATGTTTCAAAGTTTCAATGTACATGCGACAAATAAAGGTAATCTAATCAAATCAAATCAGAAGAAAGAAACCTGGCATAGGCTTCAACCCAAATTCTAAAGTGAAAACTGGTGCTTTCTGCCAGTGATTAATACCTGATCCTCCCCGGTCCTATGAAACTGGTGTGTTTATGTATAAGACACTGTCTAATCTCTCAAAATGTAGACTTTGGGCCAAAATAGGCTAAGAGTTAATGGCAGTGCTGATGGCTTGTCATTCAGTCAGTTTATGATAGAGGTCTAGATGTGACAGGAGAGAAAAGTGGTGTTACACTAATTAAATAAATTAAATGCAAACACTTTGGCTTTTGTCTAAGTTAATAAAAGTTAACATTGCATCAAAATATACATTTGTCAAGGCATTTATATGAAAACAAACAAATGTCTCCTGGAAATTAGCTTTGGCATTATAATGAATGTGTGTGTTATTCATGGGCTTCACCGCACTTACATAAGCAATTTAACCTGTTGTCATCACCTGTACTCAATTATTAATAAGAGGAAGTCTCTTGTCAACAATTTTGCACTAAGATGTTTGTTAGTTTTATTTGTCTCTTAAATTCCATTTAATTAGCCTTTAAATGGAGACATTTTTCAATGTCCACACTTGGCAATTGTAGCAGGTTCATATCCATCTCATGAAATTGTGAGTCAGTGGATTCAATGTATACTATCGCTAAGCTAAAAGGTGATCCACCATAAACTAGTATTTAACTACAATCATAGGGTCATACAGCATGGAAAAGGCCATTTGGCCCATCTGGTCCATGTTGACTAAGGTTCCTATCTGAACTAGTCCCATTTCTTAAAAATTCAAAGTAAATTTATTATCAGAGTACATATACTGTATGTCACCATATACAGCCCTGAAATTCATTTTCTTGTGGGAATACTCAATAATTCCATAACAATAATAGAATCAATGAAAGACTGCACCAACTTGAGCACTCAACCAGTGTGCAAAAAACAACAAACTATACAATTACAAAAAGAAATAAATAATAAAAAAATAATAAGCAATAAATGTCAAGAACATGAAATGAACAGTTCCTGAAAGTGAGTTCATAAGTTGTGGGAACATCTCAATAATGGGGCAAGTCCCATCACTGACAAGTTCCCGCATGGATACCGGTCAAGAAGGTTCAGTTGCTCGACATTCAGGATGAGGTAGTAAATTGGATTAGATGTAGGCTTTGCGGGAGAAGACAGAGAGTGGTAGTAGAGGTTGCCTCTCTGACTGGAGGCCTGTGACTAATGGTGTGCCACAGGGTTCGGTGCTGGGGCATTTGTTGTTTGTCATATATATCAATGATCTGGATGATAAGTTGGTAAAATGGATTAGCAAATTTGCATATGATACCAAAATTGGGGGTGTAGTGGACAGTGAAGAAGGGTATCATGGCTTGCAGAGGGATCTGCATCAACTGGGCTGAAAAATGGCAGATAGAATTTAATGCAGACAAGTGTGAGGTTTTGCACTTTGGTAAGACCAATTAGGGTAGGTCTTAAACAGTGAACGGTAGGGAACTGAGGAGTGTGGTAGAACAAAGGGCTCTGGGAATACGGGTACATAATTCGTTGAAAGTGGCATCACAGGTAGACAGGGTTGTAAAGAAAACTTTTGGCACATTGGCCTTCATAAATCAAAGTATTGAATACAGGAGATGGAGTATTATGTTGAAGTTGCATAAGATGTTGGTGAGGCCTAATTTGGAATATCGTGTGCAGTTTTGGTCTCCTACCTACAGGAAAGACTAAACAAGGTTGAAAGAGTGCAGAGAAAATTTACAAGGATATGATTTTGCCGGGTTTGGAGGATCTGAGTTAGAAGGAACAATTGAATAGGTTAGGACTGTATTCTTTAGAAAGTAGAAGATTGAGAGGAGACTTGACAGAAGTTTACAAAATTATGAGGGGTATAGATAGGGTAAATGCAAGCAAGCTTTTTCCACTGAGGTTGGGTGGGACTACAACCAGAGGCCATGGGTTAAGGGTGAAAGATGAGAAGTTTTAGGAGATCATGAGGGAAAGCCTTTTCACACGGAGGGTGGTGAGAGTGTGGAATGAGCTGCCAGCACAAATGGTGCATGAGAGCTCGATTTCAATATTTACGAGAAGTTTGGATAGGTGCATGGATGGTAGGGGTATGGAGGTTTATAGTCCCGGTGCAGGTCAATGGGAGTAGGCAGTTGAAATGGTTTCAGAATGGGCAAATGGGCCAAATGGCCTGTTTCTGTGTTGTACTTTTCTATGACTCAATGACTCTATAAGTGAAGTTGGGTGAAGTTATCCATTTTGGTTGAAGATTCTGATGGTTGAGGGGTTCTTGAATCTGGTGGTGTGAGTTCTGAGGCTCCTGTTTCTTCTTCTTGATGGCAGCTGCAAGAAAAAAGCATGACCAGGGTGGGGGGCATCCCTGATGATGGATGCTGCTTTCCTGTGACAATGCTCCATGTAGATGTGCTCAATGGTGGGAAGGGCTTTATCCGTGATGGACTGGGCCGTATGTAATGCTTTTTGTAGGATTTTCTGTTCAAGGGCATTGGTGTTTCCATACCAGGCTGTGATTCAGCCAGTCAATATACTCTCCACCACTCATCTGTATAAGTTTGTCAAAGCTTTAGATGCCAGGCCAAATCCAAGCAAAGTGCAAAGGAAGTAGAGGGTTTGAAGTGATTTCTTCATTATTACATTTAGGTTCCAGGCCCAGGACAGCTCCACTGAAGTAATAACACTGAGGAATTTAACGTTGCTGACACTCTCCACTACTCATCCTTTGATGAGGACTGGCTCATGGACCTCTGGTTTCTTCCTCTTGAAGTCAATAATCAACTCCTTGGTCTTGCTGACATGGAGTAAGAGGTTTTTATTAAGGCAGCACTCAGCCAGATTTTCATCACCACTTTTGATTACATTTGCCTACATTTGTCCCACATCCCGCTAAACCTACCCTACCTGTGAAGCTGTCCAAGTGCCTTTTAAATCTTATTAATGTAGATTTTAGACTTAGGTTTAGATTTAGAGATGCAGCGTGGTAATTGGTCCTTCCGAACAAACGAGCCTGCATCGCCAAATTACATACATGTGACCAACTAACCTACTAACCTGAATGTCTTTGCAATGTGGGAGGACGCTGGAGCACCCGGAGGAAAGTCACAAGGTCATGGGGAGAACATAGCAAAATCCTTCCAGACAGCTGCAGAACTGAACCTGGGTAGCTGGTACAGTAATAGTGTTACATTAACCTGGCCGCCCCATCATGGGGCAGTCATTTAAAGCTAAAGTGTATAGGAGGTGGCAAATCCCTGGAGGTTTTTGTTCTGGATTATTCCAGAGGCTGGATCACTGGGGACTATGTGGAATAGGCAAGGAAAATAAGCTGACTATGCACATTGATATCCTTAGTGTAATGAATTGCTTAGACACAATGAGTTAGATGGCCTTTCGTGTGCAAGATGTGTGTAACATTCATCATTTTCCTTGCCATTTACAGGGGCTGTCTACACTTCTAATCACTTCAGATTTCACCAGCTACTATTAAGCTGCTGGTAAGTTCTTTATTCAGAGTGGTGGATGTGTGGAATGGCCTACCAGGGGTTGTGGTAGAATCAGGTACATTAGGGGCATATAAGAATCTCTTAGATAGGCACATGGATAAGAGAAAAAATGGGCAATGTAGGAGGAAAGGCCTAGATGGTAGAGTAGATTAAAAATTTGGCACCTGATTGTGGCTGAAGGGTCTGTACTGTGTTGTAATATTCTATGGTCCATGGTCTATATTTTGTGTCTGATTAAGAAATACCATAATCCCTCTGCATCTCCCCAGTCTTTCAATAGCGCGATGCCATTACAGCTCAGGGCGTTGGAGCTCAATACCGGCATTCTCCATTAGCAAGTTTGTGCATTCCTTCCTGTGTGTGCGACAGCTTCCTCCAGCTGCTCCGGTTGTCTCCCGCAGGCCAAAGACGTACCGGTTAATAAGTTAGTTGGTCATTCCAAGTTGTTCCATGATTAGGCTAGGTGGGTTGCTGAGTGATGAGGTTCGAAGGACCAGATGGGCCTGTTCCGGGCAGCATCTCTAAATAAATAAATAAAGTGAACTTAACAAATAAATCAAAATATAAAAAACACATTATATTTAATATAAAGCATTTTATTGCCCCATAATGTTGCTCAAGCAATGGAGCAGTTTAGAATATTGTAGAATCTTGAGAAACCCACTACAGTATCCAATAAAAAAGAGGAATGTGTTGCAAATATGCTGCCTGACCAAATTAATTTTCACAAACTATCAGTTACAGAATTCCAGAAATATTCTCATGAACTACACAGTACATCTGAAAACATGGTCGAAAATTACTTTCTTCCTGTGGATTCCTTGAAGTTAACTCCTGGTGTGAGTTTCAGACCAACACATGGGATCTGATGTTGCAACTATGAGAGACACACTTCAGAGAGAGCTGTTATATGAAGCCAAAGCAAACTTGGACTCACATAAAAGTGCTCTTGACCTTCACATCCTCAGGTCAAAGACAATATAAGATTAGGGGCATAGTGGACAAGGTGATCAAAACTTGCAGAGGAACTTGCACCGTCTGGAGAAATGGGCTAAAAAATGGCAGATGGAATTTAATGCAGGCAAAATATGAGGCGGTGCACTTTGGAAGGGGAAAAGAACTTTTGGCACATTGGCCCTTATAAATCAGAGTACTGAATACAGAACTTGGGATGTCATGATGAAGTTGCAGGAAATGTTAGTGAGGCCAAATGTGGAGTATTGTCCGCATTTCTGGTCATCTACCTACAGGAAAGATGTCAATAAGATTGAAAGAGTGCAGAGAAAATTTACAAGGATGTTGCCAGGACTTGAGGACTGAGTTATAGGGAAAGGATGAATAGGTGAGGACTTTATTCATTGGAGATTGAGGGGAGATTTGATAGATGTATACACAATTATGAGGGGTGTGGCTCGGGTAAATACAGGCATTTTATCTTCCCATCTGACGTGAGACTAGAACGAGAGGTTTAAGGGTGAAAGGTGAAATATTTACGGGGAACATGAGGGAAAACTTCTTCACTCAGAGGGTTGAGCGAGTGTGGAACGAGCTGCCAGTGGAAGTGGTGGACACAGTACTGAAGAGAAATTTGGATAAGTATGTGGATGAGAGAGGCATGGAGGGTATGGTCCAGGTGTGTGTGAATGGAACTATGGTTAGACATGGACTAGATTGGTGAAGGACCTGTCTCTCTACTATGGTGCTCTCTGGCTCTGTGACTCTCACAGAGGCAGTACTTTGGTATCGTCAAAAGCTGCAAAGATTCCTTGCATACTCTGTCACATCACTCTCCAAACTCTGGAAAGAATCATATACAAGACTCCTCGGCCTGGTACTAGTGAACCCAGCACATTACAGAATGGAAATATGACATTCAAACTGAATTGAAAATAGAATGAAATTGGCTTATTATTGTCACAGCAAAGTTCAAAGTAAATTTATGATCAAAGAACATGTATGTCACCGTATACAACCTGCTGCTTTCGGTGTGGCCTCCTGTATATCAGTCAGACCCAATGCAGATTGGGAGACCGCTTCACCGAGCACCTACACTCTGTCCACCAGAAAAGGCGGGATCTCCCAGTGGTCACCCAAATTAATTCCACTTCCCATTCCCATTCCGATATGTCAATGCATGGCCTTCACCACTATCTCAATGAGGCCACACTCAGGTTGGAGGAACAACACCTTATATTCCGTCTGGGTGGCCTCCAACCTGATGGCATGCACATCGATTTCTCAAGCTTCCAGTAAATCCCCCCCCTTCACCATTCGCCATCCCCTTTCCCCTCTCATCTCCTTACCTGTCTATCACCTCCCTCTGGTGTTCCTTCCCCCCACCTTTTCTTTCTTCCTTGGCATTCTGTCCTCTCCTATCAGACTCACCCTCCTACAGCCACGTAACTCTTTCATCGATCAAATTCCCAGCTCTTTGCTTTACCCCTCCCCCTCTTGGTTTCGCCTATCACCTTGTGTTTCTCCCTCCCATCACCCCCCACAACCTTTTAAATCTCCTCCTCATCTTTTTTTCTCTGGTCCTGCTAAGGGGTCTTGGCCCGAAATGATGACTGTACTCTTTTTCATAGATGCTACCTGGCCTGCTAAGTTCCTCCAGCAGTTTCTGTGTGTTGCTAGAATTTCCAGCATCTGCAGATTTTTTCTTGTTTGTGATTGGATTACAACCCTGAGATTCATTTTCCTGTGGGCATTCACAGAAAATACAAAGAAACACAATAAAATGAATGAATGACCGCACCCTACAGGACAAACAAACAACCAATGTGCAAACAACAAAACAAACTGTGCAAGTACAAAACCAAAAAAAATGATAGTAATACATAAATAAACAATACTTTTCAAGAAGATGAGATGAAGAGCCCTTGAAAGTGAGTCCATAGGTTATGGGATCAGTTCAGTGTTGGGGGTGAGTGAAGTTATCCCCTCTGGTTCAAAAGCCTGATGGTTGAGGGGTAATAACTGCTCTTAAGTTCCTGTACCTCCTTCACAATGGCAGCAGCGAGAGGAGATGTTAGATGGGTGATGGTAGATGTTGTATTCCTGCACCATGCCTCCTTCAGAAGTGCTCAATGCTAGGGAGGGCTCTTCCTGTGGTGGGCTGGGCTGTATCCACTGCTATTTGGAGGCTTTTTTGTTCCAGGGCATTGGTGTTTCCATACCAGGCTGTGATTCAATTCATCAGTATACACTCCATCGCACGTCGACAGAAGTCTGTCGAAGTTTTAAATGACATGCTGAACATGCACTGAGGTACAGTGAAAAAGTTTGTTTTTCATGCCAGCTATACAGATGATTTCATTACAACGTGTCGAGAGAAATCAATAAGAGAATGCAGAATGAATTGTTGTCATTAATTAAAATGGACATTAGCCTCGATAAGAACATATCAACTACCAATCCTGGCTTGTCTCTGGTCCCTTTAAATCACTCTCCCTCACTGAGGTGGCTAGGCTATTGGATATACTGAAAGTGGAGGTTGATCGATTCTTGATGAGTATATCAAAGGTTGCAAGTTCAAGGTCAAGTTCAACTTTATTGCAAGCTATCAGATAGACAACAGACAATAGGTACAGGAGTAGGCCATTTGCCCTTTGAGCCAGTACCGCCATTCAATGTGATCACGGCTGATCATCCACAATCAGTATCCCATTCCTGCCTTTTCCCCATATCCCTTGACTCCACTATCCTTAAGAGCTCTATCTAACTCTTTCTTGAAAGCATCCAGAGAATTGGCCTCCACTGCCTTCTGAGGCAGAGCATTCCACATATCCACAACTCTCTGGGTGAAAAAGTTTTTCCTCAACTCTGTTCTAAATGGCTCACCCCTTATTCTTAAACTGTGGCCTCTGGTTCTGGACTCCCCCAACATCTGGAACATGTTTCCTGCCTCTAGTGTGTCCAATCCCTTAATAATCTTACATGTTTCAATCAGATCCCCTCTCATCCTTCTAGATTCCAGTGTATACAACCACAGTCGCTCCAATCTTTCAACATATGACAGTCCCGCCATCCCAGGAATTAACCTCGTGAACCTACGCTGCACTCCCTCAATAGCAAGAATGTCCTTCCTCAAATTTGGAGACTAAAACTGCACACAGTACTCCAGGTGGGGTCTCTCCAGGGCCCTGTACAACTGCAGAAGGACCTCTTTGCTCCTATACTCAACTCCCCTTGTTATGAAGGCCAACGTGCCATTAGCTTTCTTCACTGCCTGCTGTACCTGCATGCTTACTTTCAGTGACTGAATGACAAGGACACCTAGATCTCATTGTACTTCCTCTTTTCCTAACTTGACACCATTCAGATAGCAATCTGGCTTCCTGTTCTTGCCACCAAAGTGGATAACCTCACATTTATCCACATTAAACTGCATTTGCCCACTCATCCAACCTGTCCAAGTCACCCTGCATTCTCCTAACATCCTCCTCATATTTCACACTACCACCCAGCTTTGTGTCATCTGCAAATTTGCTAATGTTACTTTTAATCCCTTCATCTAAATCATTAATGTATATTATAAATAGCTGCGGTCCCAGCATCGAGTCTTGTGGTACCTCACTAGTCACCGCCTGCCATTCTGAAAAGGACCCGTTAATCCTTACTCTTTGTTTCCTGTCTGCCAACTAATTTTCTATCCATGTGAGTACCCTATCCCCAATACCATGTGTTCTAATTTTGCCCACTAATCTCCTATGTGGGACCTATGTAATCTATGCGGACTATGTGATGTTGTTGGGGTGGAACTGGACTCTCTGACAGTGGTGTCTGAAAAGAGGATGCTGTCCAAGTTGCATGCCATCTTGGACAATGTCTCCCATCCACTCCATAATGTACTGGTTAGGCACAGGACTACGTTGGTATGTTGGTGAATGGTATGTTGGCATTCATAGCAAGAGGATTCGAGTACAGGAGCAGGGAGGTTCTACTGCAGTTGTACAAGTCCTTGGTGAGACCACATCTGGAGTATTGTGTGCAGTTTTGGTCCCCTAATCTGAGGAAAGACATTCTTGCCATAGAGTGAGTACAAAGAAGGTTCACCAGATTGATTCCTGGGATGGCAGGACTTTCATATAAAGAAAGACTAGATCGACTGGGCTTATACTCGCTGGAATTTAGAAGATTGAGGGGAGATTTTATTGAAACGTATAAAATTCTAAAGAGATTAGACAGATTAGATGCAGGAAGATTGTTCCCGATGTTGGGGAAGTTCAGAACGAGGGGTCACAGTTTAAAGATAAAGGGGAAGCCTTTTAGGACCGAGATGAGGAGAAACTTCTTCAGACAGAGAGTAGTGAATCTGTGGAATTCTCTGCCACAGGAAACAGTTGAGGCCAGTTCATTGCCTATATCTAAGAGGGAGTTAGATATGGCCCTTGTGGCTAAAGGGATCGGGGGTATGGAGAGAAAGCAGGTACAGGGTTCTGAGTTGGATGATCAGCCATGATCATACTGAATGGCGGCGCAGGCTCGAAGGGCCTAAGTTTCTATATTCAGCCAGAGACTCATTCCACCGAGATGCAACACTGAGCATCATAGGAAGTCATTCCTGCCTGTGGCCATCAAACTTTATAATTCCTCCCTTGGAGTGTCAGACACCCTGAGCCAATAGACTGGTCCTGAACTTATTTCCACTTGGAATAATTAACTTATTATTATTTAATTATTTATGGTTTTATATAGCTATATTTCTACACTATTCTTGGTTGGTGCGGCTGTAATGAAACCCAATTTCCCTTGGGATCAATAAAGTATGTCTGTCTGTCTTATCAAAGGCTTTCTGAACGTCCAGATACACGACATCCACTGGCTCTCCCTTGTCCATTTTCATAGTTACATCCTCAAAAAATTCCAGAAGATTAGTCAAGCATGATTTCCCCTTCGTATATCCATGCTGACTCTGATCGATCCTGTTACTGCTATCCAAATGTGCTGCTATTTCATCTTTTACAATTGACTCCAGCATCTTCCCCACCACTGATGTCAGGCTAACTGGTCTATAATTCCCTGTTTTCTCTCTCCCTCCTTTCTTAAAAAGTGGGATAACATTAGCTACCCTCCAATCCTCAGAAACTGATCCTGAATCTATAGAACATTAAATATTGAATAGCCCTAGATAGAGTGGACGTGGAGAGGATCCTTCCCACAGTGTGGGAGTCTAGAACCAGAGGGCGCAGCATCAGAATACAAATACACCCTTTTGGAACAGAGACGAGGTGGTGAATCTGTGGAAGTCATTATCACAAAAGGCTATGGAAGCCAAGTCATTGGGTATATTTAGAATCATAGAGTCATAGAAAAGTACAGCATAGAAACAGGCTCTTCAGCTAATCTACTCCATACTGAACTATTTAAACTGCCTACTTCCATCGACCTGCAATGGGACCATAGCCCTCCATGCCCCTACAATCCATGTACCTATCCAAACTTCTCTTAAGCATTGAAATCAAGCTTACATGCACCACTTGCCTCCAGTCCGAGGGACAACCATCTACTACCACTCTGATTTTCTCACAAAGCCAATGTCTGATCCATCTTGAATTTTAAGTGGAGATTGGTAGGTTGATGATTCTTGAGTCCGGTTCTAGTCGCCTCACTATAGGAATGATATGGAAGCATTGGAAAGGGTACAGAGGAGATTTACTAGGATGCTGCCTGGTTTAGAGAGTATGGATTATGATCAGAGATTAAGGGAGCTAGGGCTTTACTCTTTGGAGAGAAGGAGGATGAGAGGAGACATGATAGAGGTATACAAGATATTAGGAGGAATAGATAGAGTGGACAGCTAGTGCCTCTTCCCCAGGGCACCACTGCTCAGTACAAGAGGACTTGGCTTTAAGGTAAGAGGAGGAATGCACTGCCTGAGTCAGTGGTGGAGGCAGATACACTAGTGAAATTTAAGAGACTACTAGACAGGTATATGGAGGAATTTAAGGTGGAGGGTTACATGGGAGGCAGGGTTTGAGGGTCAGCACAACATTGTGGGCCGAATGGCCTGTACTGTGCTGTACTATTCTATGTTCTTTGTAAGAGCATCAAAGGTTATGGGGAGAAGGCAGGAAAATGGGGTGAGAGGGGAAAATAAATCAGCTATGAGTGAATGGCAGAGCAGAGACAATGGGTCAAATGGCCTCATTCTGCTCCTATGCTTATGGTCTAATGAGGCAATCCTGTCCCTTACGTAGATGTGCACCAGGAATTAATTGGTCAAGCTTTGAATGTAAAGTACGAGTGATTAGCAGAAATAGCAAAACTTTCACTCTGAAACGAATGAGAAGTGGAATCAGAGCTGAAAGTAAACACCGTTTGAAGATGAAGGATTTACCAGAATCTCTGTCAAGGAGAATGAAAGGTGATGTGTATTCATGTCATTTTAATGGAGTATCTGAATTAGCCTAATCTCTTGTGATAGACTCAACAATCCAGTTGTAAGTAGTTTCTAGCCACAATATAATTATCTTATCGAAATTTAGAAGCTATTTGAGGTTCAGTCAGGAACACGGCTAGAGTCATAGAGTCAAAGATCACTACAGCACAGAAACAGCCCTTCGGCCCATCCAGTCTGTGCTGAACTATTAATATGAATAATCCTATGACAATAGCCCTCCATATTCCTCGTGTCAATGTATAGTACTTAGCTAAATTTCTCTAAAATATTGTAATTGAACCTGCATCCACCACTTCTGATGGCAGCTCACTCCACACTTCCACCTCCCTCTGAGTGAACAAGTTCCCCCTCATGTTCCCCTTAAAAATTTCACCTTTCACCCTTAACCCATGACGTCTCATTCTAGTTAGGGGCAGCGCAGTAGCATAGCGGTTAGTGTAATGGTATTACAGTGCCAGTGACCGGGGTGCAATTCCCACCAGTGTCTGTAAGGAGCTTGTACGTTCTCCCCAAGACTGCCTGGGTTTCCTCCCACATTCCAGAGACGTACAGGTGAGTGGGTTAATTGGCCACATGGGTGGAATCAGATTTATTGGGCCAGGAGGGCCCGTTACCACAGTGTAGTTCTAAATATAATATAAAATAAACACAGAAAGCATTTCAACAAGATGTTAGAATTAATCAATAATGCCAGCACACTTTACAAACAGTTTCAATTTCCACTGTATGGAGTGGATAGTTTGCTTAGTAAACTTCATGGGTTAGGATTTAAAAAGGCTATTAACGTATTCCCGTGAGGTTCATTATTATGCAAAATTAAAGAAGACACATTTGGGTAGGAAATAGGGGGCTGTTATATTTTGTAACTTCAAACCATTAAACTAATCCAAAGAAAGACATGGAAGTCCGAAATGCAGATCTAACATTGCATTTACTTCAAGTGAGGAGCACAGATATGAATTGATAGCGTGATGATGTATGCGATTAATGTATTTTTATATTTAATGAATTATTTAAATGAACAAGAATGCTTAAGCAAACAAAATATATGCAAGATTACTGAAATGTTACTAAAATATTAAATACACAACAGAGGTGTGACGTCCACCTATCAGGACTTTACCTTCTTAAGTGAAGGATCTTCAGAAAGGGAGAGGGTGCAAGTGAATTTTGTTCAGCATTTCTCATGGACCACTGAGGCTTCACTGTGGTCTCAATGAATACATGGGCAATATGGATTTCTTTTTAGCTGAGTGAGAGGTGGAAAGGTAGGTAGTGTTGAGAAAGCATGGAATCTGCAGAAAGGCCTCAGTAATTGGGAGAGTGGGCAAAGAAGTGGCAGAATAATAAAAGCGTAGACATATAGAGTTGTGCAAAAGCATAGACTATTTTCTACATAGAGAGAAAACTCAAAAATCTGAAGTACAAAAGGACTTGGGAGACCTTGTGCCTGAAGGTTAATTTGAAGGTTGAATCGGTGGTGAGGAAAGGAAATGCAATGTTAGCATTAATTTTTGAGAGGACTAGAAAATAAAAGGAAGGATGTAATGCTGAGGCTTTATAAGGCAATAGTCAGACTGCACTTAAAGTATTCTGAGCAGTTTTGGTTCCATTATCTAAGAAACGATTGCTGATATTGGAGAGGGTTCAAAGGAGGTTCATGAAAATGTTTCCAGGATTGAAAGGCTTATCATTTGAGGAGCGTTTGGTGGCTCTGGGCCTCTTCTCTTTAGAATTCAGAAGAATGAGTGTTGACTTTATTGAAACCCATTGAATGTTGAAAGGCCTTGATAGAGTGGATGTGGAGAGGATGTTTCTTATGGAGTGGGAGTCTAAAACCAGAGGACACAGCCTCAGTATAGAGCTAATACATTAATTATGGGATGTATTCAAACCCATAATCTAACAAAATTACCAGTTACATATTAAAGAATATTTTGTGAATTAATGAAGTAAATATGGAAATTTTTGTCTATCCATGTTATAGACTTCGGGAGGGAAAGAAATGAACCAAATGCTTGATCCAGCTCTTCATGTGAGCTGGAATTCTAATTACTGACATCCAATCACATAAGACCCTTCCAGATCCAGCCAAACATCAGGCAGATGGAGCATGCGTCTCTAGATTTCAGTCAGGTGGAAAAGGAGCAGTTAGTTAAGTTATTAAATGTCTCAATTCTTTAATAAAAATATTGGTGGAAAAGTACAGATGATACTCACTTAGAACATTATGTTCTGATGGCATTAAGCAGTAATCCAATGTGTACAAAATTGAACCCATATGATAGAATGTGACTCAGACTGAATTCATTGTAATGCACAGCATCAGAGTGGCTGTTATAACATCTTCACATGTTCCTGATTGAATTCATGATGGCAATAAATGAATCAGAACTAAATTGTCCTAAATGCTACAATATTTTGTCGATGGTAAGAATTGTCTTCATGGTCGTCATTTATTGATTAATCGATTGATTGATTGATTGTGGTGTATACAGGCCCTTCCAGCACTTCGCTCCATGCTACCCAGCAACCCTCGACGTAACCCCAGTCTACTCACGGGACAATTTACAATGGCCAATTAATCTAGCAACCGGTACGTTTTTGCACTGTGGAAGGAAACTGGAGCACCTGGAGGAATCCCATGCATTCCACGGGGAGGACGTAAAGGCTCCTTAGAGATGATGTCAGAACTGAACTCCAGACACTGCCGTCCCAAGCTGCAATAGCATCGCGCCAACTGCTACACAACCACGGCAGCTATTGAAGTGGAATTTCTGATTTTTAGTTTTGATTTAAATTGCATAATGATAAATGACTCCTTCCTGAAGTGTAACTCCAGACAGAGCATTTTAAAGAAAGATATTAAAGATTAATTTCATTTGTCAAGTGTACATTGAAAGATGACGTACTGTGAAATGTGCCATTTGTCCGAGGATTGTGCTGTGGGAGCCTGCAAGCGTTGCTACAGAATACCTGCAACTTACTCATCAGACGGTGGGAGGAAACCGGAGCAGTGACAGGGAGGAACTGAGCCGGTGCTCTGACGCTGTGACAGCGTTCCACTGACCGTGGCTGGGGCTGGTCATTCTCCTCATAGCGTTATTCACTTCAGCGCACTCCCCCGGGGGTAGAGACAGGAGATCAGTACAAGCTCTGGAGGAACTGTTCAGCATTCACACACTGTCAAGTTCATCTGCAATGGAAGATTCTGGGTAAGGCTGCTTTCCTTTCCATTCATGTTCAATGGTTGGCAGACTGGTAGATGGCAACTTGTTTACCATTGGCACCTGTACTGAGATAGAGTGAGAAACATGTTTGCATGCCATCCAGACAGATCATTCCATACAAAATCAAGCACAAATTAAATATATTATCAAAGTAAATATAGAGTACGTTACCATAGACTGCCTTGAGATTCTTTTTCTTGAAGGCAGGAAAATAAAGAAATAACAATCGAATTTATGAAAAATGATATGTAAACGAAGACTGTTTGCAACATCCGCCCCACCTTGACAAATACAGTCTTGTGCATTGCATCCTGAGATGGTATTAAAACTGGCAAAAACAGAGCAAATAAAAACAGACTGCACAAAAAGTGCAGTGCAGGAAGACAAATAAACTGCAAGGTCCATGATGGGGCAGATCCAGCAGTCAAGAGCTCATCGTTAACATAAATGAGTCTGATGATATTGAGGTAGAAGCAGTACATGTTCTCAGGTTTTTGTATCTTCTGCTAAGTAAAAGTCAATTACACTTGTGTGCAGGTGCAATGTAAAATTTACTTGCAGTAATTTGCTTCTATTCTGCGTCTATATCCTCTGGTCTTAGACTCTCCCACTATTGCATACATCATCTCCACATCTACTCTATATAGGCCTTCCAATAGTTGATAGCCCCTCATTATTCTAAACTCCAGCAAGTACAGACCCAGAATCATCTCATACATTAACCCTGTCTTTCCTGAGATTATTCTCATAAACCTCCTTTGCACCTTTCTAATGCCAGCCCACTCTTCCTTATACATGGGGCCCAAAACCACTCACAATAGTCTAAATGAAGTCTGACCAATACCTTACAAAGCTTGAGAATTACATCTTTGCTTTTATATTCTAGCCCTATCTGCATGATTGCTAATATTGTGTGCCTAAGACTTTTAAAATTATAAAACCATAAAATATAGGAGCAGAATTAGGCCATTTGCGCTCATCCATTTCATCATGGCTGATCCATTTCCCTGTGAGACCCAGTCTCCCACCTTCTACCCATATCCCTCATGCCCTGACTAATTAAGAATGTATCAACCTCTGATTTAAATATACCCAAATGACTTGGCCTCCACAGCCGCCTGTGGCAACAAATTCCACTGATTCACCACTCTCTGGCTAAAGAAATTCCTCCTCATCTCAATTCCAAATGGATGTCCCTCTATTCTGAGGTTGTGCCCTCTGGTTCTAGATTCCCCCACTCTAGGAAACATCCTCTTCATATCAACTCTATTGAGGCTTTTCAACATTCGATAGGTTTCAATGAGATCCCCCTCATTTTTCTGAATTCCAGTGAGTACAGGCCCAGAGCTATCAAACACTCCTCATACGGTAACCCTTTCATTCCTGCAATCTTTCTTGTGAACCTCCTCTGCACTCTCTCCAATGTCAGCACATCCTTTCTCAGATAAGGGACCCAAAACTGCTCACAATACTCCAGTGAGGCCTTATGAAGCCTCAGCATTATATCCTTGATTTTATTGGGTGAGAAGCTGCAAGGGGTTGCAAAGACAGGGATGATAGCAAGTGTCAGAGGGTATTTACTGAGACGGGGAGAGGTGCATGTCCTGGAGGAGCATTACAGAAAAAGGGAGGTATGCAAATAATCGAAGTGTTGCATTCATTATTACTTCATTTGTTGTTGCAAATTGTTGAATATTTCATCCTACAGCTTTCATGCAGCAGCATTACAGTGAAATACATAAAGTTACTACACTACTGTGCATAAGTCTTAGGCAGCCTCGTTATATGAGTGTGCCTAAGATTTTTAAGACCACAAACCATATGATATAGGAGCAGAATTACTGGAACTCAGTATTCTGTGTTGTTGGGTCAGTAACAACCAACGTGTCACCTTCCTGTACCTAATGAAGTGGCCATTGAATGTATGTTTGTGATCTTCTGCTGTAGCCCATCCACTTTAAGGTTCGATGTGTTGTGCATTTAGAGATGCTCTCTACACACCACTGTTGTAATGCGTGGTTATTTGAGTTACAGTGGCCTTCCTGTCAGATTGAACCAGTCTGGTCAATCTCCTCTCACCTCTCTCATTAACAAGATGTTTTCACCCACAGAACAGCCACTCACTGGATTTTTTTTTTTTTTTTTTTGCTTTTTGCATCATTCTCTGTAAACACTGGAGACTGTTGTATGTGAAAATTCCAGGAGATCAGCAATTTCTGAGATACTCAAACCACCCCATCTGGCATCAGCAATCATCCCACTTTCAAAGTCACTTAGATCATATTTCTTCCCTACTCTGATCTGATGCTTGGTCTGAACAACATCTGAACCTCTTGACCAAATTGCCCAAAGTTTTGCAATAATTTCATTCAAAGATACTTAAGCAAGGTCACTGCCAAACAGAGCTATCTGACATTGCCTAAGCCTATTTGCATAACTTACCAAATCCCTCTTGTTTTCAAGTTCCCATGAAAATGATTCACCTTCACATGCTTCCCATGTTGTGGGTAGTGCTGACCACATACCACATGCTTCTGAACTTCATTCCTATGTCAGCAAGCCCTTTCGCCCCTTCCTGCTATTTTCCTGCAAGTTGCAATTGACCCACGATGAGCAGGACCCAGAGGAACTCCCTAAAGTAGCAACTCTAATACTTGTTTGTGATGGACTTGTTGGGCCTTAACATCTGACAATACACAAAAGAAACATTCAACCTGAGGCATAGAATATCATATTAAAGTTCATGCCTGATATTAGAGGTATAGAAAGTTCAAAGTTCAAAGTAGATTGATTATCAAGGTACGTACAGAACTGTGCAAAAGTCTCAAACACATAGATATAGCTGAGGAGCCAAAGACTTTTGCACAGTACTGTAGTAATTTTATGTATTGCACTGTACTGCTGCCACAAAAATCAACAAATTTCATGACATGTGTAATAGATGATAAACCTGATTCTGATATGGGTCTCTATTGTAGACTGAGAGTGGGAAGGAGCAGGGAGAGGAGAATCAGGTTTGGGAAAAGAGGAAGGGGAGAGGGAGGGAGTGGGAAGCACCAGAGAGACATTCTGTAATGATTAATAAACCAATTGTTTGGAATCAAGTGACCTTGTCTGGAGACTCAGGGCTGGGTATTTCTACACCTGTGCCACCCCCTGCCCTGTCACTCCTTCTCTGCCACCTGTCCTACACCCCTCCCACGGTGTTCCACCCTCGCCATTCCCAACACCTTTTGCTCCCGCCAGATTTACAAACTCACTCTCTGCTCCACATTGACAATACAGTACTGTGCAAAAGTCTTAGGCAGCCTAGCTGTATAGCAAAGTACTGTGTGTAGGAGGGAAGGGTTAGGTTGAACTTGGAGCAGGTTAAAAGGTCAGAAAAACATCATGGACTGAAGCAACTGTGGTATGCTGTACTGTTTTATTTAGAATCCAGAAGTGTCATTGTCTCCTTATGAGGTTCTCACATAGTTCACCAAGAGCAGGATCTCATTTCAGAATCAACTGGCATGAACACTGCAATACTGCACGTGCAGTGTATGTCCATGTACCCACCCAACCATTGAGCACATCTACAAGAGAGCAGCATCTATCATGAAGGACCCCCACCATCCAGGCCATGCTCTCTTCTCGCTGCTGCCATTGAGAAGGAGGTACAGGAGCCTCAGGCCCTACATTGGATTCAATTCCAGCTGTTGTCTGTAAGGAGTTTATACATTACTCTGGGAGCTCCAGCTTCCAAAGACATGTAAGTGATTGGTCAGATGGCGTGGGCTCACTGGGCTAGAAAGGCTTGTCAGCGTGCTCCATCTCTAAATAAAATTTAGATAAGTTTCCATGAAACTTAAGCAATATAAATGATAACATTGATTGGGAAGATATGTCCATAACACTAGAAGACATAGGGGAAGAATTAGGCCTACTGAGTCTGCTCTGCCCTTTCATCATGACATGACTGATTTATTTTCACTCTCAATCATATTCTCTTTTCTTCTCCTCATAACCATTGACACCCTTTCTCATCAAGAACCTGTCAAACTCCACTTAAGATATACCCAGTCACTTGGCCTCTACAGCTATCTGTGGCAAAGGACTCCACAGAGTTACCACCCTTTGGCTAAAGAAATTCCTCTTCATCTTTTCTAAAAGGACTTACTTGTATTCTGAGCCTATACCTTCTGGTCCTAGATGTCTCCACTCAAGGAAATATCATCTTCATGTCCACTCAATCTATGCCTTTCAATATTCAATAGATTTGAATGAAATACCCCTCACCCCTCATTCTTCTAAACTCCAGTGAGTACAAGCCCAGAATTATCAAACTCTCCTCATACAGAGCAACACACGCAAAATGCCGGAGGAACTGAAAAGCCAGGCAGCATCTATGGAAATGAATAAACACAACATTTCTATCCAAGACCAGAAAGGGAAAAGAATATATATTATTCATTATTCACAGGATCATCCTCCTGAACCTCCTCTGGAATCTCTCCAATGCCAACACATCTTTTCTTAGATGACTGCTTGCAAATTAGTGAAATAAAAAGCAGAGATTAACCTACAGAAGGTTAATTAGTCCAGAATTTAATTTCCCAAGTTTTAAACGTTGGCTACGTACTTACTTAGTGCTTGTTGTGCTACTAGAGTTTAGGGCAGCAATGAAGGTCCTCCATCTCTCTCTGTCCTTGGCCATCGTCTCTATTGGGCCCCAGGTGTGGTTCAGGGTCCTCATTTCTGCCTCTGTGGTATGGTGCCATGTTGTCTTTGGTCTCCAGTGTTTCCTCCACCCTTCAGGGGTCCAATGAAGTGCTGTCCTAATGATGGAGTTGGCCTTATCATGTGCCCAAACCTTCTCCAACATTCCTTCATACTGATTGTGGCCATGTCCTCATGTCTAAAGGAGTAGGGCATGGATGGAGATCTTTCTTGGCCAGAAAATAGGGAGTATTTTCCAGAGGCTTATGCTCTGGAGTGACGACAGTTTGGCAAAGATGCACTGTCATATGCCACCATTCTGACCTGTGGACTATGTCAGTACATGGGCTATGTTCTGGCTACGTAGCTCCCTGCAGTCATTGGTGATATTGTAGCACTGGACTTGTTTAAAATGCTCTGGCATTTAGAACCATAGTGTTATACTCAGTTAAATATAGAGTTAAATTCTGGCCTTTCCACTGATGCCCACGTCCCCTACAATGGAATAAAACGTATGAAAAAGCTAAATTTAAGTATCTTCTTTCCAACCTTTTCTGCATGGAACAACTTGATTTTTTACGATGTAACTAACAATTTTACAATGTACTTTATTTTTGTTCCATCTGAGTACAGATGGCTTCAGTAGAAATGTTGTAAAGGGCCAATTTCCACCTTTGTTTCCTATAATTGCACATTCAGAATGCTGCTTTGCTGAAATAATAATTGGGCTGACCATATCCATTTGGATCAGGTCCTATTTGCTTATTAGCAGATACGCTGTTGAGTTTTCATATAATTCATTGAAATGAGGTGTGTTGTGTGTTTTAAATAAACGCTCTGCAAAAGGCTGCAATAATAAATGTTAAAATAGCTGTCAGCAGGATTAATGCTAATGAAGAGCTATTTCCATTTTTGGTAAATTGATTTATTATAGTCACATGTACCTCCATATAGTGGAAAAACTTGTTTTGCATGTCATCCACACAGAGCACTTAATTCCATCCATACATGAAGGTAGTGCAAGGGGAAAGATTCAAGATTGTTTAATGTCATTTCCACCTCAAAAGTGTAAAGGAGAACAAAATAATTGTTACTCCAGATCAGATGTAGCAGGAAAACAAAAATACAAATGATGGTTGGCATCCGTCTGCCTTGAAGGACAATGGGTGATGATCATCATCACAAGCCTGAGTGGAAGGTGTGGAGATCCTGAGATGCCTAGTCATCAAGATCCCCCTCTCGGCCTCCCCAAGGAAAGCTTATGAAGCAATGCGTTTGGCACCAGCTCGGCTGCAGGAGCTGCCGGAAGGATGTTCAATGACATCCAGCCGCTTTAGGGGTTCCACTCCGGATTTACTGTCTGGGTTTACTCCCGTAGCCTTTGTCTCTCTTGAGGCTGACCACAAGGCATTGGGGCCATTTACGCATAGCTGGGGATCTAGTTCACGAGCACCAGGGCATGTCCACACACCAGTGGGCCTGTGTGCTACGTGTGCAGGGGCCAGACCTCCTCCCCGTTCTCTGTAGTTCAGCCTGAGTCCCAAAGGAGTTCAGTTACTGTGTGTCACCAGTGAGGAGACACTACATGAGGCTTGCTGTTGGAGAAGCTCAGGAGAGACTTACACATTCAGCTCTCCTTTTCGTGAGATTGTTAGCCAGTGGTGGAAGCTAAAAGTGAGAGCGACAAGCACTACCCACTACACTACCACACTAGACATGTCACAACAACCATTTTGACACCACTATAAATAATAAAGAACACAATAATAATAAAAAACACAATAAATATGAATACAGAAAAAAGCATATATACATTTTATGTAAATATATACATATATAGATTGATTATGCTATAAAGTAACACTAGGGTGAAATAAGGTGACTGACAGGAAATAATGAAGTAGTAGTGGGTTAGTGGGTGGAGATGTTGATCAGCCTTACTGCTCGGGGAAAGTAACTGTTTCTAAGTCTGCTGGTCCTGACATGGATGCTATGTAGCCCCTTCCCTGGTGGGAGTGGGACAGACAGGCCACGAAAAGAGTAGGTGAGATTCTTTATGATGTGACTGGCTTTCTTCCAGCATCTTTCTATAGAAATGTCATTGATGGTGGGTAGAGTGGTGCTGGTGATATGTTGGGCAGTTTTGACTTCCTGCCGCCACAGAGCGGTTTCCGTACCAAGCAGTGATACATTATATTAGGATGCTCTCTACTGCACATTTGTAGAATGACGTGAGTATGGATGTGCACAGTCCAGCTCTCTTCAGCCTCCTCAGAGAGTCGAGGAATTGCTGAGCTTTCCTGATTGTATTCTGAGACCATGGGAGCTTGTGTGTGATGTGCCCTCACAGGAGTTGGAATCAGCTCACAGTTTCCACTTCTGTGTCACCGATGTGTGAGTAGGGTGAGTTCTACTGAAGCAATAACAGTATGAGGAGTGAAGTGTTACAGTTACAGAGAAAGGCCATGATGAGGTTGACTATGAGGTCAAGAGTCCATCTTAACGTATAAGGGACATAGTCAATAGTCTTATAACAGTGGGATAGAAGCTGTCCTTGAGCCTGGTGGCTGTTGCTTTCAGGGTTTTGTATCTCTTGCTTGATGAGAAGGGGGAAGAGAGAATGCTTGGTTTGAAAGAGGTCTTTGATTATGTTGGCTCTTTTTGATTAATTTAACGCAGCATAAGATCATAAGACATAGGAGCAGAATTAAGCTATTAGGTCCATCAAGTTTGATCCGCTATTCCATTAAGGCTGATTTATTAACCCTCTCAACCCCATTATCCTGCCTTCTCCCCAAAACCTTTGACACGCTTACCATTTGAGAACTTACCAACTGCTTTAAATATACCCAATGACGGTCTCCACAACTATATGTGGAAATTCCATAGATTCACCACCCTCTGGCTAAAGAAATTCCTTCTCATCTCTGTTCTAAAAGGTCATATTTCTATTTTGAGCAGTGCCCTCTGGTCTTAATTTCACCCCCTGCCCACCATAGGAAACATCCTCCCCACATCCACTCTATTTAGGTCTATAGATAGATTTCATTGAGATCCCTCTCATTCTTCTGAACTCCAGAGAGTACAGGCCCAGAGCCATCAAACACGCCTCATATGATTTGTTCCCGGAATCATTCTCGTGAATGTCCACTGGACGCTCTCCAATGCCAGCACATTGTTTCTTCGGTATTTATAAATAATAAACTAATTCCATGTCCATTATCCTCCTTCTGACTGTCTGGGTCTTCTATGGGTTCTCTGGTTCCTCCCACATCCCAAAGACATTCAAGCTGCTAGATTAATAGGCTACTGCAGATGGTCTCAGAGCTGGCTACCCACTGCCTCCGGCACTCCTGCTCTCCTATGTAGATGTAGGAAGAATAAAATCAGATTTGTAGGACGAGTGTAAATGGGTGTGATGGTTGTTATGGGCTCATTAGGTCGTTGTCCATGCTATATGATTCAATATCATTATGTCAGGGTGAAGAAGAAATCCAGAAACTGGTACACACACAATATTTCTTATCATTTGCTTTGAAGATTCAGATTGTCATGCAGCCTTATTTCTAACATCTTTCTCGCAGGAGTTTGTTTCCAGCCCTCCCCATTCATCAATGGATCAGGACATTGCTGTGAAGCAGCTTATTCTCCTCAGGTAAGGCAAGCTTCATGACAAGACTGTGCTCGGAGCCTGTGTGAGAGTGAGGCAGCACCTTAAATGCCATATGACCCATCTTGTCTAACCCTCTAAAAATGTGAAGTGTAAGCGACATTTCATAGATCTGTTCCCATTGCTTCAAATTGCAAGCTTTTATTAAATAATCAAAATGTCACTAAACAGCAAAAGCATTTCCCTTTTAAAAGGACGCAACCATTTAACTGTAAATCAAATAAAATGCAATAGGCTTAACAAATTAAATTTGATAACCTTCTGGTCAAAATGGTAATGAGCAGTGGTCTCCATTGAGGTCACAGCTGAGACCTTGTTTTTTCACAGTGCAAAAGTCTTTGGCACATACCGTTCCATGCAAAAGACCTAGAGCTACAATGATTAAATAACACCATAGAAATTTAGTATTTCCTTTTTTAAAATTACACAGTGATTTAACAATGTATTCAGTGACCACTATATTAGGTACCTCATGTACTTAATAAAGTGGCCACTGAGTCTTCTGCTGCTGTAGCTGATCCATTTCAAGATTTGGCACATTGTGCATTCAGAGATAAGGCCATAAGACATAGGAGCAGAATTAGGCCATTCAGCCCATCGAATCCGCTCCACCATTTCATCATGGCTGATCCCGGATCCTATTCAACCCCATACACCTGCCCTTTCACCAATCCCTTGATACCCGACCAATCAGGAATCTGTCAACTGCAGTGGTGCCTTCTGCATACCACTGTTGTAAGTTTGAGTTACTGTCACCTTCTTATCAGTTTGAACCAGTCTGGCCATTCTCCTCTGACCTCTCTCATTAACAAGGTGTTTTTGCCCAGAGAACTGCCACTCAATAGAGACTATTGGCAGGAAAATCCCAGGACATCAGCAGTTTCTGAGATACTCAAACCACCTTGTCTGGCACCAACAATCATTTTACAGTCAAAGTCAATTAGATCACTTTTCTTCCCCGTTCTGATGTTTGGTTTGAACAACAACTGAACTTCTTAGCTATGTCTGCATACTTTTATACATTGAGTTGTTGTCACATGATTGGCTGATTATATATTTGCATTAATGAGCAGGTGTACAGGTGTACCTAATAAAGTGGCCACTGAGTGTAGCTCAAATGAAATGTTATCAAATGAAAGTAAAGTGTTACCATCATGAATACTAACTTGATAAACAGAGGAGGTTTCAAGTTTTCCTCATTTTCTCTCACCAGCTCGGGCATAGTATTGGAAGTGGGTCAAGCCAGCTAGTGTGAACAAGCCCATCAACAGTGTGTTTTCTATGACTACTTTGGCCAAGAGTGTATTTTGCGTACGATGCTCACTAACCAGAACTCTGATTTGGGATTAGGAGAAAATGTTGTAACTGAGAAACTGTTAACTAATGTGTTTTTTTTTTTGTTTTAAGTGATTGTTTGACTGCATTGGCAAGGAAACTACTGCAAAACAAGACCATGAGGATTTTCTGGAGTTTGGAACATTTTGGACATAGGAATTCAGAGAAGTGTCCAACCCGTCCACCCCCCAAGGTTAAATAACTCTTCCCGAAGTTTAAAATAATATGCAAACAATTATTAAGAATGTTCCATTGTGACTCAAAATGATCTTTCTACTATAAACCATTTGTGCACTCCAATGAAATTGCCAACACTATCTGATCCAATGGCTCTTAGATATAATTTATAATTACATTTAAATTGCTTGGCTCTCTCAGTCGTGAGACTAATTCTGTATGAAATGCTGATCCTTAGAGGTATAAAGCACTGCAGCACTGGAACTGGCCCTTCAACACATCTAGTCCATGCCACACTGTTACTCTGTCTCGTCCCATCGACCCGCACCTGGACCATAGCCCACCATTCCCTTCCCATCCATGTTCGTATCCAGACTTCCCTTAAATGTTGAAATCCAACCTGCATTCACCACTTCCGCTGGCAGCTTGCTCCACACTTGCACCATGCACAGTGAGGAAGTTTTTCCCCTTATGTTACCCTTAAATATTCCAGCTTTCACCCTAAGCCAATGACCTCGTTCTAGTCTCACCCCAGCACAGTGGAAAATGTCTACTTGCATTAACCCTATCTACACTCCCCTCATCATTTTGTACACCTCTATCAAATCTCTCCTCATTCTCCTACACTCCAGGGAATAAAGTCCTGACCTATTCAACCTTTTCCTGTAACTCAGAGCCTCAAGTCCCAGCAACATCCTCAATGTTAATTAAAATGAAGATTATGTTAATGTCCCCTCTATAGGCTGGATATCAAGACCATAAACACTATGTATCCACTCAGAAGTCATGAGTCACTGAACCAGGCCAGTAAGCCAAAATACCAAACCACAAGTTTCTGACTTAGAAGATTCAAAGCCTTTGAAGGTCTCACAGAATTTTTCTTGATACTTAAGGGAGGCATTTTAGAATGGAGTCTAGCCGATGGAGAACGTTTGAGCACTGAATCTAGAATGAGTGGCGATATCCCCTTTTGCTCAAGGGCTTGATGGCTGAAGGGTAGTAACAGTTCCTGAACCAGGTGGTGTGAGTCCTGAGTCTCTTGTACCTCCTTACTGATGGCAGAAACAAGAAGAGAGCATGTCCTCATGTTGAATTCAATGCAACGGTGTCCATCATGAATCAATGTTTTCTGTCTATTGCTTTCGTTATTTGAGAGTAGTACAGAGATCCATCATAAGATGCTGCCTAGTGGGTTTTACTAAGTGTTGTGCAATTACATTGAAATGGCATCCTGACTTTCTGCCTCAAATGGCAAGAGCTCTATGGAAGCTTTTTGCCCAGATGAAGGGTCTTGGCCAACTGTCCATTACCCTCTATAGATGCCGCCTGACCCATTGAGCTCCTCCAGAGTTTTGCCTGCTGCTCCAGCATTTCAATCCACGTGGATGATGCAACAACATCCAGGCGGATGTCAGGTGAATGATTGTAGCTTTGGTCTTCATGCTGATATTCAGTGTGGGCACAGATTCAGTTGGAGTAATCTCACAGTGCCACCCCCTCACCTCCCGATCAGGGTCATGTGAAGCCCTGGGTGGTGGTGGATGGTCGTATGAGCAGCCGGTGCATATCACAAGTCCCAGTTATATGTCCACTGATGCCAGACAGACAATCTCTGAAGAGTATTGATGATGGCTGGGGTAACCCGTCTTGTAAAGACACAGCCCAGAAGAAGGCAATGGCAAGCCACTTCTGCAGAAAGATTTGCCAAGATCAATCATGGTCATGGAAAGACCACGATTGCCCACATCTTTCAACATGGCACATAACAAATGAGCAAATCTCACAGTAAGTGGCCTTGGTCTGGAACTCTTCCATTATTTCCCAAATTTAGTGCAATCACTCGAGTCGAGTATGATGTTCCCCAAAGGGGCTGTCCATTGGTGGATCTTCAGGTGGCAGTAGAGGCTGATCCAGCATCTACATAATCCCCCTGCACCCTTTGCCACGCTGATTTCAATGGGACTTAATCAGGATGCTAGGGTGGATTCCCTTAGCGGAAAATACCTGTGCGTGATTCTGTTTAACATGAGGAGGCTGATACACGGGCAGCCACCACACGGACCTTGACAGATTGGGGTCAGGATCCAGTGACACGGAGTGCAAGATGACTGAAGACCCTTCATTGCTGCAGCCCTCCTGCACCTTCACTGCCATTTTGATATGTCAAAGTGGCAATGCACCTGGATCAGATACAACACCAGCTGAGGCCTACAAGGAAGTTGGTGCAGTGCTATCAGGAAAGATCCATCAACTCCTCCAACTCATGCGGCAGCAAGAGACAGTTGTGCGGGAATTTAAAGACACATTCATCATCCAAGCAAGAGGGAAACTGACAGTCCTGCGACAACTGTTGGGGAATATCATTGCTGTCTGTTGGAGGCAAGATCTTTGCCAAGCTTCTTCTCAGCCGTGTCACATCACATCTTGACTGGGGACTCCTACCAGAGAGCCAGTGTGGATTCTGGATAGAGCATGGGCTATCAACATAGCGTTTACTGCAAGGCAGCTGCTGGAGAAATGTCAGGGACAAAACACTGACCTGCTCTCCTGCTATGTCGATGTGACTAAGGCCTTCGACACTGTTAATAAAGAGGGTCTGTGGAAAATCGTGGCAAAGTACAGATACCCAAGGAAATTCATCACCATGGTCCACCAATTCCGTGGTGGCATGCAAGCTAGAGTTCAGGACAATGGTGAGATATCCAAGCCTTTTCCTGTCTCAAATAGGATCAAGCAGGGCTGTGTCTTGGCACCAACACTATTCAGAATGATGTTTTCCGCCATGTTAACAGTTGCTTTCAGAGAGAGTGACGTAGGCAATGGCATCAGGGTCTGCACTGATGGGAAACTGTTCAACCTCAGAAGGCTCCAAGCAAAAGCTAAGGTAATGACAGACATCATCAGAGACTTCCTTTCTACCGATGCTGGCTCAAGAGCTGGAATATAGTGCCATGTCAACAAGTTTTCTGATGCATGTACCAACTTTGGGCTTACCATCAATATCAAGAAGACTGAAGTACTGCATCAGACAGTGTTAGGGAAATTATAGGTTGAGTCAAACATTACAATCAATGGTCAAAGACTCAACCCAGTGAACAGGTTCCGTATCTTGGCAGCACACTGTCCCAGAACATCATCGTTGATGATGAAGATAACGCTAGAATCATTAAAACAAGTGTAGACTTTGTACTAATGTCTGGAACAGAAGAGGCATTAGTCTACAGACGAAGCTGAAAGTGTATAGGGCCATAGTACTTCTCACTCTGCTTTACCCCTGTGAAACATGGCAAGAAACTGAACCATTTCCACACAGTCTGCCTTATAAAAACTCCTTAATATTAAGTGGCAAGACAGAATCCCTGACGCAGAAGTACTTACCAAAGCAGAGTCAAAGAAAGCATCAAAATCAGCCTGAAGAAATTCAACATTACATCCAAAAACTGGGAAGACATTGCGCTCGATAGGTAAACCTGGAGGAAATCTGTTCAGGAGGGAGGTGAACAACCTCTGCTGTGAAAGGAGAGACCGAGCAACCGAGAGATCAACCACTAACCGTGGACACCACTTACTCGTGTCCACCCTGCACCAGAGTATGTACAGTAGATCCCAGGTCAGCCTCTGCAGCCACCAATAGACAACCCCTTAGCAGAACATCATACTCGACTCAGGAAAAAACCTGAGGTTTGATCGATTTAAGTGGTAGGCCAGATTCTAAAGGTCAGAGTGTAGGGGCTGGAGGCAAGGGATGGACCGGTTCAGCTCGCTGCTCGGTGAAGTTGACTCATCTCTGCACTGAACTGAGGCTGTGAACTGCAGCTAATGGGTTCCTGGATCGGTTGCAGTGTTGACGGACTTCGTGGCTGTGAGCTCATTCTCATGAACTTCAGTTCTGAATGTTATTTGCTTACTTTTACTGTTTGCACAATTTGTTTTAACGGATTCTGTTGGGTTTCTTTGTTAGGGGATGAATCTCAAGTTTGTATATAGTATACATACTTTGATAATAAATATATTTTGAACTTTTGTATTTTAATGATGGAACTCAAGCTGACTGGACCATGTAGTAAACTCCTAGTCCTATTTCATATATTCATCCCAAAAGGGATGGTATAATTTCTATTTTTTTTCCTTTTCACACTTCCACCCACTAAACTACACCACCATACCCCCACACCAATATTTTTTCAATTCCTGTAAGAGTCACCTTATGTACAGACATATACTTAGCATCACTTTATGGACATACAATCAATCTACATATATGAGCTATCTTACGTATTGATGTTTATTGTGTTTTATTTATTACTGTGTTATTTATCTTATTGTGTTTTTTCTCGTGCTGCATCAGAGCCAGAGTAACAATTATTTTGTTCTCCTTTATACTTGTGTGCTGGGAATGACATTAAACAATCTTGAATCTTGAATTCCACTCTTCGCTCCGCACTGGCACCAAGAGTCAGCTGCAGTTTTCTGCTCATGTCTCGAGAATGAGACTCGAGCCCAGGAACCTGCTGACTCAGAGACAACTGGGCTACCCACAGAGCCACAACCGATGCCCCATTGAGTCACAGACCACTACACAAAGGTATGTAAGCTTCTACAAATTGCTGGTCTATTACTAAGGATATGTTTGTAATTTGTTAGCCTATGTGTGGGAGTGTATGTCGGACAACCACCAGAACATTACAGACTGAGGCAGGAGAAATTATAGTAGAGCATAAGGAAATGGGACAATAAGGCCACAAAGAGAAGAATTAGGCCATTCAACACATCGAGTCTGCTCCACCATTTCATCATGACTGATTTTTTTATCCCTCTCAACCCCATCCTCCTCTCTTCTCCCCGTAACATTTGATGTCTTTACTAATCAAGAACCTATCAGCCTCTGTCTTAAATATACCCAATGATTTGGCCTCCACAGCTGCCTGTGGCAATGAATTCCACAGATTCACCCCCTCTAGCTAAAGAAATTTTTCCTCATCTCTGTACTAAATGAACGTCCCGCTATTCTGAGGCTGTGGCCTTCTGGCGCTAGACTCCGCCACCATAGGAAACATAAAGAGTGTAGGAGAGGCTCATTAAATATCTTGGATCTGCCTTCATGGAGAAGACACAATAAACGGCGCAGGAGCACTGCCGTTGGCATGATGCTATTACAGCACCAGCAACCCAGGTTCAATTCCCGCCACTGTCTGTAACAAATTTGTATGTTCTTCCCATGACTGTGGGGGTTTCCTCTGAGTGCTCCTGTTTCCTTCCACAATCCAAAGACATGCCGGTTGGTAGGTCAGTTGGTCACAGGGGTATAATTGGGCAGCATAGACTCGTTGGGCCATAATGGGCCTGTTACCATGATGTACCTTGAATGAAAATAATAAACACAAAGTAGAAACTTCAAGGAATGGTGGCAAAGTCAGTGCTTCACAATGTTAATGAGCTGTGTTCAATCCTGGCCTTCCGTGCTCTCCCAGTGACCACACGGATTACCTTTGGGTGTTCCAATTTCCTCCCATATCCAGAAGATGTGTGGTTTTGTGGATTAAAGTGCCACCTTAAATTGCCCCTAGCTTGGAGCTGAGTTGCAGAATCAGGTAGAGTTGATGGAAACATCGGGAGGATGGAAAAAATGGAGTTACTATAGGAATTGTGTAAATTAGTGCATGGTCAGCATGGAATTGATACCATAGTGTATCTCTCTATGAACCTGTGAGGGAAAGATGTTATTCCTGAAAGATTGAGTAATATGAATCTTACTCAATGTTTCAGGAAGGGAGAGGTGAAGGGAGATTTTTAATCTGATTCCCATTCCACTTCTGACATGTTGGTCCATGGCCTCCTCTTGTGCCAAGATGAATCAACCCTCAAGGTGAGGGAGCAACACCTTATCTCCTGTCTAGGTAGCCTCCAACCTGATGGCATGAATATCAATTTCTCCTTCTGGTAAAAAATTCCTCCCCCCACCAAACCTCTGTTCCCTACTCTGACTGTTAACCTCTTCTCATCTGCCTGTCACTTCTCCCTGGGTCCCCTCCTCCTTCCTTTTCTCCCACAGTCCACTCTCCTCTCCTATCAGATTCCTTCTTCTCCAGCCCTTTCCCTTTCCCACCCACCTGGATTCATCTATCACCTTTTAGCTTCCCCAGCCCCTACCTTTTTATTCTGTGTCTTCCCCCTTCCTTTCCAGTCCTGTATTTAGAACATAGAACATAGGAGTTTACAGCACGTTACAGCCTCTTCGGCCCACAACGTTGTGCCAACCATGAAACCTACTCTAGAGACTGCCTAGAATTTCCCTATCGCATAGCCCTCTGTTTTTCTAAGCTCCATGTTCCTGTCTAAGAGTCTGTCAAAAGACCCTATTGTATCCACCTCCACCACCGTCACTGGTAGTGCATTCCACACAGCCACCACTCTCTGTGTGAAAAACTTACCCCTGACATCCCCTTGGTACCTATTTCCAAGCACCTTAAAACTACATCCCCTCGTATGAGCCATTTGAAGAAGGCTCTTGGTCTGAAACATCAACTGTTTATTCATTTCCATAAATGCTAACTGACCTGCTGAGTTCCTCCGGCAATTTATGTCTGTTACTCCAGTTCATGAATGGCGCTTTATTTTGTCACATGTACATTGAAATATACAGTGAAAAGTGCTGTTTGCGTCAATGACCAACACAGTCCTCATTTCACAAGCAAGGGAGAAAATCTGCAGATGTTGGAAATCCAAGCAACACATTCAAAATGCTGGAGGAACTCAGCAGGCCAGGCAGCGTCTATGGAAAAGAGTACAGTCATCATTTTGGGCCCTCATTTATTTCTTTATTTAGAGATACAGCATGGAACAGGGCTTTCCAGTGCAATGAGCTGCACCGTCCAGCAAGTCATTTATTTAACACTCACCTAATTGCAGGACAATTTACAATGACCTATCAACCCACCAGCTGGACTGTGGGAGGAAACCAGACCAACCAGAGAAAACCCATGCGGTCACCAGGAGAGAACGCACAAGCTCCTTACAGGCAGTGAGTAGAGACCACAAGCGTCGCCATGCCTCCAGTGCCAACGTATTACCTAACTAAACTGTACGTGTTTGGGATGTGGGAGGAGACCGGAGCACCCAAAGAAAACCCACACAGTCACGGGAAGAAAATACAAAATCTTTACAGACAGCAGCAGGAATTGAATTGCAATCTCCCGATTGCTGGTGCTGTAAAGCATTGTGTTGCTTCACTGTCACAGCAAATGTTGACCAGAGAACTCCTGGGCTTGTAGAAGTGACATTGCGGGATTTTGTCTTACAGGCAGACAAGATGTAACTTGGAGGATACAACACTATTGCAGCACCATACTGAAGCTTCAGGCTCCTCAGTACTTGGAAGAGCACTTTCTCAATTTCCGCCACCGTCTTTAAGGAGTCTGTACGTTCTCACCACGATGGTGTGGATTCCCACCAGGTGCTCTGGTTTCCTCCCACATTCCAAAAATGTATGGTACTGGTTAATGAGTTGTGGACATGCAAAGTTAGTGCCGGAAGCATGCCAACATTTGTACGCCACTCAGAACAATCCTCGCTGATTTGATTTGATGCAAACGACACATTTCACTGTACGTTTCGACGTCCATGTGACAAATAGACATAATCTAATTTAATTTCTCACTACCAGGATAATATGCTGCCAGCAGAACTGAACTGCTGAGAAGGCAGAACCAAGAGCAGGTTCAAATGCTTAATGACAAAAAACATCCAAATGAGCACCGTGAGGTGGCACGGTGTAGAAAGACCATTGGACATAGGAGCAGAATTAGGCCATTTGGCCCATCGAGTCTGCTTCACCATTCAATCATGGCTGATTCTTTTTCCCTCCTCAGCCCTACTCCCTGCCCTTCTCCCCATAACCTTTGATGCCATGTCCAATCAAGAACCTATCAAGCTCTGCTTTAAATACCCCCAACAACCTGGTCTCCACAGTTGCCTGTGCTAATAAATTCCACAAATTCACCATTCCCTGGCTAAAGAAATTCTTCCACATCTCTATCCTGAGGCTGTGCCCTCTTGTCCTAGACTTCCCCACCATGGGAAACATCCTTTCCACACCTACTCTGTCTAGGCCTTTCAAGGATGGAAAGGCTTCAATGAGATTCCCCCCTCATCCTTCTAAATTCCAGTGAGTACAGACCCAGAGCCAACAAATGTTCCTCATAATCATCCTTGTGAACTTCCTCTGAACCCTCTCCAATGCCAACACATCTTTTCATAAATGAGGAGCCCACAACTGTTTACAATACTCAAAGTAAGGCCTCACCAGTGCCTTATAAGTTCTCAGCATCACAATCCTGCTCTTGTATTCCAGACCTCTTAAAACAAATGCTAAGTAGAGTAGAAGTTAGCATAACACTATTACAGAGCCAGTGACAGGGCTTCAGTTCTGCCGCTGTGTGTAAGGATGTTGTCCATTCTATCTCTGACCATGTGTCTTACCTCTGGCTACTCTGGTTTCTTCCCATGTTCCAAAGTCATGCGGTTTAGGAGGTTAATTGGTCACATGGGTGCAATTGGGTGGCATAGGATCATTGGGATGGAAGTACTGTTATCATTAAGGTTATAGTACATTACTGTGCTGAATATCTCTAAATAAAAATAAATAAATCAGAGCATAGCTCTCTGGGTTTTTTAATTACTTCAGAAATCTGAATAAAATACAGGAGTGAGCAAAAGTCTTAGACTCATAAATAGCTAGGGTGCCTGAGACTTTTGCACAGTACTGTATTTGTCAACTTGGAGCAGAAAGCAAGACTGTAAAACTGGCAGGAGCAAAGGATGTTGGGAATGGAGGGGTGTGGGACAGGTGGCAGAGAAGAAGTAACAGGGGTGGGGTGGCGTGGGTGCAGACACACCCAGCCCCGAGACACCAGGCAAGGTCAGTTGATTCCAAACAATTGGTTCATTGATCATTATAGAATGTCTCTCTGGTGCTTTCTGCTCCCTCCTCTCTCCCTTCCCCTTTTCCCAACCATGTTTCCCCTCTCCCTCTTCCCACCCTCAGTCCACAATAGAGACCCATATCAGAGTGAAGTTTATCATCACTCACATATGTCATGAAATTTGTTTTTTTTTGTGGCAGCGGTACAGTGCAATACATAAAATTAATATACTACTGTGTAAAAGTCTTAGGCGACTAAAACTTTTACACAGTACTGTACATTTTGATCAGTTGCTTTATTTTGCTTGGCTACTACCTGGTGTCTTTCCCAGATATGTCTCTCAGCTACAAAATAAATTCCTGTTTAACTTCACAATGATGGAGCAAGGTTGACACAATCCATTCTGTTTCTGTTGCAGAGTGAAGCACTTTTAACATCTTTGAGGTGACACAGGATTGATTTGGTCTGAGTGACAGCCCTTCCAACTGAATGACGCCCGGCATATACATAAGACTCTTTCCAAGTTCTGAGGCCTGATTGGCTGGCAGTTGCGTTTTGATTTCTAAATGTTATGGCAACCGTGTGAGGCACAGATGGGAATTTATATAAAAAACATATTTATCTGGAAAATGGAAAACCCTGATCTTCAAATCCCACAGACTGGAATGAAATTCAATCTTCAGATCACAGTTTGAGCAAATGCAAGTAATTATTCACATTGTTGTCATTAGTTGATCAGATCGCAGTGCACTGCACATCGAGTCATAGAGCACTACAGCCCAGAAACAGGCACTTCAGCCCATCTAGTCTGTGCTAAACCATTAATCTGGCCAATCCCATCGAACTGCACTGGGACCATAGCCCTCCATACCCCTCTTATCCATGTACCTATCCAAACTCCTCTTAAAAGTTGAAATCAAGCTCGCAGACATCACTTGCACTGGCAGCTCATTCCACACTCTCACGACCCTCTGAGTGAAGAAGTTTCCCCTCATGTTCCCCTTAAGCTTTTCACCTTTCACCCTTAACCCTCAACCTCCAGTTCCAATCTCAGTGGAAAAAGCCTTGCATTTACCCCTCATAATTTTGTATTCTTCTCCTTGGGCTCTTAGCTCTCAGTGGAGCATAGCCCATCGATGACCTCCTGTCTCTATTGTGAAAAGTCGATGATATGGTTGGAGTTCATCAATGCTTCTGCAATATATGGCATCCACTGCACAGGAGATTGGTCTACACAGCTTCACCAGAGCACTGTTTGCTGGCCTTACCCGTTTCCACCTCTCACCTCTCATGACGGGGACACAGGGTTGGACTTTGAGAGGCATAACTTTGTATACCTCTCTCAAATCTCTCCTTATTCTCCTATGCTCCAAGGAATAAGCTCCTAACCTAGTCAATGATTCCCTATAACTCACATATTGAGGTGCATCAAACAGTGAGAAGAGAACAGTGTAGGAGTTACTTAGACATCCACTCTATCGAGGCCTTTCAACATTTGATAGGTTTCAAAGAGATTCCCCTCGTTCTTCTAAATTCCAGAGAGTGCAGGCCCAGAGCCATTGAACTCTCCTCATATGATAACCTTTTCATTCCCAGAATTATTCTTCTGAACCCCTTCTGAACCCTCTCCTAGGTCAGCACATCCTTTCATAGATAAGAGGCCCAAAACTGCTCACAATACACCTGTGCTTCTGTGCTTCCCTTGTCCATACCCCCGGTGCTGCAGTCTTTAGTCTCTGCCTATACTCAGGGAGTAGAAGTACAGCCAGGAGATCAGACTTCCTGAAGTGAGGGCGTGGAATTGCACGGTAGGCATTCTTGATGGTGATGTAACATCTGAATGGACAATGATTTCTGAAAGGACAATGAATCCATGAGCACTACCTCACTACATATTTTCCTCTCTTTTTTGCACTACTTAGTTAATTTAATTTTCTTTTTATATATATTTAGTGTAATTTATAGTTGTTTTGCTATTATGTATTGCAGTGTACTGCTCTCACAAAACAACGATTTCATGACATATGCCAATGATATTAAACCTGATTCTGATTCTTATACTTCCCTCCATAGATATAAAACCATATAACAATTACAGCACGGAAACAGGCCATCTCGGCCCTTCTAGTCCGTGCTGAACACCTACTCTCACCTAGTCCCACCGACCTGCACTCAGCCCATAACCCTCCATTCCTTTCCTGTCCATATACCTATCCAATTTTACTTTAAATGACAATACCGAACCTGCCTCTACCACTTCTACTGGAAGCTCATTCCACACTGCTACCACTCTCCAAGTAAAGAAAATCCCTCTCGTGTTACCCTTAAACTTTTGCCCCCTAACTCTCAACTCATGTCCTCTTTTTTAAAATAAATTTTTTTAATTGAATTTTCAAATAGGTTACAGAAAGAAAAAATTATCAACCCTTCCCCCCTCCCCTTAACCCCTCCCCCCTAACATATCCCTATAGAAAAAAAGAGAAGAAAAAAGAAAGAAAAAAAGAAAGAAAGAATGCCTGGATATCGGAAGATCCCCACATACTCCATAGAGTTATAATAGCTTTAATATGTATATTTATTTCTTTCCCCAGATAACCAATAATTTTATCTTTGGAGCACCTATATATTTAATCCTATCTTTTGTAAATAAGGGCACCAAATTTTCAGAAATATATCATATTTATGTCTTAAATTATAAGTAATTTTTTCAAGTGGAATGCAGCTAAAAATTTCATTCTTCCAACGATCTATACTTAAGTATGAATCTGATTTCCAAGTAACTGCAATAGCCTTTTTGGCTACTGCCAATGCCATTTTTATGAATTCTTTCTGATATTTATTCAATTTGGATTTCGATATTATCCCTTCAATATCGCCTAGTAAAAATAATGTTGGATTATGTGGAAGTTGTATTCCAATAATTTGTTCCAGTAAAACTCTTAAATTTGTCCAAAAAGGTTGAATTTTAAAACAAGACCAAGTAGAGTGTAAAAAAGTACCAATTTCTTGATAACATCGGAAGCATTGATCAGATAAATTTGGGTTTAATTTATAACTCATGTCCTCTTATTTGAATCTCCCCTACTCTTAATGGAAAAAGTCTATCCATGTCAACTCTATCTATCCCCTCATAATTTTAAATACCTTTATCAAGTTCCCCCTGTTATGACCCCAGCCTCCTCCTTTGTGAGATTCGCAAGAGCCCTAGTCAAGGGGGGGTCAAATGACCCAAGAGAGAGAGGGAGACGTGCTGAAGACCACGTTCCCCCGGGAAGCAGAATAAAGCGACTCTTTGACTATTGTCTCATGAAGACCACGTGTAAAGCCCTCGGGCAAAGTGGGCTGGTTGAGAGAGATTGACACCGGCGGTCCCGTGAGGAAGTATAAAGGAGGGTCTGGGGGGGGGGGGAGGACCCCTTCAGACGCACCAGAAGATACGCGAGAATTCCTGCGACAGCGTTTTGATAGCGACAGCCGGTGGTGGGGTTCGTGTGCGTCTTTTCCTTGCCTGGGATTGGCGACCTCACCACAGAAGAACGGCCTAGCTACAGGGGAAGCCACAGATGAGAGTCCATTCCCCAACGAGACTTCCGACTACCTCCTACAGGTTGGAAAACCTGTCGTGTAAATGTTTCATTCTCTCTCTCTCTTTCTAACAAAAGTGCACCAATGCGACACCACGACAATGGCAGCTGGTGGAACTGCAGTGACCGCAAAGACTTTTAGATATCCAGCAAACAATATATATCTACATTACCCCTAGACAATGATAGAGCTTATTTCTGATTGATTATTACTATACCTGTGCTTTAGATTGAGTTGTGACGACATACATGATCTGAATGTTTTGTATTAACCATGCGTTTGTGCCCCTTTATAAATAAAAACGTTTGAAAATAGTAGTATCAGGTTTCAGCGGACCCATCTATCTTTGCTGATAAGTCACCCGGTTACTGGGGAACGTAACAAGTGGGTTACTCGTCCCGGATTTGAAACCAAAGGGGAGGGTCAGTGAATCGGGCTGTAAGTCCAAACTTAAATCTGGTTACGCAGGTAGCCAGACAGGAAACCAGCAAAGATGGATGTGGATGAATTTATGAGAAATCCGACTGTAGAGGCGCTAGGGACGGCTACCAAATCATACTTGGTAAATCTGGCAAAGGGGTTAGGCCTCGCAGAGGTGAGGTCATCAATGAAAAAGCAGGAAGTGCGAGGGGTCATAAATCAGTATTACATTGGGAAGGAGGTGTTTGCAGCTGAGGATTTGGAAAATCTCCCCGAAAAGAGATTAGCGAGTGGGACAGATCAGGTAGAGTTGGAGAAAGTAAGGTTGGAACATGATCTTCAAGTAAAGCAGCTAGAAGCAGCTGCAAAGGAAAAGGCTGAGGAACGAGCTGAAAGGGAAAAGGAACGAGCTGCAAAGGAAAAGGCTGAGGAATGAGCTGAAAGGGAAAAGGAATGAGCTGCAAAGGAAAAGGCTGAGGAAAGAGCTGAAAGGGAAAAGGAACGAGCTGCAAAGGAAAAGGCTGAGGAACGAGCTGAAAGGGAAAAGGAACGAGCTGCAAAGGAAAAGGCTGAGGAACGAGCTGAAAGGGAAAAGGAACGAGCTGCAAAGGAAAAGGCTGAGGAATGAGCTGAAAGGGAAAAGGAATGAGCTGCAAAGGAAAAGGCTGAGGAAAGAGCTGAAAGGGAAAAGGAACGAGCTGCAAAGGAAAAGGCTGAGGAACGAGCTGAAAGGGAAAAGGAACGAGCTGCAAAGGAAAAGGCTGAGGAATGAGCTGAAAGGGAAAAGGAACGAGCTGCAAAGGAAAAGGCTGAGGAACGAGCTGAAAGGGAAAAGGAACGAGCTGCAAAGGAAAAGGCTGAGGAAAGAGCTGAAAGGGAAAAGGAACGAGCTGCAAAGGAAAAGGCTGAGGAAAGAGCTGAAAGGGAAAAGGAACGAGCTGCAAAGGAAAAGGCTGAGGAATGAGCTGAAAGGGAAAAGGAATGAGCTGCAAAGGAAAAGGCTGAGGAATGAGCTGAAAGGGAAAAGGAATGAGCTGCAAAGGAAAAGGCTGAGGAAAGAGCTGAAAGGGAAAAGGAACGAGCTGCAAAGGAAAAGGCTGAGGAACGAGCTGAAAGGGAAAAGGCTGAGGAATGAGCTGAAAGGGAAAAGGAATGAGCTGCAAAGGAAAAGGCTGAGGAAAGAGCTGAAAGGGAAAAGGAACGAGCTGCAAAGGAAAAGGCTGAGGAACGAGCTGAAAGGGAAAAAGAACGAGCTGAAAGGGAAAAGGAAAGAGCTGAAAGGGAAAAGGAACGAGCTGCAAAGGAAAAGGCTGAGGAACGAGCTGAAAGGGAAAAGGAACGAGCTGAAAGGGAAAAGGAACGAGCTGCAAAGGAAAAGGAAAAGGCTGAGGAATGAGCTGCAAAGGAAAAGGAAAAGGCTGAGGAATGAGCTGCAAAGGAAAAGGCTGAGGAACGAGCTGAAAAGGAAAAGGCTGAGGAACGAGCTGTAAAGGAAAAGGCTGAGGAAAGGGAGCAGGTGTTCAAACTAAAGGAATTAGAGATGAAACGGGGTCATGAGCTCCAGCTAAAGCAGCTAGAAGCAGAAGCAGAAGAGAAAGAGAAACAAAGGAGCCATGAATTGGAGCTGGACAGGTGAAAGCAAGAGCGAAGAGCTCAAGGGGTAGAGAGAGAGGAGGGGTTTGATGTTAGTCGGGCGTTGAGGTTGGTCCCCCCCTTCGAGGAGACGGATGTTGATAGTTATTTCTTGCTTTTTGAAAAGGTGGCAGTGAATCAGAAGTGGCCCAGAGAGCAGTGGGTGGCGTTGTTACAAAGTGTGTTACGAGGGAAAGCACAGCGGGCATATGCCGCGTTGCCCCCAGAAGGGGAAGGGAATTATGATCAAGTAAAGGAGGCCATTCTCCGAGGTTACGAGTTAGTGCCTAAGGCGTATAGACAAAGGTTCAGAAATTTAAGGAAAGGGTGGAATCAAACGTATACTGAGCTAGCCCATGAGAAGGGTGTGCTCTTGGACCATTGGTGCACAGCTGAAAAGGTGGCCGAGAATTATGGGCGTATCAGGGAGTTATTTTTGATTGAGGAATTTAAAGGTTGTGTTCCGGAAGAGATCCGGATGTATTTGAATGAGAGGACAAATCAGTCCATCTCAGAAATTACTAGGTTCGCAGATGAATATGCCCTAACCCACAAGACAAAGTTTTCCTTGCCAAAAAGTTACCAGAGAGACCGTGGGAACGGTAGAGAAAGTCCGCCGGCTGAGGCGGAGATCCCGCTGGGAGCTAGTGGTAAAATTGAAGAGGAGAGGCAAGACGGCAGGAGAGGTCCTGGCTTGACCTGTTTTAATTGTGGAATGGTGGGTCATATTGCATCTAAATGCTTTGCTCCGAGAAAGGAGCCAGAGAGAGGGAAAGCAGCGATCCCTATCAGGTGTGCAGTGGTAATCAGAAAATCGGCAAGAGGGTCCCAGGGGAGCAGAGAGCGCGAGGGGTCGGAGATTTATCTGTCACACGGAACCGTGTCTGTGAGGAAGGGGGACCCACCAATTCCCGTACGGATTTGGAGAGACATGGGGGCGGAGCTATCATTAATTAGCCGTAATGTATTACAATTCAGACCTCCGACGGGCAAGGTAACCCTGAGAGGAATAGGAAAATGGACAGAAAGGGTGTCTTTGCGTAGGGTCATTTTGGATTGTGAGCTGGTGTATGGATCAGTTGAAATGGGGGTGCCATCAGAATTCCCGAGAACTGATGTGGATGTCCTCCTTGGGAACGATTTAGCAGGAGGAAAAGTTTGGTCGGCCATGACTATGACCCGCCGACCGGTGCGTGTTGAGGCCCCGCCCATAGAGTCCCCGAGCTATCCCGCATGCGTGGACACTCGCAGCCTGTCGAGAGCGGCAGCTGAGAACGGGAGCAGTTTAAAATTGGCCAGTTTTGATTTGGCCCAGACGTCTTTACCGACCCTGTGCCACGAGGGTTTTGAGGGTGGTAAAACGAGGAATAGTAACGTAAAAGGGGGTAAGGGAGAGAAGGTAGATCTTCCCTTAGCGAAGAAAAAGGTCCTAGAGGTAGGAAATAAAGATGAGAAACAGATAAAGCTGTTAAAAGGTCCAGGGTTGGACATGGATGATCTGTCTGGTTTGGCAGAACTGTTTGAAGAAGTTGTAAATTCTAAAGGTGTTCCTGATAATGAAATGAGGGCAGTCCTAGATGAAAAGGATGTCATTACCTTGAAGAAGTCTGCTGGGTTGGCAGATGAGGTTGTTTCAGCCCGCGGGGTTGAGTTTACTCCGGAAGTGAGTTGCCCAGAGAGTAACTGGGAGGATCAGGGGAATTTAGAATTTGAAAAGGGTACGGGTATTGAAAGCCTGGAAGAGGCCAATGCCCCATTTGAGTGTGTCCAAGATGGGGATGCACATAGTCCTGAACCTAGTCACGGAGCTCAGAAAAAGTCTGAGGTATTTGACTCAGCTGGACGAGACGGTCGTCCTTTTGGAGCAGATAGACTTGGTTCGGGAAAGAAAGGGTTAACCTTGGGAAGTGTGAGTTCCTAGATGGTTGTGCTGAAGGGGGTGTTCAGAGTTAATGTGGAGTTTACGAATGGGGAGATAACTGTTGTTGTGGAGGAGAACGGTAAATCTGTAGTTCCCAAATCGAATGAAAAAAAGTTAAAGTCTAGATTGATGCCTGCGCATCGATTACAGGTTGATTTGGAATGTAAGGGTGCCTCACACGCTATTGTTATTCAAGAAAGTGCTGTGAGGAAGCCAAAATTTAAATGCGGCCGGAGAAAAAGGTTCAAACTGAAACACATCAGCCTGCATGGTCTTGACAAAAGGGTTAACTACCTGTGTAGCATTAAAGAATTGGGTGGAAATTCCCATGATGGACTAGGTTGGGGACACGGAGTTAAGAGAATAACCCTCGTGGAAAGGAAAGGCGGGAGAGTACCTCACCAAATTACTCAAGTTCCCCATGGGGAGACTCTCCGGAAAAGAGGCGATGGTTAATGGAAAATGCCATTTTTAAACAGCAACGCCGGTTGTACGGGTTTGCGCCAAAGCCTGTGACTAATAAAGACAACCCCTTTGGAGACCTGCCGGTGAAATAACACGACCGAAACAATTAGTATTTGTATAAACTTTTGTAGATGCACCTAAGCTAAGATCACACCTCCTTAGTTTTGTTGCTGAAGAAAATAAATAAATAGGTGGTTATTGAGCTGAAGTTGATGCTACAAGACTTTAGTACGGTACGCGATGTTAAGATATTAAAGAAAGGGACACTGTAATTGTTACCTGTTTAGATACTGACTTGAATGTATAACGGTAGTACTCTGTGAAGAGAGGAGCTTGTGTATTGTGTTAGAAAAAAAATCCTATCAGACTCTGTACCAACTTGTTTTTAACCGCTTGTAAAAAACTTTTAAGAGGGGAGGTGTTATGACCCCAGCCCCCTCCTTTGTGAGAATCGCAAGAGCCCTAGTCAAGGGGGAGTCCAATGACCCAAGAGAGAGAGGGAGACGTGCTGAAGACCACGTTCCCCCGGGAAGCAGAATAAAGTGACTCTTTGACTATTGTCTCATGAAGACCACGTGTAAAGCCCTCGGGCAAAGTGGGCTGGTTGAGAGAGATTGACACCGGCGATCCCGTGAGGAAGTATAAAGGAGGGTCTTGGGGGGAGGACCCCTTCAGACGCACCAGAAGATACGCGAGAATTCCTGCGACAGCGTTTGAGAGCGACAGCCGGTGGTGGGGTTCGTGTGCGTCTTTTCCTTGCCTGGGATTGGCGACCTCACCACGGAAGAACGGCCTAGCTACAGGGGAAGCCACAGATGAGAGTCCATTCCCCAACGAGACTTCCGACTACCTCCTACAGGTTGGAAAACCTGTCGGGTAAATGTTTCATTCTCTCTCTCTCTTTCTAACAAAAGTGCACCAACGCGACACCACAACGACGGCAGCTGGTGGAACTGCAGTGACCGCAAAGACTTTTAGATATCCAGCAAACAATATATATCTACATTACCCCTAGACAATGATAGAGCTTATTTCTGATTGATTATTACTATACCTGTGCTTTAGATTGAGTTGTGACGACGTACATGATCTGAATGTTTTGTATTAACCATGCGTTTGTGCCCCTTTATAAATAAAAACGTTTGAAAATAGTAGTATCAGGTTTCAGCGGACCCATCTATCTTTGCTGATAAGTCACCCGGTTACTAGGGAACGTAACACCCCTCAACCTTCTATGCTTCAAAGAATAAAGACCTAACTTGTTCAACCTTTCCCTGTAACTTAGGTGCTGAAACCCAGGTAACATTCTAGTAAATCTTCTCTGTACTCTCTCTATTTTGTTGACATTCTGCCTGACCTGCTGAGTTCCTCCAGCATTTTGTGTGTGTTGCTTTGGATTTCCAGCATCTGCATGAATCTCTTGTGTTTATGACCTGAGGACAGTGTTGTGTAACCTGCCCATTCTATTTTAGTAAAAGACAAGGTGAAACAAGGAGGAATCCATAGATGCAACTTCAACTTTCTGGGTGTCAACATCTCTGAAGATCTATCCTGAGCCCAACATATTGATGGAATTACGGTGAAGGCGCACCAGTGGTCGTATTTCAGTAGTAGTTTGAGGAGATTTGTTTTGTCACCAAAGTTTCTGGCAAATTTCTACAGATGTATCATAGAGAGCATTCTGACTGAATTCATCACCATCTGGTATGGAGGCTCCAAAGCACAGGATCAGGGATCAGAAAAAGCTGCAGAGGATTTGTAAATCAGCCAGCTCCACCATCAGCACTGACTTCCCCACTATTGAGGACATCTTCAATGCGTTCAATAGTACATTTAATGTTAAGATACAATATACATCCTGAATTTTTTCTTTGCAAACTTCCATGAAAACAGAGGAATGCCCTAAAGACTGAATGACAGTTAAATGTTAGAACCCCAATGCACCCCCCCCAGCTCCTCCCCACACACACAAGCAACAGCAAGGCAATGACACCCCATCCCCCACCACCAAAAAAGCATCAGTGCCCTCCACTCAGCACTCAAGCATGCAGCAAAACATCAATAAAGACGCAGAAGTGCAGTACCCCAAAAACTACTTGTTCACTCGGTAATTCAACATACCACAGGCTCTCTCTCTCCCCCTAATAAGGGAAAAAAGGTGTCCCCGCGAAAAAGCAAGAGGGAAGATATAACAAGAAACTCGTTGGTTTATGATGTTAAAAGTCTATTGTATTGCTTTTTCTGAGCTCTGCACCCAGAGAATTGGTCCCGAAAAGGCTGATGTCTCTGCTCCTGATGTTCCGAGTTCTCCCACGACACCTCAGTCAGGGGCACCGTCCTTGAATCAGCCAGTCTCCAGAGCCACGAAAATCTGGAACCCTGAAGGCGTGTTAGTCTTCCAGGCCATGTCCTTGTCATATCAAAAAGCGTCCAGTCATGAGGCCCTGAGAACAGGTCTCATTCCCGCAAAAATGGAAGTGAGAGTGTAACTCCATGTTAGGGTCTTCAAAAGAACCTTGAAAAGGAAAAAAAGGAGATATCAAAGATAGAAATAGAGCTGTTTCTGAAGGTGCAAACAAAAGAGTCGCCGTTTAGCGCCATCTTGACTTTGCTCTGCCCTCTAATTCAAAAGATGATACCTCAAAAAGGCAGCATGCTTCATTAACATCCTTTCAATATCACTCTCTCAGACACAAATGATTCCAAGATTTAAACCCTATCACCCTCATCTCATCAAGGAGGAGGTATAGGAGCCTGAATCTGAATCAGAATCAGGTTTAATATCACTGGCATATGTCATGAAATTTTACAGCAATCAATTGTAATACATAATAAAAACTGTGAATTACAGTGAGAAATATATTTTTAAAATTAAATTAAATGAGTAGTGCAAAAAGTGAGAATAAAAAGTAGTGAGGTAGTGTTCATGGATTCAATGTTTGTTCAGAAATCTGATGGCAGAGGGGAAGAAGATATTCCTAAATCATTGAGTGTGTGTCTTCAGGCTCCTGTACCTCCTTCCTGGTGGTAAAAATGAGAAGAGGATGTGTCCTGGGTGATGGGGGTCCTTAATGATGGATGCCACCGTTTTGAGAAATTGCTCCTTGGAGATGTCCTGGTTGCTGGTGCCCATGATGGAGCTGACAGAGTTCACAATTTTCTGCAGCTTGTTTCAATCCTGTGCAGTGCCCCCCCCCCACCCCCGCATACTAGACCAGACGGTGATGCAGCCAGTTAGAATGCTCTCCACGGTACATCAGTAGAAATTTGTGAGTGTTTTTGATAACATACCAAATCTCCTCAAACTGCTATGCAATCGTGCCACTGTTGTGTCTTCTTTGTAACTGCATTGATTTCAGAATAGATCCTCAGAGATATTGATCTTGCAGCATTATGCTAACCACTACACTGCATTAAGAATTACAACTATAGTTTTAAGTATATTATGTTCAGCACTTCCTCCAATTGCAAATTATTTCCCATCAGGAAGGCCTAGATGGGTGTTTAAAGATCACCACTGGTCTAAGTTAACTAAGGTCTTAAGCTAAAACATCTAGAGATTGTCCATGTCTGATCTACAGGGTGTTCTGAGTTACATTTGTGGGGGTAAAGATATATTTGACACTTTGGTTGGAAATCCTGGAACCCTCCCCCCATGAAGAATGGGTTAGCAGAATCCTAAGTTCAAGGCTCATTTCAAACTATTTTCTAGCATGGGTTACCAACAATAAGGAGTTTGAATTTTGTCCATTTTTCTCTTCAGGGTTTTGAGTCAAATTGTTGACGACTCCTTTCCGCTCACAGATGCTGCATGACCCGCTGAGTTCTGCTAAAGCTTCCAGATGGCGGCAGCAAACAACGTGAGTAACAGCAAAGTCCTGCAAACAGTTCATGACACTACTTGTTTTACTTCTTCCTCTTCTTTCAAATACAATTCCACTACTGAGCTGTGTAGGATTGGAATCTGTGACTTACATTTTGATGGTGTGTTTTTGGGCCGATTGAGCGATCTAGCGCTTTGCTGTCTCCAAGGAAGTTCGATGATATTGGAAGCAAGGTGACAGGCTTGGGATGTGAGCCCATGATCAACTCCACAGCTTCTCTCCGACTGAAGTATCGAGCAAGGTTAAAGTCGACGAGGACGAGAGTGGTATCCAGTGCTGTCTACCTGTGTTTGACCAATCTTCTTCTAGCTGCTGTCAGAGGAAAGTGCAGGACCCTTGGGATCCACATTGCAAGGATTGATCGGCAAGGCTGTGGACTCATTTTAGGGACCATGAGGTTCGTGCTGCGTGTGTATCTAGACTCTGGTTAGTCTTCTGCTGCTTTTGAGTGGTTTGATCAGGGTGATCGATGTTGACTGGGGCACGTTGGCTCTGCGGTCTGCAGTTGGCTAATGGCATGGAACTGAACTGAACTAAACTGAATACTACTGGACTCCTGGTTTGAAGTTTGATATTCTATGCGTTTTTTGCTGTTTCTGCAATTTTTTCTTTTTTGTCGTACGTTGGGTGTTTGATGTTTTCTTGAACGGGTACCATAAGACCATAAGGTCATAAGACATAGGAGCAGAATTAGGCCATTCAGTCCATCGAGTCTGCTACACCATTCCATCATGGCTAATCCTGGATCCCACTCAACCCCATGCACCTGTCTTCTCACCAAATCCTTTGATGCTCTAACTGATCATGAAACTATCAACTTCTGCTTTAAGTATACCCACGGACTTGGCCTCCACTGCAGTCTGTGGCAGAGCATTCCACAGATTCACTGCTCTCTGGCTGAAAAAAAAATTCCTCTTTATCTCTGTTCTAAAAGTTTGCCCCTCAATTCTGAGGCTGTTCCTTTTAGTTCTGGATACCCCCATCATAGGAAACATACTCTCCTCATCCACCTTATCTAGTCCTTTCAATATTCAGTAGGTTTCAACGAGATCCCCCGCATTCTTCTAAATTCCAGTGAGTACAGGCCCAAAGATGTCAAATGCTTCTCATATATTAACCCCTTAATTCCTAGAATCATCCCTGTGAACCTCTCCTGGACCTCCTCTAGTGACAATACATCCTTTCTGAGATTTGTGGCCCAAAACTGTTGACAATTCGCAAAGTATGGCATGACTAGTGTCTTATAATGTCAGAATTATTTCCTTGTTTTTATATTCTATTCCCATTGAAATAAATGCCAACATTGCATTTGCTTTCTTTACCACAGAGTCAGCCTGTAAATTAACCTTCTGGGAGTCTTGCATGAGGACTCCCAAGGCCCTCTGCACCTCTGATGTTTGAACCTTCTTCACATTTAGATAATAGTCCATTTCACCAAAATGCATTTCCCAACACTGTATTCCATCTGCCAGCTTTAGCTTTTTCTTCCAATTTGTCTAAATCTTTCTGCAAACGCAATGCTTCTTCAACACTACTTACTCCTCCACCTATCTTTGTATCATCTGTGAACTTTGCCACAAAACCATCAACTCCATTATCCAAATCATTAGCAAACAGTGTGAAAAGTAGTGGTCCCAATACTGACCCCTGAGGACCAACATTAGTCACTGGCAGCCAACCAGAAAAGGCCTCTTTTACCTCCACTCGCTGCCTCCTGCCTGTCAGCCATTCCTCTATCCACGCCAGTATCTTTCCTGTAATGCCATAGGATTTAATCTTGTTAAGCAGCCTCATGCGTGGCAGCTTATCAAATGCCTTCTGAAAATCCAAGTAAATGACATTCACTGCCTCTCCTTTGTCCACCCTGCTTGTTACTTCCTCAAAGAACTCTGATAGATTTGTCAGGCAAGATTTCCATTACAGAAACCATACTGACTTTGATTTATTTTATCATTAGTCTCTAAGTAGCTTGAAACCTCATCCTTAATGATAGACTCCAATACTTCCCCAACCATTGAGGTTAAGCTAACTGGCCTATAATTTCCTTTAATTTGCCTTCCTCCCTTCTTGAAGAGTGAAGTGACATTTGCAATATTCCACTCCTCCGAGTCCATGGTATTTCTTTGTTTGGTGGCTGCCTGCAGGAGGACGAATCTCAGACTGTATTCTGTATACATACTTTGATAATAAATGCATTTTGAATCTTTGAATTATTTGTGACTGAGATAGTAATATTGAAGGGGATACACAGCAAAAGGAAGCCCCTGAGCCCCTAGATCTGATAGGCTGAGGGCTTTTCTCTTTGAAGTGAAGGAGGATAAGAGGTGACTTGATAGAGATGTACAAGATGAGAAGAGGCATTAATTGCGTGGATAGTCAGAAAAATTTTCCCCACGGCAGAAGTGGCTTATATGAGGGGCTTAACTTTAAGCTGTTGGAAGGAAAGTATAGTGGGGATGTCAAAGGCAGTTTTCTTACCCAGAGAATGATAGGTACGTGGAATGCATTGCCAGAGGCAGATACATTGAAGACTTTTAAGAAATCGTAAATAGGCACATAAATGAAAGAAAAATGGAGAGTTATGTAAGAGGGAAGAGTTAGATTGATCTTAGAGTAGGTTAATGGGTTGGTAAACACTGTGGGCCAAAGGGCCTGGTGCAGTACTGTTCGATGTTGTAGGTTCTAACGAGAAGAGCAGGAGGTTTTTCAGCTCAGACCTCTTACATGAAGCTGAAGAGGAATTAAAAACAAAGCATCCTGTCCTATAAATGGTCCTGACTCTTGATGGGAAAGTGATACATTAAATGCTAAAAATAGCCCATGTGTTTCGACTTGCATTGAGGACAGCAGTTCATCGCAGCAAGCTCATCAAACGATAAGGAAAGTCTATTGCTGTCAGGCATTTCACATACTGTACTCCTCCGGCTGCGGAGCAGGATGGCTGAGGCAGCACAGGGAAAAATCTGCCAACAGGAAATTTTATTCAAAGAAAAGTCATTTTAATGACATGATGTTTTCTCCCACTGAGGTCGGAACACTCTTATTATCTGCAATATTCATGATCTTCAGGAAATAAAGAACACACAATCCCTGCAGTCAGATAATGGCATTTAGCACATCAGGTTTAGCCTCTGCTTTAGACCGATCATCAGGCCACATGAAGTACTTATCTTCCTCTCAGTTCACTGCCAAAATTTCTATTCTTCTATTCCCCGTTGAACTAGGACTTTGCCCAAATCTTTTGTTGAACAATATGACTCTGGCAATCTGTTTTGTAGATCCCGGAATGTAAATTACTGAGAAGTACATCACCAGTGGAGAAGCTGAAAGGTCAGATTGAACCTCTCAACCTGAAATTAATTTTTCACCAGGAACACGTGAGCAATCTTACTGACAACCACCCAGAAGGATCATGGCTTAAGTAAATGCACAAGTTACAGAGAGGATAAACTGAATTATTTGCTGTGTATTTTTAAAATCAACTGTCAAATTGACTTTTAGTAATGACATATAGTATTTTCTTTCTCTCGGTAGGTTTACCTGAGAGATTATGGACAAACTGAAGCAGATGCTGCAATTGTTTTCTTTTTATTCCTACAAGGGGAAATAGGATTTCACTTCAAGCATCAGTGAATTGTTCTTTGATTATGTAAGCATCGTTACGGTTGCTATTGCACAGTGTTTTGTTTGAAATCTAATTTCCACTCAAGTATTTATCCGGTGTCAGAAACCAGAGACCAACTCTCCCTTATCTGCCCACTCTGTTTGATTGAAGGCTCTACCACTTGGACCCAAATCTCATGAGTTTGTGTTGGTGATTTGTCAGAATCTAGTTCTGCCTGCGTGGAGTTTGCATGTTCTTCATGCTTTTCCTCAGGGTGCTCTGGTCTTCTATCATATCCCAAAGCCCCGCTGGTTGATTCAAGATTTAAGTTTATTTGTCACATGTACGGTACTGTCAAAAGTCTTAGGCACATATATATAGCGAGGGTGACAAAGACCTTTGCACAGTACTGTAGTGTTTATATGTATCACAGTGTACTGCTGCCACAAAAGACAAACTTCATGACATATGTGAGTGATGCTGAACTTGATTCTGAACTGGGTTTCTGTTGTGAACTGAGAGTGGGAAGAGGGGGGAATCTCGGTTGGGGAAAGGTGAAGGGAAAGGAGAGGGAGCGGGAAGCACAAGAGAGGCATTCTGTAATGAACAATAAACCAATTGTTTGGAATCAAATGACCTTGCCTGGTGTCTCAGGGCTGGGTGTGTCTGCACCTGCACCACCACTGCCCGCTCTGGCACTCCTTCTCTGCCTCCTGTTCCACACCCCTCCCATGGTGCTCCACTCTCACCATTCCCAACATCCTTTGCTCCCACCAGATTAACGAACCTGCTCTCTGTTCCATATTGACAAATACAGTACTGTGCAAAAGTCTTAGGTACCCTAGCTATATATGTGTACCTAAACCTTTTGCATGGTAATGTAGATCGAAACATAAATGTGAAATGCATCACTTGCATTAACAACCAACATACCTGAGGTTGTGCTGTGGGCAGCATACAAGTGTTGCCACACATTCCAGTGCCAATGCTCAGCAGAACACAAGAAGTGACAATATAATAACAGCAAATCAAGCCTCATTCCTCCCTCCCACCCATAGATATACATAATCCTCCAACCCAGGACAGGCCATCTTCAGCCTTCAGCAGACTCAGAGCCATTGGGCCTTCAACTTCCCCAGCAGACTTGCAGAGATCCGCAGATTCAGGGCACTGGCTAACGGTCCTTGACTTCCAGACTTGATCATCGCCAGAGACCCAAGACACACCAATAACTGAATTTTCCACATGCCTAGCTAAAGGTTTATAAATGTCCCTCAACCACCGCCTTGGCAGGGCACCATCCTCTCTGTGTATGAAGAACTACCCTCCATTGCACTTTCCTTCAATCATCTTAAAATTATGCCCCCTTGTTTTAGCCTCTGGCTATCTACTCTATCTATGCTTCTTTGTGACAAGAGAACCTACGGATAGTGGTGGCCTCAAGTTCAGAGTAAGGTCCAGAATACACTCAGATTTAAAATAAACAATACGACAGAAATAAAATCCAAAGACAAAATCACAAACAGTAGAACTACAAATGGAACTCCTATGATTGAGCACAGAGTGCTCAGTACAAGGCCTTTAAGTACAAACTTTCCAGGAAGTGATTACTGCGATGTTATTACAGCTCAGAGTTCAGAGATCAGTTCTGGTGTCTTCTGGAAGCAAGTTTGTATAGTGCTGTGCAGAAGTCTTAAACACGTATACATAACTCGGGTGCCTAAGACTTTTGCACAGTACTGTATTTGTCACCATGGAGGGGAGAGTGAGTTTGTAAATCTGGTGGGAGCAAAGGATGTTCGGAATGGCAAAGCTGGAGTTCCATGGGAGGGGTGTGGGACAGGTGGCAGAGAGGAAGTAACAGGGGTGGGAGGTGGCATGGGTGCAGACACACCCAGCCCCGAGACACCAGGAATAGTTGTTTGATTCTAAACAATTGGTTCATTGATCATTACAGAATGTCTCTCTGGTGCTTCCCGCTCCCTCCCCTTGCCTTCCTCTTTTCCCATCCATGATTTCCCTCTCTCTGCCCCCTTCCCATTCTCAGTCCACAATCGAGACCCATATCAGAATCAGGTTTATTATCACTCACATATGTCATGAAATTTGTTTTTTTTGTGGCAGCAGTGCAGTGAAATACATAAAATTACTACAGTGTTGTGCAAAAGTCTTAGGCTCCCTAGCTATATATATCTTTATCTTTCTCTCTCTCTCTCTCAGGTATGTATATATATACCTAAGACTTTTGCATAGTACTGTATATATATCCTCTCGTGAATCATTTACAATGAATGAGGGTTGATGGAGACATGCCAAATTCCTTTGGATTCCTAAGGCAGTAGAGGTGAGTGTGAGTTTTTTTGGCCAAGACTTTAATATGATTGGACCAGAATAGGTACTGTTCACCCTTGGGAACCTAAAGTCCTCCACCCTCTCAATCTTCACACTGCTGACGTAGACAGGAACATGTGCACCACCCTCCTTCCAGAAGTCAATGACCAGCTCCTGGGTTTTCCGGAAAGGGTTGTTGCCAACACATCTCCTTCCTGTACTCTGACTCAAGGTTCTTCATATTACGGAAATGAATAGGATATCAGGAGTGAATATGAATTAATCAGACTGTCCAAAACTTCCTGCAGTTCTCTAATACTAGCTTAAAACTAACTGATTCACATTAGCCGAAAATAGATGGCAAGTGGTGTCACAGTAGTATAGTGTTCGTTCATTTGTTCGTTATGTACCTCGTCTCACAATGATGTGGGCGATCATGGTCTTTCCACGAACATGTTTGTTCTCGGCAAATATTTCTGCAGAGGTGGCTTTTCATTGCCTTCTTCTGGGCAGTGTCTTCACAAAACGGGTGACCCCAGCCATTAGCAATACTCCTCAGAGATTGTCTGCCTGGTGTCAAAGGTCGCATAACCAGGACTCGTGATAGGCACCAGCTGCTCATATGACCATCCACCACCTGCTACCACGGCTTCATGTGACCCTGATCAGGGGCTAAGCAGGTGCTACACCTTGCCCAAGGGTGACCTGCAGGCTAGTGCTTGGGAACGAGCGCCTCACACCTCCTTTGGTAGAGACGTATCTCCACCCTATTAGCTGTAAAATCAGGTTTCAAGGAGTTTGTACATTTTTCCCATGACCACATGGGTTTCTCTGGGTGCTGTAGTTTCCTACCACATTCCAAAGACATATGGGTTAGGGTTAGTAAGTTGTGGGCATTCTCTGTCGGCACCGAAGCCCCCCCCCCCCCAGCACATACGTGGTCCAAGTTGGCCATTGACACAAATGACATACTTCACCATATGTTTCAATGTTTCATAAATTCGATGAACATGTGACAAATAAAGCTCATCTCTTTTATTTGCTGCTTTCCTGTCTTAGCTGGAAGATTTCCCCTAAAAGCGACAGTCCTGATGGGAATTTTAAAATTATCCATTATGGGGAAATATGTTTGCTTTGTAAGGTCATTATTGCAACACACACTATTTAAGTGAATGAACATGTGGTAATTATACATCAGTAACTAAATGCAATTGGATTGGAGATCCAGCAGTGATCACAGCCACTGGAGAGACACTGAAGCTGATGATACAGAAGTCTTTATTCATCACAAGTAGGAATCATTCTGGAGACAGTGCTGATAGAGTCTCACAAATCCAAGGGTACGGCACATTTTTAATATCCTTAAGATCAAAGTTAGCAGTAAGTGGTTCAATACAATTTCAATGGTGACAATGACATTGTTTACTTCAATACTTCTTTGTAACTTCTCGTAATTTTTATGTAATTTACATAATTTTTTCTGTTGTGCTGCCAGAAAACAACAAATTTCACAACATATGTCACTGATAATAAACCTGATTCTGACTCTAGTAGTTACATCAGTCCAAAAATATTGGGACTGTATGTAAATATTTAATTACCTTAAGATGGTGATAGATCTGCAAGAAATTCTCTGAAGGTCATTACTGTTCATCAACATTATATGGTTATAATCTAATGGTTAACAACAAATTAATTGAGCAATTTGGAGCCACTAATTCAACCACACCATGACTCATGAATCAGCGAATCAATCAGAAAGAAACAAAAAGACGGTTGTATACTTGTAAGCCAGCACTAACAGCGTACCACCACCAGACAGGAGGCACAGAAGCCGTAGGTCCCACACCACTAGGTCCAGGTACAGCTACTACCCTTTAACCATCAGGGTCTTGAACCAGTGTGCATAACTTCAATCACAACTGATTCAATGATCTACAGACTTACTTTCAAAACTCTTTGCAACCTTGCAGAGTTTGTCTTCTTGTGTTATTTGTATATTCAAAGGAATTAATGGGAACTATTTTCTGCAGCCTGCCTCGCAAGTGATATACATTTTCTCATAAATTCTATTGTATGATAAATTCACTTTGAACTTTGAACAATACAGAAAGCCCCCACCAAATATATATTTTTAATGTGATCATCTTACAATCTGTAACTTTAAAAGTCTGAAAGCATACTTCCATCCTGGAATGGGACACTTATATGATTTTCACACATTGTACTGAGATATGGTCTGGGAATATCAGAGAAGAGATCACAGCCTGGATTTTAGTTTCACTGCTATTGAAAAGCAAAAACAAAATGCCTCTTTAGATAAGCAGATATCTCCGCTTTTACAATTTATAACACATGCTTAAATTGGTCACAGAAACTCAAGTTCTGATCTTGCCCTTCTATATTTTACTCTAGTCCCATAACAATATCCTTAAGTGGAAAATAAGAGGGCTCATCTCTAATTGTGGCAGAGTGGTGAACATTTTAAGTATACATACAAGCATTCTATAGAACACAGAGCAGAGAACAGGCCCTTTGTGCCAGACCAACTGAAAAGTAAATCAAAATCCCATATAAACAAATTCCTCCTACCTATACAATGTCCACATCTCTCCATCTTCCACACATTCATGTGCTTATCTTAATGTCTCTTAAAAGCCTCTAATGTATTTGCCTCTACCACCACACCATGCAGCACATTCCAGGCATCCACCACTCTCTGAGTAAAAAACTTACCCCTCACATCCCCTTTGAACCTACCCCCCTCACCTTCAATGCATGCCCCCGATATTAGACATTTCAACCCTGGGAAACAGATACTCTCTGTCCACTCAATCTACGTCTCTCTTAATCTTGTAAACCTCTATCAGATCTCCCTCAGCCTCCACCACTCCAGAGAAAACAACCAGCATTTATCCAGCCTCTCGTGATAGCACATGCCCTCTAAACCAGGCAGCTTCCTGGTGAAACTCTTCTGCACCCTCTCCAAAGCCTCAACAGTGACCAGAACTGTATGCAATACTCCAGTTGTGGCCTGACCAGAATTTTATTCTGGGATAAAGGCATAGGGTTGATTGACAGTGATCTGAAGGAGCTAATATTTCATTTAAAGGATTCTGAGGGACAAGTGATTGTGTGTATTTAAGGCAGGAATTGATAGATTCTTGACTGGCAAGTATGGGGGTTTACACTTATAGGACAAGATGGGAGAATGAGGCTTTTAAAATAAAACAGCCATGACTGTATGGCAGAACAGGCTCAATGGACTGAAGGGCCTAAATCTGCTCCTTTATCTTATGGTCTTATGGTCTAATCAAATGTCAATCATCTGAAATATTAACTCTGTTCTATTGTCTATGATGCCACCTGATCTGTTGAGTGCCGTCAACACTTTCTGCTTTATTTCAGGTTTCCAGTATCTGTGGTTACTTTGCTTTTGGATATCAATGGAAGTGTCTTTTTTTGGAGATGTGGTTGTCCACTTGGCATTGTTTGTGGCCATTGTCTATTGCAAAGGTTCAGACATACCACTGAGAGTGGGTTTGAAAGGGAAAATAAATCAGCCAGGTTCAAATAGTGGAGCAGACTCAAGGGACTGAATTTAGTTGGATGACTTGAAGTGAGACTCACGGTTAACTCATATAGCTTATGTTAAGGAATTCAGATTAATTTGGATGACTAATTATTTTATTTCATTTATATTTTGAAATACAGCTGGGTAACAGACCCTGCCGGCCCATGACCCACATGTATTTGGACTGTGGGTGGAAACCGGAGCACCTGAGTCATGGGATTACTTCCAGGGAGACTGAGGTGAAATGAGAGAACTCATATCACACCTGGATTAGCCCGCACGGAGCATTGTGCACAGTTTTGAAAACAAAGAACATAAAACGCTACAGCCCACAATGATGCGCTGACCCATTATAACCTACTCTACAACCTTTATAACTTACTCTAAGATCAGCCTAACCCTTCCCTCCTACAAAGCCCTCTATTTTTCTGCCATCCTTGTGCCTGTCTAAGAGTTTCTTAAATGCCCCTAATTTCATCCTCTGCCATCACCCTGGTAGCATATTCTGTGCACCTACCACTCTCTTTATACAAAACTTAACTCTGACATTCCACCTATACTTTCCTCTAATGTCATGTCACCTTGATCAAACATAGAATGCAGAAAAGTACTGCTCAGGAACAGGCCCATCGTCCTACAGTGTTGTGTTGAACCAGCTAAAAAGTAAATCAAAAAAGCCCCAGACACTAATCCCTCCTACCTACATAATGTCCATATCCCTCCATCTTCCTCATATTCATGTGCCTATCTAAACATCTCTTAAAAGCCTCTAATGTATTTGCCTTTACCACAATACCAGGCAGCACATTCCAGGCATCCACCAGTCTCTGAGTAAAATGATTGCTCCCACATCTCCTTTAAAATTGCCCCCTCTCACCTTCAACGCATGGCCTCTGATATTAGACATTATCTACTTTATTTATCCCTCTTATATTCTCATAATCATCAGATATCTATTTGGTATTAGTCATCTTCATCTTGGGAAGAAGTCTCTGACTCTCCACTGTACCCATGCCTCTTATCTTCTTATACACCTCTATTAAGTATTGGTTTGAATTTTATAACCACACTGGATGTTCAATAGATTTATATTGGATGTGATCAAAGGTTCAAAGGTACAATTTAATGTATACAATATACATCCTGAAAATGCATTTTCTTCACAGCCATCCACAAAAACAGAGGAGTGCCCCAAAGAATAAATGACAGTTAAATGTTAGAACCCCAAAGTTCCCCCTGAGCTCCCCTCCCTCCTGCGCATAAGCGGCAGCAAGCAACACTCCCCTCCTCCCCCCACCAACAAAAAAAAGCTTCGATACCCGCCACCGAGCACTCAAGCGTGAGCAAAGCAACAGTAAAGACACAGACTTACAGTTACCCCAAAGACTTTGTGTTTCACCAGGTATTCGATATACCACAGGCTCTTTCTCTCCCTAATAAGGGAGAAGGAGGTGCCTCCATTTTCCCAGCGACCGAGGAGATATAACAAACAGCTCACTGGTTTATGATGTTAAAAGTCTGCCACATCACTTTTCCAAGCTCTGTGCCCAAAAAAGTGGGCACACAGTTGCAGGTATCCCAACTCCCCTGACAACACACGGGTCTCCTGTCGTGACACCAACCCTCGATCCGCCTGACTCCAGAGCCCTGAGATCCCAGGCTTCCGAATCCGAGCCGGACTCTTAGGCCGAGCCCTTGGCATGCTGAACAACAACAGCCGATTGTGAAACCCTGAGAGCAGGTCCCATTCCCACAAAGAACCGTAGTCAGCGTGTAACTCCAGGTCAGGGTCTTCAAAAGAACCCTGAAAGGGAAAAGTAAAAATATTAAAGATGGAAATAGAGCTGTTTCTGAGGATGCAAGCAAAGGAGTCACCGTTAGGCGCCATTAACGCTCCTAAGCTCTGCCTTTTTCTGTTGTAATTATCAGAAAAAGTTGAACTGGGGTCAATCTGGCTGAAGAGTAACCTGATGGAAGTTCTGAAGATGAAGAAAGGTTTGATCAGGTAATTGAAAAGAAGATTTTCTGCTGCAGATAAAACCTGAACTATGCTCATATTTAGAAGAGTGTCATAGAGTCATAGAAATGTACAGCACAGAAACAGGCCCTTTGGCCTATCTAGTCCATACCAAGCCATTTAAACAGTCTACTCCAATTGACCTGAACCAGGACCATAGCCCCCCATAACCTTACCATCCGTCCATCCGTGTATCTATCCCAACTTTTCTTAAATATTGAAATCAAGTTTGCATGCACCACTTGTGCTGGCAGCTCATTCCACACTCTCACCACCCTCTGTGTGAAGAAGTTTCCCCTCATGTTGTGTTTAAACATTTCACCTTTCACCCTTAACCCATGACCTCTAGTTATAGTCCCACACAACCTCAGTGGAAAAAGCTGCTTGCAGTTAGCCTACCTAAACCCCTCATAATTTTGTATACCTCGAGAAGTCTCCTCTCAATCTTCTACGTTCCAAGGAATAAAGTCCTAACCTATTCAATCTTTCCTTGTAACTCAGGTCCTCCAGACCCCGCAACATCCTTGTAAATCTTATCTGTACTCTATCAACCTTATTTACAGAGTCATTACTGAATTCTGAAGCAGTGAATGTAGAATAGACCATGTTATCATGGGAATGGGAAAACCATGGATGACTTCACGAGGAAACTGGAGTAGTTGATGAGGGAGAAAGGCATAGAAGAATTTCTTGAGAGCATATGAAATACAGAGGTAGAAGAAGACTATACTGCATAAACTTCTCTCCCACTGCTGCCTGTCAGAAATTTGTACGTTCTCACCGGAATTGTGTGGGTTTCCTCTAGGTGCTCCAGTTTCCTTCCACAGTCTAAAGATGTACCAGTTAAGTAGGTTATTTGGTCATTGTAACTTGCCCCGTGATTAGGCTAGGATTAAATTGGGATTGCTAAGCGGCACAACTTGAAGAACTGAAAGGGCCTATTCCGTGCTGTATCTCAACGAACAAACAAAAAAAAACCCACCAGGAATGATCTGCTGTGCTGAATGGCCTATCTGATTGTTGTAAGTACCTTCTGAGATATTTGGACCTTCCCATCATCTTGTAGCAAGATGATAACTCTGATCGCTAAGCAATCCTGTAAATCAACTTTCATTTGATCCAAGCAGCCTTTGATAAAGCCCTCGCACAGTCACTAGGATCCTAGTCACCATGTGGCACACAAAGGCTCCAAAAGTGACCACATGTCTAGACTGGAGGAGGTTCTACTTGAGACCAACAGGCGGCCAGAAGAGCATAATAGTTTATTGCAGCTGGATTTAATTATTACTGAATGTCCAAAACAATCAGTCTACTGCTTTGAACATGGACAGTCATTTGAAGAATGCACAGTGTGGTTTATAATGCCTTTGTTCTTTGTCGCTTTATGGCCCGTTATCTATTAACAGAGCTCCGTATTATCAGTCTCCAGGCCAATGTCCATTAGTTGCCGTGAAAACCAGAAATGAGTAGCTAAAAGCTGATGGCAACACAAATACTTTTCTCTCTTCTTGATAAGACATTTGCGAATGCAGATCTCTGTTCAGAACTGACCCCACACATACCATCTTTGCCCTCCAGTTCTGTGTTTACAATCAGCAAGAGGCTTCAGCTATTAACGATGAACTCTTCAATTCTTTAAATATTTCCACATTCAGCATTACAGAAAATGACTTAATCCCAGTCTGTTATTTCCTCTGCAGAACAATGACCATTAGTTGTCTATGTCCATTTTATCAGATATTTCATCTGGTCATTCACCAGAATGCTAATGTGTCTATTAAAGTAATTAAGAGGTCCCTCAGCTGCTATAAAATTCAAGGATCAAGGATCAACTTTAGTTACCATTTACAATACTGTACAAAAATATTAGGTACGTATCTAAGAATTTGTACAGTACAGTATTTATCAACATGGAGTGGAGATCTGGTGGGAGTAAAGGATGTTGGGAATGGCGAGGATGGAGTGCTGTGTGAGGAGTATGGGACAGATGGCAAAAATGGAGTGCCAGGTGGTGGGGGGGTGTCGGTGGTGAGGGTGCAGACACACCCAGCCCTGAGACACCAGACAAGGTCATTTGATTCCAAACAATTGGTTTATTGATCATTACAGAATGTCTCTCTGGTGCTTCCCACTCACTCCCTTCTCCCTTCCCCTTTTCCCAACCTTGATTCCACTCTCTCTACCCCTTCCCACTCTCAGTCCACAACAGAGACCCATATCAGAATCAGGTTTATCATCACTCACATATATCATGAAATTTGTTTTTTTTTGCAGCAGTACAGTGCAATACGTAAAATTACTACAGTTCTGTGTTAGGCTAAATATACAGGATGTGCCTAAGGCTTTAGCACGGTACATGTATTAGGAATTTGCTGCGGTATGTTGGAGCAACATGCAGCAAAAAACAACAATATTCAACAATTACAGAGAGCAAAAAATGTGATAAAATAAAATTAGAGGTTGAAGTATGAATATGGAATAAACCAGCATGTATTTACAATGTAAACACCATTATAAAATTTGCTTTAAAACATTTACAGTGCAGTATAGTGATAGGGGTAATGGTTAGCAGGATGAGCGAAGCTAATTATAATGGTTGATCAGATTAACTGCATGGGGGAAGAAACTTTTAAGATGGCGCCAAGTTTTAGTTTTAATAGCCCGAAAGTGCTTTCCCAAAGGGAGCTTTTGGAAAAGGCAGTTTGCTGGGTGGGTAACGTCTGCAATGATTTTTTTCCTGCTCACTTCTTTGTTCTGGACACATACAAGTCCTGCAGTAATGGTAGTATGCAACTAATGCTGACCTGTAGTTTTCGTATATTGACTTAATCCCAGTCAGATGTCCAATGTCATCATGAGATCCCTCACCTGCAATAAAAATCATATATTGTATACAATCAAACAATAAAATATTTATAACATTTCTGAGAATCTGTTCCTTCCACTAATTAATTTTGGGCATTTGGATAATTTTGTTCAGTTCTGGGTGCCTCATTATAGGAAGGAGGTAGATATATTAGAGAAGGTGCAGAGGAGATTTACGAGGATGCTGCCTGGATTAGAGAGCATGTTTTATGAGAAAAGGTTGAGTGAGCTAGGGATTTTCTCCTTGGAGTGGAGGATGATGAGATGAGACTTGATAGAGATGTTCCAGATAATAAGAGGCATGGATCGAGTGGAAACTTTTTCCCAGGGCAGATATGGCTAATATGAGGAGGCATAATTTTAAGATGATTGGAGGAATGTACATGAGGTAATTTTGTTTTCACAGAGAATAGTGGATGCATGGAACATGCTGCCGGGGTGGTGCCAATGGCAGATATATTAGGGAGATTTAAAAAACTCTTGGGTAGGCATATGGATGATAGAAAAATACGGACGATGTGAGAGGGAAGGGGTAGATTGATCTTGGAGCAGGTTAAAGGGTTCGCACAACATCGTAGGCCAAAGGGCCTGGACTGTGCGGTACTGTTTTCTTTGTTCTATGAATGTATTTGCCTCTCCAGAAAGTTACTCCTTTCAATGTCCTCATCGTCTGTTCACATTTCACCTTATACAGGTTATGTATGTTCTCATTTTAATGGTATGTCAGGTGGTGAGCAAGAGGAACTTTTTGCTCCTGTGTGCAAAGTTTCTCTGTCAGCAGCTCCGAAGTGAAAAGGTGTGTGCTTGCACTTTAGGCTGTGAATGATGTCAGAACATTCCTTCACCACAGCTCAAGCAAGCCATTGTGTCAGTCAGAAATCAGAGCTAAATACTGAAGGTGGGAAATCTAATCTGAGAGATATGGAATAATTAAAGTATCAGTGAGTGTTGCCTAGCAACAGCACCAGGCAGACAGAGCAAAGAGCTTCTCCTCCAGACAATTATATGAAGTGCCTATAGAACCATCCTTTCAGAGTTCTTCAAAGTCAAAAAGTTTCAAAGTTTCAAAGTAAATTTATTATCAATGTTGGTATATTTCACTGTATGCCACCCTGAGATCCATTTTCTCGCGGGCATTCACAGTAGAACAAAGAAGTACAATAGAATCAACAAAAAACTGCACACACAGACTGAAAAACAACCAATGTGCAAAAGAAGACAAACTGCCAATACAACAAAAAAAACTAATAAAACATAAATAAATAAATAGCTAGATAGATGGATAATAAATAAACAAACAAGCAAACAGATAAATAAATAAACAAACAGGCAAATAATGCTGAAAATATGATTTGTGAGTCCTTGAAGGTTAGACTGTAGGTTGTGGAATCAGTTCAGTGCTGAAGTCAGTGAAGCTATGCACGCCAATTCAGGAGACTGATGGCTGAAGGGTTCTGGTGCCTGGTGCCTGGTTGTTTGGGACCTAAGGCTCCCGTGCCTCCTTCCCCATAGCAGCAGTGAGAAGGCAACATGGACTGGATGGCGGAGGTTCCAATAATCACATTAAAATGTTCTGAAAGAAGAGACAGAATAGCAACTTCAATGCTGGCCATCTTCAACATACAAACTGACAACTCAAAGTTCAGTAGGATGTCAAAATGCAAGTTAATTCTCCACCGATACTTTTATACACCTGTGAAGCAGTATTTCTGCTTTATAACCTTCTGAATTAATGTGGAATTTGAAGTTGCAAAACCAATACTGTAACAAACTGAGAGTCATGTAACAGTATTCAATGCTTCTTTCATTTACAATAAGTTCTGCCACAAGAAAGTAGCACTTATATTGAAACTCCCACCATCCGGGCCATACTCTCTTCTCACTACCGCCATCAGGCAGGAGGGACAGGAGCCTTAGGCTCCACGACACCATGTTCAGGAGTAGTTATTACCTACAACCATCCTAAACCAGAGTGGATAACTTGACTCACCATAACACTGAACTGACTGCACTACCTATAGACTTACCTTCAAGGACTCTGCAGCTCAGTATTATTGATTTATTTATTTTATTATTTGTACTATTTGCCTTCTTTTGCATATTGGTTGTTTGTTGGTCTTTGCTTTTTATAGATTTTCATAATTCCATTGTATTTCTTTATTTTCCCTTAAATGCCTGTAAGAAAATGAGTCATAGGATTGTATATGGTGACATAAGTATTTTGATAATAAATTTACTTTGAACTTTGAACGTTCGTCAAGACTGTTGCTTTCTAATTCGTTGAGTGGTAAGTGGAATCTGTATTTCTGTCTTCTGATTTGTTATATTCACGAGTCACTTACAAGAAAAATGACCCAGTCAGATCACGCGAGGGAGAGAGAGGAGGGGGGTGAGGGAGAGGGGGAGGGGGAGGGGGAGAGAGAAAGAGAGATACTCACTCCTTCTGTAGCTTATTTACTTCCTCAAAACTACCTGTCTCTCCACCTATCTTTATATCGTCTCCAAACTTTGCTACAAAGCTCTCTATTCCATCATCCAAATCATTGACATATAGAATCGGTCCCAACACAGACCCTTGTGCAACACCACTAGTCCCTGGGGTATACACCATCTGGTCCAGGTGACTTATGTACTTTCAGACCTTTCAGTTTCCCCAGAGCCTCCTCTCTAGTTATGGTAACTTCACTCACTTCATGACCCCTGACACTTGGAACTTCAGCTCCCTGTGGCAATGAATTCCACAGATTGACCATTCTCAGGCTGAAAGATATCCTCCTCATCTCCTTTCTACAAGGATGTCCCTCAATTCTGAGGCTGTGTCCTCTGGTCTTAGACTCTCCCACCATAGGAAACATCCTCCCATGTCCACTCTATCGAGGCCTTTCAACATTGATAGCTTTCAATGAGATCTCCCCTTATTCTTCTGAATTCCAGTGAGTACAGGTCCAGAGCTATCAACCGCTCTTCATCGGATAAACCATTCAATCCCAAAATCGTTTTTGTGAACTTTTTCTTCTGTTTCATGGGACTCAAAGTGTGGGTATTGTTTACTTCACCTCTCTTTCCCAATCCCCTTTGACTACCAATCCAGTCATTCTGACTGCTGTCCCACACTTCCCAATTACCGTGGTCTCCCTTCAACCCATCTCTGGAATTACACAATTCTCTCTGCCTACTCCACATTGTGGAACATCCAGAGAGTCTCAAGTATAAGGTCTGTACAGAGGTCTTTGGCCTGATGTTCCAGTGATTTGCTCAGCAGCAGGAAAGGTCTACTGAGCCAAACTACATACCCCCTGAGCAAGGGCTTTTCAATCTCTAGCCTTGAATATTTTTTATTCTCTTTATCTTCTAGTACAGATACCTAACTCAGTTTATGATATTCTGCACATTGATCCTAGGTGTTCTAACACTATGGTTGCTGTGATGATGTTGAATGTACTCAGTTTAGCATCCTACACATAAACCAAGCCATTAAATCTTATTGTTACATGAGTCTATAAGTACCCTCTATTAGAGCAATTCTTGGATTTAGCATATTTAGCAGATAACTTTGACCACCAGACTTCAGATCTGAATATGGATTGTGGATTTGATTTTATTGCAGCGCTGAACAATGGGTTCACAGACCAGGCAGTTGACTGATGTTTGCATATGCATGAGTCCAGTCAACGTTCCATTGCGTGGATGCAACAGCGATTAATGTTTGGTTTGGCTGCAATCGTGGGAAGATTGGAAATATGGATTTGTTTGAATTGTCCTAAATTTTCTTTGATCTTTAGCATATAAATTGAGTGTAGTGCTGGGGTTGGGCATGGGCAGACCTTTCCACTGAAGTCATCTCAATATGATGACTGCAGTATCTGGTTTTGTCGAATAAAGAGGCTGCTTCATAACTACCAGTACTTTTCTCCGGTGACTTTATTCACACAACACCCACGCCTTAGGGAGACAAACATTGATTTTTCCAACTTCCAGTAATCTTTCCCCCTCCCTCTTTCTCTCTTTTTCTGTTTCCCATTCTGGTTATCCTCTCATGTCATCTTCTTACCTGCCTATCACCTTCCTCTGGTTCTCCTCCTCCTTCCCTTCATCCCTTTCCTCTCCTACCAGATTCCTTCTTCTTTTTCAACTCTTTATCTCTTCCATCTATCCCTTCCCAGCTTCATACTTCATCCCCCTCCCCATCCATCCACCTTCTCACCTGGTCTCATCTGTCACCTGCCAGTTAATACTCCTTCCCCTCCCCGCACCTTCTTCCCCCTTCCTTTCCAGTCCTGATGAAGGGTCTCAGCCCAAAATGACGTCTGGTTATTCCTCTCCGTAGATGCTGCCTGACATGCAGTTGACTCTATCAACTAATTTAGTACCTGACTTAACCACTTTAGTTTCTTTTCTGAAGGGGTTTCTGTCAGTAATCACCATTTTAAACATGAGTCCTATCCCCCAGCAGTCATCTTTGATGTTTTCACAACTACACTTGCAGTTAACAGACAAGGTTTAAATACATTTTTTATTGAGATATAGCTCAGAATAGGCACTCCAGCATTTTAACCCTTGATTTAATCCTAGCCTAATCATGGGATAATTTATCATAACCAATTAACCTACCAACCAGTACATCTTTGGACTGTGGGAGGAAACCCGAACACCTGGAGGAAACCCATGCGGTCATAGGGAGAACGTACAAGCTCCTTACAGGCAGCAGTAGAAAATGAAATCGCTTGCCAACACTGTAAAACGTTGTGCTAACCACAATGCTACACCATAAATGCCGCCCATAACCGTTATTTCCTCTGATTTGTCTGTGGTCTCAGTTAAAGCAAAAACAGGCTTCCTGTTTCTCAAGAGGGTGGCAAAATAATATTAGTTAAAAATTAACAGTGAACATCTTGAACCTTGAATGATTTCTTCTGCTGTGCTAAAAGGCTGACTTTAGCAAAAAGCCTTTTAACCAGGTACAGTGAAAATCCTACAAAAGGTAGTGTATTCGGCCCAGTACATCACGGGTAAAACCCTCCCAACCATTGAGCTCCTTGACGTGAAACATTGTCATAGAAAAGCAGCATCCATCATCAAAGTTCCTCACCACCCAGGCCATGCTCCTTTCTCACTGCTGCCATCAGGTAGAAGGTACAAGAGACTCAGGACCCACACCACCAGGTTCAAGAACAGTTACTACCCCTCAACCATCAGGCTCTTGAACAAAGATGATAACTTCACTCATTCTACTTCTAGTGCTCTCACAACTGATGGTCTCATTTTAAGGACTCTGTTATATTTTATTTCATGCTCTCATTATTTATTATTCCCATTTGCACAGTTTGTTGTTCATTGATCCTGTTTACAGTTACCGTTCTATAGATTTGTTAAGTATGCCTGCAGGATAAGGAATTCCAGGGTTGAATGTGGTGACATGTATGTACTCTGATAATAAATTTTACTTTGAACTTTCAATGTCCATCACAGTGCTGGTGTCAGTGTTATCCTCTGATGAGAAGTGGATGTCAGAATCATTGCAGAAAGAGGAAGAACAGATGACCGAGAATTTGTTGAATCATTGTAGAATGAGAAAGAACAGCTGACCTAGAAGTGTTGTTGAATGGATTTTTGAGACCTGACAGAGTAATGTGTGGTGCAGAAAGGAAATAAGAGTAGACGAAGATTAACTATTGAAAAACAAAGTAAAACAAAAGCAAAAAAAACATGCCTATGAATTGCATTATTAAAACAGCTTCCATCATCAAGGGCCATGCTTTTTTCTCACTGCTGCCATTGGGCAGAAGCTACAGGAGCCTTAAGTCCCACACCACCAGGTTCAGGAACAGTTATTAACCCTCAACCGTCAGGCTACTGAACCAGCGTGGATAATTTCACTCACCTCAACTCAAAATCAAGATTAGGTTCCCACCCCTACCTTCACCATTCCCCCATTCCCCTTTCCCTCTCTCACCTCATCTCCTTACCTGCCCATCACCTCCCCCTGGTGCTCCTCCCCCTTACCTTCCTTCCATCCTCTTCTACCCTCTCCTATCAGATTCCCCCTTCTCCAGCCCTTTATCTCTTTCACCAATCAACCTCCCAGCTCTTCACTTCACCCTCCGCACCCCCAGTTTCACCTATCACCTTGTACTCCTTCCTCCCCTCCCGCCATTTTCTTACCCTGACTTCCTTTTTTTTTCCAGTCCCGACGAAAGGTCTTAGCCCAAAACATCGATTGTTTCCGCTTTTCCATAGATGCTGCGTGGCCTGCTGAGTTCCTCCAGCATTTTGCTGTGTGTTGATCAGGTTTAATATCACTGACACATGTTGTGAAAATAGGTGAGGACTTTATTCCCTAGAATGTAAAAGATTGTGGGGAGACTTGATAGAGTTATACAAAATTATGAGGGGTATAGATAGGGTCAATGCAAGCAGGCTTCTTCCACTAAGGTTGGGTGGGACTACAACCAGAGGTCATGGGTTAAGGGTGAAAGGTGAAATGTTTAAGCGGAACATGAGGGGAAACCTCTTCACTCAGAGTGTCATGAGAATGTAGAATGCCAGCAGAAGTGGTGTATGCGATTTCAATTTCAATGTTCAAGAAAAGTTAGGATAGGTACAGTATATGGATGAGAGAGGTATGGAGGGCTATGGTCAGGGTGCAGGCCAATGGGACTAGCCACTTTAAATGGTTCAGAATGGACTGGATGGGCAGAAGGGCCTATTTCTATGCTGTAGTTTTCTATGAATCAATGACAACTCAATCTACAGACTTACTCTCAAGAACACGATTTACCACTCCTGCTCTCAGTGTCTTTCTTTATACATTACTTTTTGTCAGTCTTTGCTGATGTATAATTTTTGACAAATTCTATTGTATTTATTTATTTCCATGTAAATGCCTGCAAGAAAAAAGAATCTCAAGGTATATGGTATCATATACGCCCCTTAATAATAAATTTTACCTTGTCTTTGTCTATTGATTGTGACTATTCTTTTAAATAAGTTGTTTGCAAGATTTGTGAATGTAGCTCCAGTGAATCAGAAGACAAGTGCACTGATTGAACAATCAGGGCAAAGGTCCGGCTTAACTCATGCCCTCTTCTCATTGCTAAGGAGGTACAGAAGCCTGAAGGCATACATTCAACGATTCAGGAACAGCTTCTTCTCTCTGCCATCGGATTTGTGAATGGACATTGAACCCATAAGCACTACCACACTACTTTTACAGCCATGATTGAATGGTGGAACAGACTTGACAGGCCAAGAGGCCTAATTCTGCTCCTATGACTTATGGTCTTAACAAATTTCACAACATATTCCAGTGATATTAAAGCTGATTCTGATTCTGAAATGTACCTTTGACAATATCACTGAGCACCTTTACAAGGAACAATGCCACCAAAAGGACCCTTCCATCATCAAGGAATCCCATCATCCAGGCCATGCTCTCTTCTCACTACTGCCATCAGGAAGGAGTTACCTTCATAATAAAATTTCTTTGAACTTTTGACATTTGAACCCTCCATTCATCGCATGGGAGATGTCGTCAAGCATTTGTTTGCATTATGGGCTTTCTTTCTGAAGAGAAAAGGTCAGCAGTTTCTGACCTGCTCCAGTGAGTTAACAAACTTTCTAATGTAGCCACGAGGAAATCTGCAGATGCTGGAAATTCGAGCAACACACACAAAATACTGGTGGAACACAGCAGGCCAGGCAGCATCTATAGGAAGACGCACTGTCGACGTTTCAGGCCGAGACCCTTCATCAGGACTAACTGAAAGAAAAGATAGTAAGAGATTTGAAAGTAGGAGGGGGAGGGGGAAATGCAAAATGATAGGAGAAGACTGGAGGGGGTGGGATGAAACTAAGACCTGGAAAGGTGATTGGCAAAAGGGATACAGAGCTGGAGAAGGGAAAGGATCATGGGACGGGAGGCCTAGGGAGAAAGAAAGCGGGAGGGGAGCACCAGAGGGAGGCAGAGGGAGAGCAGAGAGAGAGAAAAAAAGGGATGGGGGAAAAGCTAAATATATCAGGGATGGGGTAAGAAGGGGAGGAGGGGCATTAACGGAAGTTAGAGAAGTCGATGTTCATGCCATCAGGTTGGAGGCTACCCAGACGGTATATAAGGTGTTGTTCCTCCAACCTGAGAGTGGCTTCATCTTGACAGTACAGGAGGCCATGGATAGACATATCAGAATGGGAATGGGATGTGGAATTAAAATGTGTGGCCACTTGGTCATGTCCCATTCCCATTTTGGCCTGGCCTGCTGCATTCCACCAGCATTTTGTGTGTGTTGCTTTCTAATGCAGCACCCATTTCAGATCAGAGCACTGGAGCCACAGAGCTTTACCAGTAGAATAAAGTAATAACATCTGTTATTGTCACCAATGGACACAAGCAGGAAGTGGGTGATTTGGCAAGACCAGAGCCTGTGACACTTGCAACTGATTTATACCTAGCATTGGTATTTGCAAAAACTGATTCAATAGAATGAAATATTAACACTCACCACTGCTAGTCATTGGCAGCACCACTATCTAATCACTGTGGGTGCTAATGTGGTCGGTTTATGATATAAAGAACATCCCTTTACAATGTTAAATTATCCCAGGAATGAAAGGGTTAACATATGAGGAGCGTTTGATGCCTCTGGGCCTGTACTCGCTGGAGTTTAGAAGAATGAGGGGGAATCTTATTGATACCTATCAAATATTGAAAGTCTGAGGTAGAGTCAACCTGGAGAGGATGCTTGAATCATGGGGGAGTCTAGCAGCAGAGGGCACAGCCTCAGAATAGAAAAATGTCCCTTTAGAACTGAGATAAGGAGGAATTTATTTACCCAGAGGGACATGAATCTGGAATTCATTGCCACAGATGACTCTGGAGGCGAACTCATTGAGTATATTTAGAGTGGAGGTTGGTAGGTTCATTATTAGTTAGGGCTTGAAAGGTTACTAGGAGAAAACAGGAAAATCTGGCTGAGAGGGATAATAGATCAGCAATGATTGACTAGCAGAACAGTCACAATGGGCTGAATGGCTTAATTCTGCTCCTGTGTCTTATTTTAATATATTGTTTAAAATATATATATATATTATTAATTGCAATCTATTGCTGCCACAAAACAATAATTTTCATGATATATACCAGTGATATTCTGATTCTGATCCTGTTCTTATGGTCTAAATGAATAGGAATAAGTTCCCTTACCTTTATGTTTAAACCTCATACATAAATCAAGATATAAGACCTTAAAAACCTGCAGTGCTGTACAAAAGTATTAGGCACATATCAGATAGCTTGGATACCTAAGACTTTTGCACAGTCCAGTCCTACCCACAATGTTTTTCTAATAATTATGTTATGATATTCACTGACACAAAATGAATTAGAAGCATCTCACTATCATTCAGAATCTGTTTACCAGAAATGGAAAATTGTTTCAATAGAACTCTCCAGATAAAGAACAGATTTTTAGAATGAGCTCCAAACTAAAATGACTGTTGCTAAACTGGAGTATGTTATTAATAAGAATAAAATGATTGTGGAAGGGTTTCTGGATCTTACCCACAATTTGACTTCCACTCCACGGGGAGCCTGCTGAAAGAGTAATTCAGCCTTGGTGAACTGCATTGTGCAACTCAAGAACTTGTTAACATTTTTGACCATCTTTGGTTACCAATGGTGGGTAGATAATGGGGGTTAAGTAACCTCACTGAGTTTCACAACTTCACAAGTGTTGACAGCTTCAGCAGCTGAAGAGGAATCCAAGTACACTCTTTACCACAATATAAGACCATAAGACATTGGAGGAGAATTAGGCAATTTGGCCCATTGAGTCTACTCTATGATTCCACCACAGCTGATTTATTTTCCCTCTCAACCCCATTCTCCTGCCTTTCCCTATAACCTTTGATGCCATGACTAATCAACAACATCTGCTTTAAATATACCCAATGACTTGGCCTCCACAGCCGTCTGCAGCAATGATTTCCATGGATTCATGACTCTCTTGCTGAGTATTTAATACTTCACTTATACTGTAAATATATTGGTTGATTAAGCATTCCTTATTCACTTAAATAATTCGTTACGGGTTATATGTAAAACTATGTGAATGGCATACGTCATCACAACACCACGTCACATGAGTGCATCTTGCTTAAAGTAAAAATAAAATTAAGACATGTATCTGTTGGGCTCTTTTGTTTTTATTTTGATTAGTTTTATGCTTTGGAGTTACATAACCTCAGACCCCTGGCTAAAGAAATTCCTTCTCATCTCTGTTCTAAATATCTCTGTAATAAATTTCTGCATATTAAACTTACAGATTAAAAATAGAAATATGATTTGTTGTCACATGTACATTGAAACATACAGAGAAATGCATCAGTTGTGTCAAATGAAATCAGCAAGGATTGTGCCAGGCCCTCAAGTGTCACATGTTTCTGCCACCACTCATTAACCATAACCCGTATGTCTTTAGATTGTGGGAGGAAGTTGGAGCACCTGCAGGAAACCTATGTGATCATGGATAGCACATACAAACACTTTAGAGACCGTTTCAATGTAAGGAAATTATAGTTATACAAATGCAGAAATGCCTCCAGGTCAAAGGTCGTAAAACATCGAATACGATTTCCCTCCTGGTCTGCTGAGTTCCTCCTGAGCACCTTTAACGTTGCTTCAGGGCTAAATTACTCATTATCTGATAAACTACTTGTTTTATTAAATGGTCTTTCAAATTAATTATTTCATGCAAATTTTAATTGTTTTTCATTAATAGTAAAGGTATTTTTTGGACTTTATTTGGACTTGAATTTAAGCAGAAGATTATAGTGTTATGGAGTCAGAGAGCACTACAGCACAGAAACAGACCTTTCAGCCCATCTAGTCGGTACCAAACTATTATTCTGCCTAGTCCCATCGACCTGCGCTTGGACCATAACCCTCCACACCCCTCCCACCCATGTACTTCTTCAAATTTCTCTTAAATGTTGCAATTCAACCCCTATTTACCACCTCTGCTGGCAGCTTGCTCTACACACACATCACCCTCTGAGTGAAGAAGCTCTTCCTCAGATTCCCCTTAAAAAAACTCACCTTTCACTCGTAACCTATGAGCTCACCCAAGCTCAGTGGAAAAAATCCTTCTTGCATTACCCTTAATAATTCTGTCTACCTGTGTTAGAGTTCCCTGAATGGAACAGAATCTTTACCATATCTCTGTGGTCTGTCTCCAAAAATAAAGTGACTCAAGTCTTCCATCAGTATCTCCCTAATATTCAACTGCTTTCATTTGTAATGTATATTTATTGCACTGGCTTCACGTGAAGCCAAGTTAATGCCTTAATTGTATATAACTGATGGAGATAACCAGAGCCTGGAGATAGAGGGTTATTGGCATGAAGTGCAAAGGCAGTCTTGTGTCGTTAATGTTTTCAGACAAACGGAAGCAGAAAGCACCAGGCGGACTCATTAGTCTGCAGAGAAATGCTGCTGTTTGAGTCATGGATCATGTCTGCTTCACTCTGTATGGCAGCCCCTGAAACTTTCCACCATTTTCTGTTCATCTGTGCATTTTTCTTTAGATTATTTTCTCTTTCCAAGCTATTCATCATGTATGTCAGTACCAGTGAACTGGCAATAATAATAGGCCTTCCACACACTGCCAACTGAAAGCTTCTGCCTTTTGCATGCAGATACTCATCGTGTTTCTCAACTAGTCCATTTTAAATATTGTCTATCATTAAGGATCCTCATTACCAGAATCTAGAAGGAGGTACAGGATCCTGGAGACACATATTTGACATTTTAGGAACAGCTTTTACCCCATCATCATCAGATTTCTGAATATTACCTCACTATTTATGACCTCTTTACACTTTTTTACTATGTATATTGTATATTTAATTGTTTAATATATAAATTATTTATTATCACACATCTTTTGTGTTTTTTTTCTGTATCAGTGATAATGTGGACAACTAGATCAGTAAATTTGTGGATGACACAAAGATTGGGGTGTAGTAGACAGCAAGGATGACTATCAAAGCTTGCTGCAGGATCTGAACCGGCTGGAAAAATGGGCTGAAAAATGGCAGATGGAAGTTATGCAGGCAAGTGTGAGGTGTTGGTCATTGGTACTGGACGCAGTGATTCAGAAGGATGGGTTTACTGTCAGGATAGAAATACAGAATCTCTCAAAAGCAGAGTTGGAGGAGTGATGATGATCAATTCCTCTTGGTGCACAAATATATCAGTGCAGTCCAATTCTGCTCACCTGACCTGGAATATCTCACAATTAAGTGCCGTCCATTTTGCCTACCATGGGAGATTTCTGGGATAATTTTGGTAGTGCTATACATTCCACCTCAGGCCAATGTCAATTACTTGATTTTACTTTACTTTTATTGTCACCAAACAATTGATACTAGAGTGTACAATCATCACAGCGATATTTGATTTTGCGCTCCCTGAAGTACAAAGCGAAGTAAATATAATAAAAATTTAAATTATAAATCATAATTAGAAAATAGAAAAGGGAAAGTAAGGTAGTGCAAGTCAAGTCCGGATATTTGGAAGGTACGGCCCAGATCCGGGTCAGGATTCGTTCAGCAGTCTTATCACAGTTGGGAAGAAGCTGTTCCCAAATCTGGCCGTACGAATCTTCAAGCTCCTAAACCTTCTCCCGGAGGGAAGAGGGACAAAAAGTGTGGGTGGGTGGCTGGGTGGGTCGTGTCCTTGATTATCCTGGCAGCACTGCTCCAACAGCATACAGTGTAAAGTGAGTTCAAGGATGGAAGATTGGTTTGTGTGATGTGCTGGGCTGTGTTCATGATCTTCTGCAGCTTCTTCCGGTCTTGGACAGGACAAATTCCATACCAGGTTGTGATGCACCCTAGAAGAATGCTTTCTACAGTGCATCTATAAAAATTAGTGAGGGTTTTAGGGGACAGGCCAAATTTCTTCAGCTTTCTCAGGAAGTAAAGGTGCTGGTGGGCCTTCTTGGCAGTGGACTCTGCTTGATTAGACCAAGTCAGGTCATTTGGAATATTCACCCCCAGGAACTTAAAGCTTTTGACCTGTTCCACCTGCGCACCACTGATGTAGATGGGATTGTGCGATCCACTACTCCTTCTGAAGTCAACAACCAATTCCTTCGTCTTGCTGACATTGAGGGATAGGTTATTGTCTTCACACCATGCCACCAGGTTCTTAATTTTGTCTCTGTACTCAGACCCATCATTACCCAAGATACGGCCTACAATTGTGGTGTCATCAGCAAACTTATATTTTGAGTTTGATGGAAACTTGGCTACACAATCATGGGTGTAGTGAGTACAGCAGGGGGCTGAGTACACAGCCTTGTGGGGCACCAGTGCTCAGAGTGATTGTAGAGGAGAGCTTGTCCCCTATTTTTACAGCCTGGGTCCTGTCTGTGAGGAAGTTGAAGATCCAGCTGTAGATCTGAGTGCTAAGACCCAGGTTCCAGAGCTTAGGAATCAGATTATTTGGAATGATGGTATTAAAGGCAGAGCTGTAGTCAATGAAAAATTAGGCTTTAGATAATCTGAGCAATGGGATCAACATGCACAAAACAGTGCACCCTAACACCTTCACCATCGTTTTGGGGGATTTTAACCAGGCCAATCAGAAAAAATCACTAAACAATTACCATCAACAGATCACTTGCAATACCAGAGGAAACAACACACCAGACCATTGCTACACCACCATCCTGAATGCCTACCGTGCTATTCCACACCCTCACTTCAGGAAGTCTGATCACCTGGCTGTACTTCTACTCCCTGAGTATAGACAGGGACTGGAGACTGCAGCACCAGCAGTGAGGACCAAGAAGGTATGGACAAGAGAAGTACAGGAGGACCTACAGGACTGCTTTGAATCGGTGGACTGGACTGTATTCAGGGATTCATCTTCGAACCTGGATGAGTATGCTGCAGTTGTTACCGACTTCATTAAAACCTGTGTGGATGAGTGTGTGCCTACAAAGACTTGCTGTACATTCCCAAACCAAAAGCCGTGGATGAACCAAGAGGTACGTCATCTGCTGAAGGCTAGATCTGTGGTATTCAAGTCTGGTGATGCAGATCTGTACCAGAAAACCAGGTATGACTTGCGAAGGGCTACTTCAAGGGCAAAGAGGCAATTTTGAACAAGGTTGGAGGCGACATTGGAAGCATGGCAACTCTGGCAGGGTTTGCAAGTCATTACTTCCCACAAAGCTAAGGAAGGGCAAGGCGAAGGAACACACACCAATCCTCATAGAGGGATCAGAAGTGGAGAGAGTGAGCAGTTTCAAGTTCCTGGGTGTCAAGATCTCTGAGGATCTAACCTGGTCCCACCATATCGATGCAGTTATAAAGAAGGCAAGACAGCAATTATACTTCATTAGGAATTTGAGGAGATTTGTTATGTCAACAAAAACACTCAGAAACTTCTATAGATGTACCATGAAGAGCATTCTGACAGGATGCATCACTGTCTGATATAGGAAGGGAGCTACTGCACAGGACCAAAAGAAGCTGCAGAGGGTTATAAATTTAGTTGGTTCCATCTTGGGTACTTGCTTACAAAGTACCCAGGACATCTTCAAGGAGTGGTGTCTCAGAAAGGCTGCATCCATTATTAAGGACCTCCAGCACCCAGAACATGCCCTTTTCTCACTGTTACCACCAGGTAGGAGGTACAGAAGCCTGAAGGCACACACTCAGTGATTCAGGAACAGCTTCTTCCCCTCTGCCATCCAATTCCTAAATGGACATTGAACCCATGAACACAACCTCACTTTTTTATATATATATAATTTCTGTTTTTGCTCAATTTTTAATCATTCAATATATACATATACTGTAATTGATTTACCTATTTATTTATCTTTTACTTTTTTCCCTCTACATTCTGTATTGCATTGAACTGCTGCCGCTAAGTTAAAACATTTTGTGACACATGCTGGTGATAATAAAGCTGATTCTGATTCTGATTCTGGTCGGACCAACCAGGGTAAGTCTTACATAGTGAATAGTAGAGCCATGATGAATATGGTAGAAGAGAGGAATCTGGAATATAGGTCAATAATTCATTGAAAGTAGTGTCACAGTTAGATAGGAAGAAAAAGAAAGCTGTTGACACATTGGCCTTCATAAATCAAAGTATTGGGTACAGGAGATGGGATGTTATGTTGAGGTTGTTTGAGACATTAGTAAGGCCTAATTTGGATTATTGTGCACAGTTTTAGTCACCTACATACAGGAAAGATGTAGGTAAGGTTGAAAGAGTACAGAGAAAATTTACAAGTATGTTGCCAGGACTGGAGGGCCTGAGTTATAGGGAAAGACTGAAGAGGTTAGGACTTTATTCTTTGGAATGTAGAACATTGAGGGGAGATTTTATAGAGGTATACAAAATTATGAAGGATATAGATAGAGTAAATGCAAGCAGGCTCATGCCACTGAGATTGGGTGGGACTACAACTGGAGTTCATGGGTTAAGGGTGAAAGGTGAAAAGTTTAAGGGAAATATGAGGGAAAACTTCTTCACTCAGAGGGTCATGAGAGTGTGGAACGAGCTGCCAGTGCAAGTGGTGCAAGCACACTCAATTTCAACATTTAAGAGAATTTTGGATAGGTACATGGATAGCCGGGATATGGAAGGCTATGGTGCAGGTCAGTCGGACTAGGCAGCTTAAATCATTTAGCATGGACTACTTGGGCTGAAGGCCCTGTTTCTGTGCTGTACTTTTCTATGACTCAATGATTCTACAGTGCAATACATAAAATATACTATAAATAACAATAAGAAATATGCACTATAAATTTTATGCAATATATAATACATATGAACAATACATAACAATACATAACATATATACTGCATATATATATGCATATATATCAATACTCCCCAATGCCATTAGGCTTTACAATTCAACGGCCAGGACTTAAGAACTTTTTTTTTTTTTTTTAAAGCTATTATTAATGCTTTTTGAATTAGTGATTTAGATGCATATCATATTATTACTGAGTTAAGTATTGTATGTAATGAGTTTTTGCTACAACAAGTGTATGGGACATTGGAAAAAATGTTGAATTTCCCCATGGGGATGAATAAAGTATCTATCTATCTATCTATCTATCTATCTATTTCTTACTGTTGGTATAATATATTTTAGAATATTTAATGTATTATAGCTCTGTTGTCATCTGCATAATCTGGTGGCATTGGATGGCTTGAGTTTGGTTTCTTTTATTGAGTAGCTGTATGAGTTATGTGTGCTTTGTGCTGTGTATGACTGTTGGCACTGTGTTTTGTACCTTGACCCCAGTGTAATACTGTCTCATTTGGCTGTATTCATGTATGGTTGAATGACAATTAAACTTGAATTGTATTGTACAACTGCCACAAAACAAATCATTTCACAACATATGTTCAGTGATTTTGAGATTGTTTTCTAGATAAAAACCCCGATGTGACTGAAGTGTATACATAATGCATTCTTAAAAAGAATACAGAGGTACATACATTACATGCTGGTGGACGCAAGAGATTGAGAGCCAGCTGTAATTGAAAATGGGCAAAGGCAGATGTTTTAATCAAATGGATTTCATGTAGTGATCTGATTTCCAAGCTCTTTTCATGAGCTGAAGCTGCTTCCTGTTCATGACGTATCATTTCTTTCAGAAGGTGGCTGGGTAGCAATGCACTGGCGGCAGCCAAGTAAGATTAATGAGTGTGAGGACATGGTGACAGAGTGGAAACTCTGCTCTGGAAGTCATTTCTTCTCGAGCTGTAGTTGGAAACAATTATTGGCTCAGGGATAGCTGGTGGAGCCTTGCACAAGACTACTGAGTTAGAAACAGAGGGAGCCTGATATTAGGTACTGTTGTGAAGTGTGAGGGGCTGAAATATTAACCTCTTTAATTCTCTGACAAATTTTATGCAAAAATGTGTAAAATTCACATAATGGATTTCACAGAAGAAATGCTTGGAATGTCTAAGAAACAGATGGTTCTATAATTGCATAAATACACCAGCTGTAAATTTGGGGCAGCACAGCATTGTAGTGGTTAGCATAACACTATGCAGCGCCAGTGATCCAGGTTCAATTCCTGCCACTGTCTGTCAGGAGTTTGTGCGTTCACTCCTTGGCACATAGGATTCCACCAGTTGCTCTGGTTTCCTCCCACTTTTCAAAGACATATGGGTTAATAGGTTAGAGTCATGTGAGTGTAATGGGACGGCGCGGGCTCATTGGGCTGGAAGGACCTGTTACTGTGCTGAATCTCTACATTTAAAAATAAAAATTATGGGCTCCTCTATCTGTGACTTTGGATTGAACAACAACAAGGACAGTAAGGTCAGGATGCCCCAAGTGTCTCACAGATCACAGGATACTTTTAAATTGTACACACTGACACAGTACAGGAGGTATGGCCTCCAAGTTGGTTTAGGATAAAATCCACTACTTAGCAATGAGACAAGACCAGAACATCTCTTCTTATAGTGTTATCAGTTGGGGGAAGATATTTTTCAGGAAGTTGCTCTACATAGTCCCATGGTGTCGCACTGAGAGAACAAACTTTTCAACTTGGTTTTAATTTTTCTGCCACTCTGTAGCTGAGTACCACTCTGGAGAGCTTGCTTGCGTTTCATTCTCAGGTACCTGGAGAGGTGCTTGAGTTCATTTCCTTTGAACACAAAAGTGAAATAAGCAGATGGTGTCAAATGGTTATTTTCTAATTCTCTGCAATAAACAAATGAGTGAAATGATTTAAATGGCAATAAGTTGCCTCTGGTGACAGCCTAGGTTGCCACAGGGTGAAGCTGCGTGCAAAGAACTCAGTAGTCTGAGCTGAGTACTGTTGCCACAAGACAACAAGTTTCACAATGTACAGTACTGTGTAAAAGTTTTAGGTACATATAAATACCTCGGGTGCCTAAGACTTTTGCACAGTACTGTATATTGGTTAAAATAGGAAGGCGGTTTGGAAACAGAAATAAGAGTATTTGTATTGAGCTTTGTATTAGCTCGGTAATACTGGAAAAATACATTACTGTGCAAAACTCTTAGGCACCCTAGCTACAGTAGGTGCTTCTGGCCCTTCAAGTTATGCAGCCTAAGTTCTGGAAGTCATTGATATTAAACCTGATTCTGACTCTGAGTACAACTTCTTGGGCTTTGTTTCATAGATTCATCAGGTTGTGTCCTCAATCCCTGTTTCAAAGAAAACATGATATAAGATATAGGACTAACATCCATTTTACAACCTTCACTTGAAGTCTTTAAAATATTTACCTGCAGTCTTAGTGAGGAAATCTTGCTTGCTGAGACTAGACAGCACAAAAATCCACCTCCAGCTCCCTGAGGTACACCTTCCAAGACTGCTTCATACACGGAGTGAAATAACAGAATAACTCTCAGAACTACTTTTATTTATTCAGAGATACTGCACAGTAATGGCGCATTCTGGCCCAAAGAGCCCATGCTGCCAAATTGCACCTATGTGATTGATTAACCTACTAACTCATACTCTGGGGTGTGGAGGAAATCAGAGCACACGGAGGAATCTCATGCAGTCACGGGGAGAACCGTTACGTTTTGTAACTCCAAAACATACAACTAATTGAACGAGAAACAAGGGAGCTTGATAAATTCATGTAAAGTTAATTTTCACTCTTAAGCAAGGCACGCCTATGACATAATGACATGATGACGTAAGCCATTCATGTACTTTTACATATAACCCACAATTAATTATGAAAACAACAAAGAATGCTTAATCAACAATACATCTACAAAATTACTCAAATATTAAAACACAATGTTCCTTTGCTATAAACTCCAACTCAATATAGAATAGATCTCAACTCAAATATTGCTCTTGAGTCATCTTAGATGTAAAAACGGAGGAAATTGATGAGCTTCTGAATCAGTTTCAGTGCAGTGTGTTCTACTGACATTGCTCATGCTGCATTCTTTAGACTCTGGACAAACCTTTCTGCCAAGATAGCTGATATTGCTGATAGAGGTATTTAAAATTATGAGGGGGATAGATAGAGTTGACGTGGATAGGCTTTTTCCATTGAGAGTAGGGGAGATTCAAACAAGAGGACATGAGTTGAGAGTTAGGGGGCAAAAGTTTAAGGGTAACACGAGGGGGAACTTCTTTACTCAGAGAGTGGTAGCTGTGTGGAATGAGCTTCCAGTAGAAGTGGTAGAGGCAGGTTCGATATTGTCATTTAAAAAAAATTGGATAGGTATATGGACAGAAAAGGAATGGAAGGTTATGGGCTGAGTGCAGGTCGGTGGGACTAGGTGAGGGTAAGTGTTCGGCACAGACTAGAAGAGCCGAGATGGCCTGTTTCCGTGCTGTAATTGTTATATGGTTATATGGTTATATTGTGTAGGTGTAATATATCTTATTCCATTTATTTTCAGGAATGACTGAGACTATTCTGTAACAAACTGTGGTCCATTGTCACAGACTAAGTGTTCTGGAACACCAGTCCTTGAGAAGACGCTTCCCAACACATCAACAGTGTGCAAGGTTATTGGGAACACTCCTGGCCACTTTGTGGCTGCATCCACTACTAGCAAGAAACTTGTGCCCATGAATGGTCTGGCAAAATCCACATGAATCTTCTACCAGGGCATTGCAGGCAATTCCCAGGGTGGTGAGGCGCTGCTCTTGACATCTTCTGGATGTGTTGGCATCCCCAGCAGTGCATGGCAAGCTTTCAATCTGCTGATCTATCCCCGGCCACCAGACAAAACTTCAGTCCACGATGTTCAATTTGATTACACCTAGGTGACCAGAATGTAGCTTGTCCAACACTTTAGCTCTCAACTGGGATGGTACAACAACTCTCAATCCCCACATAAGTCAACCCCCATCAAGGGCGTTCATCCTGACTCCGGTAAAAACGGGGGATCTGGAATTTCTGTTGCACATTCCAACCACTTTGGGTGGCCATGTAGACCTGAGACAGTGAGGGGTCTTTTCTAGTTTCTTTATGTTTCCATAATAGGAAGACTTTTAATTTGCATTAGGGATAATACCTCAAAAGGAGTGTCTTCTTCTGTAAATTTTTCAGGTATTTCCTTTTCCAAGGGTAAATGTAACAATCCATCAGCATTTCCATGATTAGCCGTCCTCTTGAATTTGGTCTTGTAATTGTGTTCTCCAAGAAGCAGAGCTCATCTCTGCATTCATACTACTATTGTTAGTGTAACACCTTCTGTGGATTGAAAATAGACTCCAGTAGTTGATGATCATTAATGAGGGTAAACTCTCTCCCATACAAGTACTGGTAGAAATGTTTTACACTCCAAACCAGACTCAAAGCCTCTCTGACAATTTGTGCATAATTTTTCTCTGCAACAGTAAGGGAATGTGATTCAAAGGCTGTGGGATGTTCATTTCCATCACTCATAACATGTGACATGACGGCACCTGTACCATAAGGTGAGGCATCACAGGCAAACTTCACTGGATGGTGTGGATCATAATGTGTGCGTATAGTGTCTAACATCACCACTTCCTTTACCTCTTGGAAAACCATCTCAAACTGCTTTATCCATTGCCACTTCTTCCTGATCTGTAGTCATGAGTTCAAGGAGTTCACAGTAGCCAGGTTTGGCACAAACCTGTTACAGTAATTGATAAATCTTCAAAAGGACCACAACTGTGGCATGCCCTTTGTCCTTGGGGGGTCCACTACTGCTTGAATTTGCTCAGCACACTGGAGTATTCCTTGTTCATCAATGGTGTGACCACAGGTAGAGATGCTTGGTTTAAAGAATTTACACTTGTTATGTTGTGTTCTAAGCCCATAATCTTCTAATCTTTTTAACACTGTTTTGAGATTTTGGGGATGTTCCTTGTCAACCTATCAGTGACAATGATGTAATCCAGGTAACACTGAGTGCCTGGGCAGCCTTGCAGCACCTGGTCTGTAGCTTTCTGCCAGAGTGCAGGTGCAGATATTACTCCAAAAATAAGCTGTTATAGTGATTAAGCCCTTTGTGAGTGCTTATGCTGAGAAACACTTTGGACTCTTCTTCCATCTCCATCTGCAGGTAGGCCTCAGCTAAGTCCACTTTGCTGAAGTGTTTCCCTCCAAAAAAGTTTGCAAAGATATCCTCAATCCTGGGCAGAGAGTATTGATTTACCTTCAGTACTGGGTTAAAGTCACTATAGATCCTGACAGACCCATTCTTCTTGGTTACTGGGACCACAGGCTTTGCCAATGGGCTCCAATCAACATTGGAAAGAATTTCTTCAGCCTCAGTGCACTCTAGCTCACGACTATTTTATTACTGAAGGTATAAGGAAGTGAATGGGCTTTGTAAAACTTGGGTGAGGCCTTTTCATTTAATACTGCTTTACCCTTGATACATTTGACCTTTCCAATGCCATCCTTGAACACAGCTGTGGCATCATCCAGTACCTTTCTGAATTTGCTTTCAGTTGACTCTTTTGCAGGGGATGTGGCATGCAAATGGTGGATCTCCAATCAAGTTGTAGTTCTTTCAGCCACTCATGACCCCACAAAGCTGCCCCTCCTGTTTTACCACATACAAGCCCAATGTTGCTTGTTGGTTGTATTTCACTGCTACAAATATCATCCCCACAGCAGTTATCTTAGTTGGATGTCAGTGTCTTTGAAATGTCATTCCAGCTCATTTTGTGGAATGACAGAAACAGATGAGCCAGTGTCCAATTTCATTTTAATTAATTTGTTGTTCACTTCAGGTGTAATCCATATTGCTTGTCTATTATTAGTTTTCATATTTCAGATCTCAAGGCTACATTATTCTGTGTCACTCTCATCGTTATCAGATTGTTCATCAACACATGCAGATGCTCTTTTTGAAACTGCAACTTGACTTTTTATATTTTTCTCTTCCATTTATTTTGGTCTGCCCGACGTGCATTTTGTAAACTCATAAAAGACAGCTATAAAAACAAGCCTGATCCAGTTTTAGAGTCAGACTCCAACAAATTATATTTATGACCATTATTATAGATAGGACAATCCATAGTAACTGTCTGGATATAATCAAACAAGATAAACAACCAAGAACAACTTACTTTGTAGATCTAGCCATTCCAAACACACACAGCATACATAAATCAATAACTGAAAAACACTAGAAATTTGCAGAATTAAAAGAAGAAATTAACAGTCTGTGGACCATAACAGGGTATACATTCTGAAAAGACAGATTTCAAGTTAAGCTCTACAGGATAGAGGGAAGGAGAGGTTCAGAGGGAACTCCAGAATTGAAGGCTTTGTCATGATAAACATTCTAGAATAGGAGGAGGACAGGTATCTCTGAAGGTTATAAAGTATAGAGAGCTTAAAACCATGGATAAAGATTAAGAATGGCTCTTTTTGTCACATATACTTCAAAACATACAATAAAGTGCATAATTTTGTGTCAATGACCAACACAATCCAAGGATTGTGCTGCAAGTGACGTTGTGCTTCCAGTGCTAACACAGCATGCTCTTTATTTACTAACCCTAACCCATACATCTTTGGAAGGTGGGCAGAAACCAGAGGACATGGAGGAAACTCACGTGGTCATGGGGAAGAACATACAAACTCCTTACAGACAGTGGCGGGAATTAAACTCTAATCGGTGAATGCTGGCATTGTGCTAACCGTGATGCTACCATGCCAGTATGAGCAACAGGAGGGGGGGGGGCAGGGCTGGTAGCTTAGCAATGCGATAAATATTGAGCAAGGTGATCTCAGTGACAGTGCTATGATCCAAAGCCCAGCTCTGAGTCAACTGCCACAAATTGGATGGAGATTCAGATGGTTCGGGTCTGTGAAACTTGGAACTTGTGAAAGGAACTGAAGGAGATGTTTTCTGTCTACCAAGGTTTATTTGAACACAGAACATCGAATATTTCAGCAAAGTACAGCCCTTCAGCCCCCAATGTGGCAACCTATTAACCTAAGATCAATCAAACCGTACCCTTCTACATAACACTCCATTTTTTTCTATCATCCCTGTGTCTATCAAAGAGGTTCTTAATTAAACCTAAAGTCTCTACCACTTCCACCACCCCTGGCAGGATGCTCCATACACCCACCTCTCTCTGTGTGAAAAAACTTATCTGACATCAACCTATACTTTCCTCCAATCACCTTAAAATTATGCCTCCTTGTATTAGCCATTTATGCCCTGGGGAAAAGTCTCTAGCTTTTCCTCTTATCATCTTCTACACCTCTCATCCTCCTTCATTCCAAAGAGAAACGCCCAAACTTGCTCAACCTTTCCTCATAAGATATGCTCTCCAATCCAGGCAACATCCTGGTAAATATCCTCTGCATCCTCTCTAACACTTCTACATCTTTCCTATAATGAGGTGACCGCAACTGAACACAGTATCTGTTGAAATTTCTGTGCTTTTAAGTCGAGTGACTGTTCCACTAATTTATAAACATACATGGGGCCAAGAAAGTTCAAGTTTATTGTCGTCCAACCAAACACGTTTATACAGCTAAACGAAACATCGTTCCTCCGGGGACAAGGTGCAAAACACAGCACATACAGTTATGAACCAGCATATAGAGTCACAATATATTATTACCAGAAGTTCCTAAGTGACATGGCCTGAAGATTGACAGGATGACAGAAAGTGTGAGGTGTATGTTTATATAAGACAGTATAATGTCACTGACACTTTAATAATAAAACAAGCAGTCATATAAATATGTAAAACAGCAGCAATAAAAGATGAAAAGTGACCAGTGCAGGATGTGAGTGTGTCTGTGATTTGGGGAGTGGCAGGACATTCAGACAGGGTGTGCATGTGTGCTGGGTGGCAGCAGGGTGCTCTGATATCTAATAGCCTGGAGGGAAGAAGCTGTTACCCAGCCTGACAGTCCTGCCTTTTATGCTGTGGTACCTTCTGCCTGACAGCTGGAGGTCAAAGAATCAGAATCAGGTTTAATATCACTGGCATATGTCGTGAAATTTGTTGTTAAGTAGCAGCAGTGCATTGGAATACATATATAAATAAACTCTGAATTGCTGTAAGTATATAGATTTTAAATGTTAAATTAAATAAATAGTGCAAAAAGAAAGAAAAAAAGTAGTGAGGTAGTGTTCATGGTCTCAATGTCCATTCGGAAATCAGCTGTCCCTGAATTGTGGGAAGAGATTGGGGGAAGGATGCAAGGGGGTCTTTGACAATGCTTAAGGCACTGTGTATGCAGCGCTTCTGAATGGGGTGCAGAGAGGTCAGACTATTGCCTAAATCTCCAACAATATCTAAGGTTTAAGGATACAAAGTCAACATAGTTTTTCCTTGGTGGTAATCTGTCAGTACTATTGACTCAAATATTAGTATTAGTTTATTATTGTCACCTGTACCAATTTACAGTGAAAAGTTTGATCAAATCATTACACAGTACATTGAGCGAGAATAAGGTCAAGTAATAACAGAACGCAGAATAAAATGTAATAGCTACCAGTGCAGGTAAACAATAAAGCACAAGATCATAACGAGGTGGATTTCAGATCTTCACCCACTGAGTGAGAACAGAAAGATTAAAATTATATTTGAGCACATACAATAACATTTGGAGCTGTGAAGTGATTAAAGATCGATTCCTGAATCCCTCAGCTTCTGTTTGCATGATTTGTTTTTCTGTGGGTGGGGGTGTTGATGTTCTTGCTGTCATTTGCATGATTTTTTCCCACATGGGGGGGGGGGTGTTGATAATCGTGTTGCCATTTGGTGTGATTTGTTAGATCTTCTCTCTGTTGGTGTCTCCACCCACATCCTGCTCTCTAATCGAGAGTCTCATTGTCTTGATCAATGACAATAAAGCTCTATTCTATTCTATTAAGTAAATGAAAGGATCCACTCCAAACTCCCAGAGCAGCTTCAGACAAAGGAGTAAAAGCAAATTAAAGCAGTATGACCCTGGGCTGAAATATTTCAAATTAAAGAATATTGAATAGGTGTATCTTCAGGAGATGAGCTTAATGGGTTGTGGTAATGTACTGGTTAAGTTACTGGACTGGGAAGTGAAGACTGGTCCATTGATCTGGAGAGTGTGAGCTTGAATCTCATTACAGTAACTGGGGTATTAAGATCCAGAGTTCAAGCTGACAACAGGAATGTTGAAGTCTGTCTAGTGCACTAATGCTCTCCAGGGAAGGAAGTCCAGACTGCCCCGTATAAGTCTCAAGATTTACTAATGTACTAATTCTCTTTTCTTCTGGGGCAACAAGTGAAAGACAATAAACACTGGAGCTTTCTCACGATGACAGCAACCAAGATTGAACGTTAAAACATCTGGGTATATTTGAGGTGTCGGTGTTTGTTGAGAATGGCAATTAGCTTGCAGACATTTCATCACCAGTTGAGGTGACCACGCAGTTCTTGGTCTATATGTTCATAGAGTCACAGTTACCATATAAAGCACATCTGTAGCAGTTAGCAAACAGCTTTACAGTGCCAGTGACCCATTTCAATTTGTGCATATTCGCTCTGTGACCACCTGAGTTTCTTCCAGGTGCTCCGGTTTCCTCCCACATTTCAAAGACGTACAGATCAGGTGTGGGCATGCGATGTTGCTGCTGGAAGCATGTTTACACTTATGGGCTGCCTCCATAAACAACTCATTTCACTGCACAGTACTATGCAAAAGTCTCATGGACATATACGTATGTAGCTAGTGTGCCGAAGATTTTTGCACAGTACTGTATTTGTCAACGTGGAGCGGAGAGCGAGTTTGTAAATCTGGTGACAGCAAAGGATGTTGGGAATGGTGAGAGTAGAGTGCCATGGGAGGAGAGTGTGACAGGTGGCAGAGGAGTGTCAGCAGCAGAAGTTGGCACGGGTGCAGACACACCCAGCCCTGAGACCCAGGCAAAGTCATTTGATTCCAAACAATTGGTTTATTGATCATTACAGAATACCTCTCTGGAGCTTCCCACTTCTCTCCTCTCCCTTCCCCTTTTCCCAACCATGATTCTCCTCTCCCTGCCCCTTCCCATTCTCAGTCCACAATAGAGACCCATATCAGAATCAGGTTTGTCATCACTCACATTTGTCATGAAATTAGTTTTTTTTGTGGCAGCAGTACGGTGCAATACATAAAATTACTACAGTACTGTGCAAAAGTCTTAGGCTCCCTATATATGTGTGTGTCAAAGAATTTTGCACAGTACTGTACACGTGACAATTAGAACTAATATTCGACCTCTAATCTTTGATTTCCAGCTTGTCCATATTGACTAAGGTGTCTTCCTGAATGAGAAGCTGGACAAGCTGCAGAGGCTCAGAGGAAATTTATCAGATAATGAGAGACATAGAGAGTAGACAGATGATATCTTTTTCCCAGGGTTGAAATGTCTAATATCAAATGGGATTGCATTTAAGGTGAGAGGGGGTAATTTCAAAGTAGATGGGGGCATGTTTTTTACACAGAGAGTGATGGGTCCCTGAGGTTGTTGTAGAGGCAGAAACATTAGAGACATTTAGTTAGGCAGATGAATATGAGGAGAATGAGAGGATATGGACATTGTGTAGGCAGAAGAGATTAGTTTAGTTGGCCATTTGATGACTAATTTAATTGATTGGACAAGACATTGTGGGCCAAAGGGCTTGTACCGTACTGTACTGGTCTACGTTCTATGTTCCAGTCCCACTGTCCTGGTGAAGGGCCCTGAAACACTAACTGTTCATTCCACTCCATAGATGTTGCCTGACCTGTTGAGTTCCTCCTCCATTTTGTGTTCTTTACTCTTGTCCTAATTATCTGCATTTGACCCACGTTCCTCTCATTTTTCCATTCCATTGCAATAAAGGATATTATCTGAGAACAAAAAAGACTTGATAAAGCTTGTATCACCTCTTGGCTGGGGTGTTAGGAGCCGGAGTGATTGATTGGAGGGACATGAGAGTTCCTTTATCCTGTTCCAGTTCCTCTCTTCACTCCCACGTTACAGCTGAGTCAAAGGGCCAGAACTCACTGGGAAATGCTAGCAGTTCTATTCTGGTGTGTGGGTACCTCCTCTGTGAAACTGTCACCAGATTCAGGATTCCTGCCCAAACATGGAAGTCTACAACTTGCCAGTTGTTCTTCACTGGAGATTTGCCAAAAGAAGATGAACCAGCTCTGTTTCTCAGAAGTTACACTGCAAACACATACCAAATGCAGGAGGAATTCAGCAGGTCAGGCAGCATCTACGGGGAGGAATAAAGAGCTGATGTTTTGGGCCAAAACCTTCATCAGTACCTGATGATGGAGTGTGTTACTCTGGATTTCCAACATATGCAGAATTTCTTGGGGAGTCCGTTTGCTGTAACTATGGAGACTGAACCACTGTCAGGGGGCAGAAGTGAGTGTCATTGCTATTACTAAGGAGGTGCTTGGGAAGCTGAAAGGTCTGAAGGTAGATAAGTAATCTGGATCAGATGAACTACACTTGGAGCATTGTAAGCAGTTTTGGGCCCCTTATCTAAGAAAAGATGTGCTGGCATTGGAGAGGGTCCGAAGGATGTTCACGAGAATGATCCCAGGAATGAAAGAGGAGTGTTTGATGGTCTGGGCCTATATTCACCGGAGTTTAGAAAAATGGGGGGGGGGGGGTGGGGGGAGGTGGTTCTCATTTAGACCTATCGAATTCTGAAAGGCCTAGATAGAGTGAATGTGGAGGGGGTGTTTTCTAACACCAGATGGCAAAGTCTCAGACTGGAGAGTTATCCATTTAGAATGGAGATGAGTAAACAATTCTTTAGCCAGCGAGTTGTGAATCTGTGGAATCCATTGCCACAGACAGCCATGGAGGCCAAGTCATTAGGTATATTTAAGGTGTTGAAAGATTCTTGATTTAAAAAGAGAATAGGGCTGAGAGGGATAATAAATCAGCCACGATGCAATGGCAGAGCAGACTCATAGAAACTTAGAAAACCTACAGCACAATACAGGCCCTTCGGCCCACAAAGTTGTGCCAAACATGTCCCTACCTTAGAAAATCTTTCTATGCTCCATGTACCTATCCAAAAGTCTCTTAAAAGACCCTATCGTATCCACCTCCACCACCGTTGCCGACAGCCCATTCCACGCACTCACCACTCTCTGAGTAAAAAACTTACCCCTGACATCTCCTCTGTACCTACTCCCTAGCACCTTAAACCTGTGTCCTCTTGTGGCAACCATTTCAGCCTTGGGAAAAAGCCTCTGACTATCCATATGACCAATGCCATTCATCATCTTATACACCTCTATCAGGTCACCTCTCATCCTCCGTCGCTCCAAGGAGAAAAGGCCGAGTTCACTCAAGGCATGCTCCCCAATCCAGGCAAAATCCTTGTAAATCTCCTCTGCACACTTTCTATGGCTTCCACATCCTTCCTGTAGTGAGGCAACCAGAACTGACTCAATGTGACAAATGGTCTAATTCTGCTCCTATGTCTTATGGTCTTATTGTCTTATAAAAAAGGAGCACAAAATGCAAGAGGAACTCAGCAGACCAGGCAGCATCTATGGAGAGAAATAAACAGCTGACATTTCAGACTGAGACCAAAGTATGAATCCATAATTTCAATGCACAACTAAATTTTTAAAAATTACAGATGCTGCAAATCTGGAATCAAAGGAGAGAATACTAGTAAAACAAGTCATACTCAGATCCACACAAAAAGTTACTCCTAACCATTCAATAAATTGGTTTAGACAGCGGACTTTAGCTGACTAGAATATGGGTGAACTTGTTGGCAATGAATGAAATATTTCATTATTAAAAAGCTGCAATTCCAGTTGTCTTTGTGACATTGTACTTATCACTAATGTGGCTGATGCGTTTTAAGTTCTTGTATTGAATGCCAAAATATCTTGTGTGTTGGGGATTCACATTAATCAGAACTGAGCTCTGTGCCCTTTCTAGAGGAAGTGGGGAAATATTAGCATAAGGCTTGAGGTACATTTCCATTAATGGCTCTGTATTTCTCTCTGCAGAAGGAGAAACAGGATTGATTGGGAAATGAATTCATACAGATATGAACATGAAGCTTCAGCCAAACTTGGTTTTACAATTGAGCTGGAACCAGTTTGCTGTGTGTCAAGCCGTTTGAGATTGCACATAAAGGATGAGGGTGTTATAATGTGAAACCAGTCAAAACATCATCAGATCTGAAATGTGTTGTTGCACATTGTTTTGATCTATGGGAGGAAAATTGAAAGACCTATTAACTCCTTTTTACCCAAAATGATTTCAGAGCTTCAACATGTATTGAACATTGGTTAACCCACAGGATGAAAAATTCCCTTGCATTTCTTTATTTTTATGTAAATGCCTGCAAGAAAATGAATCTCAAGCTAGGATAGTTTATTTTATTTCATTTTAATTGGGGATACAGCATGGAACAGGGCCTAACAAGAGAAAATCTGCAGGGGCAAAATGCTGGAGGAACTCAGCAGGCCAGGCAGCATCTACGGAAAAAAGTACACTTGAGGTTTCGGGCCACGACCCTTCAGCAGGACTAGAGAAAAAAAGATGAGGACTCAGAGTTAGAAATGGGGGGAGGGGAGGAAAAACACAAGGTGATAGGTGAAACTGGGAGGGGGAGGGGAAGTAAAGAGCTGGGAAGTTGATATAGGGGTGGAGAAGGGGAAATCTAATAGGAGAGGACAGAGGCCATGGAAGAAAGAAAAAGGGGGTGGAGCCAGATGGAATGTAAGGTGTTGCTCCTCCAACTTGAGTGCAGACTCATCACTACTGTAGAGGAGGCCATGGATAGACAAGTTGGAATGGGAATGGGAAGTGGAATTAAAATGAGTAACCAGTGGGAGATCCCCACTTTTTCTGTCAGATGGAGCAAAGGTGCTCGGCAAAGCAGTCTACCAATCCACCAGCTCCTCCTCTATAAGACCATAAGACCAAAGGTATAGGAGCAGAATTGGCCCATTGAGTCTGCTCCGCCATTTCATCATAGCTGATCCATTTGTCCTCTCAGCCCCAATCTCCTGCCTTTTCCCCGTATCCCTTCATGCTCCGACCAATCAAAAATCTATCAGACTCTGCCTTAAATATACATAAAGACTTGGCCGCCACAGTTGCCTGTGCAAAGAATTCCACAGATTCACTACTCTCTGGCTAAAGAAATTCCTCCTTATCTCCAGTCTAAAAGGATACCGCTGAATTCTGAGGCTGTCCTATGGTCTTAGACTCTCCCACCAGAGGAAATATCCTCTCCACATCCACTCTATTGAGGCCATTCACCATTCAATATGTTTCAATGAGATCCCCCCCTCATTCTTCTGAATTCCAGTGAATACAGGCCCAGAGCCATCAAACGCTCATCATACGACAAGCCATTCAATCCTTGAAACGTTTTCATGAACCTCCTTTGATCCTCGCCAGTGTCAGCACATCCTTTCTAAGATGAGGGGCCCAAACCTGCTCACAATACTCCAAGTGAGGCCTCACCGGTGCTTTATAAAGCCTCAACATTACATCCTTGCTTTCTATTCTAGTCCTCTTGAAATAAATGTTAAAATTACATTTGCCTTCCTCACCACAGACTCAACCTGCAAATTAACCTTCAGGGAATCCTGCACAAGGACTCCCAAGTCCCTTTGCACCTCAGTTTTTTGTACTTTCTCTCCATTTAGAAAATAATTAACCCTTTCATTTCTTCTACCAAAGTGTATGACCATATAATTCCTGACTGTATTCCATCTGCCATTTCTTTGCCCATTCTCCTAATCTGTCTAAGCCCTGCTGTAGCCTCTCTACTTCCTCAAAGCTACCTGCACCTCCTATCTTCATATCGTCTGCAAACTTTACAACAAAGCCATCAATTCCATCTTCTATATCTTTGACATATAACATGAAAAGAATTAGTCCCAACACAGACCCTTGTGAAGCACCACTAGTCACTAGCAGCCAATCAGAAAAGGCTCCCTTTATTCCCACTGTTTGCCTCCTGCCAATCAGCCATGCTCTATCCATGCTAGAATCTTTCCTTTCATACCATGGGCTCATAGTTTGTTAAGCAGTCTCTTGTGTGGCACCTTGTCAAAGGTCTTCTGAAAATCCAAATATACAACATTAACCAATTCTTCTTTGTTTATCCTGCTTGCTATTTTGTCAAAGGATTCCACAGATTTGACATGCAAGATTTTCCCTTGAGGAAACCATGCTGACTAAGGCATCTTTTATCATGTGCCTCCTGTATCCTAAGACCTCATCCTTAATAATCAACTCCAACATCTTCCCAACCACTGAGGTCAAATCAACTGGCCTATAATTTCCTTTATTCTGCCTCTCTCCCTTCTTGAAGAGTGGAGTGACATTTGCAAATTTCCAGTCTTCCAGAACCATTCCAGAATTTAGTCATTCTTGAAATTGTTACTAATGCCTCCACGATCTCTTCAGTCACCTCTTTCAGAACTCTGGGGTGTACAGTATCTGGTCCAGGTGACTTATCTACCTTCAGACCTTTCACTTTCCCAAGAATCTTCTCTCTAGTAAAGGTAAGCACACACTTCATGTCCCCTGACACTTGGAAATTCCACCATACTGCTGATGTCTTCTACATACGTACTCAGTTTGCCCGCCATTCCTTGTCCCCCATTATTACCTCATTTTCCAGCAGTCCAATATCCACACTTGCCTCTCTTTTACACTTTATGTATCGGAAGAATCTTCTGGTATCCTCTTTAATATTATTGGCTAGCTTACTTTATATTCCATTTTTACCTTCTTCATGACGTTTTTTAGGTGCCTTCTGTTGGTTTTTAAAAGCTCCCCAATCCTTTAATTTCCCACAAATCTTTGGTCTATTATTCTCTTTCTTTGGCTTTTATGTTGGCTTTGATTTCTTTTGATAGCCGTGATTGTGCCATCTTGCCTTTAGAATGCTTCTTCCTCTTTGGGTTGTATATATCCTGTGCCTTCTGAATTGCTTCCAGAAATTCCAGCTATTGCTGCTCTGCCGTCATCCCTGCCAGTGTTCTTTTCCAATCAATTCAGGCCAGCTCCTGTCTGATGCCTCTTTACTCCCTTTACTCCACTCTAATACTGATTCATCTGACCTTAGCTTCTCCTTCTCAGCTTTCAGGGTGAATTTGATCATATTGTGATCACTTTCCCTGAGGGGTTCTTTTACCTTAAGCTCTCTAATAAATTCTGGTTCATTGCACCCAATTCAGAATAGCTGATCCTCTTGTTGCCTCAACCACGAGCTGCTCTAAAGTCCATCTCGTAAGCACTCTAGAAATGCCTTCTCCTGTAATCCAGCACCAACCTGATTTTCACATTCTGTCTGCATATTGAAGTCCCCTATGACTACTGTAACATTGCAACATTGCCCTCTTGGGATGTATTTGCCCCATCCTGCAAAACCAAATCAACCTATTTAGATCATTGTTGATGTTGGGAACCCATTCAAAAATCACTTCAAAGCATAGTTTGAACTTTTTACCACTGCAAGAACACTCACTGCTCTCAGTGACTTGTCCTCCTTCATCACAATCAAAAATGGCCTCTATGTCCATATCTCAGAGCCTATCTGTCTGTCATCTGCCAAATATGTAATTGTATTACAAAAAAGTGGGTGATTTTGACAGCCTGTTTGAGGGGATGTAAGGACAACATAGAGGAAAACCCTGAACCTTCAGTTTAAATCTTACCTCCTTGGGCAGAGAACATCAAGCACTTCAGCACAGTACAGACCCTTCAGCCCATGATGTTGTGCCAACTACTCTAAGATCAATCTAACCCTTCCTTCCTACGTAGACCCCCCCACCATTTTCATATCATCTCTGTGCGTACCTGAGAGTTTCTTAAATGCTTCCAATATACCTGTCTCTACCCTCAGTTCAGAAATCACATCCCAAGATATAAATGAGGGGTAAAAGGATTTCCAAGGAAAAGGGATTTGAAATAAGAGTTGAAGATAAAAGGATTAGCTTTATTTTTCACAAGTGCATCAAGACGTGCAGTGAAATGTGTTATTTGTGTCAGTGTTCTAAGGATGATGCTGGAGGCAGCCTGCAAGTGTCACCGTGCTTCCAGCACTAACGTACACTAATTCTAACTCATACAGCCTTGGAATATGGAGGAAACTGGATCACCCAGGGGGAACCCATGTGATCATGAGGAGAACGTACAGACTCCTGACCAACGGCGTTAGGAATTGAACCCCAGTCAGTGATCGCTAGTGCTGTAAAGTGTTGGGCTAACCGCTACACTTCCCTGCGGAGAGACAATAACAATCAAAGGAGAAAACAGTAAGCTGATAAAATTAACTCCACTGTGCATTGAAATAGCATCTTGTGATAGTGACTAACCTGTTAATGTGTGAATCAGAATCAGATTTAATATCACTAACTTAGATCATGTGAAATTTGTTGTTTTGCAACAAATAATGTTGTGTGTAATGGGTTCATGGGATCTGATGGTGGAAGGAAAGAAACTGTTTCAGAATCATTTGGCGAGGGTTCTCAGTCTCTTGTACTTCCTCCCCATTCCTAACCAACACACCATAACATACCACACCAGAGACAAGTTTTCACTGGCCCTGCTGTCCCGCAGGGAGAAGAGTTCTTAGAAACCAAAATGGGAAGGCAGACTAGTGGATCAGAATCAGAATCAGGTTTATTGTGAGGTAGTGGGTTCAATGTCTGTTCAGAAACCTGAATTCAGAGGGGAAGAATCTGTTCTTAAAACATTGAGTGTGTATCTTCAGAATAGGAGAGGCCACATTCTGGGTGGGGGAGGGTTTCTTTATGACGAATGCCGCCTTTTTCTGGCATCACCTTTTGAAGATGCTGTCTAAAAGAAATCTCAGATGGCCTGGGTGTTACCTCACAAATCCTGTTCACCCACAATGCACCACTCTCTGACCTTCACGGGCTCCTGGTTAAGGAACATTTGGATATCAAATCTGCATCCATGTCTCCGTTCTCCATTCTGGTTCCCCTCTCACCCCTTCTCTTCTTCTGACCTGCCCATCACATCTCTCTAGTGTCCCTCCTCCTTCCCCTTCTTCAGCCCTTTACCTCTTTCACTGATCAACTCTCAGCATCTCTCTTCCTCTCCCCTCCCCTATATCAGCTGGTCTCACCTATCACCTGCCGGCTTATACGACTTACTCACCCCCACCCCACTTCCTTTACGGTCCCAATGAAGTGGCTCAGCCCAAAATGTCAACAGTTTATTTCCCTCCATAGATGCTGCCTGACTTGCTGAGTTCCTTCAGCATTTTGTGTGTGTTGCTCTGGATTTCCAGCATCTGCAGGATCACTTGTGTTTATGTGTCCATATTTTCCTGTCTCAGCATGGTCTCACTCTTTCTTCTCCCTAATATCCAGTGGTACCAGTACAGTTGCATTACTGGGCAACCCGGGAGTGGAATGCTTTACAGTGCCAGCTGTATGATTTGGATTCAGTTCCTGCCTCCGTCTGTAAGGTGTATGCGTAGGGTTCTGCCACACTCCAAAAATGTTAGTGAGTTATGGGTATGTTATGTTGGCACTGGAAGCATGGCAAAACTTGCAGGCTGCCCAGCATCATCTTCACTGATTTGATGTGACACAAATGATGCATTTCACTGCTATGTTTCAATATTCCTGTGACAAATAAAGTTAATCTTTATCATTATTTTTATACCTCTGTCTGAGAAGCTGATGCCCAGTGAAATCTGGCCTCTCAAGTGCTCAGAAAACATCATCACCACATTGCTATCAGCCATAGATTCACCTGTCAAGACCTGGAATTCAGAATTCTCTCCATAACCCATTCTAAACTCCTTAAAACCTTCCTTCTCTCCAGAATTTGGTAACCTGTACCGATATCTCCTTGCATATGCCAACAGTGTTTTGTAATCCTCACTGGGACATTTTATATTGTAGGTATATATGCTATACCAGTGATCATTAATGGAGAATGTGTGGAGCAGGTTAAGACCTACAAGTATCTGGGAGTACAGTTAGACGAGAAGCTAGACTGGACTGCCAACACAGATGCCTTGTGCAGGAAGGCACAGAGTCGACTGTACTTCCTAAGAAGGTTGGCGTCATTCAATGTCTGTAGTGAGATGCTGAAGATGTTCTATAGGTCAGTTGTGGAGAGCGCCCTCTTCTTTGTGGTGGCGTGTTGGGGAGGAAGCATTAAGAAGAGGGACGCCTCACGTCTTAATAAGCTGGTAAGGAAGGCGGGCTCTGTCGTGGGCAAAGTACTGGAGAGTTTAACATCGGTAGCTGAGCGAAGGGCGCTGAGTAGGCTACGGTCAATTATGGATAACTCTGAACATCCTCTACATAGCACCATCCAGAGACAGAGAAGCAGTTTCAGCGACAGGTTACTATCGATGCAATGCTCCTCAGACAGGATGAAGAGGTCAATACTCCCCAATGCCATTAGGCTTTACAATTCTACCGCCAGGACTTAAGAACTTTTTAAAAGCTATTATTAATGCTTTTTGAGATAATGATTTAGATGCATATCATATTTTTTACTGAGTTAAGTATTGTATGTAATTAGTTTTGCTACAACAAGTGTATGGGACATTGGAAAAAAAGTTGAATTTCCCCATGGGGATGAATAAAGTATCTATCTATCTATCTATCTATCTATCTATCTATCTATCTATTCAGGACATTTACAGAGACAGGTGTGTAAAAAGGGCCCAGAGGATCATTGGGGACCCAAGTCACCCCAACCACAATCTAGTCCAGCTGTTACCATCCGGGAAATGGTACCGCAGCATTAAAGCCAGGACCAACAGGCTCTGGGACAGTTCCTTCCACCAGGGCATCAGACTGATTAATTCACATTGTTACAACTGTATTTCTATGTTATATTGACTGCCCTGTTGTACATACTGTTTATTATAAATTGCACATTGCACATTTAGACAGATACGTAACTTAAAGATTTTTACCCCTCATGTATGTGAAGGATGTAAGTAATAAAGTCAATTCAATTAAATTCAAGATATATTATTCGCTAATGAAAGCTGATGTTCTAATCCACAATCATAAGCACAGCAGCTTTCCCGCATAAAAATAATCATGATTTTGCACAGAAATAAAATTGTAATATGGTGGAACTCAGGTATGTGGGGTGTCCAGGGAGGGGTAGCACCTCTGGTGAAGGGGCTTGGCATGTCTATTCTGGGACAGCTCAGTCACCTTTGGTCCCCACCGGACACTCAGCTCTCACCTGCAGCTCCAAGTAGCCGTTGGCGTGCGACAGCGGCCACACCCCCGGTACATTGCGTTGACAGGCGGGCTAAACCAGGTGAGGGTAGCTGGCACCTCATACCCTGGTGAGATAGGAACATGCCCATCCTAGCATGTGAAGTCGGCTCTGCCGGACTAGGTGGATGAGATTACAGTGAGATCCAGAAGCCAGGAAGGTGGTTCTACAGCACTCCGTGGAGAGCAAGTCCCAGAGGACATCCCGGTCATCCACTGCAACCAAGGAAGACCCCAGTTTGTGATGCTTGTTTGTACCACTGGAGCCGGATTTCTGAGGTCAGGTGAGTGGAACTGCCCCAGTACAACGGCTTTTCCATTTAACAACTCTCCCGCACAGGTTTCCTGCCATCGTCGGACATGAGAGACAGGCATCACAAGATTACAAATTTTTCAATGTTCTATTTATTTTTCTATCCATTTATTTATGAGCCTGCGCTACCCAATTACACCCATGTGATTAGTTAACCTACTAACCCATACATCTTTTGATTGTGGGAGGAAACACAGGGAGAATGCACATTCATTCCATAACCGTCCTTTAATCCCTAACACTATTTTTATATGATCCTTTTTTCTTAATAATTGTTGAATGCTATTTCTGTTTCATGTCGTGCCCTGACCGACACATCATTGCAAATTCCGAATACATATAAGTGTGTACGATGAATGAAGTTAATCCTTGATTTTTATTTATTTATTGGGATACAGTGTGGAACAGGCCCTTCCAACCCTTCGAGCTGCATTGCCCCAGCAAACCCCAATTTAACCCTCACCTAATCACGGGACAATTTACAATGACCAATATAACCTACCAGCTGGTATGTCTTTGGACTGTGGGAGGAAACCGGAGCACCTAGAGGAAACCCATGCGGTCACGGGGCAAACATAGAAATTCTGTCGAGACAGCGGCGGGAATTGAATGTGGGACGCCTGTACTATAAAGCATTGTACGAACCATTACGCTACCATACCGCTCTTGATTCTTGAGTTGAGTCTACAAACTCCTCCTACAGTGGCAGAATTGAAAATGGGTTGTTGGTGTTATGTTAACCGCTACACTACCATTTCTCTCTGTCCAAAGGTTTGCTTCCACTCCACTGCAGATGCTTCTGGAAATGTTACAGCTTTCTGACATGCTGCAGCTAATTTTTCAGAACTCATTGTTTAGTGTTATTGCTGATGGCTAATTAGATAATTAATGCTAACCTCCGCATCTTCCCTCTTTACAGCATTAAACAAGGACTTGATTCTTGTCTATGAACATTCCAGTGCAGTTGTCAATATGCTGCACTGTAATAGTGCACTTTGCCTATGGCCGAACAAATTTCTTAACCACAGTTGAATAAATGAATCAGCTTGTTTGCAGGGGAAATGCACATGGATGGATGAACATCCAACCATTGACGGACACCATTTGCCCTCCAGCGTGGAGAGTGTTAAAAGCCAGAAGTCAGTTCCAACCTTGGTCTCGGTGACATCCTGTGAGCGGGTGCCTGGAATAGTTCCCTTTTGTTTCCTGTTGCGTGGAGCTAATGAGGTCATGACAACATCTTTCAGTCTGATTTATGGACCAGTGCCATTTATCATGTTATTAATCACATGCAGTGTGCAGGATGAACAACAGAAAGCCAGCAGGATGTCTGCCCTCTCACGATCCAGTGACATTTTATGTCTGTCCCTCAAAGCAGGGTTTGAGCAGCAAGAACCCTTACTGATCCGAGTGACTTGTCCTCCTTCATCACAATCAAAAGTGGCCTTTATGTCCATATCTCTGAGGCCATCTGTCTGTCAGCTGACAAAGATCTAATAGTATTACAAAGAAAATGGCTGATTTTGACAGGCTGCTTAGAGGGAACGCAAGGCCTGAACCTTCAGTTTAAATCTGTCCCCGAAGTCAGTCTGTTGCTTTCTGGAGCACAGAATAAGACCATAAGACACAAGAGCAGAATTAGGCCCTTCAGCCCAATAATTCTGTTCCGCCATTCAATCATGGCTGATTATTATTCCTCTGAACCCCATTCTCCTGCCTTCTCCCCATAACCTTTGACACCCTGATTAAACAACCTCTGCTTTAAATATAATCGATGACTTGGCCTGCACAGCCATCTATGGCAATATGTTCCATAGGTTCTTCACCTTCGGGCTAAGGAAATTCCTCTTTATCCCTGTTCTAAATGGATTCCCCTCTATTCTGAGGCTGTGCCCTCTGGTCCTAAACTCCCCCATTATAGGAAACATCCTCTCCACATTCACACCATCTAAGCCTTTCAATATTCAAAAGCTTCAAATAGGAACCCCCTCATTCTTCTCAACTCCAGTGCGTACAGGCCCAGGGCCATCAAATGCTAATCCTTTAATTCCTGGGGTTATTCTTGTGAACCTCCTATGGACCCTTTCCAAAGCATGCACATCTTTTCTTAGATAATAGACCCAAAACAGCTCACAATTCTCCGGTGTGGTTTGACCAATGCCTTTATAAAGTCTCAGCATTACATCCTAGCATCTGTATTCTACTCTTAAAATGAATGCTAACATTGTATTTGTCTTCATTACCACCAACTCAACCTGCAAGTTACCCTTTAGGGAATCCTGCTCAAGGTCTCCTAAATTCCCTTGCATCTCTGATTTTTGAATTTTTCTCCATTTATTCCTTCTACCAAAGTGCATGACCATATGCTTTCCATCTGCCACTTCTTTGCCCATTCTCCCAAAGTCCTTCTGCAGACACCCTGCTTCCTCACCTCTACCTGCCCCTCCACCTATCTAGAAGCCTAGCTCCCTTAACCTATCCTCATAAAACATGCACTCTAATCCAGGCAGCATCCTGGTAAATCTCCTCTGCACCCTCTCTAAAGCTTCCACATCCTTCCTATAATGAGATGATCAGAATGCAACATAATATTCCAAGTATGTTCTAATGAGGGTTTTATAGAGTTGCAGTATTACCTCACTGCTGTTAGTGCAAGGAATAACAGTGGATTGAAGTGAATGAGATTCCTCCTGAATTATTGCCCACAATAGTCATCTAACCAGGTCCTTAGGACCAATGGAGTCAGGAGTAATGTGAAGATACATTCCTCTTCATGAAACTCGTTAAAATTAGGGAAAACAGTAAAAGAATGCAAGATGAAGTGTTACAGTTTCAGAGAATGTCCAGTGCAAACCAACATTAACATACAAGGCAATGACAAGGTACAGTAGATTGTGAGGTCAAGTTATTAGGGGGATATTGCATAGTCTTACAACAGTGCGGTAGTACTGTCCTTGAGCCTGGTGGTGTGTCCTTTCAGGCTTTTGTATCTTCTGCTCAATGGGAGAGGGGAGAAGAGAGAATATCAGAGGTGGGTGGAGATTTCTCAGATTTGGATACTCACTTGCACACCAGGAGTAATTTGCAGTGGTCAGTTAGCCTTCAAACCCCTGTGTCGCTGAGATGAGGGAGGGAAATGCAGCATCCAGATGAAAGCTCCACACAGACAGCACCCAAAGTCAGGATCAAACCGGGCTGCCCAAACTCGCTCTTCAAACTCACCATCCTCCTCAACCAACACCTTGTCCTTCAGCCACTTGTAATAAGTCATTCGGAAAAATACTAGCTGCACATCCCTACCATAGTCTTCTCCCTCACTCCAAACATGCAGAGCAGTTTAATTATAGGGGTGATTCTGACCTCAGCCAGGATAGGGATGTTATTGATGTTTCAGGCCGAGAACCTTCATCAATCCACTGTTTATTCCTCTCCATAGATGCTACTGGACTTGTTGAGTTCCTACAGCATTTTGTGTATTGATAAAGGGTCTCAGCCCAAAACATCAACTCTTTATTCCCCTCTATAGATCATGCCTGACTTGCTGCGTTCCTTCAGTATTTTGTGTGTGTTGCATCTGAAGAATCACTTGTATTAGAGAACTTGTTGGACTTCTGCCCATGTCAGTGGCAGTGCATTTTCCTTTAATTATAGGGATTAATTATCAGTCTAATGAAGTTCAACAGCACTCAGGACAAAGTAGAGCAACCTGCCTGATTGGCACTGCTGATTTCCTGGGATTTTCACACACATATCTCTACAGTTCACAGAGAATGGTGCAAAAAACTAAAATCATCCAGTGAGTACAGTGAGTGAAAACACCTTGTCAATGAGAGAGGTCAGAGGAGAAAGGCCAGACTGGTTCAAGCTGACAGGAAGGTGACGGTAACTCAAATAACCATGTGTCACAACACTGGTGTGCAGAAGAGCATCTCTGAATGCACAACATGTTGAACCTTGAAGTGGAGGTCTACAGCAGCAGAAGATCATGAATATACAGTCAGTGCCCACAGCAACAGTTCACCAAGGGTTCTTCAAAAAGTTCAAGTTCAAGTTTATTGTCATCTGACTGCACATATATAAAACCAAATGAAAACATTCCTCCAGATCACGGTGCACCCACACAATATGTATCACACACAGCCCTTAGACCAAAATATTATACTATAAATAAATTATTAAAATATAATTCAAAATGCATATAGTAAAGTACAGCACAGGTAAACATTAGACAGTAAACAGCTTGCTGTCCTAGTGACGAGACCTCGGTGGTGGCAGGGTGTTCATTAGTCTCACTGCCTGAGCGAAGAAGCTGTTACCCAGTCTGGCAGTTCTAGTCTTGATGCTCCTGTACTTTCTTCCTGATGGTAATGGGTCAAAGAGATTGTGGGATGGTTGGTAGGGATCCTTAACAATCCTTTGGGTACTTCGACTGCAGTGCTCCAGTAAATGTCACAAACAGGGGAGGGAGACCCCACTGGTTCTCTCAGTGGTTTTTACTGTCCTCTGTAGGGTCTTGTTGTCTGATCCCTTGCAGATTCTGTACCACACAATGATGCAGCCAGACAGGACACTCTCCTGGCTCCCCTGTAGAAAGTTCTTTGAATGTGGGTGAGGAGCCTTGCACACCTCAGTCTCCTCAGAAAGTGTAGAAGCTGCTGTGTCTTGCTGACTAGTGAGGAAGTGTTGTGTGTTCAGGTTATATCATCCGTTACATGCACTGGTCACTTGTCACTCTCCCCTTGGCAGAGACATTGATGTGCAATCGAGAGTAGTCGACCTGTGCCTTCCTGAAGTCCACAACCGTCTATTTTGTCATAGCCATGTTGAGAATCCGGTTGTTGTTCACACACCATTCGACAAGCCATCTCGGTTCTAAGCAGAGAAATGGGGGATTTCAATATGCAGGTAGTTTGGCAAAATCAGGTTGGTGCTGAATCCCAAGAGGGGGAGTTTCTAGAATGCCTACGTGACAGCTTTTTAGAGCAGCTCATGGTTCAGTGCACTGGAAGATCAGCTATTGTGATGTTGTGCAATGAACTGGAATTAAGTAGAGAGCTTAAGGTAAAAGGAATCCGTAGGGGAAGTGATCATATAAGATAGAATTTGCCCTACAGTTTGAGTAGGAGAAGCTAACATCAGCTATATTAGTATTACAGTGGAGTAAAGGGAATTGTAGATGCATGAGAAAGGAGCTGGTATCCATCACTAAAGACCCTCATCATCTGAGAAATGCCCTCTTCTTATTACTACCATCATGGAGGAGGTAGAGAAGCCTGAGGATACAGACTCAACATTTTAGAAACAGCTCCTACCCCTCTGCCATCAGATTTCTTAACAGACAAAGAACCCATGAACACTATTCCTCTTTTGCCTTAAACATTTTTGTAACTTAAAGTAAGTTTTATGTCTTGCACCGTACTACTGACACAAAACAATACATTCCATGACATGTCAGTGATTATAAACCTGATTCTGATTCAGGGAATGACATGAAGTTCCTGCCTGATTGTTTTCTAGTGGACCATGTTACACTGAATGATGCAACAACTCTCATTCTAACAGAACAGGGCCAAGCCTCCTCCTACCCACTTTGTCAGTCTTAATAACCATACCTTTCCATTTCCATATTCCTTAAGCACTTCTCCAACTTCCCCTTAGGTGTAGCTTTGTTGTAAGTAAAGGCATGTTAAATATATAGTCATATGCCCAAGTACAGTGAGGTTCAAGTATAATGCAACAGTTTAATTTTAATTATCATTCAGCCATATATGAACAGAGATGAACGAAACAGCTTTCCTCTGGGGCCAACGTGCAAAACAGACACAGCACAAGGCACACACAGCACATTCAAAACAGCAAATAAAACGTTCAGTTACGTAGAAAAATACACATATATATAGTCCAATTGCCTGAGCGACACATCCCGCAAATTGATGGTGCAGTTCCTGGCAGTCCGCAGATGAACGCATGCATGCATGCTCACAATCCAGCATGTTATTCCACCAATTAAACACTGAGGGGGGGGGGGGCAGAACTGATGGGAGACTCCAGCCCTTGACTGAGCATGGACCTCATCCAGCATCTCCCCTCCTGGACTGCAGCAGCAGGCAAGCCCATGGCTTAAGGCCTAGTCTTTGCAACATCTGAAGCTATGAAGCACCCTGCCATCTGTCACATCAACAACAAACGAAATGGGCCTGGAGCATCTTACGCTATCAATGTCTTCATCTGTCTACTGAGCGAGGGATTGTTGCCTGTGGGGAAGACCCCACCCCCTCCCCACGCTGCAAATTTTTCTACAGAAATAGTTTGCCACTGCCTTCTTTTTCTGGGCAGTGTCTTTCCAAGATGGGTGACCTCAGCCCATTATCAATACTTTTTAGAGATTTCTGCCTGGTGTCAATGGTGACATAACCAGGACTTGTGATCTGCACCAGCTGCTCATACGACCATCCACCACCTGCTCCCATGGCTTCACGGAACCCTGATCAGGGGCGTTGGGGGGGCACGAGGGAAGGCTAAGCCTGTGCTACACTTGCCCATGGATAACTTGCAGGCTAGCGGAGGGAAGGAGCATCTTACACATACCTTGATGGAAATTTATCACCACCCCATCACCCAAACCTGGAAGTTAACAGTGTTGTTCAGGGAGAGAATACCTGCAACTTTGCTGTCTAGGGCAGCATGGTAGAGTAGCAGTCAGCGTAACACTATTACAGTGCGAGCAACCCGGGTTCAACTCCGCCACTATTTGTAACAAGTTTTGTATGTTCTCCCCATGGCCGTGTGTGTTTCCCCTGGGTGCTACACTTTCCTCTGACCCTCCAAAGACGTATGGGTTGGGAGGTTAATTGGTCACATTTAATCAGGCGTGGTCTCGTTAGGCCGTATGGGCCTATTACTGTGCTGAACTTTGAAATAAAATAAAAACAAAGACAATCTCCAACTTTTGAAGATAGTTGGCCTCCACATTAATCAGCTTTTAATTCTTATCCAGTTGTGTGGTTTATTCGTGCCAAAGATCAGTGATTGAGCTGAGCCACGGATTTTTATTTGCCACTACAAGAGATAAGCAACGTCTCTGGAGCCTGAGACTTTCAGTCTGCTCAGACCATTGAGCCTTGTGATGTTAATAAGCAAAGCTGGCAGTTGGTGCATGCTCGGTGATGGTACAACTTGGATACCCTGTCTGTGATTGTTTAACCGGAGACGGTGCTGCCAAGTGGCTGGAATGTACAGTCATGCATGAACTCAAAGACAAATTAATCAGTTCAGCCACAGCCCACTTAGCTCATCAATTCTGGGTTGGGGACAAGAACCGTTACATTTCCCAACAAGAATGTCCTGATCTTTTTCCAGCAACCCTCCCTTCTAAATGTCGAGGAGGCTTGCTGACATTCTGATTTGCATAGTATCCGTGACACCTCCCAATGGGATGGGCAGGAGTCTGCGAGATGCCACGATCCACAGCTGTTCCAGGAAACTAATTCTGCAAAAGTAAATCAGAGTGGATGATGAGGGCCTGTGAAATGTTCTCCCTTATTAGCAACGTTGTGAATGAAAACTCTCACAAGTTGCTACAGATGTACCGCAGCGAGCTGGCCTGATATGGAGGGGGTGACTGGGCAGGATCAGAAAAAGCTGTGTCATAGACACCAGCTTCCCCAACATTGAGGACATCTTCAAAAGGCGATGCTTCAAAAAGCAACCCCATCAAGCAACACATGCACTCTACTCATTGCTACCATCAAGAAAGAGGTACAGGAGCCTCATTGATGGTAGCAGTGAGGTAATTTTAAATTGTCCCATTATCAGACTAGAGTTAAATCGGATTTGAAGGGTGTTGCTGGGGTGGCGAGGCTCGAAAGGCTGGAAGAGCCTCCTCCATGCTGTATCGCTAAATAAAATAAATAACAACATTTGGGAAGTTACTACGTCAGTGGAAAGACACTGGAAAGTTACGGGTTTCAACAACATGCTGCCTCAGGGAATAGTGTTAAAAGAAATTGGAATGCGGTACGAATGCAGGTTAACAAACATATCTTTGAACTCATCGACTGGCCTGTGAAGTAGTCACCACTACATTCCTCGTCAATAGTGCCAGCAATGACATGGTTCGAATTAAGCATGTAATAGTATTGTTGTTATAGGCAAGAATTATATTGAGCTTGAATTTCTGTAAATTCTTGGTTGTGCTGATAAACAATTAACATAAACATAAGCCTTATAGGATCACGGAATCACAGAGCACAGAAACAGACATTCAGCCTGTCACAATGAACTCAAGCTGGAGAGTCAAGTAGAGAACACCGACAGAACTCATTCACAAAGGAATCAACGAAGATATGCAGGTCACTCGGAATGAATGTCGCTGTGGAAAGGCTAGTTCAAGACTGAGTGACAAGGGCTCAGCACTCTTCACTTAAATAGTACAAGGTCACACGAGAAATCCACAGTTACTAATAAACAGTACAAGAAAACTTCAGGGAGCAATTAACAGGCAAAACAAGGTAACTTAACGATATTCAGGTGAAGTAGAGCGTCAAGGTCTTGGGCCTTCAGGGGGTCTCCCACTGATCCAAAGGGTTCATGACACAGTCCATCTGGACCATGGCAACCAAGAAGCCCATCCAAGCTAGTCCCATTTAAAAAAGTTTGATCCACTAACTTCTAAACTTTTCCTATACATCTATCTGTCCAAATATTTTTAGTATCTGCCTCAACTTCTTCTGCTGGTGGTTCATTTTGCATACTTAGATGAATTGAAAATAAGAGCAAGGATGTAACGCTGAGCGGCATTGGTCAGACCACACTTAGAGTATTGCAAACATCTAAGCAAGGATGTGCTGGCATTGGAGAAGGTCCAGAGGAGGGTCATGAGAATGATGAGCATTCAATGGTTCTGGGCCTGTACTTGCTGGAGTTTAATAGATTGAGAGGGGATCTCATTGAAATCTATCAAATATTGAAAGGTCTAGATAGAATTATGTAGGGAGGATGTTTCTTATAGTGGGTGAATCTAGGACGAGAGGGCACAGCCTCAGAATATATGATGTACGCTTAGAACAGAGGTGAAGTGGAATTTCACTAGCCAGAGGATGGTGAATCGGTGGAATTCGTTGCCACAGTTGGCTGTGGAAGCAAGGTCACTGGATATAGTTAAAATGGAGGTCCTTCCAAAAGGTCTCAGCCTGAAACATTAACTGTACTTTATTCCATTGATGCTGCCTGGCCTGCTGAGTTCCTCCAGCATTTTGTGTGTGTTGGTTAAAACGGAGGTTGACAGGTTCGTGATGAGTCAGGGCTTCAAAGGATATAGGGAGAATGCAGAAGAATGGGGTTGAGAGGGCAAATAAATCTGCCATGATGGAATGGTAGAGCATGTTGTTGCATGAACAAAGTCAGCAGAGAAAAATTCTGCCAGTTATGAAGCAGTTTCTTTGTTTGACAAAACATAATACAGCAGGCATCATATGGAGATGCTTTTGGTGGAAAGATCTGGCTGGCCCAACGTGGAGCTCAGTACTTTATGTACTAAATATCAAAGGACAACTCCATGTTTACAAAACATCCACAATGCTTTCTTTGAACCTCCGCACAAACTTCACACCTCCCAATTTGCACCCACATCTCAGACATCTAAATGAATTTGAATCAGCATTGTCTGGCCTGGGATTCAAGGCCTTTAGGAAGACATTATTCAGAGCTGCATGTTGAACTTAACCTACATTCAGATTTGTAGATTGGTGGCTGAAGTCATTTGCTAAATGTAAGTGTGTGAATCCCAAAAATCACTCTAACAGAGCAGACCCAATGTTTTGAATGGTCTAATTCTGTTATTATGTCTTATAGTCTTATGGTCTTATGTCACTCTCTCTGACCCCTGAAGGCTTTATTGAATCTCTCTCACCACCACTCCCCACTCCACCATCTCATTTTAGACACCTATAGATATGATCTCATGTCAATCTCCTATGCTCCTAGGAGAGAGGTTTAAGCTTGTTCAAATTTTCCCTTTATTTCAATCCCTTGAGTCTTGCCAACATCCATGTAAATCTCTGCACTCTTTCCAGTTGAACAACATCTTTTCTTTTGTAAAGTGACTGAGCACTATCACACCATGACATACCAGCTTCTTTACTTGGTGCCCTGACAGATGAAGGCCAGCATGCCATATGCCTTCTTTACCACTCAGTCTACCCATGGCTCCAAGTTCATAAAACCATATATCAAGAAGGTTATAAGTAGTGGATATGGCCCAGGCCATCAGGTAAAGCCTTCCCTACCATTGAGCACATCAACAAGGAGCGTTGTCACAGGAAAGCAGCATATATAATCAAGGACCCCCACCAGCCAGGCCATGCTCTCCTCTCATTGCCGCCATTAGGAAGGAGGTACAGGAACCTCAGGACTCACACCACCAGGTCCAGGAACAGTTATTACCTTTCCACCATCAGGCTCTTAACTTCACTCACCTCAACATTGAATTATTTCCACAACCAATGGACTCACTTTCAAGGACTCAAAATCTCATGTTCTTGATACTTGTTGCTTATTTTTTTTGTATTTGCACAGTTTGTTGGCTTTTGCAGACTGCTTGTTTGTCCATCTTGTGTATGGTTTTCATTGACTACGTTGTTTCTTTTTATTTACTGTGAATGCTGCAAGAAAACTAATCTCAAGGTTGTATATGGTGACATATGTATATACACTTTGATAATAAATCTATTTTGAATGTAGAACTTAAAACTTTGAACTTTGATACACCTGAATTTCAAAGCCACTCTGCTCTGTGGTTGGAAGAAGTATCAGATAGGGTGCCAAACTGAGCAACCGAGTTGTTGCTGAATTCCCAACTACAGTCGTTGTAGACGCTAGAGGGACAACTTTTGGCCACCATGGTAAGTAGATGCGTGAAACCACAGGATGTGGGGGAGAGGACCAACAAGGTCCACATTGAAGAGATCAAATCATCGCTCAGGCACCTCGAAGGCTGCCGATGGTGCCTGAATGTGACAGTTAATTTTTGTCCCCTGCCACACAACACAGGCTGCACTCCAGTCTCACACATCCTTCCTAAGACCGTGCTTCACAAGCTTTAAAATAACCAGTTTCTGTGAAGCCTGGGCGAGAGGCGAGGGGCTGAGAATGGAGGTAAAAACAACATGCCTCCAGTTTGCTGCCCTGTAAGCCTGGACCTCTGGGTTGGTAACATGCCAGTAAAGTCAACCCTGATGAGCGTGCATCAACAGCAGGCCATGACAGGTAAACAGCCACAACATTATTTTTCCCTTTGATGTGCTTTACGTCAGTCATGAATACTGAAATGTAGGTCAGGTGGCGTTACTGCCGCGCAGACCAAGGGTCAAATGCCTTGGCCATCACATGCATGAGGGGGTTTGTGGCTAATGAAATGCCGACCCTCCAGTAGCAAACAAAAATGGCAATGGCCAGATAAAGACTGAGAAACTTGAGGGGAAAATGCACTGTACTTCCTCTTGGGGGGGGGGGGGGCATAGTCTGAAGTGTAGTAGTGATGTTAGGGAGCGGATGTGCCAGTAGGGTTATTTTCGAAAGAGCTCGTTTGGTGTCGTCAAATGCTCTGGTCATGTCCACTAACCACTCAAGTATGTGATTAGGGGCACTGCCTCGAAGGACACCATACAATGGGATTATAATTTCAGCAGCTTGTACAATGAGATGGTGATAGAAATTCACTATACCTAAAATACTCTTACAGTGCTTTGGCCATGCAGGGCAGTGGAAAGTCCATAATAGCAGCGACTTTTGACGGAAGGGGCATTACACCTTCTACAGAGATGCAGTCGCTGAGAAAGTCAATAGTCGAAAACTTGAACTAACCTTTAGTTCAGCCCACGTCAGCTTAAATGTTTGAAAAGTGTGTGAAGATGTGATAAATATTCAGCTTTGGATGAAGAATGCCGTCCAAGTAAACAACAACAAAATCTAAGTCCACTGTGCTACATTTACCAGGCCAAACGGCATGCGCAGAAGGTCAAATAGGTCAAACAGGGTTACAACTGCAGTTTTGGGAATGTCCTTAGCGCACACAGGCACCTGATGGTAGCTCTTGACTAAACCCACTTTAGAAAAAATTATCTTTCTGGCTAAACATGCCAAAAAGTCTTGAATATGTGAGCCCGGGTAACAATCGGGGCTGGTGGCCTTGTTAGGCTGCAATAATTGGCACATGGATGGCAACCACCATCAGGCTTAGAGGCCATACGGAGGGGTGAAGTCCCAGGGCTGTTCGACCTGTGGACAATGTCAAGCATTTCCATGTCAGCAAACTCGGTCTTCGTGCTGAGTCCAGTCTATGTACATGAGTGTGGACCAGCAACCCAGGTGCGGAAATCGACACCATGCTTTGTGACTGTGCTGGAAAATGTGGGCTTGGTGACATTTGGGAATTTGCCGAGGAGGTGAGTGAATTCACATGTGGTGGTGCTTTGTGGGGAAAATACTAGAGATGTAGGGTAATGACCCAAAGTCCTTTACATCCACAAGCCGGCAGCTCTTAAGATCTACTAGCAGTCCTTTGGTGCACAGGAAATCTGTGCTGAGCAGAGGTCTAGCAACGTTAGCCAAGGCAAGGTCCCATGGGCAGTGTTATCCATAGAAACAGATCACCACGCGTCATGTTCCATAAAACTGGATCCTGCTGCCGTTGGCGGCCTCTAGTGAGGGTCTGTCTCTCTCTGCTCTACGATCAATGGGCGATGCTGGCAGCACACTCACTTGAGCACCCGTGTCACACAGGAAGCATTGCCCTGAAAGGGCGTCTGTAATGAACAGTGGACGACTTTGGCAGCTGGAACCCACGGTGTTCACAGACCTCTGATGTCTGCAGTTCTACTTCTTGGCATTGGTGCCGAAGTGTGCATAGAACCAGTGTTGCCTGGTTCAGAGTCACGCGCATGAGTCTGCTGGAGGCTCTGCTGACAGGGCTTACTGAGACATTCAGCACCTCTGCCAGGCTGAATGTAGGCTGTTGGACATCTTAGAAAGTTTCTTATAATCCTGCGTGTATTAGCAAGGGCTGTGTGAACTTGGTCAGGCATTTGTTGTATAAAGAGTTCTCTAAAACTAAAACAAGGACAATAGACCTTGTTTGATTGCATGTATCCATTAGTTCTGAAGGTCGAGCATCACCCAAGCTGGGCAAGGAGAGCAACTGTCTGACGTGCTCAGACCCAGGCAGTCCAGCAGTCTGTCATAGGTGAGTTTTCAGAGTGACATGTTTATCACGTGCAGGCGGGTCTTCTGGGAGACTCACCACTCTGGCTGCAGTGGAACTACTTAGCGTTGCTACAACGTAGTAAAACTTGGTATTGTCCACGGTGATTCCTCACAGTGCAAACTGGGCTTCTGCCTGTGGAAATCACGTGGTAGCGTGCTGCTCCCAAAACATCAGCAGCTTCAAAGCGGCTGCATTGGTCGACATGTCGTTGAGTAACTCCGGAATTGTCTGACAGTGTTGTGGTCGTGTGAAAACATGTGAAAGTCATTTTATATGTTCTACAAAAGCTGCGGCCCTTTACTTCCATTAGGAACAAAACAAAACCTTACATTGACGTCATTACGTCAGACACTGTCTCTTAAAGTGAACACAACAATTCAATAACACTGTTTGTGAATTATGTAGAACAGTTTCTGTTATGAATAACATGTCATCAGTCCCCCAGTACATTATCCTACACTGCAACCAAAACTGAACGCAATGCTCCAAGTATTGTGAAATGTTTTGAGTGATTTGCTTTGAAGGGTTTTGGTATGTTACCATTTTTTTACAGATGTACCTGTGAGAACATTCTCATTGGTTGCATCATTATGTGGTATGGAGAGGGGGGCAGTGCACAGGATCAGAAAGTTACAGAAAGTTGTAAACTCAGCCAGATCTATCATGGGCACTCGCCACCTCCTCCATCAAGGTTATTTTCAAAATTTCGATGGTTCAAAAAGCTAGTCTCCATCATTGAGTGCCCCCATCACCCAGGACATGCTCTCTTCTTATTACTACCATCAGAGAGGAGGTATAGGAGCCTGCAGACACACACTCAGTATTTTTTGACAAACAAGAGAAAATCTGCAGATGCTGGAAATCCGAGCAACACACACAAAGCACTGGAGGAACTCAGCAGGTCAGGCAGCATCTATGGAAAAGAGTACAGTAGACATTGTGGCCTCAAACCCTTCGGCAGGACTGTACAGTCCTGAAATGTCAACTGTACTCTTTTCCTAGATGCTGCCTGGCCGTCTCAGTATTTTTGCACTCTTTTTACATTACTTATTTAATTAAAAATAATTATATATGTATATATGATTAGGGTATATATATATATAGCACCGTGCAAAAGTCTTAGGCACATATACAGTATATAGCTAGGGTGTGTAAGACTTTGAGCAGCGCTGTAGTAATTTGCACTTCACTGCTGCTACAAAAAAAAACAAATTTCAAGATATATGTGAGTGCTGATAAACCTGATTCTGATATGGGTCTCTACTGTGGACTGAGAGTGGCAAGAGGGCAGAGAGAGGAGAAATTATGATTGGAGAAAGAGGAAGGGAGAGGGGAGGGAACAGGAAACACCAAGGACATTCTGTAATGATCAATAAACCAATTATTTGGAATTAAATGACCTTGCCTGGTGTCTCAGGGCTGGCCGTGTCTGGACCCACGCCAACCTGTCACCTGTCGTGCACCCCTCCTGCAGAGCTCCACCCCCACCAATCTCAACATATATAATTATAATTTATTGTATCGTTATTATGTATTACACTGTACTGCTGCCATAAAACAAGAAATTTCACAACATTCATATTTCAGTGATACTAACCCTGATTCTGATCCTGACGCACAACAACATGAAAAACTATTAAGATGATGTTTATTTTGTGCGCAAATTGACATTCAGTTGCACAAAGCTGAATAAAAATGTCATGTAATAAAAATTCTGGGCAGAGATTGGAAAGTTTCCAACAAGGGTTCTGGAACCATGGATCTGGGAAGCAAGCAGAGGATGATTAATCAGGGAATGCATTAAGAAAAGGTCAGAAGTGTCCAAGTTGATGCTTAAAATTTGTAGCTCAGGTCACAACTTAGACTCAAGGTTTAAGTCCAAACAGCTGGAACACTGGTTATGATCTACACAAAATCTCCAGTGTGTTCAAAATTATGTTTTCAGAAATGTTGACAACTCTTACGACATAACAGTTTTAAACAGTATTTTAGTCTAATGACAGGGATTTTAAAAAAGCCATGAAGCAACAGCAGAATAAAAATATTTAAAATGTTTGAATTACTTCATTAATTTTAGAAGAGGCAGGGACAGATCTTAAATTTTGCGCACCATTGAACACATCTACATGAAACATTGTCACAGGAAAGCAGCATCCATTATCAAGGACCCTCACCACTCAGGTCATGATCTCTTCTCGTTGCTGCCATCAGGAAGAAAGTACAAGAGCCTCAGGACTCGCACCACCAGGTTCAGGAACAGTTATTACCCCCCAAGCATCAGGCTCTTGAACCAAAGGGGATAACTTCAATCAACTTCATTTGCCCTATCATTGAAATGACCCCACAATTTGTGGACTCACTTTCAAGGACTCTTCATCCCATGTTCTCAATATCTATTTATTTATTTATCTATCTATCTATCTATCTATCTATCCATTTATTTATTTATTATTTATTTATATTGCACAGTTTGTTGTCTTTTGCACATTGAATGCCCAAGTTGGTGCAGTCATTCATTGATTCTATTATGGTTATTATTCTATAGAATAATTGAGTATGTCCACAAAGGAATGAATCTCAGTGTTGAATATGGCGACATATATGTACTTTGATAATAAATTTACTTTGAGAGGTTTAGGTCAGGTTTGTAGACCTTTGTGCTTTGGCTATTGAAAGCCCAGCCAGCCATGGAACAGTAATGGGGGCCGAGGTGGATGAAACAAAGATTAGCTTTAGTTTTATTGGTCACATGTACATCAAAAGAATACCATGAAATGCATCATTTACATCAAATCAATCAGCAAGGATTGTGTCATTTAGCCTGCAAGTGTTGCTATGCTCCAGCACCAATATACCGCATCCACAACTGACTATGTCTTTGGAATGTGGCAGGAAACAGGAGCACCCGGAGGAAGCCCATGAGAGAACATACAAACTCCCTACAGACAATGATGGCTTTTTAACCCCATCTTACTGCTGGCATTGTAAATTGTGCCAACAATGTGGAGGATAAGGATGTTATCGTTGTGAGAGTATCATATATGGATATAGAGGGAAGGAGGATGGACATTTTAAAATCAATTTGAGGCTGTGCTGGGTGCTCGTGCATGACTGATGGTGATCTGAGGACATAGTGTGAGTTTGATCATGAACAGCAGAAACATGAATGAGTTTGAGCTGATAATGATAACCACCACATCGCTAGTGAAGAAATCACAATAGTGCCTCTACTTCCTGAGGAGATTGAGGCAAATGAGGCTCCCCCGACTATTCTAACCAATCTTTATAGAGTGTCCTGACCAGCTGCAGCACCGTCTGATACAGGAATTGCAAGGCATCTGACTGCAAGACTCTACAGAGTATTGCCAGAACTGCTGAGAGGATCATTGCAGTCTCTCTTCCACCCATCAGAGATGTTTATCAGGAGCGCAGCACATGCAAGACCTTAATATTACCAAGGATCCCTCCATCCCACCCGTCCCACAATCTCTTTGATCCCTTATCATCAGGCAGGAGGTACCGTAGCATCAGGACAAGAATGGTTAGGATGGGAAACAGCTTCTCCCCCCAAGCTGTGAGATTACTGAATTCTCTGCCACCATCCAGGTTTCATCACTTATGAAGTGCCAGTAGTGTTACGCTGTTCACTATTTGGCATGTGTCGTAAATGCACTTCATGCTGAGAGTCATCTTCTGGAATATACAGCACTGTGCAAGAGTCTTGGGCACATAGCTGAGACTTTTGCACAGTACTGTAGTGATTTTATGAAAAAATCATGACATATGCGAGTGATGATAAACCTGATTCTGAAATGGGTCTCTATTGTGGACTGAGAGTGGGAAGGGGGCAGGGAGAGGGGAATCATGGTTGTGAAAAGGGGAAGGGAGAGGGGAGGGAGTGGGAAGCTCCAGAGAGATATTCTGTAATAATCAATAAACCAATTATTTGGAATCAAATTACCTTGCCTGGTGTCTCGGGGCTGGGTGTGTCTGCACTGCATCCATTCCCCCCCCCCCCCCGGCTCTCCTTCTCTGCCATCTGTCCCACACCCCTCCTGCGGCACTCCACCCTCGCCATTCCCAAAATCCTTTGCTCCCGTCAGATTTACAAACTCGCTCTGCTCCACGTTGACAAATACAGTACTGTGCAAAAGTCTTAGGCTCCCTAGCTATAGATATAGATATATATATATACCTAAGACTTTTGCACAGTGCTGTGTTTAATTTATATGTGGTAAAATTACTTTATTTATTTATTGAGATACAGCACAGAGTAGACTCTTCTGGTGCCCAGCAAACATCTGATTTAACCTTAACCTAATCATGTGTTAATTGACAATGACCAATTAACCTACCAACCAGTATGTGGTTGGACTGTGGGAAGAAACCCACGTGGTCATGGGGAGAGCATTACAGACAGCGGCGGGAATTGAACCTGGGTCATTGATATGGTAAAGCATTGTTCTAACCACTACGCTACCTTGCCACCCATGTGTTGTGTGAGAGCTCTGTGCACTGTGTGATGCACCTTGGCCCACAGGCATGTTGTTTTGTTTGGTGGTATACATGTATACAGTTGAATGGCAATAAACTGAACTTGAACTTGAGTAAAAGAGGCTGAGATTGAACGTTGGATGGAATGAAAACCAGTTTTCATCATGGTATTGAAGATCAGTCTCCATTTCAGTGTGTGAAATGTTAGTGCTTTGGAGATGTGTGCCTGTAACATTCAAATCACCAGAGAATAGCCTTTCATGAATCTCCTTGTAAAGAGTAAAATGGCAGCTAGAATGAGTGAGTCAAGGTTTTACTCTCCCTTGAGGGAGCTTTGTTGAAGGACTGTAGTAATTCAAAACATACAGATTTCCACTGAAAATGAAGCTGAGAGAAAGGAAGGAAGTCTGACATGGAAATGTAAAACAGGTTTATGAGGTTGGCCCCACAGCTGAGCATTCTGGGTTGTTTTTGAGGACTAACCCAATGAATTCTCTACTGTGAAAGACCCACGGGAGGGGAGGGAACAATTTACTGTTGGTTATTAAATTCATAAATTGTTTTTCTTTGCAAGCTACAGCATTGCGGTTTAGGTGAAGAGGTATCTTTATGGCTTTCGGGTCAATGAACCTGAGAAAAAAAAAAGCATTTAAATCCACTCAACCACACACACAAAATGCTGGAGGAACTCAGCAGGCTAGGCAGCATCCATGGAAAAGAGTAAAGAGTCGACATTTTGGGACGGGACTCTTTATCAGGACTGGAGAGGCAGAAGAGAAGTCAGAATAAGAAGGTGGGGTGGGGGCAGAAGAGGAGGAAGTACTAGGTGATCGGTGTTAGGTAAAACCAGGAGAGGTGGAGGGATGAAATAAAGAGCTAGGAAGTTGATTGGTGAAAGAGATAAAGGGCTGAAGAAGAGGGAATCTGATAGGAGAGGACAGAAGTCCATGGAAGAAAGACAAGGGGGAGGAGCACCAGAGGGAGGAGATGGGCAAGTAAGGAGATAATTGAGAGAGGGAAAGGGGATGGGGAATGGTGGGGGGGGGACATTACCAGAAGTTCGAGAAATCAATGTTCATGCCATCAGATTGGAGGCTACCCAAACAGAATACAGTATAAGGTGTTGCTCCTCCAACCTGAGTGTGGCCTCATCACGACAGTTGAGGAGGCCATAGCCTGCCAAGTCAGAATGGGAATGGAAAGTAGAATTGAAATTGGTGGCCTCTGGGAGTTCCTGCTTTTTTCTCGCAGATGGAGTGTAGATGCTCAGTGAAATGGTCTCCCAAACTATGTCAAGTCTCACCGATATACAGGAGGCCACACCGGGAGCACCGGATACAGTAGGTGACCCAACAAACTCATAGGAGAAGTGTTGTCTCATCTGGAAGGACTGTTTGGGGCTCTGAATGGTGGTGAGGAAGGAGGGGAAGGGGCAGGTGTGGCCCCATCTCCATTCTGACATGTCAGTACATGGCCACCTCGACTGCTGCAAAGAAGTCATTGTCAGGTTGGAGAGGCAACATGTCATATTCCATCTGGGAAGCCTCCAGCCTGATGAGATGAATGTTAATTTCTCTAATTTCCATTAATTTCTCCCTTCTCCCCCTTCTTTTCTTTTCTATTTCCCATTCTGGTTCCCCTCTTACCCCATCTCTTCTCCTTACTGGCTCATCACCGCCCTCTGGCACCCCTCTTCATTCCCATTCTCCCATGCTCCACTCTCTTCTATCAAATTCCTCCTTTTTCAGCCCTTCTTTGACCTATCACCTCTCAGCTCCTCACTTCATCCCCCTCCCCTACCCCCTGCCCCCCCACAGCTTCTTATTCTGGCTTCTTTCCCTTTCCTTTCCAGTCCTGATGAAGGGTTTTGGTCCAAAACATCAGCTCTTATTCCTCTCCATAGATGCTGCCTGACGTGCTGAGTCCCTCCAGCATTTCATGTGTGTTACTCTGGATTTCCAGCATCTGCAGAATCTTTTGTGCTTAATGCCATTGATGACTGTACTCTTCAATGTTGGACAGAGCTGGAAGAGAGCTGTGTTTAACAATGTTCACTCTTTCCTGGAAGAAACTGCCCACAGATCTGATTGGAAGCTGCTGTGTAAACTGTTGTTGACCACACCTTATGATGCAAATAATCACTGACTTGATTAACAGTCAATAGTTAGACACATTATTTTTCTGAGCATAATCTCAAAGACAATAATACTCAATATTAATTCAGGAAGCCCGCTTAGACCCCTTGTCACGGTGGTCACTGGCAAGACGACCCAGATGCAGAGGAACGGCAGACTCCATCACTGTGAGCCCTGGCAAAGACTCAACCCAGGAGCAGAGGAATGGCAGACTCTCCATGCAGAGACAGAAACAAGAGATGGGAAAACTTTAATAGCATCGGAGGCACAACTGAGTGATAGCGCGAGACAAATCATTCTCCACAAACACAAGGACAAAACAAAAGAGCTAGTTGTGAACTAGAGGAGGAATGGAGACCAGCTAACCCCTATTGGCATCAATGGATCTGAGGATGAAAAGCTGAACAGCTCTAAGTTCCTTGGCATAAACATCACCGAGGATCTCATGTGGTGTGCACATACCGGCTGTGTGGTGAAAAAGGTATAACAGCGCTTCTTTCACTTCAGTTGGTTGAAGAAGTTTGGTGTGGGCCCCCAAATTCTAAGAACTTTCTACAGGGGCACAATTGAGAGCATCCTGACTGGCTGCATCACTGCCTGGTATGGGAACTGTACTTCCCTCAATCGCAGGACTCTGCAGAGAGTGGTGTGGACAGCCCAGCACATCTGTAGATGCGAACTTCCCATTAATCAGGACATTTACAAAGAGAGGTGTGTAAAAAGAGCCCGAAGGATCATTAGGGACCTGAGTCACCCCAACCACAAACTGTTCCAGCTGCTACCATCCAGGAAATGGTACTGCAGCATAAAAGCCAGGACCAACAGGCTCCAGGACAGCTTCTTCCACCAAGCCATCAGACTGATTAATTCATGCTGACACAGCTGTATTTCTATGTTATATCGACTGTCCTGTTGTACATACTGTTTATTATAAATTACTATAAATTGCACATTTAGATGGAGATGTAACATAAAGCTCTTTACTCCTCATGTATTGATGCACCATCAATAACTCTTGGAGACGTGAGGCGAGAGATAGGCTTTTATTAGCTGGAAGAGAGCAGTCAGCAGCAAGAGATCACCACACAGCATCCTGGAGACTGAGGGAGGAGCAGTGTCTCCAATCGCCTTTATACAGGGGTCTGTGGGAGGAGCCATGGTCTGTGGGAGGAGCCACAGGAGCAGTCAGCAGGGGTCTGTGGGAGGAGCCACAGGAGCAGTCAGTGGGGGGTCTGTGGGAGGAGTCACAGGAGCAGTCAGCGGGGGTCTGTGGGAGGAGCCACAGGAGCAGTCAGGGGGGGTCTGTGGGAGGGGCCACAGGAGCAGTCAGCAGGGGTCTGTGGGAGGAGCCACAGGAGCAGTCAGCAGGGGGTCTGTGGGAGGAGCCACAGGAGCAGTCAGCAGGGGTCTGTGGGAGGAGTCAGCAGGGTCTGTGGGAGGAGTCACAGGAGCAGTCAGCGGGGGGTCTGTGGGAGGGGCCACAGGAGCAGTCAGCAGGGGGTCTGTGGGAGGAGCCACAGGAGCAGTCAGCGGGGGGTCTGTGGGAGGGGCCACAGGAGCAGTCAGCAGGGGTCTGTGGGAGGGGCCACAGGAGCAGTCAGCAGGGGTCTGTGGGAGGAGCCACAGGAGCAGTCAGCAGGGGGTCTGTGGGAGGAGCCACAGGAGCAGTCAGCAGGGGTCTGTGGGAGGAGCCACAGGAGCAGTCAGCAGGGTCTGTGGGAGGAGCCACAGGAGCAGTCAGCAGGGGGTCTGTGGGAGGAGCCACAGGAGCAGTCAGCAGGGGTCTGTGGGAGGAGCCACAGGAGCAGTCAGCGGGGGGTCTGTGGGAGGAGCCACAGGAGCAGTCAGCAGGGGGTCTGTGGGAGGAGCCACAGGAGCTGTCAGCGGGGGGGGGGGCGTGTCCAGACAGGTATATGTAGTTCACCACATGTACATGAAAGATGTAAGTAATAAAGTCAATTCAATTCAATTTGACTGACACAGTGCTGATGAGAATCTCCTTAAAATAATCACAGAATGTGGAAAACCCATGTTTTAGTCACAATTAATGAGACAAGATTAAACGGAAAGCACAAAAATTTAAAGGCTCTAGTTAAGATAATAATTATTAAATACAGGTGCTCCAGAAACCTCGAAGCCCACTACTCTATGGCAGGCCACAGAGGCCCACTGGGCTCATGACATCCCTACTTTTGTAAAGGCTTGTAAAAGACACATTTTGCAACAATTCTCAGTGAATAGTGGATTCAAATACCAACAGACTGGTAGAGGAATAAGCAGTTGTCGTTTCAAGGAAATACTGACTGTTTGTTCCTGTCCATAGATACTGCCAGACCTGCTGAGCTCCTTCAGCATTTTGTGCATGTTACTCTGGATTTCCAGCGTCAGCAGAATCTCTTTTGTTTATGTATTGGATTCAAATGGATGTCACTGACTAAATTAAAGTCTGAACAACTCTAAGTTTACATCCTGTCTTTCCCCTTACTGCAGTGATGTTTTACTGTTAGGTGGGGAACTGACTGATATCGAATACCATGCTACATTCTTTCATTTTCCATTGTGCAAACATGATTTATCTTGTTTCACTCTCTCTCTCCCTGTTGAGTCATTTTTTTTGTTATCATTCTTCATATGGGAACCAGATTTGTTAGAAACAGCCACTGAACCTGGGATTAAATTCTTTTGAGAGACACAATCCTGGAGCCAGTTGATGAACTGACTAGCCTCAATGCTGACTGGATTTTATTTCTGATCAGTCATTTGCTGTTTTCAGAACTCCAGTGAAAGCAGTTCTGGTGGGCTCATAGTAACACACACAAATTGTTGGAGGAACTCAGCAGGTCAGGAAGCATCTCTGTGGAGAGGAATAAAGTGCTAACATTTTGGGCCAAGGCCCCTCGAAGGTGTCGACCTGAAATGTTAGCTCTTTATTCCTGTCCATAGATGTTTCCTGACCTGCTGAGTTCTTCCAGCATTTTGGGTGTGCTACTCTGGATTTCCAGCATCTGCACAATCTCTTGTGTTACTAATAGGCTTATAACAGAGCACACAAGGCTGTGTACTTAGCCTCTTGCTCTACTCGAATTAGGGGTGAATATAGTGACATATATGTACTTTGATAATAAATTTACTTTGAACATTGATAAGTTCCTTGATGGAATATCAGAAAGGGCAGACCTGTGATCTCCCAAACAGCTACCCCCTCATTCTTCTTTGGCTGGATTGAAACAGGGAATCTGCTCTTTATGTACATTCCTGGAAGGCCTGGGTAGAAACCACAGAATTAAGACAAAGGAAATCTAGCATATCATGCCATTCAGAGCTCTCTATGTAGTTCTATCTGATCTTACCTCCACTCTCAAGCCAAAACAAATGTGCTGAAAAGCTTTCTTTCTCCAGTTGTACAGTTGTCCCTCCAAGCTCCCAACCAACATATTCTGTCAGCCACCTAATGTACAAACCTAGTGTCACTTTATGGGTATGCAATCAATCTATGTATATAAACTATCTTACATATTTATATTTATTGTGTTTCTTACTAGTATCTTCTTTATCTTATTGTTCAAAGTTCAAAGTAAATTTATTATCAAAGTACATTACTGTCACCATATACTACCCTGAGATTCATTTTCTTCCAGCTATACTCAGTAATTCCAATAACCATAATAGAATCAATGAAAGACTGCACTGAAAAGAAAGAAAAGAAATAATAATCTGATTACTTTCACAGGAACAACCAAGTAGCAAACATCATTCATCAGAATCTTGCTTTAAAATACAAGCTCATAAAAGACACTGTAGTGGAATATAAATACAAGCCTGATCCAGTTTTAGAGTCAGAAACCACAAATTATATTCTGACCAATCGGTTATTACAGATAGAACAATCCATCATAATCATTAGGATATAATAATACAGGATAAGCAAGCAAGAACAGAAATAACATACATAACATACAGAAATCAGTAAATGAAAAACCCAGTAATATGTTGATTTAAAAGAGAAGATTGAAAGACTATGGAACATGAACAAGGTATACATTGTCTTAATAGTAATATCTACACAATAGCATTAAACAATTAGGGCTACATAGTAATAATCTATGTAAATCTTCAGAAAGCCACAATACTAAACATCACTAGAGTAGTCCTGTTCCCAGCAATTGAGAAATGAGTGTGCTTGGCTATGCCTGTACCTCAGGTTTTACCAGCCTGAGCTGAGAAAAAATAACAACAACAATAATAATAATAATAATAATAATAATAATAATAATAAATAAGCAATAAGTATTGAGAACATGAGATGAAAGTGAGTCCAGAGTTTGAGGGAACAGTGTCTTGCTTACTGCTGCATCGGATCTGGAGTAACAAATTATTTCATTCTGCTCTACACTTTTGTACTGGAACTGACATTAAACAATCGTGAATCTTGAAACCTTTTAACCTTTGAATCAACATTCCACGTAATACCCTATTAAACACTTCAAAATGGAATCTTAAACTGGGGTCCTGTCCAATCTCTTAAGCCGTTCACTCATGATCCTTGGCCTCTGAATTGAAGACATCCAGGGCAGCTCTTGCCTGTGTGCTGAGGATAGAATTTAACATTTTCATCAACATTCCTGAAAAACATGCAAGGTTATCAATATTATATCGCTGTTCGCAAGAGCTTGTTGTGTACAACTAGGCTGGCATGTTTCTTGAATCTGATTTGCGACTATAAAGTTGTCCATGGGCTTTTAATGCTATACAATGTCTGAAAATAAACAATAAGGGTGAAAGATAAATGAGCCATAGAATGGCAGAACAAGGTCGATGGGCCAAATGGCCTAATTCAGCTCCTATGTCTTATGATCGAAGATGAACCCATGTAAACTCGCTCACTATATATGTATATACTTTCTGCTTTCTTTTTGCATTATCAACTTAAATTAATTATGTCCATATATACATATTTCTTTTTGCAATTTATCGTTTCTATTTTTATTATGTATTGCAATGTACTGCTGCTGCAAAACAGCAAATTTTATGACAAATGCCAGTGATATTAAACCCAATTCTGATTCTGATCTATCTAAGCAATATGTCCAAAAGTCAAGCTCCCAACAACATTCTTAAATTTGCTTTGTTCTTCTTTTCTGAACTCCTCCATTCCCATACATTTACTTTGCACCAGATTTTGCTTTCCATCTGCCTTGCTATGGCAACTGTTTTGCCCATGACCACGAAGAACCGCAGAGAATTGTGGACACAGTCCAGCACATCATGAGAAACAGCTGCCCTTCCATGGACTCTGTTGACTCTTCCAGCTGACTCAGTGAAGCAGGCAACATAATAAAGCTCTCAACCCATCCTGGTCAGTCTCATCTCCCATCCACCTCCACCATCACCCCTGGTAGTGCATTCCACGCACCCACCTCTCTCTGAAACATCCTCTGACATCCCATCTTATACTTTCCTTCAATCACCTTACGATTATGCTCCCTCTTATAAGCCATTTCCACCATGAGTAAAAGTTTGCTCGATCAATGCTCGTATCATCTTGTACATTTCCATCAAGTCATTTCTCAACCATGTTCACTCCAAAGAGAAAAGCACTAGCTTGCCAATCTATCCTCATAGGAGAACCTTTCTAATTCAGGCAGCATCGTTCAGGCAGCGTTCAGCACGGACTAGAAGGGCCGAGATGGCCTGTTTCCATGCTGTAATTGTTATATGGTTATCCTGGTAAGTCTCCTCTGCAGCCTCTCTGTGATTTCCAGCATTTGTTCTATGAGTAACGCACACAAAATGTTAGAGGAACTCAGCAGGTCAGATAGCATCCATGAAGAGGAATAAAGAGTCGACATTTTGGGCCAAAACTCTTTATCTGGATAAATGGTGGTAACCAGAGTACTGATTAAGGGGTCTCAGCCTGAAATATCAGATCATTATTCCTCTTCAGACTCTTGTGAGTGTTGCTTTGGATTTCTTGCAGAATCTCTTCTGTTTATGGTTTGTTCTGTGAGAAGAAGTGAACAAGGATGGGCCCTTTTCCTTCTTGAGTTTAGGAAAAGAAGACCTAACGTCTTTGGAAGAGACAAAATTCTTGTGATGCTTGACAAAAATTATGGCTGCACAATTGAGAACTGAGGTCACAGACTCAAAATAAAAAAGTTCAACAATTTAGGACAAGGATGAGGAAAGATTTCCTCAACCAGGATGTGGAGAACCTTTGGATTTCTCTACACATGGGGCTATGGAGGCATGCTGGCTGAGTATTCTTAAGGTGGAAGTGAATAAGTTTTTGGATATTAAGGGAATCAATAGTTGGCCCAACAATCTGGCACTGAGGTAAACCAGTGGATAACATTATTGTGTTAGCTGGAGCAAGTACAGGGGACTGAATTGGCTCACCCCTGCCTCTATTCCTAAAGGCATGTGGGGCTGATTCTCATTGGAACTAATGCCTGGTTTTGGTCAGTGTCAGTCATACAGTTCTACCTCCAAGAGGACCCCTAAACCTTGTTGTGGTTTGGAGGCTTGCGTGCCTCAATGACCTGGAGATCTATGCTGGCTGGAGTTAAGGCTTTATGCTTTGGGTCTTGCTAGGGTCACCCATAGCAAAAAGATCAAAGGGTAGAAACCAAACTAGGAGTAGTCCACTGGTCCTCCTGGTTCGGGGGCTCAGTTCAGGGCTGATTGGTAAAACAAAACTGTTATGGAAACAGCACTGAAGAATTCTTCTGTATCTGTGTACAGTGGTATTCCTGAGTCTTCACCTGGGACTTACATGGCTGACAGTAGTAAAAACCAAGAGGAAGATACTAGTACAATGAAAGAAGTCCTGAACACCACCATGGAGGTGGAGGACTGTCAATGTTGCCTAAACACCAACGGGCATTCTCGGCAGTAATAATAATAATGGTCATACAATTCAAGAATGCTTTTGCTAGAGAAAAATGTCAAGCACACAGATCACTATGTGCAATAACACTGTATTTGAGTTAATGGACACCACTCCAAAACTAATCCCACACTGATTCTTGAGGAAGTTAAAATGCTAATTTATAAATCCGGAATAAAATGCTTGATGTCCATGCAACCACCAGGTTGTTATAGAAACACTACTGGCTCGCTAAATGAGAACTCTCATCCTCACTGACACTGAGTTTCATGTGAGCAGCACACACAGAATGCTGGAGGAATTCTGGCTTCTGTCTCATCCTTTCTAGACCCAATGAACTGTCTCAGCCTGAAACATAGTCTGATTATTCTCCTCCATAGGTACTGCTTGATCTGGTGAGTTCGTCTAGCATCTGCAGAATCTCTGTGGACTCTATGTGACCCTCAATCTCACAGGAATATGGTTGACTGTTACCTTCCCTTGCCAATGGTGCTACAAACTGCTCAGATAAGAGGACAGCTGTTCTGCATCATTGTCTCGTGAAAAATGAACTCAAACGTACTGGCCTTACCACTGGGAGGTTACACCCGTCCGGAACAGATGAACATCAGCACTCTGGGGGAGTTTTGTGGACAGAGCGACTGAGGGATACAGATACATAGCTTCATGAAATTGGCACTACATACAGACATTGAATGGTGAAGAAGGTGTATGTAGACCATGGCCAATATAAGACATTGGAGCAGAATTAGGCTATTCAGCCTATAGAGTCTGTTCTAGCATTCCATCATGGCTGATTAATTATCCCACTCAACCCCATTCTCCTGCCTTCTACCTGTAACCTTTCACGCTCTGACTAATCAAGAAATTATCAACCTCTGTCTTAAATACACCCACGTTCTTCAAATTTACAGTGAGTAGAAGCCCAGAGCCATCAATCACTCCTTTCATTCCTGGAATCATTCTTGTGAATTTCCCCGGAACCCTCTCTAATATCAGCCCATCCTTTCTTAGGTAAGGTTGACAAGACTCCAAGTGAGGCTGCACCAGTGACTTATAAAGCCTCAGCATTACATTTTTGCTGAGATCCTTACTGAATACAGGAGTTGGGACAGTATGTTGCAGTTGTACAAAGCATTGGTTGGACTGTCCTTGGAGTTCTGTGATCAGTTCTGGTCACTATGCTAGAGGAAGGAACTGATTAAGCTGGGGCGGAGGCAGAAAATGTTCACAAGGACATTGCCTAGATTAGAGGGCTTGAGAGACCGGATAGTCTGGGATTGCATTCTCTGGCACAAAGGAGGTGGAAGGTGACCTTATAGAGGTTTTTAAAAGTATGAGTAAATAGCTACAGTTTACCAGGCTGAGGATTCTAAAACTAGAGAATATAGGTTTAAGATGAGAGGAGATGATTTTAAAGAAGATCTGAGGGACAAATTTTGTACTCAGAGGGTGGTGGGCAAGCAAAAGAAGCTTTCAGAGATGATCGAGGTAGGCACAGTTACAAAGTTTAAAAATCACTTGGACAAGTTCACAGATAGGTAAGTTTTGGAAGGATACAGAACAAATGCTGGTAAACTGTTGTGTATGCATGGAGCATGAATGGCAATGGATTGGTATAATTAAACTTTTTTACATGCTAGCCAAGGTATGCACTGGGAAGCTTACAGTGGGGGAGCTATGAACCAGGCCTGCCGAGACAAAAACAGGAGCACTCGAAAGCCTGCGTGAAAAGAGAGAGTCTTCCACGTCATTCATTGCATGATGAATTGGCCACATGCACATTGGCCACCTTTTCACAATCAGCCCAATACAGTTCACAATGAGATTAGGTCAGGTAGGCATATTGGTCAACATGCAGGATTTGGGTGAAGGTCCTGTGTCTGTGCTGTAGATGTCTATGACTCTATAGTGGCTTCATCTTTTAAAAGAATGGAGATAAAGACATGGACTCCATAAACTTAAGAGACTCTGCAGATGTTGGAAATCCAGAACAACACACACAGCATGCTGGAGGAACCCAGCAGGTCAGGTAGAATCTACAGTACTGTGCAAAAGTCTTCAGCACATACAGTATATACTGTAGCTAGGGTGCCTAAGACTTTTGCACAGTATTGTATTTATCAACGTGGATAGGAGAGTGAGTTTGTAAATCTGGCGGGAGCAAAGGATGTTGGGAATGGCGAGAGTGGAGTGTCGCGGGAGGGGTGTGGGACACATGACAGAGAAGAAGTAACAGGTGTGGGGGGGTGGTGTGGGTGCAGCTACACCCAGCCCTGAGACACCAGGCAAGCTCATTTGATTCCAAACAATTAGTTTATTGATCATTACAGAATGCCTCTCTGGTGCTTCCCACTCCCTCCTCCCCCTTTTCTGAACCATGATACCCCTCTCCCTGCCCCCCTCCCGCTCTCAGTCAACCATAAAGACCCATATCAAAATCAGGTTTATCATCACTCACATATGTCATGAAACTTGTTTTTTTGTGGTAACAGTACAGTGCAATACATAAAATTATTACAGTACCATGCAAAAGTCTTACCCACCCCCTGGGTTTATATATATATACCAAGGACTTATGCTTGGTACTGTATGGAGAGGACTAAACAGTTTTGTGCTGTTTTGTGTTTTGTTTTGTGCTGACACCCTTCATGTGTTAACCACTCACAATACCAACTTCTAATGAGTTCTACGTGTGAAATTGATAACTCCTCTGGCCCAGGTCACTGAGCTCAATGCAAAAAGCACTTGATTAACTCTAAAGCCTTTTAGTGTAATTCTGATGTCATGAAAGGCACTACACAAGTGTAAGCTTTACTTTAATGCTCGTGGACAAATAGAGAAAAGATGTGACACCTTGGAAGTAAAGAAAAAGAACTGATAGTGGAATTGGGTCTGTGTCTCCAGTGGTCCCCATATAATGGACTGACAGTAGCTTCTGTTGAGCTGATTATTAGAACTTGCTCCCTCTGGGTGATTCCCTCTGGTAATTCCCTCCCTCTCCCTTCCCCCATCCCACTTTCACTCTGCCTCCTCTTCTAGCTGCCTATCACCTCTCTCATGATTCTGCCTTCTTCTACTACCCATAGTGCTTTCCCCTTAGATTCCTTCTTCACTTCTCCTGCCTATCCCCTCCTTGCTTCCCCTCCCCCACCCCTTGATCTTTCCTCTGATTGGTTTTCCATCCTCTCCCCACCTTCTTTATAGGGCCCCTGCCCCCTCCTTCTTCAGTCCCGACGAAGGGTCTCGGCCCGAAACGTTGACTGATAATTTCAACAGATGCTGCCCGACCTGCTGAGTTTATCCAGCTTGTTTGTACGTGTTATTTGACCACAGCATCTGCAGTGTACTTTGTGTTCCCTCTGGGTGAAGCTTGCTGCTGGAACCCTTGGACTTATTTACTTCTGTTATGTACCAGCAGCACAAAATGAGTCAGGTTTTGATGTTAAATCTACTATCTTTATTAGTATTTACTTGTAATATAGAAGATTAAATGAAATAAACAGAAGTTAACAGTGTTATGCATGTGTGTCTCCCAAACTGTCAAGCTTAGGAACAGTTCTTAAAGTCTTAAGATGGCAAACTAGAATGGTCCAGTAATCCACGGTATAAATGAGGGGAGAGATTTGTAAATCCACATTAAAATGTAGTGAGGAGGCGATTATGAAAAATTCCACGGGTTCCATGCTGGGAAAACGAAGTAACAGTCGCCGAAGATCGTATCCGTCGAGTCGTTCCGAAATTCACATAGAAATATCACAAGGTGACAGTCACGGAATATCCCTTCGCACAACTGGTTACCACATAGCACACCCGAATCCAGGTAAGGGTTATCGAAAGTGGTGGCCACGGGATACTCCAACAAAATCCACATATGGATCATACAAAATGACTGTCACATATCCAATGTGCACTGTGTGCCATTAATCAACCCAATCTTGGGCATGGGAAAGTATCAGACTTTACCCATATCGTAGCAAGCTGTTCCTGCCCGCAGTCCAAAGCTTTCTCTCTCTCTCTCTCCCCTCCCCCCCCGAAAGTCCCAGCGGTCTGACGCAGCTGGTTATACTAAAGTCATAGTCCCGCCTCATTCAAGTGTTTTAAAGTGACACCCACTGTACGAAACCGTGGTCACATAACACTTCCTTGAATGATTTAAGGAGAATGCACTTACAACTGTTCAATAAAGTTCAAAGTATGTTTATTATCAAATACAGCATATACAACCTTGACATTTATCTCCTTGCAGGCAGCCACAAAACAAAGAAACCCAATAGAACCTGTAATAAAAGAAGACTGTCAAACACCCAATGTGTAGGGAATAAAAATCATGTAAACATTAAAAGTAAGCAAACAACATTCAAAACTGAAATTCACAAAAGTGAGTCCACAGCCACAAAGCCAGTCACAGCTGATCCCAGAGCCTGTTGGTTGAAGACATCAGTTTTCGGTTCACCACAGAGATGTGTAAACCTCGCTAGCAGTGACCCTCTCCTCTGGTCCTGAAACCCTGACCTTTCCAACCTGGCCCGGCACGTAAATCGGCCGAATAGCAGGTCATTCCTCACTCTCAGACTCAGGCATTGCTGCTTCAATATGCTCTCAGGCCCATACCTGACCTTTCCAATCTGACCCAGCATTTAAGTCAGTCAAACATCGGCTTGTTCCTTGCGCTCGGGCCCAGCTCCTGCCGCCTCGACTCTGTCTCATCTTGTCTCGGTTCTGCCACTTCGAATCAGCTCTATGTCTGCTCCAGCAATGGCCAAACATTGATTCCTTAGTCAGTCTCGGGCCTGGGCCCCGGTGCTTCAGTTCAGATTGTACAAGAAGCCATATAGCAAGCATCCTGCACCTTCAAGCCTTCAGTTCAAACCACAGAAATGCCAGGTCGTACAGGTGGTTCTAAAGCTCAGCTCCGAAAGAGAAGCAGTGATCGCTTACCAGAAAGTGTGATTAATAAAGAAGTTAGTAGTTGTGTTTTCTGCCAGTAAGTTGTCACTGTGTTTTACCAGCACCATCTTAAATCTCAACTGAGATTGAATTTAAAATTTACTTATGTCCCCATTTGAATTGACTTCAACTATTTTCTAAAGCTCAACTTAGAAATAGATATAGAAAAATCAACTTAAGATACCTACATATTTAAGGTATATTTAATAACTACAGTACACACTAAATGTACATAGTCTGTATAATTTACATATATAAATGCTGCATATATTAAGCTGTTGTTACAATATATAGGTATGAAAATACATAGTTAATACCTACAATATTGTAACATTGGGTACCTCCTGTATCTAACAAAGGGGCCACTAAGTCTATGTTTGTGGTCTTATAGCCCAGCTACTTCAAAGATTGATGTTTGGTGCATTCAGAGATGCTCTTCTGTACACCACCATTGTTACGTGTGGTTCTTTGAGTTACTGATGTCTTCCTGTCAGCTTGAACCAGTCTGGCCATTCTCCTCTGAACTCTCTCATTAACATGTCATTTTCGCCCACAGAACTGCCACTCACTGGATGATTTTTGTCTTTTGCACCATTCTCCGTAAACTCTGGAGACTGTTGTGCTTGAAAATCCCAGGAGATCAGCAGTTTTTGAGATACTCAAACCACCCCATCTGGCACCAACAATCATTCCACAGTCAAAGTCACTTAGGTCACATTTTTTTCCCCCATTCTGCTGTTTGGTCTGAACAACAACTGAACCTCTTGACTCTATCTGCATGCTTTTATGCAGGGAGATGCTGCCACATGATTGGCTGATTAGATATTTACATTAATGAGCAGGTGGACCCAATAAAGTGGTCATTGAACGTCTACCTATATTAAACTGATGTTCCAATATGTAGGTATTAAATCTGCATTGTTATTATTGTACATATTGTAACATTAGCTTAATATATATGTAGGTGTATTCAATGCCTACTTATACTTTAAGCTGATGTTACAGCCCATTCTCAGTAACCCCAATGAACCTGGCTTTCCGCCAAACCAGAAGAACGAGGTTATTAAATTAACAATATCACAGCAGACACAATCCTTTGCTAAGACAGCAATATTCTAGCTCTGGACTTTATCTTGCTCTTATAACCATGATGTCATAATTTTCAGGTTTTCTGTGCACTTCTGATAATAAAAAAATTAGTATTTTGACTGTTGCTGGAGTCAGGTTTATCTCCTGGTCAGCATCCAACAATTCACTCTACTTAATCAATGTTGATAAGATAATACTGTGGTTAACAGTCTGATTGGGAACAATTTTCCCATCCTATTTCTGATTCAGAAGTTAATAACCAACTGGATTCTCTTTCCCATTCCATTCCCATGATCTGCAGTTGCCTCCCTTCCCACTTTCATTCACAGGAATGGGAAGTCACCGCAATTCTCATGCAAGGCTTCAAATACTTACAGGAAATTGGATGGATATTTTGTCAGCAGACACAGATACAAACCTTCAAGCATGTAGAAGCAACTGAAGACAAACATTCACTCCTATGTGGCATGGTAGCATAGTGGTTAGCACAGCACCTTACTGCGCCACTTCCAAACCCTACGGGAGTTCCCTTTTTTTATTGCTGTTTTGTGTGAATTTGATTGGGATGGGCAGGCTCTGCTGCCTGCAGTCAACGAACAACACAGCACTAAGTTGAACTGAACTTAACTAAACTGAACATTCCTAGATGGTTTGAAAGAGTCTTCAGTTTCTGTGCGTTATTCGTTCATCTTTTGCAATTCTCATGGTTTGTTCTTTTTTTTGTGTGTGTCGTGCATTTGATGTTTTCTTTAAATGGGTTCCATGGTGTTTCCTTTTCTCATGGCTGTCCACAGGAAGATGGATCTCAGGGTTGTATACTACCGTCCATAAGGCATAGCAGCAGAATTAGGCCATTCAGCCCATCGAGTCTGTTCCACAATTCCATCATGGCTGATCTTGGATCCCACTCAACCCCATACACCTGTCTTCTCACCATATCCTTTGATTTCCTCCACATGCTCCCATTTCCTCCCATGTTCCAAAGATGTATAGGCTCATGTTAGCAAGTTGTGGGCATGCAATGTTGGCAACACTTGTGGGCTGGCCCCAGCACCTCCCCACACTGTGTTGATTGTTGGTGTAAAAACTGTGCATTTCACTGTAAATTTTCTTGTTTCATAAAACCTAGAACATACTGTAGAATGTTACAGCACAATACAAGTCCTTCAGCCAAAAGACTGTGTTGATATTTTGACCTACTCTAGGGTCAATCTACCTATTCCCTCTTACATAGCCCTCCATCTTTCTATCATCCATGTGCCTCAGAATCAGAATCAGGTTTATTATCACTGGCATGTGACGTGAAATTTGTTAACTTAGCAGCAGCAGTTCAATGCAATGCATAATATAGAATAAATAAATAAATAAATAAATAAAATACAGTTTATGTATATTGAATAGATAAAAAATCATGCAAAAAGAAGAATATATATTAAAAAAGTGAGCTAGTGTTCAAGGGTTCAATGGCCATATAGGAATCGGATGGCAGAGGGGAAGAAGCTGTTCCTGAATCACTGAGTGTGTACCTTCAGGCTTCTGTACCTCCTACTTGATGGTAACAGTGAGAAAAGGGCACGCCCTGGGTGCTGGAGGTCTTTAATAATGGATGCTGCCTTTCTGAGACACCACTCCTTAAAGATGTCCTGGGTACTTTGTAGGCTAGTGCCCAAGATGGAGCTGACTAGATTAACAGCCTTCTGCAGCTTCTTTCGGTCCTGTGCAGTAGCCGCCTCCCCATACCAGACAGTGATGCAGCCTGTCAGAATGCTCTCCAAGGTACATCTATAGAAGATTTTGTGTGATTTTGTTGTCATAACAAATCTCCTCAAACTCCTAATGAAGTATAGTCACTGTCTTGCCTTCTTTATCACTGCATCGATATGTTGGGACCAGGTTAGATCTTGACACCCAGGAACTTGAAGCTGCTCACTCTCTCCACTTCCGATCCCTCTATGAGGATTGGTATGTGCTCCTTTGTCTTACCCTTCCTGAAGTCCACAATCAGCTCTTTTGTCTTACTAACGTTGAGTGCCCGGTTGTTGCTACAACACCACTCCACTGGTTGGCATATCTCGCTCCTGTCTAAGAGTTTATTAAATGCCCCTAATGTATCTGCCTCCACCACCACCCTGACAGTGCATTCTCACCCACCACTCACTGTAAAATGCTTACCCCCCCCCCCATACTTTCCTCCAAACAGTTTAAAATTATGCCCCCTCATTTTTGCCATTTCAGCCCTGGGAAAAGGCCTCTGGCTGTCCACTCAGTCTATCCAACTTATCATCTCTATCAAGTCCCCGTTCACCTTCTTTCAATGTTCCTGTGACAAATAAAGCTCATCTTAAATCTTGTAGTCTGATGAAGTGATACATTTTTGGGGCTTTCTCAGAAGTTAGATTCCTTACCTCTCAGTTTCCTCACATTTTCAGAAATGTACTTTTTATTTCATTCTTGAGATACAGCCCAGTAACAGGATCCACGTCCCAACAGCAGCACACCACCTAATTGTATTCAATGTGACCAATAAACATAAAAAAGACAGTCACGAGGAAATCTGCAGATGCTGGAAATTCAAACAACACACACAAAATGCTGGTGGAACACAGCAGGCCAGGCAGCATCTATAAGGAGAAGCACTGACGAAGGGTCTCGGCCCGAAAAGTCGACAGTGCTTTGCCTTATAGATGCTGCCTGGCCTGCTGTGTTCCACCAACATTTTGTGTGTGTTGTATAAAAAAGACAGTGTGTGTTTGGACTGTGGGAGGAAACCAGAGCATCTGGAGGAAATCAACATAGTCAGGGGGAAGAACTGCTTACAGACAGTGGTGGGAATTGAACCCAGTCACATGTGCTATAACAGCATTAAGCTAACCACGATGCGTGGGATCGGGAGCCTCCAGGATCTGCTGAAGCTGACCTGGATATCCCTCCCATTCCCTCAGCCTTTCCTCCATTATTAGAATTAGAAAGATATTTGGTCTCTGGAATTTCCGTGGCCTTGGAAATCAGACTGACTTTGACCACTGAATGGTACTTGGTTACATCTCTCTCTAAAATAACTTCTACTGCTGTTTAACTTTGTGTGTTAACAATAAAAAGTTGGGGCCTCGGCCTGAAACATTGACTGTTTATTCACTTCCATAGATGTTGCCTGATCTGCTGAGATCCTCCAGTATTTTGTGTGAGTTACTCTGGATTTACAGCAACTAGAATCTTCTGTGTTAAAAAGATCTGATTGTCCAAGGACTTTATCCAATTCTGTAAGTATTGTACTGAAATACAAAAATAGATTTTTTTGTGAAATGAGTTCTGTTGTACATCATAATAAAGAAGAATTTCTTTGCAAGTGTATTAGAATCTGTGAAACATATTTGTGGAGATAGAAAATGCATGCCAAAAGGGCAATGTTACAATAGTCGGGGGGGATTTCAATATGCAGGTAGATGGGGAAAATCAGATTGGTGCTGGATCCCAGGAGGGGGAGTTTCTAGAGTGCCTATGAGATGGCTCTTTTGAGTTGCTCGTGCTTGACTCCACTAAAGGATCAGCTATTCTGGATTGGGTGTTATGCAATGAACCAGAAATGATTAGAGAGCTTATGGTAAGTAATCATAATATGATCAAATTCACCCTGAAATTTAAGAAGAAGAAGCTAAAGTCAGATGTATCAGTATTACAGTGGAGTAAAGGGAATTACAGAGGCTTGAGAGAGGAGTTGGCCAGAATTGATTGGAAAGGAACACTGGCAGGGATAATGGCAGACAGCAATGGCTGGAATTTCTGGAAGCAATTCAGAAGGTACAAGGTATATACATCCCAAAGAGGAAGCTGTATTCTAAAGTGAAGATGACACAACCATTGCTAACAAGAGAAGCCAATGCCAACATAAAAACCAAAGAGAGGGCATAAAATAGAGCAAAAATTAGTGGGAAGTTAGAGGATCAGAAGCTTTTAAAAACAAACAGAAGGCAACTAAAAAGGTCATTAAGAAGGTAAAGATGAAATACGAAAATAAGCTAGCTAGTAATATTAAAGAGGATACCAAAAGTTTTCTCAGAAACATAAAGTGTAAGAGAGAGACGCGAGTGGATATCAGACCACTGGAAAGTGATGCTGGAGAAGTAGTAATGTGGGACAATGAAATAGCAGGCAAGCTGAATGAGTACTTTGCATCAATCTTCACAGTGGAAGACACTAGCAGTATGGTGGAAGTTCCAGGTGTCAGGGTTCATGAAGTGTGTGGTTACTATAATTAGAGAGAAGTTTCTTGGGAAATTGAAAGGTCTGAAGATAGATAAGTCACCAGGAACAGATGGTGTACATCCCAGAGTTCTGAAAGAGGAGGCTGAAGAGATCGTGGAGGCATTAGTAATGATCTTTCAAGAATCATTAGATTCTGGAAAGGTTCCAGAAGACTGGAAAATTGCAAATGTCACTCTACTCTTCAAGAAGGTAGAGAGGCAGAAGAAAGGAAACTATAGGCAAGTTGGTTTGACTTCAGTAGTTGGGAAGATGTGTGATTTGATTAGGGTGAGGCACACTTGGAGGCAGATGATAAAATACACCGTAGTCAGTGACTAGTGTTGGTGCACAATGGTCTGTGTTGGGAACGATTCTTTTTACATTATATGTGAATGATTTGAATAAAGGAATTGATGGCTGTGTTGCAAATTTTGCAGATGATATGAAGATAGGTAGAGGGGCAGGTAGTTTTGGGGAAGTAGAGAGGCTACAGAAGGACTTAGACAGATTAGGAGAATGGGCAAAGAAATCTCAGAGGGAATACAGTGTTGGGAAGTGTATAGTCATGTGCTTTGGTAGAAGAAATGAAAAGGGTGACTTTTTTCTAAATGGCGAGAAAATACAAAAAAACTGAGGTGCAAAGGGACTTGGGAGTCCTTGTGCAGGATTCCCTGAAGGTTAATTTTCAGTTTGAGACTGTGGTGAGGAAGGCAAATGCAATGTTAGCATTTATTTCAGGAGGACTAGAATATAAAAGCAAGGATGTAATGTTGACGCTTTATAAAGCATTGGTGAGGCCTCACTTGGAGTATCGTGAGCAGTTTTGGGCCCCTAATCTTAGAAAGGATGTGCTGAAACTGCCGAGGATCAAAGGTGCCTCACAAAAATGACTCCAGGATTGAATGGCTTGTCAAATGAAGAGCATTTGATGGCTCTGGGCCTGAATTCACTGGAATTCAGAAGAATGAAGGGTGACCTCATTGAAATCTATCAAATGGTGAAAGGCTTTGATAGAGTGGATGTGGAGAGGATGTTTCCTATGGTGGAAGAGTCTAAGACCAGAGGACATGGCCTCAGAATAGAGGGGCAGCCTTTTAGAACAGAGGTGAGGAGGAATTTCTTTAGTCAGAGAGTGGCAAATCTGTGGAATTCTTTGCTACAGACAGTTGTGGAGGCCAAGCCGTTATTTATATCTAAGGCAGAGGTTGACAGGTTCTTGATTTGTCAGGGGATGAAGAGATACGGGGAGAAGGCAGGAGATTTGGGCCAAGAGGAAAATTGGATCAACCACGATGATGGCGGAGCAGAATCAATGGGCTAAGTAGCTTAATTCTGCTCCTATATCTTATGGTCTTATAAAAAAGTGCTTTTGCTGATATTAATTTCATGTGAAATTATGATTTAGTAAACTTTATAATAGTGAAGATTAAGTATCCCAGACATAGCCAGACTTGTCATAATGTCTGAACTATTTTTATAGAGTTAATGAGGCATGGCAAAGAAAAATTGCAGCAAAACACTTAGAGCATTTTTATTCTGAGAAACTTCTGGAAGGTTGAACTTACTGTGTAAGGTGAGTGAGAGTGTTTTGATAACTTTTTGATCTTGCAATGATGATTGCCAACAGGCAGTTATACAACTGGAACTGACTTTAGCAAGCGGGAGCAATGGTTCAGTACGAAAAAAACGACAAGCGCTTCATGGTAAGTGGGAATGGACAATAAAATGCATAGCCATGAATGCGCACTCAACATTTTAGCCCTTCACTATCAGATTTTTGAACAGTCAATGAACTCATGAACGCTACTTAACAATTTAAGGCAAGAAACCCGAAAGAACCCAATTAGAAAAAATAAAGACCAACCTCCAATGCCCACAGAGAAAGAGAGAAAAAATAAACAGACATTGTAAACAATAGAAGTGAGCAGCAACAACAGCATTCTGAACCAAACTGAGTCCAAAGATCCAAATCCACAGCACAGCCTGGAGTAGGCCCAAACCCTCAGTATTCAGTCATCATATTGGCGGGGCAAATCACCACAAAGTTTGTAGATACAAAGCACAGCAGCCGGGGGCATTCTCACAGCCTTAGTGTCACGGAGAGAGGAGACCCCAGACTATGTGGCCTGCTGTTTAAATTATCCAAACAGTGGATTGGAATTTTGCTCTATTTTTGCATTTTTAAAAATGCTTTCTTCATCGTAACGTATGGTAATTCTAGGCATGTCATGTTTGGTGCCAGAATGAGTGGAGACATTTGCGGGCTGCCCTCAGCACATCCTCAAGTGTGTTTTCACACAAATAACACATTTCACTGTGTGACAAGTAAATCTGAATCTCGAGTCTTAATTTATTATGCATTGCACCGTACTGCTGTTGCATAGCAACAAATTTCATGACCTATGTCAGTGATAAAACCTGATTCTGATTCTGATTCTGATTCTGAAGTGAGGTTCCCAAGCACAAAATGACATTTGAGGGGCCTTAAAAATCACTGAAGCCTGAAATTCAAAAGGTGAAATTAAAACACCTTTGGGAAAAGCAAGACGATCTACGTCCTGCTAAGATCAGTGTGTCATCGGCCTTCCTCTGAACTCATCCAGAATTCTACTACCCATGTCCTAATTTGCAACTTTCCATCCCGTTTAGTTTAGGCTTCTTTGTCCCACGTATGTCAAAACATGCAGTGAAATGCACCGCTTGCGTCAAATCAAATCAGCAAGGTTTTTCTTCACAGCTTGCAAGTTTTGCCATGCTTCTGGCATCAACATAGCAGGCCCAGAGGTCACTAACACTAACCACAAATCTTTTGGACTGTGGGAAGAAACCAGAGCCCCCGGAGAAAACGCAGCTGGTCACAGGGAGAACATGCAATCTCCTTCCAGACAGCATCAGAATTAATCTCTGATCTTTCAGCTGGCACAGTAAAGCTTTACACTGACTGCTACCATACTGCCCCTGATGTTACCTGGGGGTCTGGCAATGTTTTAAAATTCTTACCTTTGGTTTCAGTGCTTTACTTGTAGCCAGATGTGAATCCGGGCAATCCGTCCTTGAACCAAACTTTCATATTTGAGGATTTTATCTCACTTGGCTCTGCTGAGTGATAGTTGAATTGAAGCAGTATTGGTGTCTTCCTCTCCACCATTGTTCTCAAACACACCGAGCAGTTGGTTTATTGGTTTAGTATCGTCACTATGATGAGAAAAAGCTTTGTTTTGTATACCATCCCTACAGAGCATTTCCTCACATCAACGCTTTGAGGTAGTACAAGGGAAAACAATAACAGAATGCAGAACACAGTGTTACAGTTACGTGGAAAGGACAGAGAAGGCAGACAATAAAATGCAGAGCCAGAATAAGGTAGATTGTGCGGTCAGGTTCCCAAGCAGATCGTTCAATAGTCTGATGGCAGTGGGATGGAAGCTGACTTTGAGCCTGGAGGGACGTGCTTTCAGACTTCTGTATCTTCCGCCTGATAGGAGAGAGGAGTAGAGAGACTGTCCTGAGTGGCTGGGATTTTTGATTATATTGGTTGTTTTACTAAGGCTGCAAGAAGTGTAGACAGAGATTGCCAGGTTTTCTGCCTTTAGCTTACATTCTGTTCTGTCGATTTGAGGAAGTTTGTGCAATAAGAATAAATTAAAAGATTCAATGATTTATAATATCATAATAATTATGAATAAATGAGAACAGTGATGGTATTGAGGAGTTATAGGAAATAAATAAGGCAATTTGGCCGATCAAGTCTGTCCCGCCATTAAATATGGCTGATTTATTATCCCTGTCAACTCCATTCTCCTGCTTCTCCCTGTAAATTTTTATGTCCTTACTAATCAAGAACCCATCAACCTCTGCTTTAAATAATGACTTGGCCTCCTCAGCCGTCTGTGCAATCAGTTCCACAGATTAACCACTCTCTGGCTATAGAAATTCCTCCTCACCTCCGTTCTAAATGGATGCCCCTCTATTCTGAGGCTGTGTCCTCTGGCCCTAGATTCACCCACTACAGGAAACATCCTCTCCACATCCACTCTATATGGGCCTTTCAATATCCGATAGGTTTCAATGAGATCCTCCCTCATTCTTCTGAACTCTAACAAACCCAAAGCCTTCAAACACTCCTCATGCTTTGACCCTTTCATTCCCGGAAGCATTCTCAAGAATTTCCTCTGTACGCTCTCCAATGCCAGTTAACCCTTTTTTAGATGAGGTGTCCAACACTGCTCACAATGGTCCAAGTTGTGTCTGACCAATAACTTACTACTACCTACTTCTCATTGCACTCACATGCTAGTGTGCCCACTTGTTACAGATACTGAAGTGGAATATTACTTCGTAATAATACAATATTGTGCAAAAGTCTTAGGCACACACATAGGGAGTTCAAGACTTTTGCACAATACTGTATTTGACAACGTGGAGCAGAGAGCAACTTTGTAAATCTGGTGGGAGCAAAGAATGTTGGGAATGGCGAGGGTGAAGCACTGCAGGAGGGGACTGGGGCAGGAGGCAGAGAAGGAGTGCCAGGGGCAGAGGGGGAGTTGGCAGACACACCCAGCCCTGAGACACCAGGCAAAGTCATTTGATTCCAAACAATTGGTTTATCGATCATTACAGAATGTCTCTCTGGTGCTTCCTGCTCCTTCCCCTCTCCCTTCCCCTTTTCCAAACCTTGATTCCCTCTCTCTGTCCCCTTCCCACTCTCAGTCCACAGTAAAGACCCATTTCAGAATCAGGTTTATCATCACTCACGTACATACGTGTGTGTGTGTGTGTGTGTGTGTGTGTGTGTGTGTGTGTGTGTGTGTGTGTGTGTGTGTGTGTGTGTGTGTGTGTGTGTGTGTGTGTGTGTGTGTGTGTGTGTGTGTGTGTGTGTGTGTGCGCCTAAGATTTTTGTACAGTACTGTATGTATTATCTTGTCGTCAGTTTAGTGAAACATCAATAATTTTTTTTAAAAAGTGATGGTCAGAGTAATGTCCAATTTTTGACAAATTTTATTTCCATCTGGACATCATATTTACCTGTCCTGTGTTTCAGTTAGTCTCTTACAAGGAGAAGTCTGTGGTTACTGCCGTAGACATGGAGATTTAATCTGATAAAACACAGACATGTGACAGTTTTACTGACAGTTGTTTTCATATGAAAGCATAAGATAAAGAAGCAGGAATCAATCATATGGCCATCAACTCCTCTGCTATCCAAAAATCTGTCTACCTTGGCCTGGACTGTATTCAGTGATACAACCTCCTTGGCTCTGCTGAAGCAGAGAACTCTAACGATTCATAATTCTACTTGAAGTACAGGGAGAAAATACAAAAATCAGAGGTGCAAAGGGACTTGGGAAATGCAATGCTTGCATTAATATCAAGAGGAATAGAATACAAAGGAAAGGATGTAATACTGAGGCTTTATAAGGCATTGGTCAGACCACACTTGGAGTATTGTGAGCAGTTTTGGGCCCCTTATTGAAGAAAATAATGTGCTGCATTGGAGAAGGTTCAAAGAGCAAACATGAGGAAATCTGCAGATGCTGGAAATTCAAACAACAACACACACAAAATGCTGGTGGAACACAGCAGGCCAGGCAGCATCTATAGGAGAAGCGCTGTCGACGTTTCGGGCCGAGACCCTTCGTCAGGACTAACTGAAAGGAAAGATAGTAAGAGATTTGAAAGTAGTGGGGGGAGGGGGAAATGCGAAATGATAAGAGAAGACCGGAGGGGGTGGGATGAAGCGAAGAGCTGGAGAGGTGATTTGCGAAAGTGATACAGAGCTGGAGAAGGGAAAGGATCATGGGATGGGAGGCCTCAGGAGAAAGAAAGGGGGGGAAGCACCAGAGGGAGATGGAGAACAAGCAGAGTGATGGGCAGAAAGAGAGAGAAAAAACAACTAAATATATCAGGGATGGGGTAAGAAGGGGAGGAGGGGCATTAACGGAAATTAGAGAAGTCAATTTTCATGCCATCAGGTTGGAGGCTACCCAGCCTGTATATAAGGTGTTGCTTCTCCAACCTGACTTTGGGTGCATTTTGACAGTAGAGGAGGCCATGGATAGACATATCAGAATGGGAATGGGATGTGGAATTAAAATGTGTGGCCACTGGGAGATCTTGCTTTCTCTGGCGGACCGAGCGTAGGTGTTCAGCGAAATGGTCTCCCAGTCTGCGTCGGGTCTCACCAATATATAAAAGGCCACACTGGGAGCACCGGACGCAGTATACCACACCAGCTGACTCACAGGTGAAGTGTCGCCTCACCTGGAAGGACTGTCTGGGGCCCTGAATGGTGGTGAGGGAGGAAGTGTAAGGGCAGGTATAGCACTTGTTCCGTTTACAAGGATAAGTGCCAGGAGGGATATCGGTGGGAAGGGATGGGGGTGACGAGTGGACAAGGGAGTCGCATAGGGAGCGATCCCTGCGGAAAGCAGAAAAGGGGGAGAGGGAAAGATGTGCTGGGTAGTGGGATCCCGTTGGAGGTGGCGGAAGTTACGGAGAATTATATGCTGGACCTGGAGGCTGGTGGGGTGGTAGGTGAGGACAAGGGGAACCCTATCCCAAGTGGGGTGGCGGGCGGATGGGATGAGGGCAGATGTGTGGGAAATGGGAGAGATGCGTTTGAGAGCAGAGTTGATGGTGGAAGAAGGGAAGCCCCTTTGATTAAAAAAGGAAGACATCTCCTTCGTCCTGGAATGAAAAGCCTCATCCTGAGCGAAGGTTCAAAGGAGGTTTATGAGAATGATTGCAGGAATGAAAGGGTTAATGTTTGATGGTTCTAAGCCTGTATTCACTGGAGTTTAGAAAAATGAGTGGACATCTCATTGAAACCTATTAAATATTGAAAGGTCTGGATACACTGAATATGCAGAAGATATTTCTTATAGTGAGAGCACAGCCTCAGAATAGAGGGAGGTTCATTTAGAACAGAGATGAGTTGGAATTTGTTTATCCAGAGGGTGGTGAATCTGTGGAATTCAGTGCCACAGATGGCTAAGGAAGCCAAGTCTAAAATGGAGGTTGATAGGTTCTCGATTAGTCAGGGCGTCAAAAGTTACGAGGAAAAGGCAGGAGAATATGGTTGACAGAGATAATTAACCAGTCTTGATGAAATGGTGGAGCAGACTAGATGGGCTGAATGGCATAATTCTGATCCTAAGTCTTATGGCCTGAGAAATAACCTCTTATCCTCCTTCTGACATGGGTGAGCCTGTATTGTGAAATATTGCTCTCTGGTCCTAAGTTCTGCTAAAGTGGTATTATCCATCTGATGTCAAGCCTCCTCAGAGTCCTACTTTTTTAAAGATAAAGATATTAGTTTTATTTGTCATGTGTAGATTGAAACATTGAAACTTACAGAGAAATGCATATTTGCATCAATGAGCAACACTATTTGAGTATATGCTTGATGCAGCCTTTAAGTGTCGTCATGCTTCCGGTGCCAACATTGCATGTCCACGACTTACTAAGCCTAACCTATACATCTTTGTGTAACCCTCAGGTTCGGCCGGCAGCATTAGTCTAAAGGAAGACACTCTCCGGCTCCGCCAAACTTGTCAAATCTCGTTTGGGTGGATGCTGCGTGATGTTTTCCCTTGTTACAAATCAGTACCATGACATAACAAACAGTACACTATATGCAATTAAACAATTGAGCTTTATAATTCTTAATTTGACTATAGGGTTAGTAAAGAAAATAAAAAGAAAAAGGGGCCCATTTTAATGAAACAGTCTAATGTGCACGTTGGAGCTCACGGTTTCCCGTCTGGACTGCCATCGAATTCCCCCAGGCGTCATTGACTCCCAACCCCATTCTACATCCACTCAGTCCTGCAGTCTACGACCTCTCCCTTCTGCTCTCACCATCTTCACCCAAACAAAAAGCCCGCGAATCCTTCGTTCTCAGGTACACAAGAAAGAAGAACCTCCCCTCTGTTACAAGGACATGGCAGTGGAAATGAACCCAAGTGCAGAACACAGGCATGGAGGCAGTCAGGAGGCATTATTAACATAGCGAGCATAGAGTCAGTGCCAGGAGTGATACTTGACCTTGAACTGGCAGTCCTAAGAACCATAGAACAAGGTTACTCACAGCCAAGTCAACCAACAAACTGGCAGCTCCTTACTGTGATCACAGGGTTTTTATACTGCATTTGCTGATGGAAAGCAGGTGCTTGTAGTTAGTGGAACCTGGGAATGATTGGGAACTAAACGAGGTGATTGAGGCCCAATTCCTGAGGTAAATAGCCAGGTGGGTGATAGCCAGAAGGGACCATGACACCCCTCATTAGATGCCGCACATTCCAAAGCCCCCATTGTGGTAACTTCTACTTTACAAAAAGACCACTCGACAACTTGATGGCCAAAAGAGCATCTTTATCGGGGATGGCAAATGATATTTACAATACAGAGGCTTCCAGGTACCTCGTGCGGCATGGGTGGAGGAACTATATACAATGCATACTGGGAGTAAAAAGAGCGGAAGTAAAGACCCCGCCAACCCCGGATCCCGCCTCTTGCTACCAACAGCTCCCCGATTAGTATTAACTTACTTTTAATAATACTCACATTACAACACTTCTCCCCCTTTAAAATCCAACATTCCCCAAATATAGAAGAACTGGGAAATAAAAACAGTGATATCATCAGCAACAGGTTACCATTACAAAAACAACTAAAAACAACATGGTAAATTCAACATTCAATCTCACAACAAAAGAAACTATCCAATCAAAGATTCAGTCTGTCAGGAGGTTTGCGAGGGAGCTGCGATCTACGCACTACCCCCGGTGACCCAGCAGGCACCGCTGGTGAGGATGTTTTGGGTGGCTCTAGTGTTGGGGACACGAGAGGGGTCTGTGTGTCTGCGTGAGAATGTCCATCCTCTTCAGGGGACTCTGCCCCCTCTGCCAGTGTCTCTCCCTCTAGCAAAGTCACTGGTGGACATGCTTTCCTGGTATGCATTAAGTGGTCATTGCTCCTTAACTGTTTTGGACTACTGAGCTTCTTTGAAATCGGTGGCAAGCTATTCTCAGCATTATTGGGATAAACGGCATCTGCAGGTTTGCCACCTAGCTTGGAATGCACTGAAGCAGAAACTTTGGTTCTTGAACCATCGTCACAACTGTGGCTCAGAATAGACCCAATTGCAAATTTTTCATAGAGTTCCTTGTTATAACTTGGAACTATCTGGAGTTCAACAGCAGGAAATCGCAATGCGTTTCGGAAAACCTCTTGTGCTTGAACAAAGGACTTGTCTGTTAAATCAGTCATTGATTTTGACGATACATTCATTCTCCTGGAGCAGGTTCTCTTTTCTTGAACGGCTGTTCTCTTCAATACCACGAATACTCAGGCCAAGGAATCTTCCACTCAGCGTAGAGTTAAAAAGTACCACATGGATTCCCAGGGGGCCACCACCTCCAGAAAATTCTACTTTCTTTGTCAAATCACTTAGAGTGCTTTCTGAATGCTTGTCCGATGGTCCTGGAGGCTCTGTTCTTACATCGTCTGCGGGTGCCCCGTTTGCTACTGTTACGATTGGCTTCACACGCAGGTTCCTGTTAGCGGGATCATCAGGCTGAGATGCACCTTGCTGTAACTGGGCAGGTGGTACAAGAGCTGGGTCACTGCTTCGCCATACAAGAAGTGACGTGCTGGCTTTCAGTGCCGAGGGGGTAACTTCAATTGCTCCTGTAATAGGCTGAAGAGCCGCAAGCTGCGCTGCGAGCTCACTCTCCGATGTGTCCGGACTATGTCTGTCACTCACATTGCCATCGGCGACTTCATCTGCATGCTGCACCTCATGCTCTTCCGTCATGTGTGCATATTTAAATTCATGCCAGTTGAGCTGGATTTTGCGAAGCCAATCGCGGCCCAGAAGACTGGGCTTCAGCCTTCTGGCCCCCGGCCGAAATATCCACATATAACACCCCTAAATGAGGTATGGGCTGCCCCGTATAGGTCCTGAGTTGGAGCTTAGATGGTCTGATGGGAGGCAGGTTGGATCCCCATGTCCTCCTGTAGGTCTCTTCACTAACAACCAATGCAGTAGCCCCTGAATCAATCTCGAACTTAATGTCCTTTCCCTTGACAGTGACTGTGGCATAATATGGTTCAGGTGGTCCCTCATCCGTTTCCACCCCAAACATGTTGTAGGCACACGCTGCCTCCTCGTCTGCTTCTCCTAGGTGGTGTGTGGCTGCCTGAGTCTGTTGAGCTTTCCCCTGCGCAGGCTTAACCTTACCCTTCATGCTCCTGCACTTTTTAACTAAATGTCCCTTTTTGCTACAAGCATGACAGACAGTATCTTTGAATTTACAAACATTTGCACAGTGTGTTCCTCCACACCGAAAACATTCCACCCGCTTTTCCTGTCTACCAGTCTCCCTCCTGACTTGGAGCACTGCCGCCGACTGCGACCTCCGATATCCTTTCTGTATATCCTTGGCATTATCAGCAGCCATCTCCATGCCTTGAGCAATCTCTAGGGCTGTCTTGAAAGTCAACGGTGGGGTTTCCCCCAACAAGCGGTGTTGTACGGCGTCATTATTAATGCCGCATACTAATCTATCACGGAGCATGTCATCCAACACGGCTCCGAAATCGCAATGTTCCGACAGCTGCCGAAGCTCGGCCACAAAATCGCCCACAGACTGACCTGGCTTCTGGACGTGGCTGTGAAACTTGAACCGTTGAACTATCACCGAAGGCTTCAGGTTGTGGTGGTTCCCCATGAGCTTGACCAGTGCAGACCAGTGGTCTGCATCCTAGGGTACTAAAGGAGGTGGCTCTGGAAATTGCAGATGCATTGGTAATCATTTTCCAATGTTCCATAGATTCAGGATCAGTTCCTGAGGATTGAAGAATGGCTAATGTTATCCCACTTTTTAAGAAAGGAGGGAGGGAGAAAACAGAGAACTATCGACCTGTCAGCCTGACATCAGTAGTGGGGAAGATGCTAGAGTCCATTATTAAGGATGAAATAGTGGCATATCTAGATAGCAGTGACAGGATTGGGCCGAGCCAGCATGGATTTACCAAGGGCAAATCATGCTTGACTAATCTATTGGAGTTTTTCGAGGATGTAACCAGGAAATTAGACAAGGGAGATCCAGTGGATGTAGTGTACCTCGATTTTCAGAAGGCATTTGATAAGGTCCCACATAGGAGATTGGTGGGTAAAATCAAAGCTCATGGCATTGGGGGGAAGATATTGACATGGATAGAAAACTGTTGGCAGATAGAAAGCAAAGGGTAACGGTGAATGGGTGTTTCTCGGAATGGCAGGTGGTGACTAGTGGGGTGCCACAGGGCTCGGTATTGGGACCACAGCTGTTTACAATTTACGTCAACAATTTAGATGAAGGCATTGAGAATAACATCAGCAAGTTTGCTGACGATACTAAGCTGGGTGGCAGTGTGACATGTGATGAGGATGTTAGGAGAATTCAGGGTGACTTGGATAGGCTGAGTGAGTGGGCAGATACTTGGCAGATGACATTTAATGTGAATAAGTGTGAGGTTATCCACTTTGGGAGTAAGAACAGGAAGGCAGATTATTATCTGAACGGTGTAGAGTTAGGTAAGGGAGAAATACAAAGAGATCTAGGAGTCCTTGTTCATCAGTCACTGAAGGTGAATGAGCAAGTGCAGCAGGCAGTGAAGAAGGCTAATGGAATGTTGGCCTTTATTACAAAGGGAATTGAGTACAAGAGCAAGGAAATACTCTTGCATTTGTACAGGGCCCTGGTGAGACCACACCTGGAGTATTGTGTACAGTTTTGGTCTCCAGGGTTAAGGAAGGACATCCTGGCTGTAGAGGAAATGCAGCGTAGATTCACAAGGTTAATTCCTGGGATGTCCGGACTGTCTTACGCAGAGAGGTTAGAGAGACTGGGCTTGTACACGCTGGAATTAAGGAGATTGAGAGGGGATCTGATTGCAACATATAAGATTATTAAGGGATTGGACAAGATAGAGGCAGGAAATATGTTCCAGATGCTGGGAGAGTCCAGTACCAGAGGGCATGGTTTGAGAATAAGGGGTAGGTCATTTAGGACAGAGTTAAGGAAAAACTTCTTCTTCCAGAGAGTTGTGAGGGTCTGGAATGCACTACCTCGGAAGGCAGCGGAGGCCAATTCTCTGGATGCTTTCAAGAAGGAGCTAGATAGGTATCTTATGGATAGGGGAATCAAGGGATATGGGGACAAGGCAGGAACCGGGTATTGATAGTAGATGATCAGCCATGATCTCAGAATGGCGGTGCAGGCATGAAGGGCCGAATGGTCTACTTCTGCACCTATTGTCTATTGTAAGGAATTTCTCCGGTTTCCACGGAGTAGCTAAGTTCTGTATCAGCTTGTACGTCTTTGCCCCACACACACTCAGGAGAATAGAGCGCTTCTTAGCCTCCTCAGTAATCCCATTAGCACAGAAAAAGTGGCCCAACCTTTCCTCATACTCCGGCCACTCGTCGATTTGCTCGTCAAACACACCGACCGTTCTGATCGCAGCCATCCGAACACAAGGCTCCTCGCCCGCTCACAGGTCCTGATCGAAAACGGGGCCGACCCGTCCACAAAACCAGTTTACCTCGTCACCAAAAATATGTGGTAACTTCTACTTTACAAAACGACCACTCGACATCTTGATGGCCAAAAGAGCATCTTTATCTGGGACGGGAAATGATATTTACAATACAGAGGCTTCCAGGTACCTCGTGTGGCATGGGTGGAGGAACTACATACAAAGCATACTGGGAGTAAAAAGAGCGGAAGTAAAGACCCCGCCAACCCCGGATCCCGCCTCTTGCTACCAACAGCTCCCCGATTAGTATTAACTTACTTTTAATAATATTCACATTACAACACCCATTATCTCCATTCATAATCCAAGCACACTGTGTGTGCTACAGAGAAGCCATTACATTAGCAGTGAAACCTTTCCCAGGGGGTTACATTTGGAACATGGGAGGGACCCGGAGCACCAGGAGGAAGCTGACACAGTCATGTGGAGAATGTACAAGTTGCTTACAGACAGGAGAATGGGTTTGAGAAAGACAATAAATCAGCCATGAAGGGATGGTGGAGTAGACTTGATGGGCTGATTGGTCTAATCCTGCTGTTCCTATGTTTTATGGTCTCATGGTCTCATAGACTAAATCTGGATCTGGATCCTTTCCGAACCCCATGCTGAACACTGAGTGCCTGGACATGACTGGACATCTATTAAGTAACAAATTGAAGTTTGGAGCAATGAGTTTCTGCTGGAACCACAAAAGAAAAACAAAAAAATCATCTTGATATATTCCCATTGAATTCCAGGACTTAATTCAACATTTTACATTCATTTTTAAAAGTGTATCATGTTACAGTCAGTGACCTACTTCTCTGAGCAATGTAACTGACGTTTTGGACCAATATTTGGTGCTTTAAGTTTTTACTTTACAAGCTTAGAATCATTGTGCCAGAAAACAGACAATAGTTCCCATTACAGATCAGTCCCACCCAGGAGTCCTCCAGCAACAGTGGACATTTTACAGTTGTTGTGGAGACCACTCTTCATCTGCCCCCATTATCCCATCAACTGAATCACCTTCCTCTCCTACTTTCAAATCTCTTAGTATCTTTCCTTTCAGTTAGTCCTGATGAAGGGTCTCGGCCCGAAACGTCGACAGTGCTTCTCCTTATAGATGCTGCCTGGCCTGCTGTGTTCCACCAGCATTTTGTGTGTGTTAACTGAATCACTTTGTCATCTTTCCCCCGTATCAAACTCAGCCTCTTCTTTGTCCTATCCAGAAGACCATAAGGCATAGGAGTAGAACTGTTCCCACAACCTATGGATTCACTTTCAATGGCTCTTCCTGTTATGTTCTTGATATTAATTGTTTATTTATTTATGGTTATTTTTATTTCTTTTGTATTTACATATTTGTTGTCTTTTACACGTTGGTAGTTTGTCCTGTTGGGTCTCGTCTTTCATTGGTTCTATTGTGTTTTGTGGATTTACTGGGTATGCCCACAAGAAAAGAAACCTTGGGATTGTATCTGGTGACACATATGTACTTTGATACAAAATTTTCTTTGAATTTTGAACTTTTTGAACTTGATATTAGAAACAACTCTGGAAGCTTCACTGCACAGGATTGGAAAAAACTGCAGCGGGTTGCAGGCTCAGACAGCTCCATCATGGGCACTAGCCTCACAAGCACCGAGGACATCTTCAAAAGGCCATGCCTCAAGAAGCTGGAATCCATCATTGACGATCCTCACCATCTAAGACGTGCTCTCTTCTCATTACTACCATCAGGAAGGAGGTATGGGACTCAACACTTTAGGAGTAACTTCTCCACCTCTTAAAGTCCAACCCTACACCCCCATCATGAGAGGTGGAAACAGGTAAGGCTGGCCAAGAGGGCTCTGGTGAAGCTAAGTATATAGACCAATCCCCTGTATAGTGAATGGATTGCAGAAGCATTGATGAACTCCAACCATACCATCGACATCAGAGAACGATAAAGATAGGAGGTCATCGATGGCCTATGTTCTACCTGGAGCTCTGGGCCCAAGTAAGTGAGTAGTTCTCTCTTTTCACCTTCAGATTTCTGAATGGTCCATGAACCAATGAACCCTCCCTCACTATTTGTTTCTTTTTTGCACTACTTACTTATCTTTTATCTGTTTCTTATTGTAATGTGGTTTTTTTACGCATTGCCCTTACAGCTGCGTGAAACCACAAATTTCACAATATAAACACAAGAGATTCTGCAGATGCTGGAAATCCAGAACAACGCACACAAAATGCTGGAGGAAATCAGCAGGTCAGGCAGCATCTGTGGAGAGGAATAAGGAGGGAACATTTCATGCTGAGACCCTTCATGAGGGCTGGAAAGGAAGAGGGAAATGTTATGACATATGTCAGTGATAATAAACTTGATTCCGATTTTAATTTTAATTCTGAGCTTATCTTTCTAATCAGAAGACATGCTGAAGGAGTTCATCAGCTCTTTGCTCTTAGTGTGGCAGTACATGGTGTAAAGGTTACCACAATGGTTTACAGTACAGACAACCCAGGTTCAATTCCCACAGCACGGTAGTGTAGTGGTTAGCACAACGTTTACAGTACAGACAACCCGGGTTCAATTCCCACAGCACAGTAGTGTAGTGGTTAGCACAACGTTTACAGTACAGACAAACCGGGTTCAATTCCCACAGCACAGTAGTGTAGTGGTTAGCACAATGGTTTACAGTACAGACAACCTGGGTTCAATTCCCGCAGCACGGTAGTGTAGTGGTTAGCACAATGGTTTACAGTACAGACAACCTGGGTTCAATTCCCGCAGCACGGTAGTGTAGTGGTTAGCACAATGTTTACAGTACAGACAAACCGGGTTCAATTCCCACAGCACAGTAGTGTAGTGGTTAGCACAATGTTTACAGTACAGACAACCCGGGTTCAATTCCCGCAGCACGGTAGTGTAGTGGTTAGCACAACGTTTACAGTACAGACAACCCGGATTCAATTCCCACAGCACGGTAGTGTAGTGGTTAGCACAACATTTACAGTACAGACAACCCGGGTTCAATTCCCACAGCACGGTAGTGTAGTGGTTAGCACAACATTTACAGTACAGACAACCCGGGTTCAATTCCCACAGCACGGTAGTGTAGTGGTTAGCACAATGTTTACAGTACAGACAACCCGGGTTCAATTCCCACAGCACGGTAGTGTAGTGGTTAGCACAACGTTTACAGTACAGACAACCCGGGTTCAATTCCCACAGCACGGTAGTGTAGTGGTTAGCACAATGCTTTATGGTACAGATGATTGGGGTTCAATTCTTGTCGATGCCTCTAACAAGTTTGTAACTTCTCCATGTGACTGTGTGGGTTTCTTCCAGGTGCTCCAGTTTCCTCCCACAGTTCAAGGACGTACCTGTTGGTAGGTTAGTTAGTCATTGTAAATTGTCCTGTGATCAGGTTAGGGTTAAAGTGGGGGTAGCTGGGCGGGGTTGACTCGAAGGACAGGAAGGGCCTACTCCGTGCTGTATCTCGATAAGTAAATAAATCTCACAAATATTTTGTGCTATGTCTGGGCACCCATCCTGTCATTTGATACAAAGGAATACTTTCACACCATTCATATTAAATATATGTGACCCAGTCCCTTTTGCTGTCCTTGCTTTTATGAATCTATGGTTGGAACTTTATTTTCTCTCCCTCTAAAACAGATGAATGAAAACAAAGGACAGAAAGAAGCTGAGAATAGGGTGGGAGAATCGACAATGGACAAAGACTGTTTCTGTGTAACCACTAGGTACGCCTGCTCGTTAATGCCAGATCTAATCAGCCGATCATGTGGCAGCATCTCCATGCATCTCCTCTGACCTCCGTGGTCAAGAGGTTCAGTTGATGTTCAGACCAACATCAGAATGGGGAAGAAATGTGATTGAAGTGACTTTGACCGTGAGATGATTGTTGGTGCCAGACGGGGTGGTTTGAATATCTCAGAAAATGCTGATCTCCTGGGATTTTCATGCACAGTCTCTGGAGTTTACAGAGAATGCTGCGAAAAAAACAAAAAAAATCCAGTGAGTGGCAGTTCTGTGGGCAAAAACCCGTTGTTAATGAGCGAAGTCAGAGGAGAATGGCCAGAGTGGTTCAAACTGACAGGAAACCACACAGTACAACAGCGGTGTGCAGAAGAGCATTTCTGAACACACAACACTTAGAACCTTGAAGTGGCTGGGCTACTGCAGAAGAGGACCACTAACATCCACTCAGTGGCCACTTTATTAAATAGAAGAGGTACCAAATAAGGTGGAAACTGAGTGTATTTCCACGCATCATTTGTGGATACAATCCAGCTGTATAGAAATAGGAGAAATTAATCCATATCAACAACCCTCAAATCAAAACTCAAGACCCCACACTGTTGAGCAAGGAAATGATAATTACTACCAAATAAATGGTTGTAATATAATAACAAAATATTTCTGCTGTAATGCCTAACGTACCAAGCTGGAACAGTCAATGAGTCACTTGAGATATACTGGTGGATCGAAAATGTTAAATGTGTTTGAGCAATTATAAATCTGAGAATTTTTTTTAATGTACAGAGGGACAGAACAGCTGTACATGCTCATGTTTATTGGCTATAAGTGCAAACGAAAGGCTCTCCGTTTCTGCTGTCCCATTTATTTTGTTTATATTGGCTGGGATACTAATAAATTAATCAAATTCACATTGAGAAACACCATGTCCCATCATGCAGAATGATGTATATTAAAGGCAACAGCAACATAAACACTCGGGCAATGCTTGAGATATGTTTCTTCAAATCCCTCTGTGCACATGAGAAGCAACGTTCAGCAAAAAGTGCCAGAAATCCACAGGATGAATCGCACTGGAAGAGCAAGGGTGCTCTGAAAATTCTGAGAGGAACTGACAAAGGGAGACACTGAGAGCCTGTTTTCCAGGGTCAGAGAGACAAGGACATGAACTGACAGCTTGACACAAAGGAGACATTTCTTCACTCAGAGGCTGTGATTCTTGGAAATCCTCAGTCATTGAGTTTATTCAACTTTTGATAGCAAAGAAAATCAAAGCAAAACCACACAAAATGTTGGAGGAGCCTAGCAAGTCAGGCAGCATCTACTGAAGGGAATAAACAGTGCATATTTCTGGCCGAGACTCATCATTAGGACTTGCTGAGTTCCTTCAGCATTTTCTCTGTGCGTTTCTCGAGATTTCTAGCATCTGCAGAATCTCTTCTGCAAAGAATAAGCAGACTGTGAACTCACTGAATGCTAGAGAAGGGTTTAGAGATGATAAGTTGGACTACTGCTTCTGTTTAGTCCAACAAAGTCCCTTTAATTTCCAACAACAATGCAAATAAAGGGCAACACTTTCCACATTTGGTCTTGTCCTTTCAGGATGCAAGTGTATCCACATGGTCCACCAGAATTACCTGGTGTCATGGGAGTGTTATGAGCGGTTAGTCACTTGACCAAAGAAGGGGTAAATCATAACCATTCCACTTTAGAGGTGAGCACAGATCTAGGCTGGGTGGGGATAGGATGGTGGGGAGTGTCGAACTGAAGGGAGACTACATTGTCAGAGATGGTGTTAATCAGGTGAGACATACAACTGAGGCCCCACCTAGTTTTCAAGATGGCTGCCATGGCACCAGCCTGCCATGCACAAGGATTCTCCCTAGTGTCCACACCAATATTTATCCATTAACCAGCAACACATTCATCAATCTATTGTAGATACTTGCTACATTTTCTGTTTCATAAATTTCAGCAAAAAAAATCATTTCAACATCCCTAAAGAAGATTAGACCACTAAGGTTCTGAAATGAGCACTTAAATCAACACTGGGCATCCCATGTCCTGAAGTATCCTCAGTTTGACTTGTATATCTGGTGCAGTCACATGTAGAGTGATTTGCAACTTGCAGACTGCGTACCTCTGAAAATAGAAAAAAAATACTTTCCTCGTATGGAGTCGGGCCCATACTCTGCAGAGCAGAACTTGAGTGGGAATCTTGTTGGTTGGTGCACTATTTTTGAGCTATTTCCTGTGTTAATTGAAAAGCTTGAGTCAATATTTGATTTGGCCTGAGAAAAAGAAGAATTGAAATTTCCCAGATTGGAAATTTTGATAAATTAAGCATTCGGTTATTCTTTCCAGCAGATGAGTATACAGTCAGCCAAAAATCTTTGGGGATTTGTTTCATTCCATGCCTCAGAACTAACCTGGTGGGGCAATTGCTTTCTGTCGTATACCACAATATGAATGCACCTTTACAGATTATCTGAGCCATCCAATGCAACTTGCTGATTATGTTAAATAAAGCATCTTTTGTCGGTAGAGGCAACCTTGTTAATTGTCTTACTGAATAGCAAAATAAAAGTTCCCACAGATGTTTACATCATACCATGGCAGAACTGCAGCAACTTGGCTTCAAAGACTTTTGCGATACAATTTCTGGGTACATTCTTTCATTGATAACCAATCAAGTGGGCATGCAATGTTGGTGTCAGAAGTATGGCAATAGTTAGGAAATGCCCAACACAATCCTCACGAATTTGATTTGGTGTAAACGATGCATTTCACTGTATGTTTTGATGTAGCAGTACTGTGCAAAAGTCTTAAGCACATATATATATAGCTAGGGTACCTAAACATGGAGAGGAGAGTAAGTTTGTAAACCTGCTGGGAGCAAATGATGAATAGTGAGGGTGGAGCGCTGTGGGAGGGGTGTGGGACAGGTGACAGAGAAGGAGTGCCGGGGCAAGAGGTGGCGTGGGTGCAGACACACCCAACCCTGAGGCACTAGACAATGTCATTTGATTCCAAACAATTGGTTTATTGATCATTACAGAACGTCTGTCTGGTGCTTCCCACTCCCTCCTTCTCCCCTTCCTCTTTTCCCAACCCTGATTCCCCTCTCCCTGCCTCCTTCCCACTCTCAGTCCACAATAGAGACCTGCATCAGAACCAGGTTTATCGTCACTCACATATGTCATGAAATTTGTATTTTTTTGTGGCCGCAGTACTGTGCAAAAGTCTGAGTCACCCCAGATGTGCCTAAGAGTCTTGCACAGTACTGCATATAAAATCCATAGATGGTTACATGTATTTAAAAATGGATTAGTATTACTTAGATACATGATAGTCATCATGAACACAATGGGCTGAATGCCCTTTTCCATCTATTCCTTACGGAAAACATTTGAATAAACACACATCATTGTGTGGTCTATATTTATCAACCCAAGTACATAAATAAACTTCATCATGTTTGTGTCTGAGTAACTCCTTTTGCATTCCTGTCATCTCTGCCTCCACTTTCTTAGAATTTTGTGCAGATTCAGCATGCCGTCTAAAACTTTGACAAACTTCTATCAATGCATAGTGCAGAGTTTCCTGACTGGTTGCATCGTGGCCTGGCATGGAAACGCCAACAACCATGAACAGAAAAACCTCCAAAATGTGGTGGATTCAACCCTGTCCCTCACAGGAAAAGCCCTCCCAAACATTCAGCACAACTACAAGGAGTGCTGAAACAAGAAAGCAGCGTCTATCTAGGACCCCCACCATCCAGGCCATGCTCCCGTTTCCTGTTGTCGTCAGACAGGAAGTACAGGAGTCTGAGGTTCCACACCACCGGGTTCTGGAACAGTTACTACCCTTCAACCAGTAGGCTCTTGAACCAGCACGAATAATGTCACTCACTGAACACTGACTCATTTTCAAGGTCTCTACAACTCATGTTCTCAGTATTATTTATTTATTATTTTTATTGTGGTTATTTTTACATTTGCACTGTTTATCTTCTTTTGTAAGTTGGTTGCTTGTCAGTCTTGGTGAGTAATTTTTCATTGATTGTATTGTAGTTCTTTGTTCTACTGTTAATATCTGCAGAAAAATGAATCCCAGGCTTGTATATGGTGATATATATGTCCTTAGATAATAAATTTACTTTGAACCTTGATTTTTAAATGTTAATTTAAAATCCTTTTACTGAGGCTAGGTACCTTTATGTGACAGCAAAAACTTGCCTTTGTTGTAAAGGTGTCTGACCCATTGGTGTCCTTCGAGTTCATTGTGTTCTTTCTGCAAGTGTGGGTGTGCAACAGTCAGAGGTGTTCATCGAATGAAGAGAGAACAGGGAACACTTTTCATTGACTGATAGTGTATGTAAATGACAATTATGTTGTGATGTCAAATGGGGGGGGCCATAAATGCTGGAAAGCCAAAATAAAATGTGAAAATTCTGCAAATACTCAGCTGGTCAGTCAGCATCCGTGGAGAGCAGATTAGAAATTAACATCTCAGATCAATGACCTATCCTTAGAGCAGAAGGTCTAACGGACACGATAAGAACTCCCAGAGTTTTCAGCTTTTACCAAAGTGACTTTCCTTTATAGAAATAAAGCAAAAGATTTAAAGAGGTTTGCTCTGCAATAGTACTGATGAATGAGAACTGATCTCCAAGATAGACTGTAATGACTGTAACACCCCAACTTCTATACTGAGTACCCAAAGTGATGATAAGGCGCCACAGTAATGTACTGGTTAGCCTGATGCCATTACAGCTCGGGACATCAGAGTTCGGCATTCAATTCTGATGCCGTCTGTAAGAAGTTTATACGTCCTTCCCATGACCATGTGGGCTTCCTCTGTGTGCCTCAGTTTCCTCCCACAGTCCAACGATGTACCGGTTGGTAGGTTAATTACTTCCTAACCCTTACATCTCTGGTGGTTAGGGCAGCAATGAAGGTCCTCCATCTCTGTCTGTCCTTGGCCACTCAGATGTAGAAGGATTCTTTATTGCTGTTTCTGTAGCAGTTTTCTTTTACTAGTGTTGTTAGCCCAGAACTGAACCCCCAAAACTAGAGGACTGGTGGATCAGTCTTAGTCTGACCTGTTTGACATTGGTGATCCTGCCAAGAGGCAAAGCATAAAGCGCTGATTCCAGCCGATGTAGCTTGCTGGGTCATTGAGGCTCGCAAGTCTACAACCACGACAAGGTTGTGGTCCTCTTGGAGGAGTAGGTTAATTGGTCAGTGTAAATTGTTTTGCGATTAGGCTAGTATTAAATAGATGGGTTGTTGGGCATAGGTTAAAGGTGAGAGGGGAGCAACTTTGTCATACAGGGAGTGGTCAGTATATGGAAAAAGCTGTCAGAGCAAGGGGTTGAGGTAGGTACTATGATAATATTTAAAAGTTACTTGGACAAAGTGCATATATAGGCAAGATTGAAAAGGATATAGGTTCAATGTGGACAAAAGGGGACAGCTAAGATGGAATCATGGTCGGTCTAGTTGAGCTGGGTTGAAGGGTTTGTTTTCATTGTCTATGTATGGTAAATATTTGAGTAATATTTGAGTAATATTGTAAGTATATTATTTGATTAGGTATTCTTTGTTGTTTACATAATTTGTTATGGATTATATGTAAGAAGTATGTGAATGGTATACGTCATTAAGCCACCACATCATATGTGGCTGCCTCACTAAAAAAAAGAAAAAAACAGGTAGTCAACAGCTAGTTGAGTGGTGTCACAGCAACAACCTTACATTTATTGTCAGTAAGACCAAAGAACTGATTGTGTCATCAGAAAGGGCAAGATGAGGGAGCACACACCAGTCCTCATAGAGGGATCTGAAGTGGAAAGAGTGAGCAATTTCAAGTTCCTGGATGTCAATATCTCTGAGGATCTAACCTGGTCCCAACATATCAATGCATCTACAAAGAAGGCATGACAGCGGCTAAATTTCATTAGCAGTTTGAGGAGATTTGGTACGTCACCGTGGAGAGCATTCTAACTGACTGCATCATCATCTAGTATGGGGGGGGGGGGGGGGCTACTGTACAGGATTGAAATAAGCTGCAGAGAGTTGTAAACTTGGGCAGCTCCGTCATTGACACTAGCCTCCGGAGTATCCAGGCCACCATCATGATCACAGAGCGATGCCTCAAAAAGGTGGTATCTAATATTAAGGACCCCCATGACCCAGATCATGCCCACTTTTCATTGCCACCATCAGGGAGGAGGTACAGGAGCCTGAAGACACACACTCAGTGAATCAGGAACAGCTTCTTCCCCTCTGCCATCAGGGAGGAGGTACAGGAGCCTGAAGACACACACTCAGTGAATCAGGAACAGCTTCTTCCCCTCTGCCATCAGGGAGGAGGTACAGGAGCCTGAAGACACACACTCAGTGAATCAGGAACAGCTTCTTCCCCTCTGCCATCAGGGAGGAGGTACAGGAGCCTGAAGACACACACTCAGCGATTCAGGAACAGCTTCTTCTCCTCTCCCATCAGGGAGGAGGTACAGGAGCCTGAAGGCACACACTCAGCGATTCAGGAACAGCTTCTTCCTCTCCGCCATCAGGGAGGAGGTACAGGAGCCTGAAGACACACACTCAGCGATTCAGGAACAGCTTCTTCCCCTCCGCCATCAGGGAGGAGGTACAGGAGCCTGAAGACACACACTCAGCGATTCAGGAACAGCTTCTTCCCCTCTGCCATCAGGGAGGAGGTACAGGAGCCTGAAGACACACACTCAGTGAATCAGGAACAGCTTCTTCCCCTCTGCCATCAGGGAGGAGGTTGATGCACCATCAATAACTCACGCTGAGACTTAGGAAGCGAGATATCGGCTTTTATTGACTGGAAGAATAAACAACACTACATCCTGGGGAAAATGAGGGAGAGCAGCAGCCCACAGTCGCCTTTATACAGGGATCTGTGGGAGGAGCCACAGGAGCAGTCAGCAGGGGTCTGTGGGAGGAGGCACAGGAGCAGTCAGCAGGGTCTGTGGGAGGAGTCACAGGAGCAGTCAGACAGGGGGTCTGTGGGAGGAGCCACAGGAGCAGTCAGCAGGGGTCTGTGGGAGGAGCCACAGGAGCAGTCAGACAGGTATATCTAGTTCACCACATTCACCCCCCCCCCTTTGTTTTAAAAAAAGTCCCCAAGTATATTTACAGGTTAAGTCTATCAGGTGGTCGAATCGTTCGCTGCGATCTATGTAGCTCCGGCTGCAATTGCACAGGTGCCGGAGGTGGTGTTTGCACCGGAGACGGAGAGTGGGTTGGTTCTGTCCCAACTGGAGGTGTCAGGGATCCCTCGCGTGTGTGCGATGTCCCCGGAATAGACGCGTACGAGATGCCCGGTACATGAGCGTCGTGAGGAGTCTGGGTGTGGCACGGTGTGTGCGGTGTCACCTCGGGTACAGGGTTCATAGTTACCGTGGAATGTTCGGGGTGGTGGTCTGCTGCTCCGGCGGGCGCCAGGTCGCGGACAGAGACCGTGTCCTCCCGCCCATCAGGCAAGACCACGTAGGCATACTGGGGATTAGCATGCAGGAGGTGAACCCTCTCGACCAGCGGGGAGTACTTATTACTCCTCGCATGTTTACGTAGCAGCACTGGCCCCGGGGACGTCAGCCAAACTGGTAGGGTGGTCCCAGTGACAGACTTCCTGGGAAAAGAGAATAGGCGTTCGTGAGGGGTGGCATTGTGACACCAAATGGGACGCAGGAAGTGATAGAGCCTGCCACCCGCCTCGAAGGCGGTGTAGGGGCGGTCCTCTGGGCGGATGGGGAGCTGGTGATAAGCGGATTTCAGATCTATTGTCGAGTACACCTTGTACTGAGCTATCTGGTTGACCATATCCGCGATGCGGGGTAGGGGGTACGCGTCAAGCTGCGTGAATCTATTGATGGTCTGGCTATAGTCCACAACCATCCTATTTTTCTGCCCAGTCCGAACAACAACCACCTGGGACCGCCATGGGCTTGTGCTCGGCTCAATGATCCCCTCCCCGAGCAGCCGCTGCACCTCTGAATGAATAAAGGCCCTGTCCCCTGCGCTGTACCTCCTGCTTTTAGTCGCCACCGGTTTACAGGCGGGGGTCAGGTTGGCGAACAGCGGAGGGGGAGGGATCTTGAGGGTGGAGAGGCTGCAAGTAGTGTCAGTAGCACAGCTATCGGCATGGTGCTGGGCGGGATGTGTGGTTCGGTGTGTATGTGCGTGTGGTAACGGAGTATATGGCGAAGTCCCACCAAACTGAGGATTCCTGACAGTGAGTGGTGGGAGGGGCCCGTCATATGCCATAGTCACACTTTTGAGATGGCTCTGGAAATCGAGCCCCAACAGTACAGGTGCACACAGTTGAGGCATGACCAGGAACGCAAAGTTCCGATACTCTGTGCCCTGCACCACCAATGTCGCTACACAACCCACCCGGATGTCTGTGGAATGCGACCCAGAAGCCAAGGTGATCTTCTGACGTGCCGGCCGTGTCACGAGTCCACAGCGTTGCACTGTGGCCGGGTCAATAAAACTCTCAGTGCTGCCCGTGTCAAACAGGCAGCTAGTCCTGTGCCCCTCCACCAGGATGTCCATCATCGACCTTGCGAGCTGGTGCGGAGCGCTTTGGTCGAGGGTCACGGTAGCCAGCGTTGAACGGGTCGAGTCGGGGGCGGGGCCTGGTGACGCCGGCAAAGATGGCCGCTCACATCCGGGCATGCAAGATGGCGGCTCCCAGGTCGCACACGGGCAGGAAGGGGCGGGGCATGGTGACGCCGGCAAAGATGGTTGTCCACATCCGGGCATGCAAAATGGCAGCCCCCAGGTCTCAGACGCAGCGCTGCTCGACCCCGGGCGCGGTTTAGATTTACAGACCTTGGCGAAATGGCCCTTCTTCCCGCAGCTGGAACAAGTCGCTTCGCGAGCCGGGCAGCTGTTTCTGGAATGTTAGTGAAGCCCACAAAAGTAACAGAGTTTTATGCCTGGCGAATTCGAGGAGTTCGTGATACCGCGACTGGCAGCGGCATTGGCGAATTCGCTCGGAACCGGGGAATCGCGCGGCTGGACTGCCTCGGCGTACAGCTGCGCAGCCTCCAACGTATCAGCTGTCTCTATCGCTGAGCGTAAGGTAAGATCAGCTTTTTCCAGCAGCCGCTGGCGCAAATACACTGACCTGACTCCAGTCACAAAAGCGTATCGGACCAAGAGTTCCGCACGCTGTTCCGCTGTGAACATTTGGCAGTCACAAGTCCGCACGAGTGCCTGTAGAGCTCGGAGAAATTCAGCAGTCGACTCCGTAGGCCGCTGTTTTCATGTTGCCAAGCGATGCCGGGCATAAACTGCATTCACCGGCCGCAGGTACTGTCTTTTGAGGGCATCAAGCGCCCCCTCGTAGGTCGAGAGGTCCCTGATGAATGAATAAACTATTGGGGCGACCCTCGAGAGGAGAAGTTTGAGCCTAACAGCTGAGTCGGTGGCACGAACCTCCTCCAAGTATGATTGGAAGCATACAAGCCAGTGTTCAAAGGCAAGAGCTGCTTCAGGGTCTTGGGGGTCCAAATCTAAGCGTTCTGGGCGTAAAACGGTTTCCATGTTTGAACTTCCAGTCAATAAAATTGATGCACCATCAATAACTCACGCTGAGACTTAGGAAGCGAGTTATCGGCTTTTATTGACTGGAAGAATAAACAACACTACATCCTGGGGAAAATGAGGGAGAGCAGCAGCCCACAGTCACCTTTATACAGGGGTCTGTGGGAGGAGCCATAGGAGCAGTCAGCAGGGTCTGTGGGAGGAGCCACAGGAGCAGTCAGACAGGTATATCTAGTTCACCACAGAGGTACAGGAGCCTGAAGGCACACACTCAACGATTCAGGAACAGCTTCTTCCCCTCTGCTATCAGGGAGGTGGTACAGGAGCCTGAAGGCACACACTCAGCGATTCAGGAACAGCTTCTTCCCCTCTCCCATCAGGGAGGAGGTACAGGAGCCTGAAGGCACACACTCAGCGATTCAGGAACAGCTTCTTCCCCTCTGCCATCAGGGAGGAGGTACAGGAGCCTGAAGGCACACACTCAACGATTCAGGAACAGCTTCTTCCCCTCTGCCATCAGGGAGGAGGTACAGGAGCCTGAAGACAAACACTCAGCGATTCAGGAACAGCTTCTTCCCCTCCGCCATCAGGGAGGAGGTACAAGAGCCTGAAGACACACACTCAGCGATTCAGGAACAGCTTCTTCCCCTCCGCCATCAGGGAGGAGGTACAGGAGCCTGAAGACACACACTCAGCGATTCAGGAACAGCCTCTTCCCCTCCGCCATCAGGGAGGAGGTACAGGAGCCTGAAGACACACACTCAGCGATTCAGGAACAGCTTCTTCCCCTCTCCCATCAGGGAGGAGGTACGGGAGCCTGAAGACACACACTCAGCGATTCAGGAACAGCCTCTTCCCCTCTGCCATCAGGGAGGAGGTACAGGAGCCTGAAGACACACACTCAGCGATTCAGGAACAGCTTCTTCCCCTCTGCCATCAGGGAGGAGGTACAGGAGCCTGAAGACACACACTCAGCGATTCAGGAACAGCTTCTTCCCCTCTGCCATCAGGGAGGAGGTACAGGAGCCTGAAGACACACACTCAGCGATTCAGGAACAGCTTCTTCCCCTCCGCCATCAGGGAGGAGGTACGGGAGCCTGAAGACACACACTCAGCGATTCAGGAACAGCTTCTTCCCCTCTGCCATCAGGGAGGAGGTACGGGAGCCTGAAGACACACACTCAGCGATTCAGGAACAGCTTCTTCCCCTCTGCCATCAGGGAGGAGGTACGGGAGCCTGAAGACACACACTCAATGATTCAGGAACAGCTTCTTCCCCTCCGCCATCAGGGAGGAGGTACAGGAGCCTGAAGACACACACTCAATGATTCAGGAACAGCTTCTTCCCCTCCGCCATCAGGGAGGAGGTACAGGAGCCTGAAGACACACACTCAATGATTCAGGAACAGCTTCTTCCCCTCTGCCATCAGGGAGGAGGTACAGGAGCCTGAAGGCACACACTCAGTGAATCAAGAACAGCTTCTTCCCCTCTCCCATCAGGGAGGAGGTACAGGAGCCTGAAGACACACACTCAGCGATTCAGGAACAGCTTCTTCCCCTCCGCCATCGGGGAGGAGGTACAGGAGCCTGAAGACACACACTCAGCGATTCAGGAACAGCCTCTTCCCCTCTGTCATCAGGGAGGAGGTACAGGAGCCTGAAGACACACACTCAGTGATTCAGGAACAGCTTCTTCCCTCTGCCATCCAATTTCTGAATGGACATTGAACCCATGAACACGACCTCACTGCTTGTTTATTTCTGTTTTTGCACATCTTGTTTAACTATTATCTATATACTTACTGTAATTCACATTTTCTTTTTCTATTATCTTGTACTTTGTACTGCTGCTGCGAAGACAAGAAATTTCATGACATGCCGGTGATATCAAACCTGATTCTGGCTCCTGTGATTTTCTTTTGATTAGCTTCTGGAGTTTCAAAGCATAACAGTCTATGACTCCAAGCCTCTATGGTACCACAAGCTACACAGCAAATTAATCTCATCCTTTTATTTTCTGAAGTAAATTAATCACATTGATTCAAATAATAGAGCATTATATACATTGTGTATGAGCAGATGTTTTTCACAAAGTTCAAAGTATATATGCCACTAGAGACAATCCTGAGTTTCTTTTTCTTCTGGGCGTTCCAAGTAAATACAAAGAAACACCAAAAAACAAGCTAAATAACAATAATAAATAAATAAGCAATAAATATCAAGAGCATGAGGTTAAGAATCCTTGAAAATGAGTCCATTCCAGGAATGGAATTAAACTGAACCACAGGAATTAATAGGATACATAGCCAAAAGCTCAGTAAGAGTGAGAATTTTAAGGGGCTTTTTTAAAATATGAGGAACAGGTGGCAAGATTCAAGGAGGAATTTCCAGAGTTTAGGATCTACATGTGAAAAAACACAAATCACACGATGGAATTCAAAATGCACTTGATGCCAGAACTGGAGAACGTGGATGTTCCAGAGAACTGGGTTGGTGGGGAAGAGGCATGAAAACATTAGATTGTTTATTAATCAATTCAAAATGTACACTGAAACATCCAGTGAAATTCGTGTCTGTATTAACAACCAACCTGATCTGAGGATGTGCTGGCGGCAGCCCGGAGGTGTGTTCTGCAACCAACACAGAACAAACAACCCCCCTCCCCCACCATCCACACTCACAAGCAGGCCTCCAACCCTAGGATAGGCTGCCTCTGGGCCTTGGGCCTCCACATGCCGAAGACTTCATAAAGGAGATATTTTTATGTGGGAGGGAGGGAAGAATGGGGCATCGATGAGGAAGTATGACCATCAACCCACGAATACTACCTTATGACTTTTCTCTCTTTTTTTGCACAACTTGTACATACATATATTTATAGTCCATCTTAACGTGTTGCTCTGCACTGCTGCCACAAAACAGATGTCACAGGGGATTCTGCAAATACTGGAAATCCAGAGTAACCCAGTGGAACACAGACGAAGCATTTGACGAACTAAGCTGGTCAGACAGCATCTATGCAGGGAAATAACGAGTTAACATTTCAAGCCAAGACCCTTCCTCACTCTAGATTTCATGACATACGCCAATGATAATAACCCTGATTCTGAAGTATCAAAGCACCAGGCAGAGAGACAGAGCTGGTTAGGACAATGAACAGGATTTGGATGAATTCAAATTCATGGAATCTTTATTACAGTTGCAACAGCCATCTATGGGAATGGATCCTTACTGTTTTAATTGGGGACTGTGGTGAAAATTGTTTAAACGATAATTCAGAAACACAGGCACTTTCCTAGAAGAAATATTTATGAGCCTGATATTAAATAAATTTCAGCAAACACATCTCAAAAAGTGTTTGTGAACATTGTAATAGCAGAGAGGGATGTTCCTTTTCTCAGTGTGATCTGTAAGTGCAGGATAACTTCCTTTGCTTTACCTCAAAGAAATAACTCGCCCAGAGCAACAATGTGATCATTTCCCAACTCACCTTTACTGAGTGAAGTAGCCAGTTAAGTGACAATTTATTTTGGGTAGAGTTGAATTGTGATTTCCAAATGGCATCAAATTTGTGATTCCCTGCAGTGTTTCAACAGAGAATTCCTCACCTGCTTCTAGTTCAAATTCAAATTTATAGTTGTCATCATCATCAATACATGTCGTGTCGTATGATGTAGGTAGTCATGGTGACCGTGATAATATGCCTGTTATGCCATATCATATGATGTAGGCGATTACAGTCTTCCCATGACCATAATTGTTCTTGGCAAATTTTGGGGGCTAAGCAGGTGTTACACCTTGCCCAAGGGCGACCAACAGGCTAGCGGAGGGCAGGAGTGCCTTACACCTCCTTTGGCAGAGACGACTCTCCACCTCATCTCCCTGTTGTCATAGGGTATAAATGCCATGGAAATTAGCTTTTGCAGCAATAACACAGAACATTAAAAGAAGAGGACAAACATAAGTTCATATAAACTTAAATTAACATAAATAGACAAGTATATGAAAAGGAAAGGTTTTGTGGGATATGGGATAAACTTTAGCCAGAGGTTGGTGAACCTGTGGAATTCATTGCCACAGACAGTTGTGGAGGACAAGTCATTGGATATATTTGAAGTGGAGGTTGATAGGTTCTTGATTAATCAGGATGTCAAAGGCTACAGATGAATGGGGTTGAAAGGAATAATAAATCAGCCATGATGGAATGGCAGACCAGACTCGGCAGGCCAAACCGCCTAATACTGTTCCTGTGTCTTATGTCCTCAGGATAGGCAAATCAGAATCAGGTTTATTATCACCAGGATGTGTTGTGAAATTTGTTAACTTAGCAGCTGCAGTAAAATGCAGTACATGATAATACAGAAAGAAAAAATAGGTACATCAATTACAGTAAGTATATATGTGTATATAAAATAGTTAAATTTAAATTAGTGCAAACAAAAATAATATATATAAAAAAGTGAGGTAGTGTTCGTGGGTTCAATGTCCTTTTAGGAATCCTTTTATGGCAGAGGGGAAGAAGCTGTTCCTGAATCGCTGAGTGATTGTGCCTTCAGGCTTCTGTTCCTCCTTTCTGAAGGTAACAATGAGAAGAGGGCATGCCCTGAGTGATGGGGGTCCTTAATAATAGACACCACCTTTCTAAGGCATCGCGCCGTGAACATGGCTTGGATACTATGGAGGGAGGCTAGTAGCCAAGATGGAGCTGACTAATTTTACAACTGTCTGGAGCTTTTTTTGGTCCTGTGCAGGAGCACCGCACCCCCACCCCCATACCAGACAGTGATGCAGCCTGTCAGAATGCTTCTGAGGTACATCTATAGAAGTTTTCAAGTGTTTTAGTTGACATACCAAATCTCTTCAAACTGAATGAAATATAGCTGCTATCTTGCCTTCTTTATAGTTGCATTAATATGTTAGGACCAGGTTAGATCCTCAGAGATATTGACACCCAGGAACTTGAAATTGCTCACTCGTGTCGCAGTATGTGTTCCTTCATCTTACCCTTACTGAAGTCCACAATCAGCTCTTTCCTCTTACTGATGTTGAGTTGTTATTGCGACACCATTGAACTGCTGGTATGCTCCTGTACTATACTCCGGTATCTCACCTCCATCTGAGATTCTACCAACAATGGCTGTCTCATCAGCAGACTGTGATCTTCCGGTCAGGAAGTCAAGGATCCAATTGCAGAGGGAGGTACAGAGGCCCAGGTTCTGTCGCTCATCGATCTGGACTGTGGGAATGATGGTGTTAAACACTGAACCCCATAGTCAACAAACAGTATCATGGCATAGGTGTTTGCATTGTCCAAGTGATCTCAGGCTGTTTGAAGAGCCATTGAGATTGCACTTGCCATTTTGACCTATTGTGGTGATAGGCAAATTGCAATGGGTCCAGGTCCTTGCTGAGGCAGGAGTTCAGTCTAGTCATGACCAACCTCTCAAAGCATTTCATCACTGTTGATATGAGTGCGACAGGGTGATAGCCATTCAAACAGCTCACTACTCTACTTAGGCACTGGTATAAATGTTGCCTTAATTAAGCATGTGGGAACTTCTGACCATAGCAGTGAGAAGTTGAAATGTTCTTGAATACTCGGGCCAGTTGGTTGGCACAGGTTTTCAGAGCCTTACCAGGTACTCCATCGGAGCCTGCTGCCTTGCAAGGGTTCACCCTCCTGAAAGACAGCCTGACATCTGCCTCTGAGACAGAGATCACAGGGTCATCAGGTGCAGCAGGGATCTTCACACCTGTAGTTGTGTTCGCCCTTTGAAAGTGGGCATCGAAGGTGTTGAGTTCATTTGGTAGTGAACCCAATCCTATTGGGTTTCACTTTGTAGGAAGTAATGTCTTACAGTCCCTGCCAGAGTTGCCGTGCATCCGATGTCACCTCCAACCTCATTCGAAATCGTCTTTCTACCCTTGAAATAGCCCTCCACAAATCATACCTGGTTTTCTGGTACAGTCCTGGGTCACCAGACTTGAATGCCACAGATCTAGCTTCAAGTAGTTGACGGACCTCCTGGTTCATCCACGGCTTTTGGTTTGGGAATGTGCAGTAAGACTTTGTAGGCACACACTCATCCACACAGGTTTTAATGAAGTCGGTAACAACTGCAGCATACTCATCCAGGTTCAAAGATGAATCCCTGAACACAGTCCAGTCCACTGATTCAAAGCAGTCCTGTAGGCACTCCTGTGCTTCCCTTGTCCATACCTTCTTGGTCCTCACTGCTGGTGCTGCAGTGTCCAGTCCCTGTCTAAACTCAGGGAGTAGAAGTACAGCCAGGTGATCAGACTTCCTGAAGTGAGGGTGTGGAATAGCACGGTAGGCATTCTTGATGGTAATGTTACAGTGGTCCAGTGTGTTGTTTCCTCTGGTATTACAAGTGATTTGTTGGTGGTAATTATTTAGTGACTTTTTCAAGCTGGCCCTGGTTAAAATCTCACAAAATGAAGGGATACAGGGGGACATTGATAGGATGCAAAGCTAGGCTGAGAAGTGGCAGATGGATTTCAACCCAGATAAGTGTGAAGTAGTTCATTTTGGTAGGTCAAATATGATGGCAGAATATAGTATTAATGGTAAGACTCTTGGCAGTGTGGAGGATCAGAGGGATCTTGGGGTCCGAGTCCGAGCATGCCTTATGAAAACAGGATGAGTGAACTTGGCCTTTTCTCCTTGGAGTGATGGAGGATGAGAGGTGACCTGATAGAGGTGTATAAGATGATGAGATCCAGTGATCGTGTGGATAGTCAGAGGCTTTTTCCCAGGGCTGAAATGGTTGCCACAAGAGGACACAGGTTTAAGGTGCTGAGGAGTTGGTACAGAGGAGATGTCAGGGGTAAGTTTTTTACTCAGAGAGTGGTGAGTGCATGGAATGGGCTGCCGGCAATGGTGGTGGAGGTGGATACGATAGGGTCTTTTAAGAAACTTTTGGATAGGTACATGGAACTTAGAAAAATAGAGGGCTATAGGTAAGCCTAGTAGTTTCTAAGGTAGGGACGTGTTCGGCAGAACTTTGTGGGCCGAAGGGCCTGTATTGAGCTGTAGGTTTTCTATGTTTCTATGTTTAACATTTAATCAGGTTTTTCATTGTATTTATTCCAATATTAACATAGCTTTAAATTTTATTGCTTCCAGTGAAGTCCAGTGAAATACGCATAAACAATAAATTGAAATGTCAGTTCTGCCAAGGCTAGTTTTACTGGTGAACATAACATCCTATCTTCTCCTAATTTTAGTTCCTTTCAAAAATGTAATTTAGCTGATTCATTGTTTTTTCAAGTAAGTGTAGTGGTTAGCATGATGCCATTACAGCTCAGGGCAATCTGGAGTTCAGAGTTCAATTCAAGTGCTGCTCTACATGGAATCTCTGCACGTCATCTTTGTGACTGTGTGGGTTTTCTTCGGGTCCTTCAGTTTCCTCCCACAGTCCAAAGATGTACCTGGTAGGTTAATTGGTTAGTGTGAATTGCCCCGTGATTCATTTAGGGTTAATCAGGTCTGTGGGTGCTGGAGCCGACATTGTGTGGTCTCACTAAATAAATAAATAAATTTCTGTTCACTTGGTGACAGCCCCGTGACAAATGGCTTTCTATTATCATAAACACAAAGGCAGCTTTCATAAACAAAATAATCAAACTATAATGGCACAAAAACTGTGTCCACCTTTGCTGAAGCGTGGGAAATCTGCTCTGCCAGGTCACTTAGAAGAATTAATGCTTACTTAGAATCCAAAATCAGAATCAGAATCAAGTTTATTCAAGTTTGATTGTCATTCAACCGTACTCATGAATACAGCCAAACAAAATAGAGTTCCTCCGGGGCCAAGGTGCAACACACAGAACCAACAGTTACACACATGTTGTGTATTTAACCGTATATATATATATATATATAGGTTGATTAAGCATTCTTGTTCACTTATGTAAAAATACATGAACTGCATACAACATTATGCTACCACGTTCTACGTGTACCCCTCGCTTAAAGTAAACACGAAGTTAGATTCAAGTTTTGGACTCCCATGTCTTCCTTTGAATTAGTTTAATGATTTGAAATTGCGAAACATAACAATACATATAGTTATGATAGTAGTCCTGTTATCACTGACAGCAATGTCTCAAAAAGGTGGCATCCATTATTAAGGACTGGCATCACCCAGGACATGCCCTCTTCTCATTGCTACCATCAGGAAGGAGGTACAGAAGCCTGAAGGCACACACTCAGCGATTCAGGAACAGCTTCTTCCCCTCCACCATCAGGGAGGAGGTACAGGAGCCTGAAGACACACACTCAGCGATTCAGGAACAGCTTCTTCCCCTCCGCCATCAGGGAGGAGGTACAGGAGCCTGAAGACACACACTCAGCGATTCAGGAACAGCTTCTTCCCCTCCGCCATCAGGGAGGAGGTACAGGAGCCTGAAGACACACACTCAGCGATTCAGGAACAGCTTCTTCCCCTCTGCCATCAGGGAGGAGGTACAGGAGCCTGAAGACACACACTCAGCGATTCGGGAACAGCTTCTTCCCCTCCGCCATCGGGGAGGAGGTACAGGAGCCTGAAGACACACACTCAGCGATTTGGGAACAGCTTCTTCCCCTCCGCCATCAGGGAGGAGGTACAGGAGCCTGAAGACACACACTCAGCGATTTGGGAACAGCTTCTTCCCCCCTGACATCCGATTTCTGAATGGACGTTGAACCAGTGAACACTACCTCACTACTTCTTTTATTTCTATCTTTTTGCACTACTTATATAATTTAACTATTTAAGCTATAAATACTTACCATAATTCACAGATTATTTTCTCTATTATTGTATCTTGCATTATACTGCTGCTGCAAAGACAACAAATTTCACAACGTATGCCAGTGATACTAAACCTGATTTTGATTCTGATTGTGAATCTTTAATCTTTAATATACTGTGACATTTGTTCTGTGACACCAAGACATTGTAAAACATTAAAAATTTATAGTATACAAAAATAATATATAGAAAAAAACTAGCGCAAAAAGAGAGCTAAATGGTGAAGTGTTGATGGGTTCATTGCCTGTTCAGAAATCTTATGACAGAGGGGAAAGAAGCTGTTCCTGAATTGTTGAGTATGGATCTTCAGGCTTCTGTACCTCCTCTCTGATGGTAGCAATGAGAAGAGGGCATGTCCTGGGTGATGGGGGTCTTGAATGATGAATGCCACTTTTTAAAGGCATCTCTTTCTGTTTGTTTCTATTTCAATTCAATTTACTTGAAAAATGAAAATATAAAATATAGTATACCCATAAATAATGGAAAACTTGGGTTGGAAACTTAAATTGCTTTTATTTTGCCTAAAGCCGATTAGAGCTAAATGTATTTGGAACTTGTAAGAAGTGAAGCCCTCAAAAGATAAAAATGACTGTTACGCCAATATGATTTTTACACTAGGCTTTTATGGTAATTTAAAGCCAGTCATTGTCAAAGTCAAAGTAAACTTTATTATCACGGTATGTATATGTTACCATGTACTGCTTTGAGATTTATTTTCTTGCAGGTATTACTGAAAAATAAAGAAATATAAGAAATATATATAAACAAAGACTGAAAAACGTTCAATGTGCAAAAGGAAATACTGAGAACATTAGTTGAAAGTGAGTCTGGAGATTGCAAGAACATCAGATAGCAAAATCATAGGACATAGGAGCAGAATTGGGCCATTCGACCCATCCAGTCTACTCCGCCATTCCATTATCACTGATTTATTATCTGTCTCACCCCATTCTCCTGCCATCTCCCTGTAACCTTTGACACCTTTACTAATCAAGAACTTACCAGTCTCCGCTTTAAATGAGGACTTGGCCTCCACAGCTGCCTGTAGCAATGAATTCCACAGATTTACCACCTTCTGGCTGAAGAAATTCCTCCTTATCTCTGTTCCAAATGGACATCCTTCTATTCTGAAGCTGTACCCTCTGGTCCTAGGCTCCCCCACTATAGGAAACATCCTCTCCGTGTCATCTCCCAAATGTTAGACATGGGATTAATCGGTGAGAACAGTGATCAGTTTCGTTAGTGTTCAGCTGCGTGTCTTGCTGGCTATCGCAAAGTGTGAGAGTTGATATTGTCCTGTGGCAAACACATCTGCTGACATAACAGAGAGATTGTGATGTGGTTTGGAGACTCCTCTGTGCCAGGATCTTAATCTTTGGAAATGTCAAACTCTGTTTGCCAAATCCAATTAATGTATTATCCGTTCCAATTTTCACTTAATAAAATATTCCTCCATGAGTGAGCACACATACTTTGATCAGAAATGAAATGGTTTCCAGCAGTAAACTTCTTCCTCATGAGAATTAAGGGTGACTGATGTTATCAAGGATTATCATTTCCTTTCTGAAGCTCAGCTCTTTCTGAATAAGTCGTGGTTATTGAAAAAATGAGGGAATTGAAATGAGATGTTGAGCTAATATTCCCAGCAAATGTTAGGAAGAGGTTATGTGGAAAACAAAGTGATCAAAATAGGGTAAATGCAAGCAAGCTTTTTCCAGTGAGGTTGTGTGAGACTGGAACTAAAGGTCATAAGTTAAGGGTGAAAGGTGAAATGTTTAAAGAGATCCCAAAGGCAAATTTCTTCACTCAGTGGGTGATGCAAGATTATTTATTACTGTATTATTATTTCTTTGTTTTATATTCTCAGGGTTGTATATGGTGACATATATGTACTTTGATAATAAATTTATTTTGAGTGTGGAACAAGCTGCCATCAAAAGAGCTGGACTGCAATACTTAAGAGAAGTTTGCAGAAGTGCATGGATGGGAGGGGTATGGGGGGCTTGGCCTGGGTATGGGCTGATGGGACTAGGCAGAATAACAACTTGGCATGGAGTAGATGGGCTAAAAGGCCCAGTTCTGTGCTGTCATGCTGTATGACTCTATGACTCTAAACAGTAGCAGTGGAGAGTGTGTTTGAGAGGAACAGGAGTACAGAATGCAACAGTGAAAGTGACTAAAATGTGGAAAAAAGAGCCAAGCCATGAAAAGTATGCAGTTAAGGTGAGAGTGTGTAACTTTGAAGGAGCTATCTGGCTCAGCATCACTTCATTTACATACAATCAGTCTATGTATATAAGGTCATATTCCTTACTTACCTACTGCCTGTTACGTCTTTGGCATTCAGGGCATCATTGATAATCAGATATTTAATTAATTAATTAATGGCTCCGTCTGTCTAAGTAGACAATGGATGCACCCGTCAGGGTGCAGACCTGGACGATGAATATGGAGATTCTGGGCTGCCCAGACATCAAGATCCCCCTCGCGGCCTCGCGGATGCGATCCAAAGGAATGCGAAGCAGTACATTTGGCATCAGCTTGGCTGCAAGAGCTGCCAGGAGGTGACATGATACGTCATCCAACTGCCTTATGGGCTTCACTCCGGATTTGTGTAGGCTTTACTCCTTAGCCTTCGCATCTCCCGAAGATACCCACAAGGCAGTGAAATCCATAACCCTGGATAGGGGCCCATACCGGGTACCGTCAGCCAGAGCCAGCTGAGCCCAGGACTCGTGTAAGGCAGGGTCATCATGCCCTGTAATAGTGACATATGGAGACACTACCCACTACCCATATTTATTTCTTGCTTATTTATATATATATATCATTATTATTAAAACATTTTTTCTCAGTTCAAGTTGGTAAAACCTGAGGTATGGGCATAGCCAAGCATACTCATTTCTCAATTGCTGGGAACTATCGGACTATTCTAGTGGTGTTTAGTATTGTGGCTTTCTGGGGATTTACGTAGATATTGCTGTATAGCCCTAATTGCTATCAGGACAATATACACTTTGTTCATGTTCCATAGTCTTTCAGTTTCCTCTTTTAATTCAGCATATTTCTAGTGTTTGTCACTTATTGATTTCTGTAAGTTATGTGAGTTTGGAATGACTATATCAAATGACTATAAGTAAGTTGTTCTTGCTTGCTTATCCTGTATTTATTATATCTGGGCAGTTACTATGGACTGTCCTATCTGTAATAACTGATCGGTCATAATATAACCTGTGGGACTCTGACTCTAAAACTGAATCAAGCTTGTATTTATAGTAAGGTGTAATTTCACTTATGAGTTTGTATTTTAAAGCAAGATTTTGGTGAATGACTTGGTTGTGCCTGTGTAAGTAATCAGATTGAGTTAAACTGCTACAGGATCCTCTAATGTGTTGGATTGTTTCTGGTTTTTCATGGCAATTTCTACAATTATCATCTTGAATTTGTTGGTCTTTTATTATGTATTTTTGATTGTTTTTCTGTGTTAACCACGTTGTCCTGTATTGCTACAAGGAGCATTTCTGTTTCTGGGAAGAGGTCTCCAACTCTGAACCAGGTTTTTGATGCTTCCTTCTCTGCTCAAATCGTGAACATGTGTTCAATGGAGGGTCACGTTCTTCTCTTGGTTAACTTTTTCTTCAATAGTGATAATGGCTTCATTTTTCTGTGTTGTGCTCTCATTTAAGTTTAGTTGTGTATACTTCTTATCCGAATTGCATATGCTCGCATGGAGTACTGAATCCTGTTTTCATTGGTGAAAATATATTCTCAGAAGTTTTATCTGATTGTTGCATAGACTTTTAATGTCTGTTATTTCTCTTCTCCCTTCTGTCCTAAATAGTGTTAATCTAAGTGCATTTGAATGTACATAATGCTCTCTGAAATTATTATTATTATTATTATTATTATTATTATTATTATTATTATTATTATTATTATTATTATTATTATTATTATTATTATTATTATTATTAGTTGTCCATCATTGATGATAGCAGATATTTATTTCTTATTTATTTAGTATTTTTTTCTTCTTTTACATAGTGGTTGTTCACCCAGTTGGTGCAGTCTTTCATTGATTCTTTTATGGTTAGTGGATTTATTGAGTATGCCCACAAGAAAATGAATCTCAGGGTAGTATATGGTGACATATGTGCACTTTGATAATAAATTTACTTTGAACTTTGAACTCTGTCTTCCATAGCCACTCAAATGTAGAAGGATTCTTCATTGCTCTTTCTGTAACAGTTTCGTTTGACCAGTCAGGGTTGTTAGCCCTGAGCTGAACCCCTAAAGCTGGAAGATTGGTGGAACACTCTTAGTGTGGCCCCTACATTTAAGTATTTGGCATGGGTGATCTTACCATAAAGCCTTGCCTCCAGCCAATATAGCTCTCTGGGTCACTGGGGCACACAAGCCTCCAAACCCTACGGCAAGCTTGTGGTCCTCTTGGAGGAAGTTAAACTTATGTATTAGTATTTATTGTGTTTTTATTGTGTTAGTAATTCTCATTGTGTGTGTGTGTGTGTTTTTATGCAACAATGATTTTGCTCTCCTTTTCACTTGTTTACTGAAAAACGACAATAAATAACTGTGAATCTTGAATTTTGAGGGTTTTTTTTTAACAAATTTAGAGTGTTTGATGCCTGAAATGTGCTGCCAGGAATGGTCATGAAGGCAAATATGACAGAGACCTTTAAAAACCTCTTTGATAGCCATGTGGATGTGCAGATAATGTCAGCAAAAGGGATTATTTTAGTTAGGTGTTTAATTAGTTTGGCACAACAATGTGGGCTGAGGGGTATGTTCCTGTGCAATACTGTTCTATGAGAGCTAATCAGTACGTTGTCTTCTCAGAGACCTCTCACGGTAGAAGATGCTTGCTTCCATCCTGGTTCTGAGGTGGCCGATGAGGCCAAGGTCTCTGTTACGTAACGGTGCAGGAGCTGATGAGTGTGAGAGTGCTACTGCTGCACCTAGATTTTCTGCCTGTGCAGAAACTGGAGGTGATTAGAGTCACCTTCTCCATTTTGAGCAGATGTGGGAGAATGCAGGTGTGGGATTCCTGAGGTTTCTCACGTAAAGATGATGAGGGAGGATGTGATAGATGCAGCAGATGGTGGCAGAGAGTGAAGTGGTGGAGATTGTTGGAAGAAGAGATGAGCAGGGAATAGAAGGAGGAGAGAGCAGCAAGCAGAAGAGAAGGAATGAGTGGTAGAGGATGAAAAGACATGGGGATGTGGGTGCGTTGTGTGGATTCGGACAGTGAAGGATGCAAAAAGGGAATGAGGCTGGGGGAACTGGAGGAAAGGGATTCTGTGTCAGTGGAAGTTGACCTTTCATCCATTTGACTGGGTGCACCATAACCCTACATCTGCATCTCAGTCCATGGTCATTCTATGTTTCAGTAAAAATTTATTTCAGTAGAACTTTATTCCCTCAAACATAGAAAACTGAGGGGAGATTTGGCAGATGTATACAAAATTATGAGGGGTATTGATAGGTTGCATTTTTCCACTGATATGAGAAAATCTGCTGATGCTGGAAATCCAAGCAACACACACAAAATGCTGGAAGAACTCAGCAGGCCAGGCAGTATCTATGGTAAAAAAGTACAGTCGACGTTTCGTGCCGAGACCCTTTGGCAGGACTGGATTTAAAAAAAGCTGAGGAGTAGATTTAAAAGGTAGGGGAGGGGAGAGAGAAACACAAGGTGATAGTTGAAACTGGGAGGGGGTGGGGTGAAGTAGAGAGCTGGGAAGTTGATTGGTGAAAGAGATACAGGGCTGTAGAAGTGGGTGTCTGATAGGAGAGGACAGAATGCCAAGGAAGAAAGAAAAGGTGGGGGGGGAGGAACACCAGAGGGAGGTGATAGGCAGGTAAGGAGATGAGAGGGAAAAGGGGATGGCGAATGGTGAAGGGGGGGAGCAATTACTGGAAGCTTGAGAAATCGATGTGCATGCCATCAGGTTGGAGGCCACCCAGACGGAATATAAGGTGTTGTTCCTCCAACCTGAGTGTGGCCTCATTGAGATAGTGGTGAAGGCCATTCATTGACATATCAGAATGGGAATGGGAAGTGGAATTAATTTGGGTGACCACTGGGAGATCCCGCCTTTTCTGGTGGACAGAGTGTAGGTGCTCGGTGAAGCGGTCTCCCAATCTGCATTGGGTCTGACTGATATACAGGAGGCCACACCGAAAGCAGCAGGTTGTATACGGTGACATACATGTTCTTTGATCATAAATTTACTTTGAACTTTGCTGTGACAATAATAAGCCAATTTCATTCTATTTTGCCACCTCCAACAGGATCCCACCACCAAACACATCTTTCCCTCCCCCCCTTTCTGCTTTCCGCAGGGATCGCTCCCTATGCGACTTCCTTGTCCATTCGTGCCCCCCCTCCCATCCCTTCCCACCGATCTCCCTCCCGGCACTTATCCTTGTAAGCGGAACAAGTGCTACACCTGCCCTTACACTTCCTCCCTCACCACCATTCAGGGCCCCAGACAGCCCTTCCAGGTGAGGCGACACTTCACCTGTGAGTCGGCTGGTGTGGTATACTGCGTCCGGTGCTCCCGGTGTGGCCTTTTATATATTGGTGAGACCCGACGCAGACTGGGAGACCGTTTCGCTGAACACCTACACTCGGTCCGCCAGAGAAAGCAAGATCTCCCAGTGGCCACACATTTTAATTCCACGTCCCATTCCCATTCTGATATGTCTATCCATGGCCTCCTGTACTGTCAAAATGAATCCAAACTCAGGTTGGAGGAACAACACCTTATATACCGGCTGGGTAGCCTCCAACCTGATGGCATGAACATTGATTTCTCTAACTTCCGTTAACACCCCCCTCCCCTTCTTACCCCATCATTGATTGACTGATTGATTGACCTATTTATTTATTTATTTGTTTGTTTGTTTGTTTATTACCTTTCCCCTTTTTTTCTCTTTTCTCTCTCTGCCCCTCTCACAATCATTCCTTGCCTGTTCTCCATCTCCCTCTGGTGCTCCCCACCCCCTTTCTTTCTCCCTAGGCCTCCCATCCCATGATCCTTTCCCTTCTCCAGCTCTGCATCCCTTTTGCCAATCAATTTTCCAGCTCTTAGCTTCACCCTTTCCCCTCCTGTCTTCTCCTATCATTTCGGATCTCCCCGTCCACCTCCCACTTTCAAATCTCTGACTATCGCTTCTTTCAGTTATACCTGAAGGGTCTTGGCCCGAAACGTCATCTGTACTTCTCTCTATAGATGCTGCCTGGCCTGCTGTGTTCCACCAGCATTTTGTGTGTGTTGTTTGAATTTCCAGCATCTGCAGATTTCCTCGTGTTTGTGTCATTTCTATTTTCAATTCAGTTTGAATGTCATATTTCCATTCTGTAATGTGCTGGGTTCACTAATACCAGGCCGAGGAGTCTTGTACATGATTCTTTCCAGAGTTTGGAGAGTGATGTGACAGAGTATGCAAGGAATCTTTGCAGCTTTTGACGATACCAAAGTACTGCCTCTGTGAGAGTCACAGAGCCAGAGCGCACCATAGTAGAGAGACAGGTCCTTCACCAATCTAGTCCATGTCTAACCATAGTTCCATCAACACACACCTGGACCATAGCCCTCCATGCCTCTCTCATCCACATACTTATCCAAATTTCTCTTCAGTACTGCGTCCACCACTTCCACTGGCAGCTCGTTCCACACTCGCTCAACCCTCTGAGTGAAGAAGTTTTCCCTCATGTTCCCCGTAAATATTTCACCTTTCACCCTTAAACCTCTCGTTCTAGTCTCACGTCAGATGGGAAGATAAAATGCCTGTATTTACCCGAGCCACACCCCTCATAATTGTGTATACATCTATCAAATCTCCCCTCAATCTCCAATGAATAAAGTCCTCACCTATTCATCCTTTTCCTATAACTCAGTCCTCAAGTCCTGGCAACATCCTTGTAAATTTTCTCTGCACTCTTTCAATCTTATTGACATCTTTCCTGTAGGTAGATGACCAGAAATGCGGACAATACTCCACATTTGGCCTCACTAACATTTCCTGCAACTTCATCATGACATCCCAAGTTCTGTATTCAGTACTCTGATTTATAAGGGCCAATGTGCCAAAAGTTCTTTTCCCCTTCCAAAGTGCACCGCCTCATATTTTGCCTGCATTAAATTCCATCTGCCATTTTTTAGCCCATTTCTCCAGACGGTGCAAGTTCCTCTGCAAGTTTTAATAGCCTTCCTTACTGTCCAATATGTTTCTAAAAGAGCCACTGATATTGGATGAGACTAGATCTAGAGGTCATGGGTTAAGGGTGAAAGGTGAAAAGTTTAAGGGGAGCATGAGGGGATTCCTCTTCAGTCAGAAGGAGGTGAGAGTGTGGGATGAGCTGACAGCATGTTGCATGCAATTCTGATTTCAATGTTTAAGAGAACTTTGGATAGGTAGGGGTATGGAGGGCTATGGTCCCGATGCAGGTTGATGGGAGTAGGCAATTTGTACGGTTCAGCATAGAGTAGATGGGCCATAGGGCCTGTTCCTTTGCTGTAGTTTTCTGTGACTCTATGACTCTAAAACTTTACCAGAATTCCCCAATTAATACGTGGCCAATGACCAGAGAATCTTATACACTGCCAAATTCCAGGGATTTTAGTGAACTCTCATGTAATGTGGATCAAGTTACAGTGCAAGATAATAATGTTGAAAGTTCCCGCAGAGCCCTAATCATTTGAGGAATTCTGAAAGACAATTTGCAAGTCACATACAATTTAAAGAGTGTCCTCTTACAAGATTCCATAGAAGAAACTTTCTTCTTTGCAAAGTCCTCTGTCAGTTATAGCACTGAATAAATAGATGCTCAGAACAACTGTGAGATGTTTTCCCAATGTCTTCATCAGTTCAGATATCAAACTGTTAAACATTTGAGAAATTCATCTTACTACCCATGTTTCTTGAATTAGAAGATTTCATTCCAGGTCAAATATTACATGCAGGCTTCTCGTCTCTTACATACAGCAGTAACTTCACTTCAAAAAGATGATTATGAGGCACTTTCTGATACTCTGACATTATGAAAAATTCTACTGTACATCTTCTATTTTTATTTCCAGTCGATGCTTAGTTTGACAAAACTGAGCACAAAGGAAGTCTCGGCAGTTATCAAAACTCTAAAAGGATCTGCAGACAATGTCTGTGCTGCATGCAGTTTCCCCAAGATCATCAAAGAGCCCTGACAATAAATTGTTGTGCCCAGAAGATAATCAGTAACTAGGTTAGATTTCTGTGGAATTTTATGAATTTTATTTATGGCTCTATAGACACAATGGCATTAGAGTTCAGTGAAGTTATACATTTTAAGCTGTTGTTATTCATTAAACTGATAATAAATAATGTGCATTTTATTTAGTGTTCTCATTTATTTAAATCATTTAGTATTTAAAATATCTTAAAAGAAAATCCTGAGACACCAAAATATTCAAGATATGATCTCCCCAAAAAAGTGTGAGAAATGTATCTTTCAAATAGACAGAGTAACATTGGGTACTGGCTGCAGTTAGTATAAGAATCAGAATCAGATTTAATATTATCAGCATGTGTTGTGAAATTTTGATTTTTGTAGTAGCAGTACATTGTAATGCATATTAATAAAAACTATGGTGGTCCTTAATGATGAATTCCAACTTCTGAGGCATCACTCCTTGAAAATGTCCTGGACTCTATGGAAGCTAGTGCCCATGGTGGAGCTGAATTTACAACTTTCTACAGCTTCTTTCGATCCTGTGCGATAGCACCCACCCCCACCCCCATACCAGATGGTGATGCAGCCAGTTAGAACACTCTCCACAGTTCCACTAAATCTATGAAACCCACAGTTATGAATTGGGATAGACCACAAGCTCCACAAGAACATTGCTTCTGATGTGAATGTGAATGGTTTTGATGCATTGTAACAGAATGTACTGAAGGAATGTACACAACTGTAGAGAGAGCCACACCCTGAATGTATTTACTGCCTACATGACAAATAAACTATAATTTTAAAATGAAACTCGAAAGGGGAAGAGCACTGTTGATACTCCTCCATCACTGCACTGCAGTGAACAGCAAGTCTCTAGAACGGATAGTCTAAACTGGCCAATACATCGCCAGCACCAGCCTGCCTGCTGCTCAGGTCACATATTGGGAAAGGTGCCAGAAAAGGGCCAGTAACATTAAGAAGGATCCCACCCACTCCGCTCCAGGACTGTTTGTTCTGCTCCCAACAGGGAGGAAGCTATGCAGTATTCACGCCAGACTCAAAAGCAGTTACTTTCCCTAAGCAGTGAGGCTGATCAACACCTCTGCCCACTAACCCACCCCTCCACAGACCCCACCACCACTACTTTATCATTTCTTGTCAGTTACTTTATGGACACACAATCAATCTGAGTATATAAGCTATCTTAAGTATTTATATATTTTGTGCTTTTAGTCATTGTGTTCTACATCTTATTGTGTTTTTTGTCATTGTGTTCTTTATCTTATTATGTTTTTTGGTGCTGAATCAGATCTGGAATAACAATTGTTTAGTTCTCTACATTTGTGTACTGGTAATGACATTAAACAAACTTCAATCTTTTCAGTGCCAGAGGCTCGGGATGTATTTCTTTTCTGTGACCTTGGGCTTTCAGTACATTGATATTTTGGCTTTTGTAGATTTGAAAGTTGGAGTGGAGCAGCATAGAACCTGCATTTTACATATCAAATTCTCATCTTTTTAAGTCATTAAACAACTAACTATATGAATCTGAAACACAAGACATTTTGTAGGTGCTGGAAGTCCAGACAATACATAAAATTCTGGAGCAACTCAGCAGGTCAGGCAGCATCTATGCAGTTGGCATTTCGGGCCAAGACACTTTTGCGATTGACTAGTACAGAGAAAAATCAGAACTAGAATCAGAATCAGGCCTAATATCACCGCTATATGTCATGAAATTTGCTGTTGTGCAGCAGCAGTACATAGCAATACATAATAAAACTGTAAGTTACAGTAAAAAGTATATAGATTTTTAAAAGTTAAATAAATAGTGCAAAAATAGAGAAAAAAGAAGTGAGGTAGTGTTCATGGGCTTAATATCCATTCAAATATGTTGCTGATTTATGAGAATGAAGCAGGGCAATTAAACTGTTTTAGCTAAAATATGACCAGGAAATGAGACATGGTGGGCAGCAAATTGTACAAATTTTATTGTATAAGTAATAGATATAAGGGGATTATAAATAAGCAATGTTTGCTGCATTAATTGTTACAATAGAGTCAGCTCAACAATCAATGGTGCCTTTAAAATATTTGACAAAAAGCAACACAAATGCACTCTGTTGCCGAAAGTGTGCCGAATGATGCCGAAAGTAAACTAATACAGTCAGAGTCTGGCAGTAGTAGATAAAAGAAGTGGTCTTCCCCTGTCCTTTCCTCATCCTGATGAAGGGTCTTGGCCTGAAATGTTGACTGTTTATTTCCCTCCATAGATGCTGCCTGATCTGCTGAGTTTCTCCTGCATTTTTACATGGTCTGTTGATAATAAGTTTATACATCTACCCTTTTTCTGGTAATATTCTTAAATATATTATTACCTGTGTTTGAGGGCCAACTATAAATAGATATGAGTGGCTGTTGAAAAGTTATTTGTATTTTTGATGTTTTGGGTCTCAGCCCCAAATGTCAATTGTTTATTCCTCCAGCGTTTTGTGTGTGTATTACTCTGGATCTGTATAACACTGTTAAAGAATTTCCCTTGGCGAAGTGAGGTCAGTGGAACATTCCTAAAATGTAGATGTTGGCATGACTGAGGAAACACGGTGGATAATTTGTCCATAGCAACCTCAGACTTGGCTGGGTCAAAGTCCTCTGGCGGAGGGTGCTCTGACCTCCGAACCAGAGTGTTGTGAACACAGGTCCCAGCCCAGAAAGGTGAGCAAAAATTTCTATGCTCGTGTCTGGCTGCAGTGCTGAACAACAGGAGACACAAAATCACATATAAAGGATTAAACTAAATCTATGTTCTCAAGTGAGTGAAGACACTCTTGCACCACTATATCAAAGCAAAACAAAGAAATTCTCCCTGCCTAGATCAATCACTCAAAACCCACAAGCTACGTGACCACTATGGCCTATGGGATCTTCCTGTGCATACAGTATATGCAGAGGTCTCAGGTACACATATATGCAGCTTGTGTGCGTAAGATAGTTGCATAGTACTGTACTGTATTTGTCAATGTGGAGCGGAGAGTGAGTTTGTAAATCTGGTGTGAGCAAAGGATGTTGGGAATGGTGGGTGTGGAGTGCAGTGGGAGGGGTGTGGGACAGGTGGCAGAGAAGGAGTGCCAGCAGCAGGCGGGCAAGGAGTGTGGGGGTGGGGGGGGGCGCAGGTGCAGACACACCCAACCCTGAGACATCAGGCTAGGTGATTTGATTCTAAACAATTGGTTTATTGATCATTACAGAATGTCTCTCTGGTGCTTCCAGTCCCTCCCCTCTCCCTTCCCCTTTTTCCAACCATGATTCTCCTCTTCCTCAAACATGAAGAAATCTGTAGATGCTGGAAATTCAAACAACACACACAAAATGCTGGTGGAACGCAGCAGGCCAGGCAGCATCTATAGGGAGAAGCACTGTCGATGTTTTGGGCCGAGACCCTTCATCAGGACTAACTGAAAGAAAAGATAGTAAGAGATTGGAAAGTGGGAGGGGGAGGGGGAGACCATAAATGCTAGGAGAGGACAGGAGGGGGTGGGATGAAGCTAAGAGCTAGAAAGGTGATTGGCAAAAGGGATTCAGAGCTGGAGAAGGGAAAGGATCATGGGATGGGAGGCCTATGGAGAAAGAAAGGGGGTGGGGAGCACCAGAGGGAGATGGAGAACAGGCAAGGAGTGATTGTGAGAGGGGCAGAGGGAGAAAAAAGAGAGAGAAAAAAAAGGGGAATTAGATAAATAAACAAACAAACAAACAAACAAATAAATAAATAAATAAGGGATGGTTAAGAAGGGGAGCAAGGGCATTAACGGAAGTTAGAGAAATCAATGTTCATACCATCAGGTTGGAGGCTACCCAGCCGGTATATAAGGTGTTGTTCCTCCAACCTGAGTGTGGCTTCATCTTGACAGTAGAGGAGGCCATGGATAGACATATCAGAATGGGAGTGGGATGTGGAATTAAAATGTGTGGCCACTGGGAGATCCTGCTTTCTCTGGCGGACCGAGTGTAGGTGTTCAGCGAAACGGTCTCCCAGTCTGCGTTGGGTCTCACCAATATATAAAAGGCCACACCGGGAGCACCGGACGCAGTATACCACACCAGCCGACTCACAGGTGAAGTGTCGCCTCACCTGGAAGGACTGTCTGGGGCCCTGAATGGTGGTGAGGGAGGAAGTGTAAGGGCAGGAGTAGCACTTGTTCCGCTTACAAGGATAAGTGCCAGGAGGGAGATCGGTGGGAAGGGATGGGGGGGGGACGAGTGTACAAGGGAGTCACGTAGGGAGCGATCCCTGTGGAAAGCAGAAAGGGGGGGAGGGAAAGATGTGTTTGGTGGTGGGATCCTGTTGGAGGTGGCGAAAGTTACAGAGAATTATATGCTGGACCTGGAGGCTGGTGGGGTGGTAGGTGAGGACAAGGGAAACCCTATCCCGAGGTGAGGGCAGATGTGCGGGAAATGGGAGAGATGCATTTGAGAGCAGAGTTGATGGTGGAGGAAGGGAAGCCCTTTTGTTTAAAAAAGGAAGACATCTCCTTCGTCCTGGAATGAATAGCCTCATCCTGAGAGCAGATGTGGTGGAGACAGAGGAATTGCGAGAAGGCGGTGGCATTTTTGCAAGAGACAGGGTGGGAAGAGGAATAGTTCAGGTAGCTGTGAGAGTCCGTAGGCTTATAGTAGACATCTGTAGATAAGCTGTCTCCAGAGATAGAGACAGAAAAATCAAGAAAGGGTAGGGAGGTGTCTCCTCTCCCTGCCCCCTTCCCACTCTCAGTCCACAACAGAGACCCATATCAGAATCAGGTTTATCATCGCTCACATCTGTCAGGAAATTTTTTTTTACTACAGCAGTACAGTGTAATACATAAAATCACTACAGTACTGTGTAGAGTTCTTAGGCTCCATAACTGTGTGTATATTTGTGCTTACGAATTGTGCATGGTACTGCACATTGGCCACCTCATTGTCTACACAACAGCAGAACCTATACTTTCACACAGGTTCTTTGGAGATTCTAAAGTCACCGGAATGGCACAAATAGTCTATTTTCTTAAGCTAATGTGATGTCAGCTACTGAACAAACATTGGGTTAGCTGGGACAATTTACTTGCTCTTCAAAATAGCACATTACGATATTTAATGTGCACCTGAGAGGCAGATGGACTAACATTAACAGCCCATCCAAACAGCAGCATCTCTGCCACAGCACTTCTCACACACTTCTGATTCAAGATTCATGACTCAGATTTATTTATCATGTGTACTTCGAGACGTACAGTTAAATGTGTCATTTGTGTTAACTACCAACATGCCCAAAGATGTGCTGGGGGCTGCCCGCTAGTGTCTCTGCACATTCTGACACCAACATAACAGGCTCACAGCGCTGGGCAGAACAACACAGAACATAACACCAACATAACAGGCTCACAGCGCTGGGCAGAACAACACAGAACATAACACCAACATGACAGGCTCACAGCGCTGGGCAGAACAACACAGAACATAACACCAACATGACAGGCTCACAGCGCTGGGCAGAACAACACAGAACATAACACCAACATAACAGGCTCACAGCGCTGGGCAGAACAACACAGAACATAACACCAACATAACAGGCTCACAGCGCTGGGCAGAACAACACAGAACATAACACCAACATAACAGGCTCACAGCGCTGGGCAGAACAACACAGAACATAACACCAACATAACAGGCTCACAGCGCTGGGCAGAACAACACAGAACATAACACCAACATAACAGGCTCACAGCGCTGGGCAGAACAACACAGAACATAACACCAACATGACAGGCTCACAGCGCTGGGCAGAACAACACAGAACATAACAACAACAGTGAAACAAGTCCCATTCCTCCCTGGCTCCTACTTACGCACATACCTCTAACCACCAGCCCTCCAGCCCTCTAGCCCCCAGTGGACTCAGACTCATGTTTGCAGACACTGGGTTTCACCTACCCCAGCGGACCCACAGAGCTTCATAGACTTGAGCTCCAGCCAACTGCGCTCGCCTCTGAATCAACCCTCTGGCATCAGCCCCATGGACCTGCATCAAGTCATCGATCTAGATAATTTGCCCTGCCTCTACTATCCGCACCTCCACATGTTAACTGCTATCGTCCCGATCTTCACCTCCCCCAGCCTCCACCTTCCACCAACTCCCCAGTCATCATGGACTCACCTTCGCTACAGAGCAGGTGAGAAGGGCTCTGGGGAAACTCAGACATGACAAAACATTGGGACCGGATGGAGTGAACCCCAGGGTCCCGAAGGAGTGTGCTGAGCAGCTGTGTGGAGTTCTCCAGCACCTTTTCAATCTGAGTCTCAGCCTGGAAATAGTCCCAACTGTGTGCAAAACAACATGTGGTTCAGTACCCAAGAAGGGCCAAACGAAAGTCTTGAATGACTACCGTCCAGTGGCCCTGACCTCACACATCATGAAGAAAGGCTGGTCCTGGCTCACCTTCGACCCCTGGTCAGATCAGCCCTCAGTTCCCTGCAGTTTGCCTGCCAGGAGCACATTGGAGTCAACAATGCTGTCATCTACCTGCTGAATTGAGCCTACTGCCATTTGAATAAGCAGGGCAGCACTGTGAGGACCATGTTTTTTGATTTCTCCAGTGCCTTCAATACCACACAGCCCTCATTGCCGGAGGAAGATCTGTTCAATTCCGATTGACACTTCCATTGTATCCTAGCTAATGGACTACCCAACTGGCAGACCACAGATTGTGCAGCTTCAGAGCCGTGTGTCAGACGTGGCTATAAGCAGCACTGGGGCCCCACAGGAGACTGTATTGTCTCCCTTCCTGTATACCTCAGACTTCAGATACAACACTGAGTCACATCATCTGCAGAAATTCTCTGATGACTCAGCAATATTTGGGTGTATAAAGGGAGGACGGGAGGATGAATACAGGGCCCTGGTGGAGGACTTTGTCAAATGGTACAAGCTGAATCATCTGCAGCTCAACATCAGTAAGACAAAGGAGATGACGATGGACTTTAGGAAGACTTAGCCAGCCCTGCCCCCTTGTACTATCGATGGTCAGGGTATGGACGTGGTGAGGACCTACAAGTACCCGGGGGTGCACCTGGATGACAGACTTGAGTGGAGCACCAACACAGAGGCTGTGAACAAGAAGGACCAGAGTCACCTCTACTTCCTGAGGAGACGGAGGTCCTTTGGAGTATGCAGGCCTCTCCATCACATGTTCTATCAGCCTGTTGAAACCAATACAGTCTTCTATGTGGTGGGGTGCTGGGGACAATGGCATCAACATGGGTGATGCCAACAGGCTCAATAAACTGATTAGAAAGGCTGGCTCTTTTATAGGAGTCAAACTGGACACACTGAATAAAGGATCCTACGGAAAATCCTGTCAGTTCTGGACAATGTTTCTCACCCTCTGTATGCCGCCATTGCTGAACAGAGGAGCACTTTTAGTAATAGATTAAGACAACTACGCTGCTCCAAAGAGCGCTATATGGGTGATTCTTACCCTCGGCCATTAGGGTCTTTAACGAGTCAACCGATAGCTGGGAAAGTGATGACCCACTCCTGTTAGACTGTTTGAGGTAATTTTTTTTCTATTCTTTCTTACATCTCTTCTAATATTTGTATCTGTGCACTCGTAATGCTACAGTGGCACTGTAATTTCCTTTGGGATCAATAAAATATTGATCTATAAAAGCAATACACACAAAATGCTGGAGAAACTCAGCAGGCCAGGCAGCATTTTGGAAAAGAGTACAGTCGGCGTTTCAGGCCGAAACCCTTCAGCAGGACCAGACAGGAAAGGGGGCAGAAGACAAAATAAGAATGTTGGGGAGGGGAGGGGTGGAGTACAAGCTGTCAGGTGATAGATGAAGCCAGGTGGGTAGGTAGAGAAGGAAGGATGAAGTGAAAAGCTGGGAGATGATAGGTAGAGAGGTAAAGGGCTGAAGAAGAAGGAATTTGATAGGAGTCAAGAGTGAACTATGTCTCTGACAACCCCTCTATATGTTCCTCCAATCAACTTAAAATTATGCCCCCTTGTATTAGAAATGTCTCCCCTGGATAAGAGTCTCTGGCTGTCGTCTGATCTATGCCATTATCACCTTGTACATTTATAACAAGATGCCTCTCATTATCAACGAGAAAATGTACAGATGCTGGAAATCTGAGCAAAACAGACAAAATACTGGAGGAACTTTAGTAGGCCAGGCAGCATCCACGGAAAAGAATACAATCGATATTTCTGCCCGAAACATTGACTGTACTCTTTCTCACAGATGCCGCCTGGCCTGCTGAGTTCCTCCAGCATTTTGTGTGTGCACCTCTGATCATCCTTTGATTCAAAGAGCAATCCCTAGCTCGCTCTACCTGTCCAGCACTCTAATCCAGGCAGCAATCTGGTCAATCTCCTCTTTCTGAAAGTTTTTGGTGAATCTCTGTAATGTCCAAAACAAAGTTCCTTTGGCTTGTAGGGCCTATGGTGATATCAAAAAGTAAACTTTAGCACTTGAAGAAACTCAAGTGCAGAAGCAGACTGGAGCAATTCTTCAGGTCATCAATCCAGGCCTGAGTTTTGGCCAAGAACGGAAAATGATCTACTCCTAGGGATTATGTTCAGTCATTTTAAAATTAAAGTTTTTGATAATAATTGTAATTATTATTACAAAATCTGTTTATAAATCCATTTTTATTGTAACAATAATTTTGTGCTGTGGTCTCAAAGGAATCTCTAAGTAAGACTTCCAACTTTCAGAAGAGACACAAATCTGTTAATCTGTGACAGCAAACTTAATCATAAGCTATTCCTCAAAAACTTTTCATTTGCTCCAGCTTTTCTACCTGCCTCCTCTTCTTTCTTTTTTCATTCCCCATTCTGGTTACTGTCTTACACCTTTTTTGCCTATCACCTCCCTCTGGTTTCCCCCCATCCTTCCCTTTCTCCCATGGTTCACTCTCGTCTCCCACCAGATTCCTTTTTCTCCAGCCCTTTACCTTTTCCACCCATCATCTCCCAGCTTTTCACTTCATCCTCCCTGCTCTACCTACCCTTCATCAGGACTGGAAATGAAGGAGGCAGAAGCCAGAGTAAGAAGATGGGGAGGCGGGATGGAGTACAAGCTGTCAGGTGGGTAGGTGCATGATTTGGAAATTTCATCATGATTTTTATGATTAGCAGCTCAAAATCTACAAGATACGCCCGGAAGTATTCAGGAAGCAAAATCTTTGTTGTGCAGTGATGTTTATGCAGACCCTCTGTTCAATGTTCTAATTAGCAGTTGTTCTGGCTCACAAATGTTTCATAGACCATAGAACAATACAGCGCACTGCAGGCCATTCAGCTCATGATGGTGTGTCAACCATTTAACCCACTCTAGGATCCATCTATCTCTTTCCTCCTACCTTACCCTCCATTTTTCTTTCATGCATGTCCCTAATGAACTGGCTTCTACCACCACCTCTGGCAGGGTGTTTCTTTTCATCTTAAATTGAAGCTACTTCATGAGATCTGGATAATCCCCTGGAAATTTTGCATAAAAATACAAATCAAATAACCTGAAACACTGGAATTCTGACGATGTTGGAATTGTTCAGCAAGTCTGTGAAGAGAGAATGAGTTCAAGACTCGACTGACAGTCATTGAATACTGAATCCTACACGTGATGCTGAGCAATTCCAGAAGATCTATTTGAATTTAGGGTGAATATCTTCACTAACAGTGGAGCACATTTACAAGGAGTGCTGCCACAAGAAGGTGGCATCCATCATCATAAGACCCCCATCCCCACCATCAGGCAGGAGGTACAGGAACCGTAGGTCCCACACAACTAGGTTCAGGAGTGGTTATTATGCTACCTCCATCAGCTTTCTCTACTCACCCACTAATAACCTAGATTCACTTTCACGTTCTCTACAACTCATGTCCTTAGTATTAGTGGTGGCGTGTTGGGGAGGAAGCATTAAGAAGAAGGACGCCTCACGTCTTAATAAGCTGATAAGGAAGGCGGGCTCTGTCGTGGGCAAAGTACTGGAGAGTTTAACATCGGTAGCTGAGCGAAGGGCGCTGAGTAGGCTACGGTCAATTATGGTTACTGTCGATGCAATGCTCCTCAGACAGGATGAAGAGGTCAATACTCCCCAATGCCATTAGGCTTTACAATTCAACTGCCAGGACTTAAGAACTTTTTTTTTTTTTTTTTTTTTAAAGCTATTATTAATGCTTTTTGAGTTAGTGATTTAGATGCATATCATATTATTACTGAGTTAAGGATTGTATGTAATGAGTTTTTGCTACAACAAGTGTATGGGACATTGGAAAAAATGTTGAATTTCCCCATGGGGATGAATAAAGTATCTATCTATCTATCTATCTAGTTACTTATTTGCACAATTTGCCTTCTTTTGCACATTGGTTGGCTGTCAGTCTTTGCTTATACGTACATAGCTTTTCATAAATTCTATTGTATATATTTACCTGTAAATGCCTGCATGAAAATGAAACTCAATGTAGTATATAGCAACATATGTATATTTTGATAATACATTTTACTTTGACTTTGAAAATATGACAAGAACAAAGCATGTAAATTAATATGAAAAATAGTAAAAATGGAGACTCGAGAGACTGTAGATGCTGGATTCTGGAGCAGTCCTGATTGAAGAGATTCAGATTCAAGGTTCAATTTTGAGAGAACCAAGATTGTTAAGTGTACATAAGTGTAAAGGAGAACAAAATAATTGTTACTCTGGATCCCATGCAGCCCAGAAAAACACAATAAGATAAAGAACACAATAATAAACAAACACAATAAATATAAATACATAAGATAACTAGTATGTACATAAAAAGTTCAAAGTGAAATTTATTATCAGAGTACATACATGTCACCACATACAACCCTGAGATTCTTTTTCCTGCAGGCAAATCTATACAACAGTAACTGTAAACAGGATCAGTGGACAAAAAACTGCAAATGCAAATGTAAATATAAGCAATAAATAACGAGACCATGAAATAACAAGATAAAGAGTCCTTAAAGTGAGACCAACAGTTGCAGGAACACCAGGAATAGAATGAGTGTAGTTATCCCCTTCTGTTCAAGAGCCTGATGTTTGAGGGGTAGTAACTGTTCTTGAACCTGGTGGTGTGAGTCCTGAGTCTCTTGTACCTTCTACCTGATGGCAGCAGTGAGAAAAGAGCATGGCCTGGGTGGTGAGGATCTTTGATGATGGATGCTGCTTTTCTCCAGCAACATTTCATGTAGATGTGCTCAATGGTTGAGAGGGCTTTCTCTGTGATGTACCGGGCCGAATTCACTACCTTTTCCAGGACTTTCCACTCAAGGGCATTGGTGTCCCCATACCAGGCCGTGATACAGTCAGCCAACACACTTTCCACCACACGTCTATAGAAGTTTGCCAAGGTTTTTGATGACATGCTGAACCTCCACAGACTCCTGAGGAAGAAGCACTGTCGTGCTTTCTTTGCAATAAAATAAGGGAAGTGAAAAGCAGTTTATGTCAAACTCGATTTCTCCCTTTCCTAATCTGGACAAAGGGACTTGACCCTGAAACTTTAACTCTGTTTCTCTTTCCACAGAATGCTGCCTGGCCCATTGAATGTGTCTAGCATTTTCTATTTTTAGCAGCACACACAAAATGGCTCAGCAGGTCAGGCAGCGTCTATGAACTATGAGAAATGAACCATTAACTTTTCAGGCCAGGACTGGAATGGAAGGGGCTCGAAGCCAGAATAAAAAGGTAGGGAGAGGAGCACAAGCTGGCAGGAAATGGGTGAGTCCAGGTGAGAGGGAGTAGGTTGGCACGGTAGCGTAGTGGTTAGCACAGCGCTTTACAGTACCAGTGACCTGAGTTCAATTCCCACTGCTGCTTGGAAAGAGTTGGTACATTCTCCCTGTGACCACATGAGCTTTCTCCAGGTGCTTTGGTTTCCACAGTCCAAAAATGTGCCAGTCAGTAGGTTAATTGGTCATTGTAAATTATCCTGTGATAAGGCAGGGTGGAAATGTGTCTCAACCAAAGGAGGTGTAACACACTCCTTCCCTCCACTAGCCTGCTCAGCCCCCTGATCAGGGCACATGAATCCATGGGAGCAGGTGGTGGATGGTTGTCTGAGCAGCTGGGACATATCACAAGCCCTGGTTGTGCGACCACTGACATGAGGCAGACATTCTCTGAAGAGTATTGATACTGGCTGGGGTCACACATCTTGTAAAGACACTGCCCAGAAGAAGGTAACAGGAAATCATTTCTGTAGAAAAATTTGCCAGGAACAATCATGGTCATGGAAAGACCATGATCGCCCATGCATACAACCTGATACATAATGATGATGATGAGATAGGCACATGGATGAAAGAAAAATGGAGGGTTATGTGGGAGGGAGGGGTTAGATTGATCTTCGAGTAGGTTCAGAGGTCAACACAATGTTGTGGGCTGAAAGGCCTGTACTGTAGTGTTCTATATTCTATTCCATGGACCTAGAAATCTTCATACCACTCATTGTATTCCACATGGCAAATTGGAGTCAGTAATGGTGAAACGTCAACCGAACATTGTAGGCTGAAAGGCCTGGATTGTGCTGTAATATTCTACAGTATTTTCTATGAAATATCAAAACATACAATGGCAAACCACCTCTGTAGAAACATTTGCCAAAAATAATCTTGGTCATGGAAAGACCATGATCACCAACGTCATACAACATGGCACGTAATGATTTATGATGATGATAATGATGGATATAGGTCAATCCTACTCAGTCTTCTTCCTGGACGTCCGCCTCCTCTTAGAATCATCCTTGTGAATCGAGAGCATCACCACTTTCAAGGAACACAACATACCCGTCATAATTTGTCAGCCCTCAGTCATGTCACTTCCCATGATCCTTTGCTAGCAGAACAAGTTCAGCCTGTCCTCCTCATGCATTCAGTAGGCAAATTGGTACCAGAGAAACCAGTTTGTTGATGCTCAGAGGTAGCTCATACATCCAAGTTTATTACTTAAATGGATTAAATGTGTTTATAAAGACATTCTTGGCCTCCTGACTGACAAAAAGCCTGTGGTGACTAACTGAGTAGAGCCTGTCACTTTGATCATCTCTTCAATAGTAGCAGTCTAATCTCTGAGTAAACAAAACAGGCAGTTCACATTGCAGGAAAGCATGACCAGTCTTTTCTTAAAATATAAAATATAAAGCTTCAAGTGTATTTTTTTGGGAAAAGTATGTTTACGAATTGGTTTAAAAATTTCTCATAAAATCATTTTAGGATGGTAAAATCAAAACCAGTCTCAGATTGCAAGAACAAACTGAAACCAAATTGTTGTAGCTATATTTATTTAATAAATTATTGATATAAAACAGAAGTGAATAATGAGATTTGACATTCCACTGTGATTTTTCATTCAGCCGTTCCTATTCAATTTCTCACAAATAGGTTCTTTGATACCCATTAACCATGTCTCAAATCTGTTTTAAATTTGCTTGCTTTATCTCGGCCATTCTTTGACAAATCTTATTTGGTTTATTTCAAAAGATATCCAGCTGCTGGCTTCTTGAAAAGAAATTTCATTCACGCTCAAGGATCTGGGCCCTGTGGTCCTGGAGTTCAGGAGATTAAAAGCTACTGAAACACTGCTGCTAGACTACATTCACATTACGTGTTGAGTCCGTCAGGAAGGTCAACATCTCACCGCCTCAGTACAGCCTCAGAATACAAGGATGACCCTTTAGAACAGAGATGAGGAGGATTGGTGAATCTGTGGGATTCATTGCCACAGATAACTGTGGAGGCCAAGTTTTAGGTATAATGTATTTATTTACTTATTTATTTAACTTATTAAGATACAGTACAGAACAGGCCCTTCTGGCCCTTTGAGCCACACAGCTCAACAACTCCTGATTTAATTCTAGACCAATCACAGGACAATTTACAATGGCCATTTAACCTATCAACTGGTGTATCTTTGGACTGTGGGAGGAATCCCGAGCACCCAGAGGAAACACACACGGTCTCGGGGAGAACGTACAAACTCTTTACAGACAGCGGCAGGAAATGAACCCGGGTGACTGATACGTAAAGCATTATGCTAACTACTATGCTATTACAGCTTGGGGCATCAGAGTCTGGAGTTCAATTCTGGTGCTGATTGTAAGAAGTTTGTAGTTTCCTGCCTCAGTCCAAAGGTTAGTAGGTTCATTAGCCATGGTCAATTGTCCTGTGGCTCGGCTAGTGTTAAATAGGTGGGAGAGTGGGTGGCACCTGCTGTTGGGCTGGAGGGGCCTGTTCCTTGCTGTATCTCTAAATAAATAAAATAGGAATTGCCGTTTATATAAATACAGAGCAGAGCAACCAGTTGATAAGCAAGAAAGGACAAACAACATAACTGGTTGATTTAAAGTCGAGAATAGCATACCAAAATATCAGCTATCAACTGCTCTTCATGGAGATTTTGATACATTGTGGTAGCAAGAACAACCTACATAATGCAATCCTAAACAGCGTGCACAGCCAGGTGCTTTGAGGGTGACAGGATAGATTAATAAAGTAGTTAATACAACAAATGGCTTTGTAAATAGAGGCACAGGGTTCAAAAGTCAGGAAGTTATCCAAAGTCAACAAAAAGTACTTCCCTTTCCCAACTGGATCCATGGCATCACGCACTAGGAAGGATATGAAGGACGCCTGTCAACATTAATTGGAATGGTCTTGAGGTTGAGGGATTCCAATTGACCCCAGAAGAAGGAGAAGTTGAAACAGAGACAGCAAAGAGGAGATTTGGTAGGTTTCAGCTGTGAATTATGGAGGTGGGAACTCTTTCCAAGGTAGTGTAATGGTTAATGTAACACTATAATGCTGCAGATGCTGGAAATCCAGAGTAACACACAGAAAATGCTGGAGGAACTCAGCAGGTCCGGCAGCATCATGGAGAAGAAGAAACTGACAAAGTATCGGGCCACGCCACTTCATCAGGACTCGATTACACTAATACTACAGAACCAGCGATCGAGGTTGGATTCCTGCTGCTGTCTGTAAGGAGTCTGTGTGTGGGTTTCCTCCCACATTCCAAAGATGTACAGGTTAGTAAGTTGTGGGCATGCTATGTTGGCACTGGGAGTGTGGTGACACTATCAGGCTGCCCCGAGCACATCCTCAGACTGTGTTGGCCCTTGATGATGTACACTGAAAGTTTCAATGTACATGTGACAAGTAAAGCTAGTCTAATCTAATCTTTCCAGTGGGTGATAGTGGGAGACCAGAGAGCAGAGAATGAAGGAGAGGGAGAACAATGCAAAGACCCCTTTACCTAAGAACACTTGGACTCAGGAATATGCTGTTCGATGAATTGGTAGAACCAGTTTCTGCAGCTGACTTCAATAAGTACACAATGGAGAAAAGATTGTTAATGTACAGGATTGACCCACTAGATTTAAAATCAGAATCCGAATCAGGTTAAATATCACTGGCATATGTGGTGAAATTTGTTGTCTTTGTGGCAACAGTACAGTGCAACATATAATAATAGAGAAAAGAACTGTGAAGTACAGTATGTAGTTTATTAAATAGTACTATATTAAATAGCTAAATTAAGTAAGTAGTGCAAAAATAGAAATAAAAAAGTAGTGCAGTAGTGTCCATGGGTTCAATGTCCATTCAGAAATCGGATGGGAGAGGGGAAGAAGCTATTCCTGAATCGCTGAGTGTGTGTCTTCAGGCTCCTGTACCTCCTCCCTGATGGCAGAGGGGAAGAAGCTATTCCTGAATCGCTGAGTGTGTGTCTTCAGGCTCCTGTACCTCCTCCCTGATGGCAGAGGGGGAGAAGCTGTTCCTGAATCGCTGAGTGTGTGTCTTCAGGCTCCTGTACCTCCTCCCTGATGGCAGAGGGGAAGAAGCTATTCCTGAATCGCTGAGTGTGTGTCTTCAGGCTCCTGTACCTCCTCCCTGATGGCAGAGGGGGAGAAGCTGTTCCTGAATCGCTGAGTGTGTGTCTTCAGGCTCCTGTACCTCCTCCCTGATGGCAGAGGGGAAGAAGCTGTTCCTGAATCGCTGAGTGTGTGTCTTCAGGCTCCTGTACCTCCTCCCTGATGGCAGAGGGGAAGAAGCTGTTCCTGAATCGCTGAGTGTGTGTCTTCAGGCTCCTGTACCTCCTCCCTGATGGCAGAGGGGAAGAAGCTGTTCCTGAATCGCTGAGTGTGTGTCTTCAGGCTCCTGTACCTCCTCCCTGATGGCAGAGGGGAAGAAGCTGTTCCTGAATCGCTGAGTGTGTGTCTTCAGGCTCCTGTACCTCCTCCCTGATGGCAGAGGGGAAGAAGCTGTTCCTGAATCGCTGAGTGTGTGTCTTCAGGCTCCTGTACCTCCTCCCTGATGGTGGAGGGGAAGAAGCTGTTCCTGAATCGCTGAGTGTGTGTCTTCAGGCTCCTGTACCTCCTCCCTGATGGCGGAGGGGAAGAAGCTGTTCCCGAATCGTTGAGTGTGTGTCTTCAGGCTCCTGTACCTCCTCCCTGTTGGTAGCAATGAGAAAAGAGCATGTCCAGGGTGATGAGGGACTTTAATGCTGGATACTGTGGAGGCTAGTGCCCACGATAGAGCTGAATAATTTTACAACTCTGCAGCTTACTTCCATCCTGTACAGGACCTCTCCCCCTATACCAGATGGTGATGCAACCATTTAGAATGCTCTCCATGGTACACCTATAGAAATTTGCTAGCGTCTTTGGTGACATGCCAAGAATCCTCAAACTCCCAATGAAGTACGAGGGGTGATTGATAATTTCATTTTAGAAATTTTAGAAAACCTAGCACATTTATTTTTCAACATAGTCCCCTCCTACATTTACACACTTAGTCCAGCGGTTATGGAGCATACGGATCTTGAACCTCCAGAAAGTGTCCACAGCATGGGTTATACAGCTCTCATTACATGCCCATGCAGTTCAACTCTGAGTGATTATGCAGAAAATTTGAAGTTAATAACTCATCTCCTTCTACCTTAGGTCACGAATTTATCAATCACCCCTGATGAGTTATTAACTGATGACTTTCTCGTAGAGTGGAAATTTCTAACACAAGGGGTTATAATCTTAAGGTGATTGGAGGAAAGTATAGCAAGGATATCAGGGGTTAGTTTATTTATTTACTGAGATACAGCACAGTGTAGGCCCCTCTGGCCCAATGAGCCACAGCGCCAGCAACCCCTGATTTAATCCTAGCCTAATCAAAGGACAATTCACGACCAATTAACATCTTTGGACTTGGAGAGGAAACTGGAGTACACGGAGGAAACCCATGTGGTCATGGGGAGAATGTAGGAATTGAACCCAGGTTGCTGGTACCGTAAAACATGTGCTGACCACTGCACCACCGTGTATCTCACAGAGAGTGGTGGGTGTGTGGAATACCCTGTCAGATATATTAGAGACTTTCAAGAAACTGTTCGAAAGGCACATGGATGATGAAAAATGGAGGGCTATGTGTGAAAGAAGGGTTAGCAAGCTTCCTCCCACTCACCCTCTCACACACACAGACAGGTCTTCAACCCCATGTTAGGCCTCCTCTGATTGTACAGACTCCAGTGGACTCACAGTGTCATGGATATCAGGCCTCTGACTTTTCAAATAGACTCACGGGCTCTTGGACTCACTGACTTCATCTTTGACCTGTGAACTTTGATCTTTAGTATCGATCCCAGGACTGCCTACTGATGGGATCCCTCCACCAACTTCTATTTTATTTCTCCTTCTAAGCCCTGCATTATTCTAACCCCCTCTATCGAGCAGGGTGACGATATGTCTCTACCGAAGGAGGTGTAAGGCACTCCTTCCCACTGCTAGCCTGCGGGTCACCCTTGGACAAGGTGTAGCACCTGCTTAGCCCCCGATCAAGGTCACGTGAAGCCGTGGGAGCAGGTGGTGTATGGTCGTATGAGCAGCTGGTGCGTATCACAAGTCCTGGTTATGTGACCACTGATGCCCGGCAGACAATCTCTGAAGAGTATTGATAATGGCTGGGGTCACCCATCTTGTAAAGACACTGCCCAGAAGAAGACAATGGCAAACTGCCTCAGTAGAAAAATTTGCCAAGAACAATTATGGTCAACACCATGACCACCCACGTCATATGTCACGGCACATGATGTTGATGATATCAGGAGCCACCAGGTAAATGTGGATAATGTTAGCAATGAGTCACATTTTGACAAGCAGCAAAGTCCAGTTTGGGTTTCTAAACACAGAACTATTCATCTCCTGCACTCTGCAGTCTCTGGGGCTAAAAATACTACATTTTACTTTAGGGAAAATGTGCATCTTTTCCCCAAACACCGCTCCAGTTACTCTAATCATCATTGACTCGTTTGGACGTGGGTGTGGCACTTTATTATTTGGGTAAATACTCTGGAGCTCAACACAGAGATTAAAGAATGTCTTCGGAAAGTAAGCAATAAGAGGCAGCAGGAACTGTTTCCTCATATACCAATTCACTTGTGGGAGTGAGGGACTCAAGAGGTACCACAGGCTGTTCTAATTAGCAAAGGATATTACTCTATAGTGGATCATATATTTAACTTTATAATTGCTATACTTCCAGGAAATAATGCACTATCCCCTTGTTAATAAGCATTGGCTATTTATGTTAGAGTCTCTGTGTCTTACAGCTAAGGATTTTATAATAATTTGTAATCTGATATTTAAAATATGAATAAACTGTGTCTAGGCATCACAGCCTGGTATGGAAACACCAATGTCCAAGAACAGAAAAGCCTACAAAAAGTAGCAGATACAGCCCAGCCCATCACAGGAAAAGCCCTCCCACCATTTAGTACATCTAATAGGAGCACTGCACAAAAGAGTAACATCCATCATTAAGGACCCCCACCAGCCAGGCCATGCCCTCTTCTCACTGATGCCATTGGAAAGAAGGTACAGGGGTCTTAGGACACACACCAGCAGGTTCAGGAACAGTTATGACCCCACAGCCATCAGGCTCCTGAACCCGTGTTGGTAACTTCACTCATCTCAACTCTGAACTGATTCCAGATACCTGTGATCTCACTTTCAAGGACTCTGCAATTGAAGTTCTCAGTATTATTTATTTATTAATTATTTGTCTTCTTTTGCCCATTGGTTGCATGTCAGTCTTTGTTTGTGTGTCATTTTTCATTGATTCTATTGTATTTCCTTGTTCTACAGTAAATGCACATAAGAAAATAAATCTCAGGGTAGTATATGATTGCATATACAATACTGTGCAAAAGTCTTTGGCACACACACACACACACATATATACTGCAGCTAGGTTAACAAAGTTTTCTGAACCATACTGTAGTAATTTTATGTATCGCACTGTATTGCTGCCACAAAAAACTAATTTCATGACATATGTGAGTGATGATAAATCTGATTCTGATATGGATCTCTATTATGGACTGAGAGTGGGAAGAGGACAGGGAGAGAGGAATCATGGTTGGGAAAGGGGGAAGGGAGAGGGGAGGGAGTGGGAAACACCATAGAGACATTCTATAATCATCGATAAACCAATTATTTGGAATCAAATGAGCTTGCCTGGTGTCTCAGGGTTGGGTGTGTCTGTACCCACGCCACCTCCTGCCCCTGGCACTCCTCTCTGCCACCTGTCCCACACCCCTCCCGTGGCAATCCACCCTCACCATTCCCAACATCCTTTGCTCCTGCCAGATTTACAAACTCACTCTCCTATCCACGTTGATAAATACAATATGTGCAGAGGTCTTAGGCACCTCAGACTTTTGCTCAGCACCATATGATAATAAATGTAGTTTATACTTGGAACTTTGAATCTCCTTACCAACAAGCTACAAGAAAAATAGCAATTAGCTGTACACTCTCTGGACACTCTATTAGGTACACCTATACACCTGCTCATTAATGCAAATATCTAATCAGCCAATCAAGCGGCAGCAACTCAATGCATAAAAGCATGCAGACATAGTTTCAAGAGGTTCAGTTGTTGTTCAGACCAATTATCAGAATGGGGAAGAAATGTGATCTAAGTGACTTTGATCGTGGAATGATTGCTTGTGCCAAACAGGTGGTTTGAGAAGATCAGAAGCTGCTGGTCTTTTCATGCACAACAGTCTTTAGAGTTTACAGAGAAACCAAAAACATTCAGTGAGCGGCTGTTTGAAGGGTTAATTAGTGCGGTCCTCTCTCATCCTTTATGATAGTGTAATGTTTTGTAACTCCAAAACATAAAAACAAATTGAAAGATAAACAAGGGAGCTGGGAATGTGAGTCTAACTTTGTTTTTGCTTAGTATGACATGGTGGCATAATGACTTATAACGAATTATGTAACAACAAAGAATGCTCAATCAAAGAATATATTTACAGTATTACTCAAATATTACTGAAATATTAAATACACAACAGATGGATGCTGCCTTCCTGAGGCAACGCCTTTTGAAGACGTCCTTGATGGTGGGGAGGCTAGTACCCATGATGGAGTTGGCTGAGTTAACAACCCTCTGCAGCTTTGTCTGATCCTGTGATCACAATGCGACTCTGCCCCTCCATCTAACCTCAAGAATAGAGTTGATCTGAATTGTTGATTTACCCTGGCTACTTTTTTTTTAATCAGTGTGAATCATGCCACAGTTGATCTGTCAACCTACAGAGTGGGAAGATCTTCTCTCTCTCCCATCTCTCTCTGTGCTTCTGTAGTAAGACAATAAATGTTTCTGTGTTGGTAAAATGAAATCTGTCATGCCTGGGTTGGTGGGCTTGAGTTATAAGGAGAGTCTGGTTAGGCTGGGCCTGGTTTCCATGGAGTAAAAGAAAGCCAAGGGGTAACATGATACAGTAGATTAAATTGATGTTTGTCTATCATGTCCGAGGATGACAGAAAACCTGTACAGGAGAGCTTTTAAAGTGGAAAAACCATTGCATTGGGGGCAGTTCCACTCTCTCAACCTGAGGAATCTGGTTCCAGTGGCAATAACAAGTGCCACAAACTGGGGGCTTCCCTGGTTAAATTACGAGAGGCATAAGTAGTCCCATGGTAGAGGGTCAAAAACTTGAGAGGACAGATTTAAGGTGAGAGGGAGGAGGGCTTCTAAGGGATCAATATTTCAATGCTGAAAGTACTTGTTGTCTGGAATGAGCTACCAGAAGAGGTGGTGGAGGCAAGAATAACAACAGTGAAAATGACATCTGCACAGGTACCTGAGTGAGTAGGCCACAGAGGGATATGGAACTAATGCAGGCAATCAGAATCTGGTTTACTATCACTTGCATACTCTGCCGTGAAATATGCCTATAAAATTAAGTTAAATAAGTAGTGAAAATGAGAGCAATAAAAGAAAAAATATATTGAGATGTGTTCATTATTGAGGGACAAAGCAGAGCACACCAAGACTCCACTGAACTTTATTGTACAATATGTGAGAGTGGCTAACTGAGTGGCACAGGAATAACCTAACGCTGTGACAATCAGCAAACCAGTTTAATGTTTAGTTACAAATTCAAGCACATTCAGCAGTACATAATACAGATTATGGCATAAAGTGATTGCAGCCTTAAAAAATAAAAGTAGTTTTCCTTTCAGGTCCAAGGTCGGATAAACAGTACGCTACCTTGGTATCATGCCAGTGTGAACTCTGTATTAGATCGCAGGGGTCTAGAATCGGGTCACATGTTTCTGCACTATGTGATCCAGTGCCAATGAGAAATAAAATATATTATTGAGGGTTGCGGATTTGGCCTCCTACATTTTCCCAACTAGCTGAATGTGTTTGCTTCTCTCTTCTCATCACTTAGTCATAAAAATAATTTCAGAGTGGACTGCTTGTTTGTCCCTGCGGCACTTCCAATTGCACTGGTTTGCCAGACTAAAAGTGATCAGTTTATTTCTGGTTTCATGTGCTTTAACCAATCCTCCATGCTAATATCGACAAAGGATGTTACAGATGCTGGAAACCGGATGAACAAAAAATAAATCTGGCGAAAGAACCATGCATATCAAGTAGTATCTACTGGGGAGGAGAGAACCCAAAATGTTGGCAATTCCTTTCCCAACCGACAGACGCTGCTCGACCCATAAGATCATAGACCATAAGACATAGGAGCTGAATTAGGTCATTCAGCCCATCGAGTCTGCTCGCCATGGCTGATTTATTATCCCTCTCAACCCCATTCTCCTGCTTTTGCCCTGTAACCTTTAATACCCTTAATAATCAAGAATCTATTAACCTCTGCTTTAAATATACTTAAAGACTTGTCTTCCACCACTGCCTGTGACAATGAATTATACAAATTCACCAGCCTCTAACGAAAGAAATTCCTCCTCAGTAGTCAAAAACACCACTATACTTTTGAGTTTAGTCCAGAGCAGGGGTTCCCAACATGTTTATGCCATGGACCATTAAGCAAGGGGTCCACGGACCTCTAGTTGTGAACCTTTGGTCCAGAGGGACTCCATCTTGTAATAAGTAGCTGTGAATCCCATTCAAAACATTATTCAAATGTGCACAGGAGATTCTGCAGAGGCTGAATACCCAGCACAGCACACAGGAAATGTGGTGGTGGCATCCGTCGGTCTCGAGAGACCATGGATCTGCGCCTGGTGTTTCCAGGGCGCAGGCCTGGGCGGGGTTGTATGGGAGACCGGCAGTTGCCCAAGCTGCAGGCCTTCCCCTCTCCACGCCACTGATGTTGTCCAAGGGAAGGGCACTAGGACCCAAGCAGCTTGGCACCGGTGACGTCGCAGAGCAATGTGTTGTTAAGTGCCTTGCTCAAGGACACAAACACACTGCCTCAGCTGAGGCTCGAACCAGTGACCTTCAGGTTACTAGTCTGATGCCTTGCCCACTAGGCCACACGCCAACACTAACAAGAAATGTATGGCGAGAAATAAACAGTCAACATTTCGGCTGAGACCCGAAACGTCAAATGTGCAAACAACTTTTGAACAGCCTTTTATATCTGGTTATAATTGGCACACAAGCAAGCATTATTGCATAATAATCAAGTACTTTTTTCCAAACAGTACAAATCATTTTCACCTGACTACATTGAGAAGATAAAGCTTACTCCTGATTCATACTTGAAAGAGTCTTTAAATAAATATTATTCTCTTTTGATATGAAAGAACATAAAAGCACAGCAGGTGTACCTCCATATTTCAGTATGCTTTCAATGGAAGCCTTTAGAGTTATGGTGACTTGGTTCAATGGTAACACACATTTCTTTTTGTTTGTGGATTTTGAGTGTAGAGGACAGCATGGTAGCGTAACCACTTGTAAGATGGAGGCTCAATTCCCACTACTGTCTGTAAGGAGTTTGTATGTTCTCCATGTGACTGCGCGGGTTTCCTTTGGGTGCTCTGGCTTCCTCCCATGTTCCAAAGATGTAAGGTCAGGGTTAGTGAGTTGAAGGCATGCTACGTCAATGCTGGAAGTGTGACAACACTTGCAGGCTGCCCAGCACAATTCTCGCTGACTTAATTTGACACAACATGATGCATTTGACCGCAAAAAAGACCATGTGACCATAAGACAGAGGAGCAGAATTAGGCCATTTGGCCCATCAAGCCTGCTCCACCATTCCATCATGGATGATTTATTATTCCTCTCATCTCCATTCTCCAGCCTTCTCCCCATAACCTTTGACACTCTGTCTAATCAAGAACCTATCAACCTCCACTTTATTTATACCCAATGAGTTGGCCTCCACAGCCATCCGTGGCAATGAATTTCACAGATTCACCACCCTCTGGCTAGAGAGATTCCTCCCATCTCTGTTCTAAAGGGGCATCCTCTGGGGCTAGACTCCACTACAGTAGGAAACACCCTCTCCATATCCACTTCCATTCTAACTGGAACAGGATTTTATTTTGTGACAATGTGTGGAAATAAAGAGATCTGTATGAAGCTGATCATTATCTTGATCTCTTTATTGAGTTAATTACAGTGAGGTAGTAAGGCTGCCTAGATGGTGCTGTAGTTTTGCAGATGTGATTTGGCCCAGAGTCCCGGGAATTGTGTCTTTGCAAAGGTACAGCTATTGCATACAATTTCCAGGAAATTATGTCATTGCTTCATCACATCCTGTGACATTGACCATGCCATTTCCCTCACGAGAAGGATTGATCAGCTAAGTTTCATACTGATATCTCCTTTAAAATTTAGTTCTGGTTACAGATTCATGATTTTTTTTTCTTTAATGTGGCTGGAAAATGGGAATAGTTCAATGGCTCCATTTAATATCAGAGAATGTGTACAATATACAACCTGAAATTCTTACTCTCCGCAGACATCCATAAACCAGAAAAAACCCAAAGAATGAATGATAGAGAAAACCTTAGACCTCCAAAGCCCCTTCCCCCCTCACATACAAGCAGCAGCAAAGCATCAAAAAAGCATCAGACTGCCCCACTATGCAAGCAGTAGCAAAGCTCCCGAAGGGTGCAGCAAAAACTACAGTCCACAACCCAGCACTGCAACATGCCACATGCTTTCTCTCGCTCTCTCTCACTCAGAGAGGGGAGACCAACAGATCACTGTTTCAATGTTACAGTCTAGAGCTCACCCGACTCGAGAACCAGCAGACTCTCCCCCGAGAAAGAGACCAGAGGCCTCTGACAGCCACATTTGAAGTACTGCATTCAGTTCTAGGTTCTCCATTATAGGAAGGATGCTGAGAGTGTCCAGAAGAGGTTTACCAAGATGCGGTCTGGATTGGAGGGCATGTGCAAAGAGAGGGCAAGGGCAAAGAGAGGCTGGACAATCTAGGGTTGTTTACCCTGGAGCAGTAGAGGCTGAGGGCAGATCTGACTGAGGTTTACAAGATTATGAAAGGCACAGATAGAGGTTTAAGCCTTTATCTTTTACCAAGGGTTGAAATGTCCGATAATAGAGGTCATGCATTTAAAATGAGAGAGGGTAACTTCAAAGGAATTTGCAAGGTAAGTTTTACACACAGAGTGCTGGGTGCCTAGAGTACATTACCAGGGGTGGCAGTCAAGGCATACACAACAGAGGCTTTAAGACAGCCACTGGACAGATATGGGCATTCTGCAGATTGAAAGGATTAGTTTAGTTAGGCATTTAATAACTAGCTAAATTAGAAACACAAGAGATTCTGTAGATGCTGGAAGTCCGTAGTAACACACACAAAACGTTGGAGGAATTCAGCAGGTCAGGCAGCACCTACGGAAATGAATAAACAGTTGATGTTTCGGGCTCAGACCCTTCATCAGGACTGAAAGGAAGGGGGAAGAAGCTAGAATAAAAAAGTGGGGGTAGGGGAAGGTGTATAAATTAGCGAGTGATAGGTGAGACCAGGTGAGGGAGAATGTGGGTGGGTGGGTGGGGGAGGGGGCATACTGCCTGATCTGCTGAATTCCTCGTGCAATTTGCATGCATTACTAGTTTAATTAATTTGGCAAAACATTATGGACTGAAAGGCCTGTTCCTGTACTGTAATGTTCTACAGTACTGTGCAAATGTCTTGGATATATATATATATAGGGTGCCTAAGACTTTTGCACACAGTACTGTAGTAATTTTATGTATTACACTGTGCTGCTCCCACAAAAAAACAGATTTCTTGATCTATGTGAGTGATGATAAACCTGATTCTGATATGGGTCTGTATTGTGGACTGAGAGTGGGAAGGGGGCAAGGAGAGGGGAATCATGGTTGGGAAAAGGGGAAGGGAGAGGGGAGGGAGCAGGAAACACCAAAGACATTCTATAATGATCAATAAATTAATTGTTTGGAATCAAATGATGTTGTCTGGTTTCTCAGGGTATATCTGCAATCTCTCCACACCCCACCCTTGGTATTTCTTCATTGCCACCCATCCCACACCCCTCCCATGGCACTCCTCCCTCGCCATTCCCAACATCCTTTGCTGCTGCCAGATTTACAGACCTGATCTCCGCTCCACGTTGTCAAATACAGTTCTGTGCCAAAGTCTTGGGCATGCTAACTATCTATATGTGCCTAAGCCTTACACAGTATTGCATGTGGTATTTAAGGTGCAAATAAATGTTGTAGGTGGAGTTTTTGGATCCTTGCCAATGGCTTCAAGTGAGGTGGTGTGTAAGGGTGGTGTGCACTTGCTGAATGCTGGCCTGAGACCAAAATTTTGGACCAAGCTAGAGTCTGATAGGGGTAGCTTTATCTCATTTTTCTTTTTTCTCAACAATGTGTCATATCCTGCCTAGCCTCACTTGTTTAATTTGAGGTGGATCAGAGTTTCTGAAGAAGATTAAAGCATGAGACTCGAATTGTCGTATCCTATAACAGTTTTCGTCATTGGCTGTATAACTGGGATCATGGAAAGGGTCCAAGCTGTGTTAAAATATCCATGAGATTTATGCTGCATTTGAAGAGGTTGATTAAAGCCTTTGGGTGTTGTTAAGGCTTTGACTTCCGGCAGTAGATTGTACCATGAATAATGTTTGTTCTTGGTGGACCTCAGGCAAATTGATCTGTGACATGACAGGAAGTTATATTTCCTGGGCCAATCTCAGTTTTCTAGAAATTGTTCTCCTAGCTGTAGTGAAGTGGTGACCCCAAGTAGGTCCAGTGGCTCTGAGTGCTGAGAGGCAAAGCCCCAATGATCGTCTACCCTTTCCTGCACTTTTTTTTAATACTGACTCTCTCCCCTCTTTTGGTCCTCATGCAGAGTCTCAGCCCAAAATGCTAGCTGTCCATCTTCCTCCACAGATACTGCCAGGTAGCTGAAGAGATTGTGGAGGCATTAGAAATGGTCTTGCAAGAATCACTAGATTCCAGAATGGTTCCAGTGGACTTAAATTGAAAATGTCACTCCACTCTTTAAGCAGGGAGGGAAGCAAAAGATAAGAAATTATAAGCCTGTGGTTGGGAAGATGTTGGAATCCATCATTAAGGATGAGGTTTCAGGGTATTTGGAGGCACATGAGAAAATAGGCCAAAGTCAGCAGGTTTTCATTAAGGGAAATCTTGCCTGACAAACCTATTGGAATTCTTTGAGGAAATAACAAACAGGAGAGACAAAGGGGAATCAGTGCCACCAACAGCTATGGAGACCAAGCAAATACAAAAATGCTGGTTGATCTCAGCCAGCCAAGCAACAAAAGTCATAGACAAAATGGACATTCAGAGGATACTTCCACTAGTGGGAAAGTCTAGGACCAGGAGACACCACCTCAGAATAAAAGGTCATCTGTGTAGAACAGAGATGATGAGGAATTTCTTCAAAAGAACAAAGTGAGTTTACTATCAAAGTTTATATATGTCATCATATATAACCCCGAGATGCATTTTCTTGTGGGCACCCTCAGTAAGTCCATAATGGAATAATATCCATAACACAATCAATGAAAGACTGCACCAACTTGAGCGTTCAACCAGTGCGCAAAAAACAACCAACTGCAAATGCAAAAAGAAAGGAATAATAAATATTGAGAACACGAGATGAAGAATCCTTGAAAGTAAGTCCATAGGTTTGGGGAACATTTCAATGATGTGGCAAGTGAAGTTATCTCCTTTGGTTCAAGAGTCTGATGGTTGAGGGTTAATAATTGTTCCTGAACCAGGTGGTGTGAGTCCTGAGGCTCCTGTACCTTCTTCCTGATGGTAGCAGCAAGAAGAGAGCATGACCTGGGTGGTGGGGGTCCCTGATGATGGAAGCAGCTTTCCTGCAACAAATTTTTGTGTAGATGTGCTCAAGGTTGTGGAGGACTTTACCCATGATGGACTGGGCCGTATACACTACTTTTTGGAGGATTTTCTGTTCTTTTCTATACCAGGCTGTGATGCAGCCAGTCAGTATACTCTCCACTACACATTTACAGAAGTTTGCCAAAGTTTTAGATGTCATGCCGAATCTTTGTAAACTCCTAGGGAAGTAGAAATGCTACAGTGCTTTCTTTGTAACAGCAAGTGTTTTGCAGTATTGTGCAAAAGTCTTAGGCACATATATATATATAGCTAGGGTGCCTAAGACTTTTGCACAGTACTGTATTTGACAATGTAGAGCTGAGTGTGAGATTGCAAATCCTGGGGCAACAAAGGATGTTGGGAACGGCGAGGGTAGACCACCGCGGGACGGGTGGCAGAGAGAGAGTGCCAGGGACAGGTGCAGACACACCCAACCCTGAGACACCAGGAAAGGTCATTTGATGCCAAACAATTGGTTTATTGATCATAACAGAATGTCTCTCTGGTGCTTCCCACTTCCTCCCCTCTCTGTTCACCTTTTCCCAACCACGATTCAGGCAGACAGACAGACAGACAGACATACTTTATTGATCCCGAGGGAAATTAGATGTTGTTACAGTCGCACCAGCCAAGAATAGTGTAAAAATATAGCAATATAAAACCATAAATAATTAAAAAATAATAAGTAAATTATTCCAAGTGGAAATAAGTCCAGAACCAGTCTATTGGCTCAGGGTGTCTGACACTCCGAGGGAGGAATTGTAAAGTTTGATGGCCACAGGCAGGAATGACTTTCCCTCTCCCTGCCCCCTTCCCACTCTCAGTCCACAATAGAGACCCATATCAGAATCAGGTTTATCATCACTCACATACATCATGAAATTTGTTTTTTTTTTTGCGGTAGCAGTGCAGTGCAAGACATAAAATATATACTGTATCTGGAGAATGTGAAAGGTTTTATTCAGCTGCAAGTTCTGTTATTTATTTCTTGCTGAATGTTATTCATTTGTTCCTCTCTTGCATTAGTTGATGTCCCTGTCCACATGGTGCAGCTTAGAACAGCACGGTAGTGTAACATTAGTACAGCAGCCAGTGTAAGCTTACTGTCTGTAAGCAGTCTGTCCGTTCTCCTCCGTCACTGTGTGTTTCTCCTTGCTGCTCCAGCTTCCAAAGATGTACAAGTTTGGGTTCATAAGATGTGGGAGCCGGAAGATTGTTGACATTTGCGTACAGCCCAGCACAACCTTCGCTGATTTGATTTGACTCAGAACAATGTATTTTACTGTATGCTTTGATGTACGTGTTACAAGTAAAGCTAACCATAGGATTCAAGGTATTATCAATGCTTTTCACATGCCTGCTTCTTCCATCAACAACCCATTCTCCCTCCCTTCCTCCTTTACACATGATCTCAGGTTTTCCATTGCCCCCATTTCCTTCACCCTTATTGCACCAGTGAAGGAGGAGAGGAGACAGAATTCTCTTTCTCAGTGTACTGCTCCTTACAAAGCAGTTTATTCGACTCCATTTCTCGCTGATCTTGCTGATTAAAGCGACAAGCACGAGAGTGGTAGGCCAGCGGGTGTTCAGCACCGTTTGCCTGCGTTTGACTAGTCTCTCTCGCCCCCTTGCACGATGCTGCTGAAGATAGTGCCAGAGTTTTGGTTCTTGACAAGGCTGAATGATGCAGTTGGTGGATTGGCCTCTGTAGTTCATGTTTCTGCTTATTCCTCTTTTTCTTGCTATTTTCTGCCATTCGGACTCTGCGACTGGCAGTCAACCAACAACACAGCTCTATATTTAACTGAACTGAACATTCCTGACTGCTTCAATGACTCAAAGTTTTACATTCTGTGTCTTTCACTTGTTTTATTGCCATTTGCACTAATTGTTCTTTTTTTTGTGCGTTGGGTGTTTGATTTTTTTTGAACAGGTTCCATGGTGTTTCTTTGTTTCGTGGCTGTCTGTGCAGAAGAAAGCTTTGTACACTGTATGCGTTCATTGATAATAAATGTACTTTGAATCTTTTGAATCTTTGAATGTTGGAATCCTACAAGTTGTTCATGCCAATCAAGATACCCATCTACACTAGTTCTGTTTGCCGGTGTTTGGTCTGTATCCCTCCAAACCGTTCCTATCTGTGTATCTTTCCAAATGTCTTTTAAACATTGTAATTATCTTGTAGAAGTCTGGGGTAACACAGAGGTCAAGCCTGAAGTCAAGTCAAGGGACTTTATAGAATTAGTATCTGAACTGACAAAATGTACCCCAGGCTACTGTGGGAGGCAAGGGAGGAGATTGCTGAGCCTCTGGCGACGATCTTTGCATCATTAATGAGGACGGGAGAGGTTCCAGAGGATTGGAAGGTTGCGGATGTTGTTCCTTTATTCAAGAAAGGGAGTAGAGATAGCCCAGGAAATTATAGACCAGTGAGTCTTACTTCAGTGATTGGTAAGCTGATGGAGAAAATCCTGAGAGGCAGGGTTTATGTGCATTTGGAGAGGTATAATATGATTAGGAGTAGTCAGCATGGCTTTGTCAAGAACAGGTCGTGCCTTATGAGCCTGATTGAATTTTCTGAGGCTGTGACTAAACACATTGATGAAGGAAGAGCAGCAGACGTAGTGTATAAGGATTTCAGCAAGGCATTTGATAAGGTACCCCATGCAAGGCTTATTGAGAAAGGAAGGAGACATGGGATCCAAGGGGACATTGCTTTGTGGATCCAGAACTGGCTTGCCCACAAAAGGCAAAGAGTGGTTGTAAACGGGTCATATTCTGCATGGAGGTCAGTCACCAGTGGAGTGCCTCAAGGACCTGGATGAGGAAGTGGAGAGATGGGTTAGTAAGTTTGCTGATGTCACAAAGGTTGGAGGTGTTGTGGATAATGTGGAGGGCTGTCAGAGGTTACAGTGGGACATTGATAGGATGCAAAACTGGGCTGAGAATTGGCAGATGGAGTTCAACCCAGATAAGTGTGAAGTGGTTCATTTTGGTAGGTCAGATATGATGGCAGAATATAGTATTAATGGTAAGACTCTTGGCAGTGTGGAGGATCAGAGGGATCTTGGGATCTGAGTCCATAGGACGCTCAAAGCAGCTGCGCAGGTTAACTCCATGGTTAAGAAGGCGTACGGTGTATTGGTCTACATCAATCGTGGAATTGAATTTAGGAGCCGAGAGGTAATATAGCTATATAGGACCCTGGTCAGGCCCCACTTGGAGTACTGTGTTCATTTCTGGTCGCCTCACTACAGGAAAGATATGGAAGCCATAGAAAGGGTGCAGAGGAAATTGACAAGGATGTTGCCTGGATTGGGGAGCATGCCTTATGAGAACAGGTTGAGTGAACTCGGCCTTTTCTCCATGGAGAGAAGGAGGATGAGAAGTGACCTGATAGAGATGTACAAGATGATGAAAGGCATTGATCGTGTGGATAGTCGGAGGCTTTTTCCCAGGGCTGAAATGGTTGCCACAAGAGGACACAGGTTTAAGGTGCTGGGGAGTGGGTACAGAGGAGGCATCAGGGGTAAGTTTCTACTCAGAGAGTGGTGAGTGCGTAGAATGGGCTGCTGGCAACGGTGGTGGAGGTGGATATGATAGGGTCTTTTAAGAGATTTTTAGATAGGATAGGTACATGGAACTTAGAAAAATAGAGGCCTATAGGCAAGCCTAGTAATTTCTAAGGTAGGGACATGCTCAGCAGAACTTTGTGGGCTGAAGGGCCTGTATTGTGCTGTAGGTGTTCTATGTTTCTATGTTCTAACTTAAAGCCTCATTTCAAATGGAAAGATTTCATGCTTATAGTTTATTTATTATATATTTATTGAGATACAGTGCTGAATAGGTCCTTCCAGCCCTTCAAGTCACACCATCCAGCAACCCCTGATATAATCCTCACCTAATCACAGGACAATTTACAATGATCAATTCACCTATGGACTATGGGAGGAAACCCACCGGGGAAAATGTACAAATTCCTTACATACAGTGGCGGGAATTGAACCCAGATTGTTGGCACCATAAAGCATTGCGCTAACCAACTCACTACCTTCCCTTCCTTGAAGCTGCAGGGATACTTTCACTGAAGGATTTCTGCTCTATATTGAAGGTAAAGAGATGGGTTAAAAAGAGAGCATATTTTTAAGGTGATTGGATGAAAGTATAGGAGGTAAGTTTTTTTTTACACGGAAATGGGTGAATAGAACACTCACCCAGGGGTGGTGGTAGAGGCAGATAAATTTGGAGCTTTCAAGAGACTCTTAGTTAGGCAAATAGATGATAGAAAGATGGAGGATTATGTAGGAGGGAAGGGTTAGATTAATCTTCAAAGGTTCAAAGGTTTATTTTGTTATCAAAGTATGTATGCAGAATACAACTCTGAGATTTGTCTTCTCCAGATAGCCATAAAATACCAAAAGCCATAGCAGTTGAAAGAAAGACATCAACCACCCCCTTGCCCTCTAGTGTAATCCCCCCCAAATAAAAAGGAATAGAAGCAAAAACTTGCAAACCCCAAGGGGCAGCAACTCGAACCAGCAAAAATGACATGAGCCTCTCTGAGGGAAGTGACACGAATCAATAGTGTCTCCGAGGGTAGCACATAAGCCAGCAGCCTCTCCAAAGGAAGAGACTCAAACCAGCGTTTTCAAGCAGGCTTCTCTGAGTGCCAATTCTTAGAGTAGGTTAAAAGGTCAGCACAACATCATGGGCCGTACAGCCTGTACTTTCTGTAGTATTCTATGAACTAAGTTCTAAAAGCATGAGAACAAATTGGGCCATGAACTAAAAAGATTCTGCAGATGCTGGAAATCCAGAGCAAAACACAAATTGCTGGAGAACCTCAACAAGTCCTAATGAAGATCCCCATAACATTCCCCTTAAACATTGCACCTTTCACCTTTAACCCATGACCTTCACTTCTAGTTTCACCCAATTTTGGTATACTAAACTAGACCCTAGTGTTGGTGCGTGGCCAAGTGGTTAAGGCGTTGGTCTGGTGATCTGAAGGTCGCAAGTTCGAGCCTCAGCTAAGGCAGCATGTTGTGTCCTTGAGCAAGGCACTTAACCACACATTGCTCTGCGACGACAATGGTGCCAAGTTGTATCGGCTCTTGCCCTTCCCTTGGACAACATCGGTTTCATGGGGAGGGGAGGCTTGCAGCATGGGCAACTGCCAGTCTCCCATACAACCCTGCCCAGGCCTGCGCCCTGGAAACTTTCCAAGGTGCAAATCCATGGTCTCTTGAGACTAATGGATGCCTATATATATAAACTAGACCCTAGGCTGGGAAGTCAGACCAACCTTAATACCAGGCACGAATATGAAGGGCCAAATAGCCTCAGATGTAAGGTAGCCATCTGTGATTTGCCAAGAAGTTTTCATGGAGGTTAGTCACTAGTGTTAATGTTTAAACACAGCAGACTGCCAGTAATTTCAGTCAGCAATCTACTTTATTATTCTTTTATCAGTCTCCATTATCAATATGTTTGATGTGTAAAAACAGAAATCAATCAATTGTAGCTACGATTGAATGGAGTGTATAATTAGTGACGCACATGCTGGGCATTATGTGCATATGCTTGCATTACTGGCAATTGATGTCTGTGGTGCTGGCAGCTCTAAGAGACTAAAAACACATTGTTTCAGTCCATGATTCCCAAATGGTCATCACTATGGCAAGACACAAGAGCAGAATTAGGCCATTCAGCCCAACAGGTCTGCTCTGCCATTCCATCATGGCTGAGTCAATACCATTCTCCTGCCTTCCCCCAAAACCTTTGACACTCTGACTAATCAAGGACCTATCAACCTCTGCTTTAAACACGCTCAATGACTTGGCCTCCACAGCTATCTGTGGAAATGAATTCCATAGATTCACCACCCTGCGAGATGGGCGCCTTCGTGGTGCGGCATAGTGTGGCCCTGTGGACCTGATTTCTCGCTGGTGTTGTGAACTGAAGCATCACGGGGAGCTGGAACAAAAAGACAGCAGGTGTCTCTCTCAATGGTGAATGAGTGTTTACTGCCAATTCTCCAGTTGGGGGTACTCGAAAACAAAGTGTCACTACAGGCAGACTGTTTGTTCCCCGCCCCCCCCCCCCCCACTTACTGTAGATGGAGTGATATCCTCTCTGTCTTGTTAGTGAGAGAATCTGAAGGATGTTGATCTGCTGGGATAAACAGTATTTTCTGATGGACTGTAGACCATGGTCTCTCTTTGGGGCTTTGCTGTTGCTGGCATGGTGGGTGGTGGGAATGATGATGCTTTATGCTAGAATAAGTGGGGGGAGGAGGGAGGGTTGATGCTGTTTCCTGCTGCTTATACACAGGAGGGGGCAGGGGACCCTATTATTAAAGAAATTTCTCCTCATCTCTGTTCTAAATGGATGCCCCTCTATTCTGTGGCTGTGCCCTTTGGTTCTAGACTCCCCCACTATGGGAAACATCCTCTCCACATCCAGTCTATCTAGACCTTTCAATATCTGATAGGTTTCAATGAGGTTCCCCCACGTCATTCTTCTAAACTCCAGTGAGTACAGGTCTAGAACCATCAAACGCTCCTCATAGGTGTTTTGATGAAGGGTCTTGACCCAAAGCATCATCTGTTCATTTCTCTCCATGAATGATGTTGAATGAAGATTGCGTGCCACCTATTCACTGATCTGAGAGAGAAAGAAATAATGACGTCTCTGAATGTTTAAATTTGCAGTTGCACAGATCTACGTTTTTGTCTCGTTAAAATACCTCAGTAATGGGTGCAGCCAATGCTTTCCCACTTGAAGTGAGCATGCATGCAAATTGCAGGCCGGGATATCACCAACACATTGTGAAGAAATTGATATCCAATGGAATGGGATATACTGATAAATAACATAGTGAACAAATCAACACTTAAGTCCCTTATTATACAGCCCAGATTCTGATCATTTTCTTGAGTTGGTTTGATTGATATGTTGTTTCTATCAATATTTTTATCTCAATCTGTCCCATTGTGTAAATGTCAAACATGATGAAATGGAACATTTCATACCTGACTGATTGCCTTTGTGCTTTCAGGAGATCATTTTACACGGCCATTACTTTTCTTGAGAGAGATTTATGCCGTTAGATCTCAAGTAAAGGAACGCTCAAAAGGAACAAAGGCCCCCTCTGAGATCTTTGAACATTCAAAACTAAACCAGATTTGAGGGAGGCTTCTGAATGGGATTGACAAAATCAATTTTAAAATCTCAATAATATTGATGAGAAGTGAGACAAAACAGATGATGGGACAAAATGGAGAAAGGTGGAAAATTGATCTTCTAGCATGCTTAGCTTATCTAAATCTTGGACAAATATTTATAGATGTGCAGTGGAGAGTATATTGACTGGCTGCATCACAGCCTGGTAAAGAAACATCAATGCCATTGAATGGAAAATTTTACTAAATGTACTGTACTTGAGCAATCTACATGAAAAGCTGCCACAGGAAAGCAGCATCCATCATCAGGGACTCCTACCACCCAGATCATGCTCTCTTCTCAATGCTGCCATCAGGAAGGTGGTACAGGATCCTCAGGACTCACACTACCATGTTCAGGATCAGTTACTACCCCTCAGCCATCAGGATCTTGAACCAGAGAAGATAACTTCACTCAACCTCGCTCACCCCAACACTGAACTGTTCCCACAACCTATGGACTCACCTTCAAGGACTCTTCATCTCATGTTCTCAATATTTATTGTTTATTTATTATTATTATGTTTCTTTGTATTAACTGTGATTTCCTGCAAGGAAATGAACCTCAGGGTTGTATATGTATACTTTGATAATAAATTTACTTTATTTCTTGTCAGTTGTTCTGTAATGATGGATGGCATCTTCTTGAGACACTGTCTTTTGAAGACATTCTTGATGGTCGGGTGGGCTGTGCTCATGATAAAGCTGGTGCAGCTTCTTTCAAACCCATGCATTGGAGTTTCAAGATGGCACCAGTGTACGTTGGCAGCTCTCTGTGTGCTGCAGGAAATTGTATCAGTATTTCCCTTTGAACTACTTTTGCTGCAGTCTTCAGCATGTAAATTCCCTCTTATCAACCGACTACAAAACTACATCAATGATCTCCAGATCTCACGTTCGATGATTAAATTACAAATATAAAATACAAAATAATTGATTGCATAAGTATTCACCTGTTTTGAGGTTTCTGACAGAATAACCATACCAAGCCTCAGGGATGGTATCTAGTATCCTAAACCCCATGGGTGGTCTAGTGAGACTATCGATAAATACAGATTATGGAAATCAGATCTCATTTTCATCCTGCTGAGCTAATTGAAAAATGATAGAACATAGAACATAGAACAATACGGCACAGTACAGGCCCTTCGGCCCACAATGTTGTGCTGAACCTTAAACCCTGCCTCCCACATAACCCCCCACCTTAAATTCCTAAATATACCTGTCTAGTGGTCTCTTAAATTTCACTAGGGTATCTACCTCCACCACTGATGTTTATACTCCTGATTCCTGTGTATGAGCACGTACTGTCAGGTAACAGACAGAAATGTGGCAGACACACTCACATCCTGCACTGGTCACTTTTTATCTTTTATTGCTGCTGTTTTACATATTTATACGACTGCTTGTTTTATCATAATAGCACCAGTCATATTATACTGGGGCACCACAGTAACGTAGCAGTTGGTGTGATGCTATTACAGCTTGGGGGCGTCGGAGTTTGGAGCTCAATTCCAGCACCGTCCTGTAAGGAATTTCTACGTGCTCCCCGTGAACCTTGTGAGTTTCCTCTGGGTGCTTCAGCTTCCTACTCCATTCCAAAACTGTACCAGTTAATAGCTTAATCAGTCACTGTAAATTGTCCTGTGATTAGGCTCTGGTTTAATAGTTGGGTTGCTGGGCCACGTGGCCTGTTCCACACTGTATTTCTAAACTTAAAAATTTATATTGTCTTATATAATCATGTACCTTGCACTTTATGTCAACCTGTCAATCTTCAGGCCATGTCACTCAGCGACTTGTACTAATATTATTTTGTGACCCTATGTGCTGGATTGTTAACTGTGCTGAGTGTGATGATATGGACTGTGTTTTGTACCTTGGTTGCAGAGGAACGATGTTTTATTTAGCACAATGAATCCCAACATGGACAGTGCCACACCCCCCAAGGGGGAAGTTACATGTCCTAAGGGGGCAATAAGGGAAATAGAGGTCGTTGGGCGGGTGGTGTTCAAGATTCTCGGGGGTGCGGGGTGGTAAGCGGCACCCTAACTTGAGGCTTGAGACCTGACCAACCGTTGACCAAAACAAAGGATGAGGCACTGGAGTACAGGATGAACCACAGCTCTGCAGGCGGTGAACACTTATCGTCACAATGCATCTGAAACTCGGCAATCTCATCTGACCTCACCAACCAAACAGACAGAATTAGGGATGCATAAATTAGCAGCCAGGGTGCCCAACTGTTCTTCTTGACTTGGGGCACGGAACGAGTTCATGCAACTTAACAGTTGGTAAGTCAAGTACACCCTCTCAACTTTCTCTACAGATCAACAGAAAACAGGTCACACAGCGCTGGCCGGAACCAAATGGTGAAACAGAGCCAATCAGTGAACCTGCCGACCCCGTGGATTCCTGTTGAGCTGTTCAAAGTGACCTCGGCTGCATTTGTGTGGTCAAGAGACACCTTTGGGGATTATGAGACCTCACATGATTGGTCAATCGTGCTGTCTGGAATAGTATAAAGGTAGCTAGCTGAACACCAGCTCTATCCTGACTGAGGATTTCAATCTGAATCATTATCAATGTAATTTTCCCAGTTGTGATTGTCTTCATCTTCACCTCACCATTCCTTTGCATGCTGCAACCATCGTTCCATCCGTGTCAACTCACTGTCGTTGTCAACATCCAATAGGCATTCCCAGTTTGTGTTAATTCTTTATAATGGGTAAAATACGTACAGCACAATCTCTATGAGTCACAAGGGGGTGAAGCCTTAAATTTTAATCCTGCTAAGGAACAGAAATTACAGAAAGTCTGTCCAATAAAGCCATGAAACCATCAAGATCACAGGACCACTGCTGTAAAAGTCACCCTGAAAAGGCTACTTATGGTATTACTCAGTTCCAGAACATGAAAGAAGCATTAGAAAGGTATTGCACACTCAAGTTATTTGCCAAAAAAGCTAAAAATGACCTTGATAGTGGTCATATTGCTTCTTATAACATTTTCGAAATGATAGCAAAGTGTGGAACATCTCATACAATTGGTGAAAGATTAATAATGCCTGCTGTATCAGAAGTGCTCTCCACTGTTCTCAAAATGGAGACCAGTATTTACAAATCAATTCCTCTGAGTAATAACTGTGCAGATCATAAAATTGTTGAAATTATTGAAGACAATGAGTATCAACTTTGTACACAGCTACAAAAAACAGGATTTGAGATACAACTGGAAGAGTCAACTGTGTGAGACAGCAGGGCATTGCTAATGGCATATCAAAAATGGAAAAGTTTATGAAAGGATTCTCTTTTTGCAAAAAATTATAAACCATATAACAATTACAGAACGGAAACAGGCCATCTCGGCCCTTCTAGTCCGTGCCGAATGCTTACTCTCTCCTAGTCCCACCGATCTGCACTCAGCCCATAACCCTCCATTCCTTTCCTGTCCATATACCTATCCAATTTTACTTTAAATGACAATACCAAACCTGCCTCTACCACTTCTATTGGAAGCTCGTTCCACACAGCTACCACTCTCTGAGTAAAGAAGTTCCCCCTCGTGTTACCCCTAAACTTTTGCCCCTTAACTCTCAACTCATGTCCTCTTGTTTGAATCTCCCCTACTCTCAATGGAAAAAGCGTATCCACGTCAACTCTATCTATCTCCCTCATTATTTTAAATACCTCTATCAAGTCCTCCCTCAACCTTCTATGCTCCAAAGAATAAGGACCTAACTTGTTCAACCTTTCTCTGTAACTTAGGTGCTGAAACCCGGATAACATTCTATTAAATCTCCTCTGCACTCTTTCTATTTTGTTGACATCTTTCCTATAATTCAGTGACCAGAACTGTACATAATACTCCAAATTCAGCCTTACCAATGCCTTGTACAATTTTAACATTACATCCCAACTCCTATACTCAATGCTCTGATTTATAAAGGCCAGCATACCAAAAGCTTTCTTCACCACCCTATCCACATGAGATTCCACCTTCAGGGAACTATGCACCATTATTCCTAGATCACTCTGTTCTACTGCATTCCTCAATGCTCTACCACTTACCATGTATGTCCTATTTTGATTATTCCTACCAAAATGTAGCACCTCACACTTATCAGCATTAAACTCCATCTGCCATCTTTCAGCCCACTCTTCTAACTGGCCTAAATCCCTCTGCAAGCTTTGAAAACCTACTTCATTATCCACAACGCCACCTATCTTAGTATCATTTGCATACTTACTAATCCAATTTACCACCCCATCATCCAGATCATTAATGAACAAATATCAATGAAGAATCAATCTCCAATGAGCTCAAAATGTATATTGAGGATAAAAGTATTCCAATTAGGATCATGATCTCTTGTGCAACAGATGGAGCACCATATATGACCATGCTGGTTTAATTGCATTTATGAAAAAAGAAATTCCAAATCTGTTTGCAATCCATTGTGTAATTCATCATTAACATCTCACAGCCAAAACCCTCAGCCAGTGACTTTCCTCAAGCATGACTCTTGTAATATCTGCTCCCAACAAAATTAAAGCTCATCCATTAAATAGCAGAATATTTTGCCAATTATGCCAAGATAATGATGAAGAATTTGAATGCTTGCTGCTTTACACTGAAGTGCATTGGCTGTCAAAAAGCTGCTGCTTAAAATGTTTGTTTGTTCTTTTTGACATTGTGGTTGAATTTTTGCTCAAAGTCAACGAGAACTTGGGAAACTTCTAGATGGAGAAGTGGCATACTTAGCCAATCTGTATGACAAAATGGACATTCTAAATATGAAATTGCAGGGTGAGAATTTCTATTTAATCCAGGCAAAAAAGTGCAGTGTCCACTTTTATCAGAAAATTGGAAATGTATAAGCAAAACATTGGGAGAAGAATGTTTTTACAGTTTCCCTGCATGGAAAGTATGGCACTCTCTTTCACAGATGGTGATTTGCACGAGTACTGCTTACACCTGCAGTCACTGAAGAAGGATTTTTAGAATTGATTCAAGAATTTGAACGATCTGGAAATTCCAGACTGGGTAATTGACTCATTTTTTGCAGGGTGGAAGAACAGGAAGAGAGCTTGCAAGAAGAGATTATCGAAATTCAGAATGATGAAGAAGCAAAAATATTCAGTGCAGTGAACCACATACTCACAAAAAACTGAAACCGCCTGGACATTGTTACATGTGGGGACTTAAGGATTTTGCTGTCACAACTTGAAACAGATGTTTCAACTCTTGTAAAAGCCATCAAGCTCAAGGTTCACATTGATATTGAGGCTGCTGCACAGTGCACAGGTACTGTGTAAGCTAGGTTTAAAGACAAATAAAATTTTAAAGCAGAGTCATTTTTCTCATGTTAACATATAGTAGACATGTTTTTACACTATGGGGGTGCCAGAAAGTATATTGTGCCTAAGAGGGATGTTGGCAAGTATGAAGGTGCTTTAGTGGGATATTGGGCTAAAAATGGTTGGGAAACACTGGTCTAGATATATGGTTGTGTATGGCTGAATGACAATAAACTTGAACTTCTGTTTATTTTTGTACTTGGAGTATGTCCATTTTCGGCTTCATCGTGCTACTGAAACAGGATGTACAATGCCTGCACGGCACACAGCTTCAAGGGCAATGCTGAGATTGTGGAACTGGTTTCTAACCCAGTTATCTGGGTCGTCACACAAGACTCATTATTCTTCACAGGAACTGGAGTGGTTCTATCACTACAAACAAGGTCATAGCCTTTGCATGCAGGATGTCAAGTTCTTTTTATTGGCAAGATGTGTTCATCCCTAAGAGAAATGAAGAGCAGCTAGTCAGACAAGGGAGGGAGACACGTCAGCTTCCTTGAATGATCACACTGAACATGTTGGATAAGAACTGCAAAATAATTCTCTAACTTTTTATCATTTTATTTTATCAGCCACTTTTGCTGCCCTCATCCTTGATATTTAACATAAAATATTTAAATTGGGTTTAGCATCAAATTGTTGAAAACACCAAGTGGAAAGGTGGAGAGTCAGTAGCTTTAAATTCCTTGGCGTTTGCATATCAGAGAATCTATCCTGGAACCAGCGCATAAGTGTTACCACCAAGAAAGCTCTGCTAGAAGCTTTCTTAGAAGTTTTCATGGATTCAGCATGTCATCTAAGGCATTGGCAAACTTCTATGGATGCATAGTGGAATATATCCTGGCTGGTTGCATCATAGCTTTGTACAGAAGCGCCAATGCCCAGGAACGGTAAAGTCTACAGAAGGTGGTAGATACAGCCCAGTCCATCACAGGCAAAGCCCTCCCCATCATTGAGTGCAACTACATGGAGCACTGCCACAAGAAAGCAGCATCCATCATCAAAGACCCCCACCATCCAGACCATGCTATCTTCCTGTACATTGAGAAGGAGATACAGGAATCTTAGGTCCCACACCACCAGGTTCAAGAGTGTTGCAACCATCAGGGTCCCAAACTGGCACAGATAACTTCATTCAACATAACTCAGGGTCCTGAACCAGTGTGGGTAACTTCACTCACCTCAATTCTGAACTGATTCTACAAACTGCCGGCTCACTTTCAAGGACTCTTTGCAATTCATGTTCTCAGTATTATCTTTTGCACATTTTTTCTGGCTGTCCGTCAGTTTTTGTTCTTGTATTTTGTTTTGTAAATTCCAATGTATTTCATTATTTTCCTGTAAGTGTCTGCAAGAAATTGAATCTCAAGCTAGTGTGGGATAACATATAGATTACATACTTTAATAACAAACTTCACTTTGAACTTTGAAGTGGACTGCAGCTCAGACATGTGTCCTCTACCAATGCACGCACCAAGACATTTGCACAGATCCCAAGTGCAGCTAGTAGCAAGATTCTGTGGGCTGCCAGCAATGACCACATCAACTGCAATGCAGTCCGTCATCCATAATCCACTGAGGGAGCCTTAAATTCCTTGGTGGCAACATATCAGAGGATCAGTTTTGGGACCAGTGCACAAGTGTAATCACAAATAAGGCATGACAGTGCTTTTACTTTCTTAGAAAAGCTCTACTTTCTTAGAAGTTTGAGTAGATTTGACAATTTACCAAAAGCTCTGACAAGTTTCTGTAGGTGTACAGTGGAGTGCATTCTAACTGAGTGCATTGTGGCCTGTTATGGAAACACCAATGCACACGACTGGAAAGGGCTACAGAAAGTGATGGATGCAGCCCAGTCCATCAAAGGCAAAGCCATCCCCACCACTGAGCACATTTACTTGGAGCACTGCTACATACTTTGATAATAAATTAATTTGAACTTTGAACTTTGCTAAGGCAGCTCTTATGGCAGGGACTGGGCTCACACAGAGATAATAATTTCGTAGCACACTGATATTCCTCTTTGAAATTGAATAAACTCATTAAAAATCTATAAAATTGGCTTCAGGCACTATCACTCTTAAATTCTTGGCTCTATGTTTTAGAGAGGGTGCAGAAAAGATTTACTGGAATGAATTGATGGTGAGGTAGAAATTCAGGGGAGGATTTCTCTTTTCAGATAGGATGGAGCCTGACCACTCTGTCACTCTCGGACTCTCGGAGTGTTCCACTGCTAGAAAGGTTCACCATGGACTGAGGGAGTTTGGTAAATGACATCTCGGTCGTGTGAGGATAAACTCTCACACAGCTGGTGATGATGAGCTGGAAGCTATTATCTGAAACAATATTGAAAGCAAATTTGGTCATGGCTTTCAAAGTTGAATTGGGTAAGTCCTTGAAGAAAAGAAAAAGAAATTGCAGAGGTACTGTGGAAAAGCTAGAGAATGGGATTAAGACTCTCAGTGGTATGGGGATCAAAACTGTTTACAGTACTGACCAATGGCATATCAGGTCTCAGATTCCATCATTATTTTTATATTCTAGCACTCTCAAAATGAATGAATGAATGTTACGCTCATGTTTTTAGGTTAGAATAAGTGAGAAGGGGTGATTATGCTGCTTGGTGCTGCTTTTGCAAGGGGCTTTGCGGTTCTTATGTTTTATTCTGTCACTCATTCTTTGGCACTTTTGTTCTGTTTTGAGGATGCCTGCAAATAGTAAGAATTTCAGTTTGTATACTCTATACGTTCTCAGATATTAAATGGAAACATTGAACCAGTGAACTATTGGACATTGCATTTGCCTTCTTTGCTACCAACTCAACATCTTGGGAATCTTACACCAGGACTTCTGTGAGTCAGGGGTGTGTCCATGCCTTGGTCATCAGATTGTTCCTTCTCATCTTCATCCACATAAACCCCACCCAGGCCCCCTATACCTTTAAAAAAAGAATCAAAGCATTCCACAGAAAACCCACTGGCATTGCTCGCCATGAAGGAAATCAGAAATTTGATTCCATTTCCAAATAAAGGCAACTTCGTCACATAACTGGTTCATGGTCAGGAGTTAAATGATGGAGCCAGAAGAACATACCAGTGGAACCATTCTCTCTGCAGCCTGCATGAATGCATCATCTATGGTGGAGACAGTCTTTGAGAAAATCTACAATAAAAATTCTTAGAAGTGGGTTTTAGAAATCTTTTATACTGTTGAGGTAATCGTGATTAAAGGGAAGTGGAAAGGAGACTGCACAGAGTTCTTGGCATAACTTAAACCACACATTTAAAACATGACATTCAATCGAAGCCTCAGCAGTCTCCTTCCTGGCACCTAGCCTGGATGAAATCACATCATATAATCCAGTTCGGTCTATTTCCCTGACAGGAGAAAGCAAGAATGCTGTTCCAGAAAACATCATATTGATTATCCATCATTAAGGACCCCCATCACCCAGGACATGCCCTTTTCTCACTGTTACTATCAGAAAGGAAGCCTGAAGGCACACACTCAGTGATTCAGGAACAGCTTCTTCCCTCTGCCATCCCATTTCTGAATGGACATTGAACCCATGAACACTACCTCACTACTCTTTTTGTATTGATGTTTTTTGCACTATTTATTTAATTTAACTATTTGATATACATATACTGTAGATACATAATGTAAATCCAAGTTTTATCCCTATATTATCATGCATTGCGAAGTACTGCTGTCGCAAAGTTAACAAATTTTGTGATATATGCCAGTGATATTAAACCTGATTCTGATTGGAGATGACAAAATTGTCATAGTTGATGGATAGGCTCTGTTTACCCATGGGATGCAAAGATTCTAATAATGCTCATTCATCCAAATTTGCTAATTTGGGTATTCAATAACACCTTGAACCCACCACCACCTGTTGTTTTTGGAGAAGCCAACAAGGAAATCAAAGTATGAATTCAGACTCGCCATTGGAAAAGAAATCAAAGCCTTGAGGATGTTGTTTGCAGTGATTGGAGGGATGTATAGGGAGGATGTCAGAGGTAGCGCTCTGTACAAAGAGAGTGGTGCTAGGAGTGATGGTCGAGGCAGATACATTATGGATATTCAAGAAATTCATAGATAGGCACATGGATGATAGGAAAAATGGAGGGATATGTAGAAGGGAATTGTAGATTTGATCTTAGAGTAGATTAAGAGGTTGGCACAACATTGTGGTTTGTAGGGTCTGTACTGTGCTGCAGTGTTCTACCTTCTATGAAATAGTACCAAAGTAGGAATGGTTCAAACAATACAACAAGTATGTCCGTGTCCATCCTTTCTTGAATACCATATGTTAATCGAACATTTACAGAAATCGTGCAAAGATAAAATACTGCAGATTCTAAAAATCTGAAATCAAACCAGAGCATGCAGGTAGGTCAGCCATCATCTGTGGAGAGAGCAAAAGACAATGAAGTGCTGTTAGAGTTAGCTCAAGATTCAAGTTTATTTATCATGGGTGTATCAAAACATACAGTGAAATGCATCACTTGCATTAATAACCAACCAAGAGTGTCCTGGAAGCACCCCACAAGTATCGCTGCATATTTTTGTGCCAACATGCTCAGCAGAAGAACACAGAATACAATAAACAACAACATAACAACAACAAAGCAAGCCCCATTCCTCCTCCAACCCATCCCCTACTTATTCTCTAGCTCCGAGACAGTCCATACTCTTTGGCCTCCAGCCTCCAGTGGACTCAGATTCAGACTGGGACATGCAGGCGTTGGGCTTTTGACTACCCCAGTGGACTCACACTGTTATGGATTCAGCAACAATAAATATATGAGTGAGGCAGGGGTTTTTATAACAAATAAAACATTTACTAAACACTGAAAAACAAACCCCCAAAAGTAAACAAATCACTAAGGTAACCGGAAATCAGCTGCTGTGCGGCAGCTTAAACAGTCCTTAAAGCAATGAAGCTTAAACAGTTCTTAAAGCGATGTTGCAAAAACAGTTCTTCAAAGTAGTATTGCAAAAGTTCAAAATGCTTACAGTCCATTTAAGGGAGAGACTTTTTAAATGATTTAAATTCTCTTTCATGTCGTCCTGTTGCAGTTCCCAGTCGAACTACTTTTCCCACGAAGAATTTTACAAAGATGAAATGAAACAGCTTAAAGGCACTGACCTTTCCTTTACAAAACTGTACTCAATCCTTTCTGCTATTCACAGGGATTAACATGGGCACAGTCAACGAATTCCTTCCGAATGAGGATCAAACAAGGTTGAACCTGTTTCACTGTCGAAATCGACTTTCCTCGATCTTTTAACTCCCAAACTCCGATCTTCACTCTCCACTGATTCTCAACTAGCAGTATTATAAAGAAACTGCTGGCAATGACCTTTTAAACTTTAGGCATTAGATAAAACTCCATCTTTCAACTAAACTGCGTCATAACATTAAATCACACAGTGGCATGAAGTCAACATGGCAAATCCAGCCACGAACTGCCCCTCCTCACAGGGAGGGGTCCTCCTTTTATACCCTGTAAAAAAAACCTGTCACATGACCTCTACTGGCGGGAAAATGATGTCACTCCACCATCACAAGACCATTACCTCAAGTCCAGTATAGCTTCAACACCTGTCACGTGACAAATACACCACTGTCACGTGTCACGGGTACGTAACAACACAGATTTGTAGATCCAGGGTTCCAGCCTCAACTTACAGAGTTCTGATTCGATGTTCTGCCCTCAATCCTTGGCATCAACCACAGCACACCAACAATTACCAGGCCTCAACTCTGGACTCACCAATGTCTTGATCCCAAATAGTAGGCATCAGACTGAGAAATACATCTGTGGTAAATGTGCTTAGCAGTTTGGAAATCAACAGAACCATGTGCTGGGGGTGAGAGCAACTAATGGTTAATTCTCTCCTCAGGCGGTAAGTGGAGAGTCTGTCCTGTCATTTAAACATAGAACATAGAACAATACAGCACATTACAGGCCCTTCAGCCCACAATGCTGTGCCGACCCTTAAACCCTGCCTCCCATATAACCCCCCACCTTAAATTCCTCCATATACCTGTCTAGCAGTCTCTTAAATTTCACTAGTGTGTCTGCTTCCACCACAGACTCAGGCAGTACATTCCACGCACCAACCACTCTCTGAGTGAGAAACCTTCCTCTAATATCCCCCTTGAACTTCCCACCCCTTACCTTAAAGCCATGTCCTCTTGTATTGAACAGTGGTGCCCTGGGGAAGAGGCGCTGGCTGTCCACTCTATCTCTTCCTCTTAATATCTTGTACACCTCTATCATGTCTCCTCTCATCCTCCTTCTCTCCAAAGAGTGAAGCCCTAGCTCCCTTAATCTCTGATCATAATCCATACTCTCTAAACCAGGCAGCATCCCAGTAAATCTCCTCTGTACCCTTTCCAATGCTTCCACATCCTTCTTATAGTGAGGCAACCAGAACTGGACACAGTACTCCAAGTGTGGCCTAACTAGAGTTTTATAGAGCTGCATTATTACCCCACGACTCTTAAACTCTATCCCTCGACTTATGAAAGCTAACACTCCATAAGCTTTCTTAACTACCCTGTCTACCTGTGAGGCAACTTTCAGGGATCTGTGGACATGTACCCCTAGATCCCTCTGCTCCTCCACACTTCCAAGTATCCTGCCATTTACTTTGTACTCTGCCTTGGAGTTTGTCCTTCCAAAGTGTACCACCTCACACTTCTCTGGGTTGAACTCCATCTGCCACTTCTCAGCCCACTTCTGCATCCTATCAATGGCTCTCTGCAATCTTAGACAATTCTCTACACTATCCACAACACCACCAACCTTTGTGTCATCTGCAAACTTGCCAACCCACCTTTGTACCTCCACATCCAGGTTGTTAATAAAAATCACAAAAAGTAGAGGTCCCAGAACCGATCCTTGTGGGACACCACTAGTCACAACCCTCCAATCCGAATGTACTCCCTCCACCACGACCCTCTGCTTTCTGCAGGCAAGCCAATTCTGAATCCACCTGGCCAAACTTCCCTGGATCCCATGCCTTCTGACTTTCCGAATAAGCCTACCATGTGGAACCTTGTCAAATGCCTTAGTAAAATCCATGTAGATCACATCCATTGCACAACCCTCATCTATATGCCTGGTCACCTCCTCAAAGAACTCTATCAGGCTTGTTAGACACGATCTGCCCTTCACAAAGCCATGCTGACTGTCCCTGATCAGACCATGATTCTCTAAATGTCCATAGATCCTATCTCTAAGAATCTTTTCCAACAACTTTCCCACCACAGACGTAAGGCTCACTGGTCTATAATTACCTGGACTATCCCTACTACCTTTTTTGAAGAAGGGGACAACATTCGCCTCCCTCCAATCCTCCGGTCCATTTCCATGGACAACGAGGACATAAAGATCCTAGCCAGAAGCTCAGCAATCTCTTCCCTCACCTCGTGGAGCAGCCTGGGGAATATTCTGTCAGGCCCCAGGGACTTATCCGTCCTAATATATTTTAACAACTCCAACACCTCCTCTCCCTTAATATCAACATGCTCCGGAACATCAACCTCACTCATATTGGCCTCACCGTCATGAGGACAAGTTCCCTCTCATTGGTGAATACCAAAGAGAAGTATTCATTGAGGACCTTGGTCACTTCCACAGCCTCCAGGCACATCTTCCCACTTTTATCTCTAATCGGTCGTATCTTCACTCCTGTCAACCTTTTGTTCTTCACATAACTGAAGAATGCCTTGGGGTTTTCCTTTACCCTACTCGCCAAGGCCTTCTCATGCCCCTTTCTTGCTCTCCTCAGACCCTTCTTAAGCTCCTTTCTTGCTACCCTAAATTCCTCAATAGACCCATCTGATCGTTGCTTCCTAAACCTCATGTATGCTGCTTTCTTCCACCTGACTAGATTTTCCACCTCACTTGTCACCCATGGTTCCTTCACCCTACCATTCTTTATCTTCCTCACCGGGACAAATTTATCCCTAACATCTTGCAAGAGATCCCTAAACATCGACCACATAGTACACTTCCCTGCAAAAACATCATCCCAATTCACACTCGCAAGTTCTAGCCTTATAGCCTCATAATTTGCCCTTCCCCAATTACAAATTTTCCTGTCCTCTCTGATTCTATCCTTTTCCATGATAATGCTAAAGGCCAGGGAGTGGTGATCACTGTCCCCCAGATGCTCACCCTCTGACAGATCTGTGACCTGACCCAGTTCGTTACCTAATACTAGATCTAGTATGGCATTCCCCCTAGTCCGCCTGTCAACATACTGTGACAGGAATCTGTCCCGGATTTAACAAAACAACGAACCCAGAATCAAGAAAAGGAAGGACAAATCAAGACTGGTTTACTACTGCCCCAAACGTCAATTCTCAGGCACCACAATCATCGTGCAAATGAAGGAATGTTCTGTCAGCAGTTACTCATTCTCCTGCTGAGTTCTTGAGGAGAAGCTAGCTGATTTGTGAGCTCAGGACAGAGGGGCAGCAGAAAAGTTGTTGTGAATGTGAACTGTGTGGAAGATGCAAAACACAAGGGATAAAGATGGGGTAAATGAGTGGAGGGGAGCAGAGCAGAGTGTAAAATGATGAAGTGATTCCAGCGGCCCAATCAGCAGCAGGAGAGGTCACAACAATGAGGTTTCTCACAAATCAATGACATGTTTAAAAGGAGAGCTTTGTGGGTGTTCGGGCTCACTCCGGCGGTCCAATCAGCAGCAGGATTAGGCCACAGTGACGAGGTTTCTCGCAGGTCGGTGACACTTGTTTAAAAGCACAGAAGGGACAAGAGGGGTGGTCTTGTTGGCAGTAGGCCAGTAGTGAGAGAAGCACTATCAGGCTTTGGCTCAAAGGAGGCTTCGGCTCGAAAGAGGCGTTGGCTCTGGGTAAGTTTCTGTTAAGGCTCCCTCTTTTTTCTCTCTCTTTCTGCACTTAGTGTAGTAAATGACTGTTGTGTGTTCTGCATGCCGGATGTTGGAGTCCTGGGAGACCCAGTCCTGAAGTGTGTCTGTGTTCGGGATCTGGAGCAGCAGCTGGGTGGCCTTCGGCTTGTACGGGCAAGTGAGGAGATAATCGATCGGAGTTACAGGGAAGTTGTCACCCTGAAGTTGCAGGAGGTGAGTAGCTGGGTGTCTGTCAGGAGAAATGGAAATGTGAATAGGCAGTTAGAGCAGAGCACCCCTGTGGCCACCCCCCTCAAAAATAAGTATAATGTTTTGGATACTGTTGTGGGGGGATGACCTCCCGGGGAATGCCATGGAGACCAGGTTACTGGCACTGAGCATGGGTCAGTGGTGCAGAGGGGAAAGAGGGAAAAGAGGGAAGTGGTAGTGATGGGGTCTCAATAGTGAGGGAAACAGACAGGAGATTCTGTGGATGTGAACGGGACACCTGGATGGTATGTCGCCTCCCAGGTGCCAGGGTCAGGGACATCTCGGATCATGTCCACAACACTTTGGAGAGGGAGGGGGAGCAGCCAGATGTCCTGGTACAGTTTGGTACCAATGACATTGGAAGGAAAAACAAAGAGGTCCTGAAAAGAGAGTTTAGGGAGCTAGGTAGAAAGCTGAGAAGCAGGACCTCCAGGGTAGTAATTTCTTGATTGCTACACGTGTCATGCACCAGTGAGGGTAGAAACAGGACGACTTGGCAGATAAATGCGTGACTGAGAAGCTGGTTCAGGAGCAAGGCTTCAGGTTTTTGGATCATTGGGATTACTTCAGGAGGAGGTATGACCTGTAAAAAATGATGGGTTGCACCTGAACCAGAGGGGTGGGGGGGAACTGGAGTGAAGCGATTCAGAATAGGACAGATGGTAAAAAAGCAAAGATAGCGTGCGTTCAGACGGTCAGGAAGGGCAGGCAGATGATAGGACAAAATTTCAGCCTGCAGGGTGATTATCAGTGCATTAGGGATGCAGAATCAAAAAGGGTAGCAAATACAAGGTGTTATATCTCAATGCACAGAGTATAAGAAATAAGGTGGATGATCTTGTTGCACTATTACAGATTGTCAGGTATGATGTCTTGGCCATCACTAAATCATGGCTGAAGGATGGTTGTGGTTGGGAGCTGAATGTCCAAGGTTACACGTTGTATCAGAGGGTTAGGAAGGTAGGCAGAGGCGGTGGCATGGCTCTGCTGGTAAAGAATAGCAACAAATCAGTACAAAGATGCGACGTAGGATCAAAAGATGTTGAATGCTTGTTGGTTGAGTTAAGAAACTATAAAGGTAAAAGGACTCTGATGGCAGTTATATACAGGCCTCCCAACAGTAGGTGGGATGTGGACCACAGATTACAACGGGAAAT